>NC_037345.1:63643095-64368095 GCF_002263795.3 Bos taurus | reverse complement strand
TAACTTCAGGTGAAACCAGGTGTCACTATGGCAACCCAGTATTTTAAGAGAAACCTCCTTTTAAATTTGTATAGAGAAGAAAAAAATATCTCTAGTTTGTTTCCTCCTGCCGCTTAAGAGAGAGAAAAATGTCTGACACTTGCAGCCTATTTCCTCTGTTTGGAGACCCCTGGCCTTCCTGCCTGTTACCCTCTCAGTTTTAAGCCTGAGTAGGCTTATAGAGTTATTGCTTATATTGCTTTCCCTGCCCTTTAGTGATGCCCAAGAAGGTCAAACACACATGTGAGAAGTAGAGAGAGCAAAGTAGGTGAGGTAACACATTGACAAGCACATTATTTTGGACTTTATGTGTAAACAAATTTATATTTCATAGTTACGTATGTAGGATTGGAAGAGAACACAAAAATACTAATAGTGGAATTATTGACACGTTTCTGTTTCTTTTTTTAAAATTCCTTTATTTTTAATTCTTTTTTTAAATTAAAAAAATGTATTTCTTTTTTATACAGTACTTTCTGTCTTTCCCCCTTAAATGCTAAAAATAATACTTTTAAAAACCTTATGCATAGTTCTGTTTGCTTCCTTCCACCTCCTCTTTTCTGCATCTAACTGTGTAAACTTGTCCTATATTTTATACATCACCAGGACTTTTTTTTCCCTTTTTTTTTTTTTTTTTTTTAGTTCCCCAACTAGGGATTGAACCTGGGCCCCTGCAGTTAAAGCCCTAGGTCCTAACCACTGGAACCCCAGGGAATTTCCCACCAGGATTAGTTCTTTTTTTCCTCACCAGGACATTATCTCTTTGTACTCACAAAATCCTCTCAACTTTCACACCCTTACTCCTATGACCTACTGACACTCAGTACTGTAAGACTGTTTAAGCCTTGGCTACTAGGTTATGTTATGCATGTATGAATATTTATAGTCTTATTCATATTAATAACTTGACCAACATTTTAAGATGCTTTTGAATTTTCAAAATCAACCTCATATAATTTTTTAATATACTCAATTTCCCATTATTTCCCTGCAATTCCTGGAAGAATGTAAAAATACAGTTGATTGTATTGTAAAATAGCAAATTTTACCCGTAATCAGTCACAAAACTTTGTGAAGCCCAGTCAATGATACATGTATTGGTTGGGCTTTTATTTTAACACATTTATAACGGAAAGGTATGCATGCGTGTGAGGAACTTGAAAACACACAATTAAAATCCTTTACATAAAACAAAACAAAAAATCCTTTACATAAAACAAAGAACTCATATAGACACTAGTGAAACATATGGAGATACTCTTCACAGTAAAGCAGCAGCTCTTATATTTTCCGGAACACCAGATCTCTGTCAATTACTGAGTCGCACCCCCAGTTTCTGATTCAGTTGGTCTGAAACGGGATCCAGGATGGTTCATTTCTAACCAGCCTCCTGCTCCTGCTGCTGCTGCAGGACCAACATTTTGAAAACCACCCCATTAACACAAAAAGCGACTTTCCAATCTTACAGGCTAGGACGACCCATCTCAGTTTGAGCTTCGGGGTCTGCTGCAGAGTTAGCATGCTTATTTCCCATGAGAAGTTTCTGTTTGAACTTCACCCTCAAGCTCCTTGTCTTCTCATCTCTGGGTAGAGTTCAGAATCTTCCTTCCACGGAGGAAGAGGGACTGGGTGAAGCAGGCAAGCAGATTTGTGCGAGAGTCATCTCTTTCTTTCCTTTTTTTTTTTTTTTAAGTTAAACCTCTTTCTTTTTAAAATTTTTGTTTATTTTTACTTTTCGGTTGCTCTGGGTCTTCGTTGTGGTGAGCAGGCTTTCTCTCGTTGCGGTGAGCAGGGGCTCCTCTCCAGCTGCAGGGAGCAGGCTTCTCATTGCGGTGGCTTCTCTAGCCGTGGAGCATGGCCACCAGACGCCCGAGCGTCAGCAGTTGCAGCTCCCAGGCTCTAGAACATAGGCTCAGTAGTTGTGGCGCACGGGCGTAGCTGCTTTGCAGCATGAGGGATCTTCTGGACTAGGAATCAAACTTGTGTCCCCTGCACTGGCAGGCAGATTCTTATCCACTGAGCCACCAGTGAAGTCCAGAGTCATCTTATGCCTCTTGAGGGATCTCCCTTATCTGCACTCTAAGTGATAATTCCTTGCCTTTCTCAACAGCGCCTGAAAGATCTCATCGTGCATATAAAAGAAGATATACCCAGTGTGAAGCCTAGCCTCCTGCATCACGGACTCTTGCATTTCTGATATGAGTAGGTCATGGTACGTGAACCAGGCCTGCTTCTGAAAGTCGTGAACATCGCTGATGTGATGGCCTGAATCTGGGGGGCTCCCGAGATGGCTGATGACACGGATAAGCTGGTAGGCATTTCCTTTTACCCTTCGGCTTCAGTTTCTGTGTCCTCCCTGTCTAAAATTCCAGGGTTTGTATCAGAACCCAAAGCACCGAGGGAGTCCCTGTGATCTTTCTGATGATCCTGGAAGTCCTTTTCTGTGTATTCCTGGGCACCCAGCCCCCTGACACCTGGAGGTGATTCCCTTCAGGGGAATTCCTTGACGATTCTTTTCCTACTGCACTTCTGCAGTTTTTCAGCCACACCTTGAGATCTTCTGGAATCCTGTTTTCATGAGCCTATACAAGTCTTCAGTGGACTCCGTGACACTGCCCACGTCTGCTCTACGAATGCGTGCCTCTCTCAGATCTCTTAAGGTCCGGATTTTCAGGCGCCTCGTGGAGCTGAGCCTGAGACTTGGTGTGGGCTGCTAGTAAGTTCACTTTCATCTTCACAGATCATAAGATACGTGTGTTCTTGATCCATCCCTGAGTCAGCTGCTGGCAGCTCCTTTGCTGCCATTTCTGAAGCTGTTATATTCCATTTAGGACCATTTTCCAGGTCTTTCTGCTGCTGTTCTTGGCTTGACCCTTCAGCGATCTTCTGGAACATTAGTGGTTCAGCATTCTTTGCCAAGGAATCGCTGGATTCTGAGACCAACTTCTTTGAAGGTGACGATGGGGCAAGGATCTCAGAAACCATCTCTGCACGACTTCTAGCATTTTGGAGTCACCAGGAGGTGTGTTACTGGTGTAGGAAAAGGTGACTTGGTGCTCTCACTGCAATGAGAAGATGAGTTTAAAACTTTATGAATATCAACTGGTTGGTTATCCTTCACTAGCAACCAAGCATCATTAAAGCTATAGCGTTTCAGATGGACGATGAGCACTCTGGGAAGCTTACTGAATTTGTGCATTGCAACAGATGTCTATTCATTACAGCTATACTCAAGGTCTTCTGCCCTAAAGAAAAGATCAAAAGAATTCTGAATAGAGGACGGTTGTCGTTTCGTTTCTTGGGGAAGGTTGATAGAAAGATAATGACTTGGCTCTGTCTTGAGAACGACCTGTCCACAGGCTTTACAGATAATGGAGCACTGCCATTCAAAAGTTAGCCACAATGGGACAAACAAATGTCTGGCAGGCAGCATTATCCACATACATCTGCGAAGATGAATTTCCATCCCCGGTTTCCTCTCAGTCTTCAAAGTGGTGGTTAATTTTTCCATGTCTTCTTTCAGCTGCTCTAAACAGTATCCTAAAAACTCATAAGTGTCGTACTGCACCTTGCTGGAGAAAGTCTCTGTGACGGCTGAAATAGCTTTTTTTTTTTTTTTTTGATATTGACAAGTAGCTTTTTCTTGCCCTCCAGGTCACAAATATCTTTTAAAGCAAGTAGCTGGGTCAGGCACGTGATAAAAGCAACAAAGGGAACTTCCTCCTACGATATGCCCTTCATGAGTAAGTCATCAGCAAATGAGGGAATCACAAACAGTGACTGCAAAACTGCATTCATGTAACAGGTGTTCCCCAGGTTGGGGAACCCTTGCCAGAATTCTGGGTGAGTGTCAAGGTCATCCCATCTTAGGTCATCATGGCTATAAATTTGTTCTGATGGAAACTCCAAACCTGTTTTGCAAGAGAGAGCCTGGATTGAGACAACAGTCTGAGCTAGATTGGCATTTTCAGTAGAGATGGTCTTGCATGTAGATCCACAGGTTGAATTTCTGTTTTTCTTGACCTTCTGAATGCAACAGTTCATCCTTGTTACTTTCTGCATACTCAAAGGAATCGGTCTTCAATTTCCGTTTAGTTCAGCATCACTTTCTTTCAGAGACCCTTCATTCATCTCTCGACCAGGTGATAGCATTTCTTCCCTCTTTGTTCCTTGATTTTCTAAGAGTCCTGTTCTGGCAAGAGCTGGTGACTTGAACAAGAGTTTCATTTGCTTTTTCTGTATTAAAGGGTGCATCGCAGGGCGTGTCACGGACTTGGTGAGATGGAGTTTCCTTCTGTGTGTTCCTCCCACCAAAAACACCCCAATCACGATTGTGTTTCATGGGTGGCTGGGATTTGTTTTGACAGACTGAGTCCAGAAAGGCCTTCAACTGTTCAGGTCCCTGTAGGATAATTTGTTAATGAGCAAGCAGCTGTTGTTTTGCAGAGTTAAAGGCAGACAGCTTTGTCTCTTTCCACAGTGTGTAAGGACCACATTTGTAATATTGTTGCTGAGCTGAAAAACCCGGATAAATCCTTCAGAGTTGAAGATGACTGCCAGGCTAATTTCCTTCTCTCCTTCCACTGTTTCCACGAGAGCTTCTCTCTCTTGCTCCAAATGCAAACAAAGCCGTGTATCTTTAGAGGATTCATCCTCTTCTTTGCAAGGAAAACTTATGTAACCTGAAGAAAAAAAGGACACACACACACTTTAATCTAGAATGTATTCTCAGTAGTGGAAAACCCTATGTAATAAAATTCATTCTGTGTTCTTCTTAGGCTTAGCTAAAAGACACTTTGGGGGGACTACTTACATGCTAAAGCTATGGCAGTTCTTGGGCTTCCCTGATGGCTCAGTGGTAAAGAACCTGCCTGCAGTGCAGGAGCTGAAGGAGACGTGGGTTCGAGCCCTGGGTCGGGAATATCCCCTGGAGGGCATGGCAACCCACTCCAGTATTCTTGCCTGGGAAATCCCAAGGACAGAGGAGCCATAACAAGTTGGACGTGACCGAGAGAGTTAGCATGGAAGCCTGGCAGTTCTCCAAAAGACATAGATTCAGAATTCAATTTTGGATTTTCCTGGTGGTGCAGTGGATAAGAATCCACTTATCGGACACAGGTTCAATCCCCCATCTTGGAAGATCTCACGTGCTGTGGAGCAACTGAGTCCATGCTCTAGAAGCCACCACAAGGAGAAGCCCGTACACTGCAATGAAGACCCAGCGCAGGCAAAAATAAACAAACAAAAACTTTTAAAAGAAAAAAGAACGTTAAAAAAAATATAAGCTCTTTCGGGGGGCTGTTAGGAGGGGCGGGTGACGAAGGATGGCTTAAAAGGTGGGTAACTAATGTTACCCAGTCATGCTGCTGAATTTAGGTAAGCCAAGGGGGGTTTCTATATTTGGTTCTGAGTTTTCTTTCCTGTGGCATTTGATCACGCAGAATGAAGTCAACTAACCAATTAAACCTGAGTTTTATAGCCAGGGAGAAGAGGAGGCTTAGGATCGGGCCTCTAAACATGTCCTTAGAGCAGTTATTTGCAGATCTATACAGCTTACAATTTGTAAGAGGCAGTTCTATACTTTTACTGGAACAAAAAGCTAGCCTCTTCATTCAGTGACTTCACAGTCCTGTCCCTGGCTTTTCTCTTTTACATGCCAACGTTTTCTTCTTACCTTAATGCTGTCTTTGTCCTAAGCACCACTGATTATTGGGCAAATCGGTTTACCAGCATTCTCCCGTCTGGGTTTTCTCCTATTCTTCATGTGAAGTGGAGGAGGACCCTATGGTTCTTGCCTCCCATGTCCTCAGCCTGCCTTTAGGCTGTGGAAAAATTTTAGCCAAAGAATAAGTTTAATCAGAGAAGTGAGAAAATGCAGAAGCAAAGGAAAACAGTCAAAGGAGATCAAATAGTAATAGTTTAGTCAATAAGCAGAGTAAAGGACCTTTAGCTCCTTCTCAAGGACGATAGATAATATTCTGAGCTATATCTTATGAGCTGTCTTGTAGATACTGAAACCCCCACCAGATGATGACCAAACTGTAGCCATGACATAAGCTGCCACAATTCTGAGAACTGGTCTCAAAGAGATGGGAACAAACCCTGGAACTGAAGATGAATTGTACCTAAAGCAATGAAGACAACGCTGGTCAGACCACTGATGACCAACTTCAAGGTGACTGTCCGAGCTGACTGTGCTGTTTCTGCATAGTCCGACTGTTTCTTCCTCTGTCTATAACTGCTCTTGGCCCCTGATTGTCAGTTGGGGGGGGGGGGAGAGGGAGTTCAACCCCCCCACCAGTTGCCAGCATCTAAAATAAAGCAAACTTTCCTTTCCATCAACCTGGCCTCTTTAGTGGCCTTTGAGTTTTGAGCAGCCAGAACCCACTTTCAGTTACAGATACAGTGATATAATATTTAACCAGTTCAGTTCAGTTCAGTTCAGTCGCTCAGTCGTGTCCGACTCTTTGTGACTCCATGAACTGCAGCACACCAGGCCTCCCTGTCCATCACCAACTCCCAGAGTTCACTCAAACTCACATCCATTGAGTCGGTGATGCCATCCAGCCATCTCATCCTCTGTCGTCCCCTTCTCCTCCTGCCCCCAATCCCTCCCAGCATCAGAGTCTTTTCCAATGAGTCAACTCTTCGCATGAGGTTGCCAAAGGACTGGAGTTTCAGCTTTAGCATCATTCCTTCCAAAGAAATCCCAGGACTGATCTCCTTTAGAATGGACTAGTTGGATCTCCTTGCAGTCCAAGGGACTCTCAAGAGTCTTCTCCAACACCACAGTTCAAAAGCATCAATTCTTCGGCACTCAGCCTTCTTCACAGTTCAACTCTCACATCCATACATGACTACTGGAAAAACCATAGCCTTGACTAGATGGACTTTTGTTGGCAAAGTAATGTCTCTGCTTTTGAATATGCTATCTAGGTTGGTCATAACTTTCCTTCCAAGGAGTGTCTTTTAATTTTATGGCTGCAATCACCATCTGCAGTGATTTTGGAGCCCCCAAAAATAAAGTCTGACACTGTTTCCACTGTTTCCCCATCTATTTCCCATGAAGTACTACCTGATATTTCACTGTGTCAAGGGCTGGTCAATCCTAAAACAATTATCATTACCCTGCAACTGGGGATAAAGCTTTCATTGTGATAGGAGGGCTGGATTGCAGAAGGGTTGTTACAAGGAAAATTGGGACAATTTTATTAGGAAGAATGGCTTCCCTGATAGCTCAGTTGGTAAAGAATCCGCCTACAATGCAGGAGACCCCGGTTCAATTCCTGGGTGGGAAAGATCCCCTGGAGAAGGGATAGGCTACCCACTCCAGTGTTCTTGGGGTTCTCTTGTGGCTCAGCTGGTACAGAATCTGCCTGCAATGTGGGAGACTTGGGTTCAATCCCTGGGTTGGGAAGATGCCCCAGAGAAGGGAAAGGCTACCCACTCCAGTATTCTGGCCTGGAGAATTCCATGGACTGTATAGTCCTTGGGGTCACAAAGAGTCAATATGACTGAGTGATAAATGCCACATTAGGAAGAATTGGTTGGGAGAAGAATAAATGCTGGGTATGCAACCACCCATGTCAAATATACACAGAGGAGGGGAATGGGGAAGGTGATGAGCTGGTGTACCAGATAATTAGCAAAATTCAGAGACAGAGACAAAGGGACAAAAGGGAGAGAGCCATACATGTCAAAACAGAAACACAGAAGGCTTCCCTGGTGGTTCAGTGCTAAAGAATCCACCTGGCAATACAGGGACCCCAGTTCGATCCCTGGTCGGGGAAGATTCCATGTACTGCGGTGCAGCGATGTCCGTGTGTCACAACTACCGAGCCCAAGCTCTAGGCCTGTGTGTTGCAACTGCTGAGCCCACGTGCCCAGAGCTGGGCTCCGCACCAAGAGAGGCACCTCGGTGAGAAGCCGCTGCACTGCAGTGGAGAGTAGCCCCGCTCGCTGCAACGAGAGAAAGCCCAGGCAGCGACTAAGACCCAGCACAGGCCAAATAAATAAATTAAAATGTATATACAGAGGAAAGGAATGGAGTAAGATGGTCAACTTTTGTAGCAGATACTTATCAAAATTCAGAGAGAGAGAGAAAAAAAAGAAAGAGACATGAAGAGACACACATCTCAAAACAGAAACAGAGAGTTTTCAGAAACTTAAAAAAAAAAAAAAAAACTCTCTTAATTTCCCTTCTTTTCCCCACTCATTTGCTCATCTCTTTTCAGGCGGTCAGGAATGGTGACTCCCCTCTGATATTTTAATTTTAGAAAAGAAGCATCAGAACCCCAATGAAACCAACATAAAAATTGCCCTTTGCCCAGCCACGGTTCATCCCCAAAAGACATGAGTCAGTCTGGAGAGCTGTCCTCAGTCACATCTGGGCAATGATTGCTTGCTGCTAAGTCACTTCAGTCGTGTCCGACTCTGTGCGACCCCATAGACAGCAGCCCACCAGGCTCCCCCGTCCCTGGGATTCTCCAGGCAAGAACGCTGGAGTGGGTTGCCATTTCCTTCTCTAGTGCATGAAAGTGAAAAGTGAAAGTGAAGTTGCTCAGTCATGTCTGACTCTTAGGACCCCATGGACTGCAGGAGTCCACTTAGCCAGGCCTAATTCCATAATTCCTGATTCCTAATTCCAATGATTGCTTAGGATTGTTATAAGAAAAAGATAACATGTTTTAAACTCATCTCCCTCCACAATCCTGTAAGTTAATCCACTCTCAAAAGCATTCCAAGCACACCCCTCCCCAATCACCCAGATTATGTTAGTACATCCACAAGCCTAACACTGACTAGTTGACCTGTAACTCTTTGCCAAAACCAAGCCTAACAACTTATCTTGTTTGAGAAACCCTGCTTCATGCCTCTAGTCTAACTTAAAGGGTTGTTCTGATGTCTCACAGCCTAGAACTTTAAGTGTCTGGGTTTTTGTTTGTTTGCTATAATGAGAAGGTTAGATAGCATCACCGATTCAATGGATATGAGTTTGAGCAAACTCTGGGAGACCGAGGAAGACAGGACCCTGGCAGGCTACAGTCCACGGGGTCGCAAAGAGTTGGACACGACTGAGCAACTTCACTTTCAAAGTGAAACAGGGTCCTCTGTTCACAGAATTCTCCAGGCAAGAATACTGGGGTGGGTTGCCATTTCCTTCTCCAAGAGAATCTTCCCGACCCAGGGACTGAACCCACATCTCCTGCGTCTCCTGCGCTGGCGGACAGACTCCACCACAGAGCCAGGAGGAAAGCCAAGTAGGAGATGAAGAAAGCCTGATTCAACGCGTTGATTTGGGAGGGATTTTTCCATTCTCTGTGACCTGGGATATCGGCATTTTCAGAAGGGAATGCTCATCCAAAGCTGGAATGATGACAGCTACCTGCCTCTTGACCTCTTTACATCACCTTGACAGTATTTGGTAGCGACTCCCCGGTGGCTCAGATGGTAAAGCGTCTGCCTGCAATGCAGGAGACCCGGATTCGATCCCTGGGTTGGGAAGATCCCCTGGAGAAGGAAACGGCAACCCACTCCAGTACTCTTGCCTAGAAAATTCCATGGATGGAGGAGCCTGGTGGGCTACAGTCCATGGAGTCACGAAGAGTTGGACACGACTGAGCGACTTCACGACTGACAGTATTTGAATATGTATCTAGGCCTCCCTTATAGCTCAGTTGGAAAAGAATCCGCCTGCGATGCAGGAGACCCCTGTTCGATTCTTGGGTTGGGAATATCCCCTGGAGAAGTGTTCGGCTTACCCATTCCAGTATTCTTGGGCTTCCCTTGTGGCTCAGCTGGTAAAGAATCTGCCTACAATGTGGGAGACTTGGGTTCGATCCCTGGGTTGGAAAGATTCTGGATTCGGAGAAGGGAAAGGCTACCTACTCCAGTATTCTGGCCTGGAGAATTCCATGGACTACAGTCCACGGGGTTGCAAAGAGTCGGACACGACTGAGCAACTTTCACCTTTTCCATCACTGATGTATTACAATCATTTAGTTTTTATCAGTAGGTTAGCAGAAATGTATCTTATTTGTAGTACAAGTGTTTGTACATCTTTCTCTATTTTTTGATTATTACATTTTCTCTTTGGCTGCTTACTAATGCTTTTGCTTATCTCTTAAGTTAAAGGTGAATTAACTTTTCCCCCATTAATTTATAAAAATTCTTTACAAATGAAGGCTATCAGTTATTCTTATGGACACAATGCAGTTTTCACCATTTGACATATTTAATTTAAGCTTACATTATAATTTATAGATAGTTGATTGAGTTTTCATTGATACTGTGATGTAGTTTTACAAGATATTTTTAAACTTGCTTCTGTCAGTTTATAAGAAAGGTACTGATATACAAGATATATTTTTGAGTGAAAAACAAAATAATACATGCAAAGTCTACTTTGCATAAATTTCACACGTACATATATTTTTTTTAGAAAGTAAGATGTAAGAATCGGAGAAGGCAATGGCACGCCACTCCAGAACTCTTGCCTGGAAAATTCCATGGATGGGGGAGCCTGGTGGGCTGCAGTCCATGGGGTCGTGAACAGTTGGACACGACTGAGCGACTTCACTTTCACTTTTCACTTTCATGCATTGGAGAAGGAAATGGCAGCCCATTCCAGTGTTCTTGCCTGGAGAATCCCAGGGACGGGGGAGCCTGGTGGGCTGCCGTCTCTGGGGTCGCACAGAGTCGGACACGACTGAAGTGACTTAGCAGCAGCAGCAAGGTGTAAGAATAGATGTCAATCTAATGATAATGCCAACAATCACCACGTGGTGTGGTTAACATTTTCCTTCTGGCTTTAATATAGTTTCCACTTTGCTCTCTAACTCGTATTTACTACTTGTGCATTCTTTGTAGAAACTCTGCTTTGCAATGATTTTCACCTTTAGATTGTGGCAGGTTCAGTTTTTGAGTTTTTATTTTAAAATAATCATATTTGTCATTCTGTGAAAAAGTGGATTTACACATTCTTTCCTAGCATCTCGATCACACACACAGACACACGATACACACACTTTCTGAAGTGCTTTCTGTGTTTCCTGTCTGTTTCCTTCTGCCAGGATGTGTGCTCTGTTAAAGAGGCTGTCTTGCTCACGACAGTAGACAGTCGATAAGGATTTGATGAACGGCTGAATGTGGTCATGCTTACACACACACACACAGATACACACTCCAGTTTTAATACAGTTTGTGTGTATACATACACATGCATACACAGATAGGGCTCCTAGTTTCTCAGTGTAACCTGTATAATAAATGTGAATAGGCCCAAAAAAACCGTTTTACTGTTCCTGTGTTCCAGGGTGTACTATTTTTGACCAATTTAATTTAATGTTTTTATATATCAATTCCCCACAATCACCAACCCATTATATGCTATCATAAGTAACACGATTTTTTAAAAAATAATTCAGTTCAGTTCAGTTCAATTGCTCAGTCGTGTCCGACTCTTTGCAACCCCATGAATCCCAGCACGCCAGGCCTCCCTGTCCATCACCAACTCCCAGAGTTCACTCAGACTCACGTCCATCGAGTCAGTGATGCCATCCAGCCATCTCATCCTCTGTCGTCCCCTTCTCCTCCTGCCCCCAATCCCTCCCAGCATCAGGGTCTTTTCCAATGAGCCAACTCTTTGCATGAGGTGGCCAAAGTACTGGAGTTTCAGCTTTAGCATCATTCCTTCCAAAGAACACCCAGGACTGAGCTCCTTCAGAATGGACTGGTTGGATCTCCTTGCAGTCCAAGGGACTCTCAAGAGTCTTCTCCAACAGCACAGTTCAAAAGCATCAATTCTTCAGCACTCAGCCTTCTTCACAGTCCAACTCTCACATCCATACATGACCACTGGAAAAACCATGGCCTTGACTAGATGGACCTTTGTTGGCAAAGTAATGTCTCTGCTTTTGAATATGCTATCTAGGTTGGTCATAACTTTCCTTCCAAGGAGTAAGCGTCTTTTAATTACTTTTTTCTAAAACCCAAAATTATTTTAAGTGAGAAAAGTTGCATTGTTTTACAGTTTTGCAATCTATTTGTTGTCTGAGTTAATAGAAGACAGCTGAAATCGTGCACCTGCATTCAATCTGTTGTGATATCACTTACTACATAGCTGCTAGAAAATGCCATTGTACAATTGTGAGAGAATGAGTGTGGAAAAGGCATAAAATATCTTAGTGTTACTAGTCAAATACTTTTGGTCTTACAGATGTGAATTCTGTCAGAGAAGATAGTGGATAGCAACTCTGGTTTAAATGCTTATTCTGTATTTTTTTAATGCTTATTCTGACTAGAGATTTCTAAGTTGTATATGATAAATGTTATTTATAAAAATTAAACTTAAGGGACTTCCCTGGTGGCCCCTTCCCGGTGGTTAAGACTCTGTGCTGCCAATGCAGGGGGTGCAAGTTCAATCCCTGGTCAGGGACAAAGATCCCAAACGCCCTAACCCTATAAAAATTAAAAAAAAGTACAATTTAGATGAATAGACATGTATATAAACACATTGCATATAATCCCATCACCTTTACAGTTTTAAAGTATAGTTGTACGTCCTCCAAGTAAGTTTTCTATGAACTCCGGCTTTCACCCAGCCCATCTTCACAAGAAACTCACTTGTCCACTAGAAAAGCAGCTGTTGGTGCTCACCACCCACCAGGCACTGTTGCAGATGCAGGATACCTCAGCGAGGAGACAGCGAATGCCTCTCCCTCAGCGCAAGTCACTCAGTCGTGTCTGACTCGTTGCGACCCCATGGACTCCAGTCCATGGAATTCTCCAGGCCAGAATACTGGAGTGGGTACCCTTTCCCTTCTCCAGGGGATCTTCCCAACCCAGAGATTGAACCCAGGTCTCCGCATTTCAGGAGGATTCTTTATCAGCTGAGCCACAGGGAAGCCCAAGAATACTGGAGTGGGTAGACTATCCTTTCTCCAGAGGATCTTCCCGACCCAAGAATCGAACTGGGGAGGTCACATTTTGTGGAAGAGGCACATCATAGCCTAGCAATCAGGAAACTAAGCATTTCACACAATTTGACATTCAGTAAGAAGAAGTGTGTACAAGCTTGGACAGCAAGGAGATCAAACCAGTCCATCCTAAAGAAAATCAACTCTGGATATTCATTGGAAGGGCTGATGCTGACACTGAAGCTCCAATACTTTGGCCACCTGATGTGAAGAGCTGACTCACTGGAAAAGCCCCTGATGCTGGGAAAGACTGAAGGCAAGAAGAGAAGGGGACAACAGAGGATGAGATGGTTGGATGGTATCACTGATTTGATGGACATGAGTTTGAGCAATCTCTGGGAGTTAGTGACAGGTAAGCCTGGAGTGTCATAGTCCATGGGGTTGCAAAGAGTCATGACTTAGCAACTGAACAACAGCAGAAACTAATACAACGTCATAAAGCGGCTATACACCAATAAAATTAATTTAAAAAAGAAAAAGAGTTCTCCTTAGATACCTCCTTTTCTTCTCCTTCCCTTCATCATGCTGCTGCTGCTGCTAAGTCGCTTCAGTCGTGTCCGACTCTGTGCGACCCCAGAGACAGCAGCCCACCAGGCTCCCCCATCCCTGGGATTCTCCAGGCAAGAACACTGGAGTGGGTCCCTTCATCATAATGTCTTGAAAATTCATTAGTTCCTTTTCCCTCCTTAACCACTGACTTCAGTCTCATAGCTCCCTGCATCTACCAGAAAGTCCGTTTGAAAGTCACGGTTTTCTTTCTCCTGGCTAAGTTCTTCTTGACTTTATCAAACCCAGGGCTCACTTTTTATAACAGGTATTTTATGTTCTGTGTCTCCATGAACCATACGGAGACGAGACTCCTAGCTAATGCTGCCTTTCTAGGGAATTCCCCTCAGGTCTGGAGGTTAGGACTTGGCATTTTCACTACCGGGGCCCAAGCTCTATCCCCAGTCAGGAAACTAGCGTCATGGCCAAAAAAGCCCCCAACACCAACCCCTCCCAACCCTGCCTTTCTAGATGCATAATATTAAAACATCAACATAATGTTTTAACAATAATATGGTGGAAAAACAAAAGGAAAGTCCCTTATAATAAAAAATCATAACATGTATTTCACTGTGTACGTGTTCTGGCATGATTTTGCTTGAAGTCAAACATAAGGTCCAGTACTCTGGCCGCCTGATACAAAGAGCCAGTTCACCGGAAAAGCCCCTGATGCTGGGAAAGATCGAGGGCAGGAGGAGAAGGGGACGACAGAGGGTGAGATGGTTGGACGGCATCACCGACTCGATGGACGTGAATCTGAACAAACTAGGGAGATAGCGGAGAACAGAAACCTGTTGTGCTGCAGCCCATGGGGTCGCAAAGGGCCGGACAGGACTTAGCGACAGAACAATAAAACACATGTAGCCAAATTATCTGCACACCTGTGGATTCCCCTTAACACAACAACCGACTCGGTATTTACTGACAACTCAGATGGCCTGAATGGCATTGCTTGGGGGCACTGTGATTTTTGAAATGATGTTCCTCACTTGGCAAAATCTCAAGTAAAACAATATTCCCTTACATTCTGGTCATCATGTTGCTTAGGAGTTTCAGCATAAATTAAAACAGGCAACAAGGAACAGTGCCTCGTGTTTATATGTAAAACTAATGTTCAGGCTCGGTTAACTATCAATAAGGTTTTCACCGGTCAAGTTTACCTACATGAATGTCGAACAGAACTTCCAAAGTTGATGTCTTCTTCCCTCATCTTCTCTTCACCCACATCTTCATCCCATCACTCTCGCTCTCTCCACAGCTTTTTTTTTTTCTCGTTTCCTTTTTTGGGTCACGCTTTGCAGTTTGTGGGATCTTAGTTCCCTGACCAGGGACTGCACTCATCCTTGTGCTGGGACAGCAGAGTCTTGACCACTGAACCGCTGGAGAATTCCCGCCTCTCCCTTTCGTAGTTCTTTTGAGAACTCTCTATATTCATTGTCAAGTCTTCCATTGGAGTATTTAGGGTTCTTTTCTGGAAAAAAAAAGAGAGAGAGAAGTCTGTAAGAAGTAATGACAAAAATCAATAGTCACATGAATTGAGGGAAAGATAGTTACTCGGTTGTCTTTGATTCTTTGTGACCCCAGAGACTGTTGCCCGCCAGTCCTCTGTGCATGGGATTCTCCAGGCAAGAATACTGGAGTGGGTTGTCCTTCCCTTCTTCAGGGATCTATCCTGACCCAGGGATCAAACCTTGGTCTCCCGCATTGCAGGCAGATTCTCCACCGTCTGAGGCACCAGGGTTAGGGTTAGGGTTAGCATGAAACATACACGTTATCATGTGTGGACAGACACTACTGGGAAGTCGTTACGCAGCACGGGGAGCTCAGCCTGGTGCTCCCTGATGACCTAGAGGGCGGGATAAGAGCGAGGGGACGTCCGTACACATGTAACCGCTTCACCTCGTGGTGCCGCAGAGACTAATACAACACTGTAAAGCAATATCCTCCAGCTAAAAATAAATGCTGTGGACTCGACTGTGTCATTTCCCACTCCTCCTAAACGTTGAAACTCCAGTTGCCAGCGTGACTGTATTTGGAACTGAGGCCTTGATGCAGGGAATTAAGCATAAAGGAGATGACAAGGGAGGGGCTCTGATAGGATTAGTGTTCTAATTAGAGACTCCTCCCCTCCACTTTTTCCTCTCTCTGTTTTTCTCTCTCTTGCTATCATCTTGTATTTATCGCAGCTGCTGCAGTTTTCTGTTGAAATTGATGTACTTTTTAAAATGTGTTTTTAAGGCAACTAGAGATGGTCATACCAAGTAAGTCAGAAAGGGGACAAACACCACGTAAGATGGAATCTAAAATATGACACAAACGAGCCTATCTACCAAGCGGGGTCACGGACACAGAGAACGGACTTGTGGTTGCCAAGCGGGAGGGGGCTGGGGGAGAAACGAGAGGGAATTTGCGGTTAGCAGGTGTAAGCTTTTACATCTAGAATGGATTAACAAGATCCTGCTGTAAAGCACAGATTTTGTTCAAAATCCTGTGATAAACCATAATGGAAAAGAATATTTTAAAAAGAATGTATATATCTGTATATCTCAAGAAACTAACACAACGTTGTAATAAATCAACTATAATTAAAATAAAACAAGAAAATGAATAAAGTGTGCCTGTTTCAAGAAAAACTGTTAGAGTCGGATAATACGGAAAACTGTGATAGTGACGCTGAAGTATCTCACTTGCGGGGCTTCTCAATTTAACCGGCTAACAACAGACACCTGTAAGGAGAGAGGAAAGAACTTATTGCAGACAGACCTAAAGGCTTTATTTCTTATTTTCTAGCACCACCTCGTGGTAAAATTGAGAGTAGCGGTCTTGCTGGAGACGCCGCAACAGGCTTTCTTTCTTGTCTTCGAGCACCATCTAGTGGTAATATATAGCAACTGCCACAGAAATTCGCGGACATAATCACACGTAGAAAGACAAAATTAAATAACAAATTAAAATAAAACAAATACTCCAAGGAGGCATTTGTGTGCTCAGAAATACAGTCATTGGTCTCTCCCAAACTGCATGTACATTCAAGGCTTGGCCATATGCAAACGTCCCATTCGTTTTTCCCCCCAATCTTCCCACTCTTGACTAGCTTCATGTTTTCATGATTTAAATACTTGCGTGGACAATGAAGCTTCCCTGGTGGCTCGGCTGGCAAATAATCCGCCTGCGATGCAAGAGACCCCTGGTTCAATTCCTGGGTCAGGAAGTTCCCCTGGAGAAGGGCTAGGCTACCCACCCCAGTATTCTTCGGCTTCCCTGGTGGCTCGGATGGTTAAAAAAAAAAAAAAAAAATCCGCCTGCAATGTGGGAGACCTGGGTTCGATCCCTGGCTTTGGGAAGATCCTTTGGAGGAAAGCATGGCAATCCATCCCAGTATTCTTGTCCGGAAATTTTCACGGACAGAGGAGGCGTGGGGTCAGAAAGAGTCGGACAGGACTGAGTGACTAAGCACAAGCGCTAGACAATCAATGAAAGGGATTTTTTTTTTTTTTTTTTTCCTTAAAGAAGAAGAAGAAATTTAGATGGTTTAGAGCAGGAACTTCTCAAGGTCACGCTCCTAGACCTCCAAAGCAAGGTCTGATTCGGGGGCTCAGCCCTGTGTTTACAGCGGGCTCTGCTGGGAACACTGGTCCTCGAGCAGGGGCGGTTCTGCCTCCTGGCGGACACTTGGGGGATGTCTGGAGACATTTCGGGGTTCACAAGGGGCAGGAGATGGGGGTGGGGGGTGTGTGGCGGGGAGGCCAGGCCCCAGTTCTCCCGGGACTAAGAATCAGTACCAGATTAGCATTAGACTCCAAAGGCCAGCAGCGCCAGGGTGAGAAGAAGCACCCCAGGTGCAGAGTTTCCTCCACGCCCCCCCCCCGCCGCCTCAGCCTCCTCTCTGCCAACATCACACATCCGCCCGAGAGCCCTCGTGCTGACCCTGATGGGCAAGGAAGCCATTCCGAACGCCTGGCGCCTGGTCGAGCATTAACCCGCCCTCGTGGGCCCTGGCTAGCTGCTCGAGCCCCAGCTGCCCTGTGCTTTGCAGCCGCTCAGGAGTCCTGCCTGCGGGCATTTTCCTTTCCAACCTTCGCTTAATGGTAGGCATGTCTCAGATTTATAATTTAAGAGAACCGGGGTCACACCGCAACCGCAGTTGAGGGAACACAGGTAAATGACGGGGAGGAAGCCAAGACGAAGACAGGAGCAATGTCCACATATTGAGGGGTGGGGGAGCCATTCTGGCTTATCCGAGATTCCATTTACCACCAGCCGGTTCTCAAAACGTTAGCTACGAACCGCTGCCAGCTGCAACCTCACGGGCTCAAGGTCTCCCCTCGTAACTAAGCAACCATTTCAGACCCCAACCAATCCTCGCCCTACAAGCACACGCTCTGGCCAGATTCAGTGATAATTCTTGACAAACAATTTGTTACCTGTGGTTTTTGCCTTTATGACGCTCTTCCATTTTGTAATCCAGTGGGAATAAAACTCCTTTCTATTCCTACTATATATATATATATATATTTTTTTTTTTTTTCCTTTGGTCCACAGCATGCGGGCATGTGGGATCTTAGTTCCCTGATCAGGGATTGAACCCGTGTGCCTCTACAGTGGAAGCTTAGAGTCTTAACCACTGAATCAGCAAGAAAGTTTTTTTTTTTGTTTGTTTGTTTTTATATAGATTGTTTATTGATGTTTTCCACTGACAATGGTAACATGTACACCCGTGCACACTCAGCATCGACCCTTACATTGACTCTGCATTGGGTGTTCATGGAGGGCATCTTGGAGGAGGTGACATTTGAGCTGTGGCTTGAGTGATGAAAGGGAGTTAGGGTACTCCCCCTCCCCCAGCAGAGACTGGAGAAGATGCTTCTGTTTCTCTTACCTGTCGAATGCCAATAATGGTGGTATCTACCTGCTAGAAATCAAAAGTGGGCAAGATAATTTACAACTGTGATAAATATCCTGAAGGATAGACTCGTGGTCCCCAAGCTTTTGGCACCAGGGACCGGTTTTGTGGAAGACGATTTTTCCATGGATGGGGAGGCGGGGAGATTGCTTCGGGATGATTCAAGCCCACTGCATCTATTGTGCGCTTTATTTCCAATCCAAATGCTGCCACTGATCTGACAGGAGGTACCGCTCTGAGGCCCGGAGGTTGGAGACTCCTGGGACAGACAGTTTGGTGAGGGAGAGTGCACGCCTAGCAAGGTTACTCTGCATGGGGCGTTCAAGGAGGGCTTCTCGGAGGAGGTGACATTTGTGCTGCAGCTTGAATGATGAAAGGGAGCAAGGTGAATCCCCTGGCAGTTCAGTGGTTAAGACTAGAGCTTCCACAGCAGGCGGCACGGGTTTGATCCCTGGTCTTGAAACTAAGATCTCACATGCCAGGTGGCATGGCCAATAACAAAAAGAAAAAGAAGAAAAAGGGGGGATCAGGTTTGTGAGAACCTGCGGTAAGAATCTGCGTCATGAAAGAGCGACCCCAGCCGTCCTTAAGGGAGTAAATTGTGATGGGTCTAGCTCTTTCTGGGAGGCCCTGATCTCCTCGCTAATGGTTGGATTAGGGGGTTTACCGCAACCCAGATCTGGCCGACGGGACGGGAGACTGTGTCTGCTGAGACGTTTTGAGAGTGATCCTTACTCCTGAGATGGCTCCTTTCACCTTCGGGTGTTCCTGTAGCTTGGGAGGGTTCCCGAAGCGCAGCTGCCACCGTGCCTCCAGCCCGGGGTCTGAGGTTCCCGGAAAGGACCACGCTTTCCTCTGACCTCTGCTGCCTCAGGTCCGGCAAGGCGGAGACGGAGAGGCGAGACAGAGCCAGGCGGGGAGAGACAACGTAACGGCGAAGAGAAAGCAGCCCTGCTCTTTTTTTTGGTTTGGTCCTGTTTTCCCCTTAAAACTAGGGGAGTGTGGGGAGAAGCAGACAAATTAGAGGGAAGGGGGGGATAAACTAGGGGAGTGTGGGGAGAAGCAAACAAATTAGAGGGAAGGGGGGTAATTTGAAGGAAAGGAAAGGGCAGAGCAGGGCAGGTGACAATGAAGTGCTGTGAAATATTCTGAGCGCCCGCCCCACCACACACACACACACACACACACACACACTCTCACACTCTCTCACACACGCATACACACTGTCACACACACACTCACACACGCATACACACTCACACACGCATATACACACGCACTCACACAAACACACTCACACTCTCACACACGCATACACACTGTCACACACACACACTGTCACACACACACTCACACATGCATACACACACGCACTCACACACACTGTCTCACACAAACACACACAATCTCACACACATACACTGTCACACACACTGTCACAAACACACTATCTCACACACATACACTCACACACGCATACACACTCTCACACTGTCACACACACAGTAACACACATACACACACTCTCTCTCATACAATACACTCATACTGTCACACACACACACACTCACACTCACACACTCACACTCTCTCACACACGCATACACACTGTCACACACACACACTGACACACACACACACACGCATACACACACGCACTCACACACACTGTCTCACACAAACACACACAATCTCACACACACACACTGTCACACACACTCACACATGCATACACACTCACACACGCATACACACATGCACTCACACACACTGTCTCACACAAACACACACAATCTCACACACATACACTGTCACACACACTGTCACAAACACACTATCTCACACACATACACTCACACACGCATACACACTCTCACACTGTCACACACACAGTCACACACATACACACTCTCTCATACAATACACTCATACTGTCACACACACACACACTCACACTCACACACACATACACTCTCACACACTCTGTCACACACACATGCATACACTCACACACTGTCATAGACACACTCACACACACATACACACTCACACTCTGTCACACACTCTCACACACATACACGCATACACACACTGTCTCACACACACACACACACACTCACACTCTCTCACACACTCATACACACTGTCACACACACACACTGTCACACACACACTCACACCTGCACATGCATTGAGGCATCTCACCCCAGTTCTGTCTCCCGTAAAAGATGAACAAGTGTATACCACAGTGTATGGATTTTACTTGTGCATATGTGGGACCACCACCAGCAATTCCACTGGAAAAACAAAAGGGCCTTTCCACAGGCCAGCCCACCCCTCAAGAACGCAGTGCCTTTGCTCGTTTGCATGTACTTACCAGTTTATTTCATAAATATTTATCTTAAAAATCGATGTCCAGTTGCTTTTATCTGAGTAATTTTATGTGTCTCTGCTGAGAATAAAGGCTTAAGATCAACTCTCTTAGCAAATGTCAAGCATATGACGCAGTCTGATTATCTACAGTTGCCACGCTGTACATTGGAGCTCAGAATTTGTCTTAAAACTGAAAGCTTGTACACTTCGACCAGCATCTCCCATTCCCCCACCCTCACCCCAGCCCCTGGAAGCCACTGTTCTACTCTATAAATCTGATTTTTTTTTTTTAAGTTTCCACGTATGTATAAGCGAGATCACTGTATTTGTCTTTTCTGCCTGGCTAATTTCACTTAGCATAATGCCCTGAGATTTAATCCATCTTGTCACAAATCCCAGCTTTATTTTTAATTATTTAAATAACTATGCTTTGAGCTACTGGCACTTGTAGCCACTGCTGCCTAGAATCTGGGATTTCTTTAGCGTCCGCAAAAGACTACAAAACCATTTGATTTAATTTTTAACTGTATGGCTGTATGGCTTGCAGGATCCTAATTCCCTGAACATGGATTGGACCCGGGCCCTGGGCAGTGAAAGCACAGAACCCTAACCATTGGACCACCGGGAAATTTTCATTTTATTTTTCATCCTTTTGTAAAGAATGTAAGTTTTCATTTTAATAGGGACAAAAGCAGACATGACACATGTCCTGGGCAGCAGGAGGTCTGAGCCTTTCTCAGCTCTTCCTTTTCCAGCCACGCGGGCCTGGCGTCCCCTCGGCTATGGACGGAATGTTTGCGTCGCACAAATTCGTGTCGGATCCTCACCACCGGTGTGTTGGTATCTGAAGGTGGGCCCTTCGGTGTTTGATTAGGTCTCGAGGCTGGGGATTAATATCCCCATAAAAGAGTCCCCAAGAGCTCCCTCTGGTGGACATAGCTAGAAGTGGCCCTTCATAGGGCTTCCCGGGTGGCCCGATGGTTAAGATTTCGCTTTCCAGTGCAGGGGTTACAGGTTCCGTGCTGGCGGAGGTAGATAAGAGTCCACGTGCCTCGTAGTGACCAAGGGGGGGAAAAAAAAGCAGCAGCAGCAAAGGTAGCCATTTGCGAACCAGTAAGGGCTTCCCTGGTGGTCAGATAGTAAAAAAAAAAAAAATCCGCCTGCCAGTGCAGGAGACCTGGGTTCGTTCCCTGGTTGGGAAGATCCCCCTGGAGAAGGGAAAGGCTGCCTGCTCCAGTATTCTTGCCTGGAGAATCCTACGAACAGAGAAGCCTGGCGGGCTACAGTCCACGGGACCGCAAAGAGGCCGACACGACTGAGCTACTGACACTTGCACTTTTCACAAGTGGGGTCCTCAGCAGGCGCCTCATCTGCTGGAGCCTGCGTCTTGGACTTCCAGCCCAGACATGTAAGAGAGAAACGTCTGTCGTTCATAACCCACCGGATCTGTGGGGATTCTGTTATAACAGCCCCAAGGGACGAAGACAGCCCCTCTACCCTCTTCGGGTCATAGAAATTCCCTCCCACCTGGTGTGAAGATAGAGGCTGTTGGCTATTGCCATGGAAACCAAGGTGGAATGGGGGCCCAGAAGGAGAGGCTGGGGAAAGGACAGCAGGAGCCTCAGAGACTGAGACTTCACGGGCTTTGCAGACCACGTGGGACTCAAGTCCCGCCTATCCACACAGGGGACGCACCCAAGGTGTGAAGGCGCAGTGGAGGCCCTCAGGAAGTGGGGCTTCCTTGCTGATCCAGTGGTTGAGAATCTGCCCGACAGTGAAGGGGACACGGGTTCGATCCCTGATCTGGGAAGATCCCATGTGCTGCGGAGCAACTAAGCCCGGGAGCCACAACTCGTGAACCCACGTGCCCTAGGGCTGCTGCTCCGCAACAGAGAGCAACCCCCGACTCCGCGCAATTAGAAGCAATGGAGACCCAGCAGAGCCCAAAAGAAAGGAGGAAACTCAGCAAGCCGCTTTGCCTCTCGAAACCCCAGTTTCCTCTTCTAGAACACACAAGTATTCCATGATCACGAGGTTGCCCTGAGCATAAAGCAAATGCATCTGACAAAGTTCTCAAAAGCAGATCTGATGCCATTTATTGCAGAAACCAGTACTCGAGACACCACACACGGCACTCACAGAGCTGGAGAACTCAGGGTTAACACGCCGGCGGGGTTAACCCTGCAAGCTCTGAGCTCTGAACAGAGGGGTTACTGAGTTTTATACACGGACAGGCATGATTTGCGGGTCTGCAGGGGCTGGGTGGTTGCAAAGAGCAGGACAAGGGTGAGTGAGATACACTCCGGTTCCCAGTATTGTGAGTCCCCACTCTCTGAGACTATGACCTACATTTTGCAAGAAGCAAGCTGAGTTACAGAGGCGGAAAGAGCAGGAGGTTATGTGAAAATATTAACTTTTCCTTTTCACCTTTAGCCCAAGTTTCTCAAAGTGGAGCCAGAGACCATGTGCCTTGGGGCACTTGGGCAGAGGGGGGCCGCTGTTGAAAATGGAGAATCCTGGGGTCCCTAAAACTAAAAAAGGAGGCAAAAGCTCTCCTTGTCATAGTCTCGCTCTTAAATATCACCCTGCTGGACTTCCTTGGCGGTCCAGTGGTTAGGACTCAGCGCTTCCAATGCAGGGGGGCTCGGGTTCGATCCCTGGTCGGGAACTAAGATCCTCCTTGCTGTGTGGTGCGGCAGAAAGTGAAACAAATAGATGAGGGGGGCTGTGAGGAAAAAGTAGAAGTTCAGTGGGTGGAAAACTTGGGAGGAGGCAACAGAATTGCTGAGACATGCACACACTAGAGACTGTTCACGTTGACCCGATGGGAGGGCCAGTCGAAGCTGGGAAGGTAGGCCGTGTCTTGTGGTCACGTGGCTAGGAACTGGCAAAAAACGGCACTGAAACCCACGTCTCTCCACGTCTAGTCAGATTTTCTCCAGTACTGTCTTTCTCTCTGGCATTAAAAATTGAGCTCCCTTTGCGGCCCCTGGGAAAATAAATAAATGGGGGATTTCCTTGGTGCTCCAGTGGTTAAGAATCCTCCTGCCAAAGCAGGGGACAGGGGTTTGATCCCCGGTCTGGGAAGATCCCCCATGCCACTGGGCAACCAAGTCTGTGCATCGCAACTACTGAGCCCGAGCTTCGCAACGAGAGAGTAGCCCTCCCCTCGCCGCAAGTAGAGAAAGCCCGTGCACAGCGAGGAAGACCCAGCGCGGCCGTGATAAATAAACACAACTTAAAAATAAGTGACCAAATATATACACTATCACCCTGCTTCCTTTTCTTCTCAGCACAGGTCCATATCCAAAATGGGTTTTGAAAAGCGGTTCACCTGCCAAGGGTCTGTCTTCCGGTGTGAACTCCGTGCAGCGGCACGCAGCCTGTCTGGTTCCCGAGGGCGCCCCGCCCCACAAGCCTCCCACCTAGAGTGGGTCTTACAGCTTAACTAACCTTGAATGTATTCTTATCTTTTTCCAGTGTCCATAAATAAAGTTCTACTGGAACAAGGCCACACTAATTAATTTCCATATTGCCTGTGGCTGCTTTCCTATTACAACAGGCAGAGAACTCTGTGCTACAAAGCCTAAAAGATTTACAAGCTGGGGCACTCCCTGGCCGTCCAAAGGTTAGGCCTTGGCGCTTTCTCTGCCAAGGGCTCAGGTGCAGAAACAAAGATCCCACGAGCTGCGCCACGAGGCCCCGAAACAAAACCAACAACCTGGCATTTTACAGAAAGTGTTTGCCGACTCGTAGCTCAGACAGTAAAGCATCTGCCTGCAGTGCAGGAGACCTGGGTTCGATCCCTGGGTGGGGAAGATCCCCTGGAGAAGGAAATGGCAACCCACTCCAGTATTCTGGCCTGGAGAATCCCGTGGACAGGGGAGCCTGGCGGGCTACAGTCCATGGGGTCACAGAGTCAGACACGACTGAGCAACTAAACACACCCAAAATAGAGACTAAGGGAAGCAGACATGCTTTACAGGGGGTAACCTGGGAGGCCTTCTCAGTGGAGGTGATACTGAAGAATCCCGAGGCATCTGGGAAAATTTGAATACAGCTGGATCGATCAAACCAGTGTTAAATATCCTGAGTGTGAGTTTGAGTTCCCTGGAAACCGCATGTAAGTGAAGTCATACAGTACTTGTCCTTTTGTGACTGGTTTATTCCACGTAACGTAACGACCTCAAGGCTCAGGCACATTCAACAGATGCCAAAAATCTTCCTTTTTGGGACTGGGTGGTATCCTATTATACGGACCCATCACATTTTGTTTGCCCATCTATTCTTCAGTGGACCCTTGGACCACTTCCACAGTTCAGCATTTGTGACTAACGGTATTATGAATACAGCTGTACGAATTTTCGATGTAATCTTGATGAAAGGAGGGAAATGCCGGAGACTTATTCCGAAAGGCAGCAAGTTGACAGGAACCTAAAGTCACAGGGAAGAGTCCCTGCCCAAGGTGGAGAGGCAGACAGACTGCCGAGCGGCTGGGAGGGCATCAGGTAAGAGAAGACCTCCAGCCAAACCTGGACCCAGAAGGGGAGGTGGGCAGGGGGCGGGCGGAGGGGCCCCCCTGGTGGAATCACGAAGGTGTTCCCCGCTGCTTCCAAGCTGAGAGGCAGGGCCAGGACCCCGGGCAGGAAGGCAGGAACCAAACCCCCTGCTCCCACCCAGGTCCACTTGCTTGGTGCCAGACCTTCTCCACGGACTGAAGTCAGTTGTCAAAAAAGAGGGCACTGCCCCCCCAAAACTCCCTCCACTGGGTTTCAACTTCCTCCTGGATAATTTCTTTACAAAAATTCCTGAAGGACTTCCCTGGCAGTCCATTGGTTAAGAGTCGGCCTGCCAATGCAGGGGATCCGGGTTCAACCCCTGGTCAGGGAAGTAGATCCCACATACCCCTACTAAGGGTTCCCATGCTGCAACTAAGACCTCCTTCAGCCTCTACTTTTTAAATAAATAAATTAAATTAAAGCTATTTTTAAAAAATTCATGGAGCCCTAACTCTGCCAGTCATTGTCTTCAAAGAACTTCTGTTCTAATGAAGAGACAGACAGTGAATATGATAAAGTGAAATCCATAGGCTGTTACTGTTGGGTGTTACGGGGTATTGATGCCCCAAGGCAAAGACCTCCTGGAAGACATCTATGGTGGGTACCTTGGTTATGGCTCAAATGAGGGAGAAAGTGCAACAGGAAACTGTGAGATGATGTTGAAAATACCTATTATATTGAACAGGTGTTCGAGGCAATATGTTGAAAACCCTATTATAGGGTTTGGATTTGAGTCAGGGATTTTGAGGACAGTTATGTTCTAGATGAGCTGTATCAGGAAGTGAGCTTCATTCTGTGACTTTCTTAGTAAATCTTATGCAGAAGGAGGGTCTCGACCAGAGAGCAAGGCTACAGTCGTAACTGGTTAGGAAGCAGCGTTAGCCAGGAGTAGGACGGTTTGGTGACTGTTTCATGAGATGGCCAGTGTCCCCATCTTGTCTGTGTTCAGACACCGTTAGCGAGTGGCTGTTTTGCTTCGATCCATCACGGTTGCTGAGTGGCCTTTTCTGAGGCTGATGTTCTGTAAGAACACACTTTTTGTTGTTGTTTCGTTTTAAATTTCAGTGTAGTTGAATTAAAGTATCATGCTGGTTTCAGATGTATGTGCAGTTCTCTCTATATATTATACGCATGCACACACGTAAGATACTGAATAGAGTCCCCTGTGCTGTAGGGGCTTTCCAGATGGCTCAGGGGTACGCAGTCAATACAGGAGACGCAGTTTCAGTCTCTGGGTCGAGAAGACCCCCTGCAGAAGGAAATGGCTACTCTCTCCATTCTCCTTGCCTGGAGAAGCCCGCGGACAGAGCAGCCGGCGGGACGCAGTCCACGGGGTCACGGGGAGTCCGACAGGACTGAGCGGCTGAGCACGCACACACCTCGTGCCTACAGTGAATCACCGCTGTTTACTTTACATATGGTAGACTGTACCGGTTAATGCTCTACCCCTAATTTATGCCTCCACTCTCCCCCAGGGTAACCATAAGTTTGTTTTCTATGTCTGTCTCTGTTTTGGAAAGAAGCCCATTTGTATGTGCGAACACTGCTGAGGGTTGATGTTTAACGGAACCCGAGCCCCCAGACAGGGGCCACTCTCCTCCTCCCGGAGAGAAAGGAGCACGAGGCGGGGAGGGGGCCGGGGTGGCAGGTCCGGGGGGCGCCCCGGGCGCGGTGTCCTTGAGAGGGCGAGCGCCGCCGTGCAGGCCGGGGGCAGCCGGCTGCGCTGCCTCCTGGGTGGAGGCCGGGGCGGCGGAGGGCGGCCTGCGGGGTCAGCGCGGCCGCAGCGGGGTGGGGGTCGGAGGAGAGGCAGGAAGGCTGGAGAACAGACACACAGGGCTCCGCTTGCGGCTTCTAGCCCAGCAAGACGGCAGCCGGGGGAGGATTTCCAAAAGGGGTTTAGGGCAATTCCCTGGTGGCTCAGTGGTTAGGACCCCACCCTTTCACTGCTGAGGGCCTGGGTTCGATCCCAGTGGGCGGACTGTGATTCCACAAGCTGTCTTATGCACACACGTGTACTCGGTGATGTCCGACTCCTTGCGACCCCATGGACTGTAGCCCACCAGGCTGCTCCATCCATGGCATTTTCCAGACAAGAATACTGCAGTGGGTTGCCATTTCCTCCTCCAGGGGATCTTCCCAACCCAGGGATGGAACCCAGATCTCCTGCAAGCCCCTTACAAGCTATGCAGCAGCCAAAAATAAAGTAAAAAACCAAAAAAATTAAAAATAAAGAGGATTTTAGGATAATGACAGTTATGCTGGGTTGAGAGTAGACCCAGGGGGAGAGTATGGATTTTGGGGAAACAGATTGGGGGTGGTGTGTTCTCTAAATCATTCAGCCAAGAGCTGTGGGTGTCATGGACCAGGGCAGTGACCATAGGCAAAGTGAGCTGTTGATGAATTTTTAGATATATTTTTGGATGAGTATTGGACCTGATTTTCTGATAGACTGGCCATGGGATGTGAGAGAAGGAATTGAAGATGAATCTGAGCTTCCCAGGTGGCTCAGTGGTAAAGAATCTGCCTGCGAATGCAGGAGACACAAGAGATGCAGGTTGGATCCCTGGGTGGGGAAGATCCCCCAGAGGAGGAAATGGCAACCCACTCCAGAGTTCTTGCCTGGAGAATCCCATGGACAGAGGAGCCTGGCGGGCTACAGTCCATCAGGTTGCAAAGAGCTGGCCAAGACTTAGTCACTAAACAATTTAGTAACAAAACACCAACAACAATTACCCAGGAGTGAGGACTGTTTGTTCATTTCTGTGATGCGGACGATGTTCATGTCTTGTCTGTGTTCAGACACAATTACGGAGGACTGGGTTTTGTTTCAATCCATTAGGGTTGCTGAGTGGCCTTTTCTGAGGCTGATGTGCTGTGAGAACACACTGTTTTGTTTTGTTTTAAATTTAAGAGGAGTTGAATTTCAGGTGTACAGCAAGGTGATTCGGTTATGTACAGATATAAAACGCACATGCATGCACACACGTAAGATATTGAATATACTCCCCTGCACTATAGGGGCTTTCCAGATGGCTCAGGGGTACGCAGTCAATACAGGAGACGCAGTTTCAGTCTCTGGGTCGAGAAGACCCCCTGCAGAAGGAAATGGCTACTCTCTCCATTCTCCTTGCCTGGAGAAGCCCGCGGACAGAGCAGCCGGCGGGACGCAGTCCACGGGGTCACGGGGAGTCCGACAGGACTGAGCGGCTGAGCACGCACACACCTCGTGCCTACAGTGAATCACCGCTGTTTACTTTACATATGGTAGACTGTACCGGTTAATGCTCTACCCCTAATTTATGCCTCCACTCTCCCCCAGGGTAACCATAAGTTTGTTTTCTATGTCTGTCTCTGTTTTGGAAAGAAGCCCATTTGTATGTGCGAACACTGCTGAGGGTTGATGTTTAACGGAACCCGAGCCCCCAGACAGGGGCCACTCTCCTCCTCCCGGAGAGAAAGGAGCACGAGGCGGGGAGGGGGCCGGGGTGGCAGGTCCGGGGGGCGCCCCGGGCGCGGTGTCCTTGAGAGGGCGAGCGCCGCCGTGCAGGCCGGGGGCAGCCGGCTGCGCTGCCTCCTGGGTGGAGGCCGGGGCGGCGGAGGGCGGCCTGCGGGGTCAGCGCGGCCGCAGCGGGGTGGGGGTCGGAGGAGAGGCAGGAAGGCTGGAGAACAGACACACAGGGCTCCGCTTGCGGCCTCTAGCCCAGCAAGACGGCAGCCGGGGGAGGATTTCCAAAAGGAGTCTAACGCAATTCCCTGGTGGTTCAGTGGTAAAGAATCCACCTGCCAGTGCAGGAGACACGGGTTTGATCCCTGGCCGGGAAGATTCCCATGTGCTGCAGGGACAGCTAAGAGTCCCAACTACTGAGTCTGTGCTCTCGAGCCCGGGAGCTGCAGCTCCAGAAGACCGCACGCCCAGAGCCTCTGCTCTGCACCAAGGGAAGCCCCGGCAGTGAGAAGCCTGCACATGGCAGCTAGTGTCCCCCGTTGGTCACAACTAGAGAAAAGCCCACACTGCGACAAGACCCAGCATGCAAAAGAGACAGGCATCTGGGGAAAATGCCTGGTGACTCAGGCTTAGGACCCCACACTTTCACTGCTGACGGCCTGGGTTCAATCCCTGGTCGGGGAACTAAGGTCCCACAGCCTGTGATGGCCTAAATGAATATATAAAATTTTTAAAAAGTAAAGAGAATTTTAGGATAATTACAATCAGGCTGTGCTGAGAGGAGACTCGGGGGCCAGACTGGAAGTTGGGAAAACAAGTTGGCAGTGGTGTGTTCCTGAAATCATTCAGCCAAGAGCTGTCGCCGTCAGGGACCAGGGCAGTGACGATGGGCAGGGCGAGGAGTTGTTGAAGTTTCGGGTGTATTTTTGGACGAGTATTGGAGCTGGTTTTCTTTTTGAAAACATTTGTACACGTTTATGTATTTTAGTTTTGGTGTCTCCGGGTCTCCGTTGCCCTGATGGGACTTTCTCTGCTTGCGGGCGGCTTCTCTGGTTGCAGAGCGTGGGCTCTGTCACACGGCTTCAGTGGTTGCAGCTCCCGGGCTCCAGAGCACAGGCTCAGTGGTCGTGGCGCTCGGTTGCTGCGAGGCATGTGGGCTCCTCCCCCGCCAGGGATCGAACCCGCGTCTCCTGCATCGGCAAGCAGATTCTTATCCGCTGTCCCACCAGGGAAGCCCCGGGGCCTGATTCTTCTGATGGACTGGCTGTGGGATGTGAGAGAAAGAACTGAAAATGGGCCAGTGGTTCTAGGTCCTGTGACGTCTGTGAGACCCCACTGTGGGAACCATGCCAGTTGAGCGGGTGGCAGTAGACACCAGCGGCTTCCGTTTGCATTTGTTATGCTGAGATGCCTATGAGAAGCCCACGTGGAGATGTCAGAAAGGAAAAGCGTGGGGACTCCCCCGGCAGTCTGGTTAAGAGCCCATGCTTCCACTGCAGGGGGCACAGGTTCGATTCCTGGGCAGGAACTTCCGCACTCGGTGCCCTGAGGCCAAGGAAACCTTAGGTTAATACGAAAGGGATGTTGATATTTTCAAGAAGAGGGTGCAAATTAGGTAACACGGAATGCTTCACTGCTTTTGACTACATTAGGGAAATTGATCCCAGAAGCGTCCGCTGTGCATTTTCTTGTGTGCCAGGACACTGTGATTAACACGTCCAAATAAATAAAGCCCTGCAGATGATAAAATTCAGTGCTGTCAGTTCCCAAGATTTGGATGGAAACTGGGTGGACAGTTGAAAGCGGGGAAAATTTGCTGAAACAGGTGGGTATTGAGACAAAATGAATGATGGTAAACAGATGTCTCCAGGAGACTGTCCACAGCGTTTGGCGTCTTAGAGAAACCTTCCCCACTGTTAATTACACGGGGATGTATATCATTCATGGAGCCCGGCCTGGCCTTTAGCTCAGTGGAAAATTCCGCTGACAATCTGCAAGCTGTCTCTCCTGGCTGTGCGAGGACGGTAAACACCCTTGCTGCTTCCCCTGCCAGAGCACACGGTCTCTGTGCTGTTATTCTTTTCACGGTGTCCCCAGTAATGTCCCTCCCATCCCTGCTCCCTTTCCCCTGCCCCAGCCTGCCCGCACCGCCTACATATATTTCCTGGGTAATTATCACAGCCACCTCGCGCGCTCGCTCCGTGTCCCGGGCTGGCCCTGTGTCACTGAACGCTGCCGGGAGGTGCCACGTTGCCCGAGCTGACATCCCAGAAGTCGTGCCTTCTTTACCCTCTGCTCTCGAAGCCCTGTGCCCAGTCCTTCTGCAGGTCCCACGAAGTCAACTTCAGCTTCCCCCATTGTCTATGGGCATCTCAAAAATACTGGGCCCGGAAAAAGAAAATTAACCAGGAGAAAACGCTGTACACGTTTCTCTCCTCTGGGCCAGATCGCCGTCAGCAAGGCCTGCCTGTGTGTTAGTCTGGGTTCTCTGGAGAAACGGGACCATTAGGGAGGATAGGTTTACACTGTGCTGTGCTGTGCTACGTCGCTGCAGTCGTGTCAGACTCTGTCCCCCCTTGGACTGTAGCTCGCCAGGCAGCTCTGAGCTTTCACTGCCATGGCTTCGGTTCAATCCCTGCCTGGGGAACTAAGATCCCATAAGCCATGTGGCAAAAACAAAACAAAACAAAAAGCTAGACATGTAACATTAAATAATGTTTGAATCAAAAGAAGAAACAAATTTCCTTTTTAGTATCTTTAGGCCCATCACAGTGCATAAAGGATAACGTCTTAGTTTGGTTCGAATGTCTTTGCTGTTCAGTTGCTCAGTTGTGTCCGACTCTTTGCGACCCCATGGACTGCATCACGCCAGGCCTCCCTGTCCTTCACTATCTCCCGGAGCTTGCTCAAACTTATGTCCATTAAGTCAGTGATGCCATCCAACCATCTCATCCTCTGTTGTCCCCTTCTCCTCCTGCCCTCAATCTTGCCCAGCATCAGGATCTTTTTCAATGAGTCCACACTTCGCATCAGGTGGCTAAAGTATTGGAGCTTCAGCTTCAGCATCAGTCCTTCCAATGAATACTCAAGGTTGATTTCTTTTAGGATGGACTGGTTTGATCTCCTTGCAGTCCAAGGGACTCTCAAGAGTCCTCACACACCACCAGAATTTGAAAGTATCAACACTGAATGTCTTTAGCGAATACTACTCACCAACATCTCCTTTGAGCAAAAAACAAAAACAAGACTTCTTTGGCTCAAAACCTTGGCTGGCAATTGCATCTAACTAATGTCAAGCAACATTATTTGTATGTGTTTTCCTTGTATGTTTATTTTCATCTTCCACGATGAGAGAAAATGGTGCTTCCATTCAGGGTCATGATTTAAAATTCCCTTTAAAGGGAGTTTATAGTTCAGGTATAACAGAGAGCAATTTGAAAGGGAAAAAAAAAAAAAAGGTATCATGTCCAGTAGTATCACAAAGACTCTGATGTGGCAAAATTCGTCACTGTGGTACATGAAGGGCAGTATTTTTGATTTGTAAAATATCTTACTATTAACTGGCTCTGGCTGCTCTGGGGCTCCGTCGCTGCGTGCGTGTTTCTCTCTGCAGTGGCCTCCCCTGTAGAGCACAGTCTCCAGGTGCACAGGCCTCAGGAGTTGCAGGAGATGTGCTCAGTAGCTGTGGCTCGGGGCTCGGGGACTTAGCTGCTTCACGGCATGTGGAACCTTCCCAGACCAGGAATTGGCCCCTGCCCTAGCAGGTGGGTCCTTAACCACCAGACCAGCAGGGAAGTCCTAAAGGGCCGTATTTTTGGAAGCTCTGTGCTCACCAGTCTATTTTCCACACTCATATCTGAAGAGGCCTTTCTAGAATGCAAATCTAGCCACATCACTTCTCAGGATAAAACCTAATTTCCCCAGGGAACCCTCCTACACTTGTGGGAATGTAAATTGATGCAGCTACTATGGAAACAGTATGGCAGTTCATCAAAAACCTGAAAAGAGAGTTGCCATAGAATCCTATACGCCCACTCCTGGGTATATATCCAGATAAAACTCTAATTCAAAAATATACACGCACCCGTGTGTTCACAGCAGCACTGTTACAATAGCCAAGACATGGAAGCAACCTAGATGTCCACCAGCAGACGAATGGGTAAAGAAGACGGGTGCACACACACGATGGAATATTACTCAACCATAAAAAAGAGTGAAATAACGCCATGTGCAACGTAGATGGACCGAGACATTTCATAGTAAGTGAAATACGTCGGATAGAGAAAGACAAGTATCATTTGATATCACTTATATGAGACCTCTAGTCTTTCCCATTCTGTTGTTTTCCTCTATTTCTTTGCACTGATCACTGAAGAAGGCTTTCTTATCTCTTCTTGCTATTCTTTGGAACTCTGCATTCAGATGTTTATATCTTTCCTTTTCTCCTTTGCTTTTCGCTTCTCTTCTTTTCACAGCTATTTGTAAGGCCTCCCCAGACAGCCATTTTGCTTTTTTGCATTTCTTTGCCATGGGGATGGTCTTGATCCCTGTCTCCTGTACAACGTCACAAACCTCATTCCATAGCTCATCAGGCCCTCTATCTATCAGATCTAGGCCCTTAAATCTATTTTTCACTTCCACTGTATAATCATAAGGGATTTGATTGGTCATACCTGATTGGTCTAGTGGTTTTCCCTACTTTCTTCAATTTAAGTCTGAATTTGGCAATAAGGAGTTCATGGTTTGAGCCACAGTCAGCTCCTGGTCTTGTTTTTGCTGACTGTATATAGCTTCTCCATCTTTGGCTGCAAAGAACATAATCAATCTGATTTCGGTGTTGACCATCTGGTGATGTCCATGTGTAGAGTCTTCTCTTGTGTTGTTGGAAGAGGGTGTTTGTTATGACCAGTGCGTTTTCTTGGCAACACTCTATTAGTCTTTGCCCTGCTTCATTCCGTATTCCAAGGCCAAATTTGCCTGTTACTCCAGGTGTTTCTTGACTTCCTACTTTTGCATTCCAGTCCCCTATAATGAAAAGGACATCTTTTTGGGGTGTTAGTTCTAAAAGGTCTTGTAGGTCTTCATAGAACCGTTCAACTTCAGCTTCTTCAGCGTTACTGGTTGGGGTATAGACTTGGATTACTGTGATATTGAATGGTTTCCCTTGGAAACGAACAGAGATCATTCTGTCGTTTTTGAGATTTCATCCAAGTACTGCCTTTCGGACTCTTTTGTTGACCATGATGGCTACTCCATTTCTTCTGAGGGATTCCTGCCTGCAGTAGTAGATATAATGGTCATCTGAGTTAAATTCACCCATTCCAGTCCATTTGAGTTCGCTGATTCCTAGAATGTAGACATTCACTCTTGCCATCTCCTGTTTGGCCACTTCCAATTTGCCTTGATTCATGGACCTGACATTCCAGGTTCCTATGCAATATTGCTGTTTACAGCATAGGACCTTGCTTCTATCACCAGTCACATCCACAACTGGGTATTGTTTTTGCTTTGGCTCCATCCCTTCATTCTTTCTGGAGTTATTTCTCCACTGATCTCCAGGAGCATATTGGGCACCTACTGACCTGGGGAGTTTCTCTTTCAGTATCCTATCATTTTGCCTTTTCATACTGTTCATGGGGTTCTCAAGGCAAGAATACTGAAGTGGTCAGAGATACCAAAGGAACATTTCATGCAAAGATGGGCTCGATAAAGAACAGAAATGGTATGGACCTAACAGAAGCAGAAGATATTAAGAAGAGATGGCAAGAATACACAGAAGAACTGTACAAAAAAGATCTTCATGACCCAGATAATCACGATGGTGTGATCACTGACCTAGAGCCAGACATCCTGGAATGTGAAGTCAAGTGGGCCTTACGAAGCATCACTATGAACAAAGCTAGTGGAGGTGATAGAATTCCAGTTGAGCTATTCCAAATCCTGAAAGATGATGCTGTGAATGCGCTGCACTCAATATGCCAGCAAATTTGGAAAACTCAGCAGTGGCCACAGGACTGGAAAAGGTCAGTTTTCATTCCAATCCCAAAGAAAGGCAATGCCAAAGAATACTCAAACTACCTCACAATTGCACTCATCTCACATGCTAGTAAAGTAATGCTCAAAATTCTCCAAGCCAGACTTCAGCAATACATGAACTGTGAACTTCCTGATGTTGAAGCTGGTTTTAGAAAAGGCAGAGGAACCAGAGATCAAATTGCCAACATCCGCTGGATCATAGAAAAAGCAAGAGAGTTCCAGAAAAACATCTATTTCTGCTTTATTGACTACGCCAAAGCCTTTGACTGTATGGATCACAATAAACTGCGGAAAATTCTGAAAGAGATGGGAATACCAGACAACCTGACCTGCCTCTTGAGAAATTTGTATGCAGGTCAGGAAGCAACAGTTAGAACTGGACGTGGAACAACAGACTGGTTCCAAATAGGAAAAGGAGTATGTCAAGGCTGTATATTGTCACCCTGTTTATTTAACTTATATGCAGAGTACATCATGAGAAACGCTGGACTGGAAGAAACACAAGCTGGAATCAAGATTGCCGGGAGAAATATCAATAACCTCAGACATGCAGATGATACCACCCTTATGGCAGAAAGTGAAGAGGAACTAAAAAGCCTCTTGATGAAGGTGAAAGTGGAGAGTGAAAAAGTTGGCTTAAAGCTCAACATTCAGAAAATGAAGATCATGGCATCCGGTCCCATCAATTCATGGGAAATAGATGGGGAAACAGTGGAAACAGTGTCAGACTTTATTTTTCTGGGCTCCAAAATCACTGCAGATGGTGACTGCAGCCATGAAATTAAAGGACGCTTACTCCTTGGAAGGAAAGTTATGACCAACCTAGATAGCATATTCAAAAGCAGAGACATTACTTTGCCAATAAAGGTTCGTCTAGTCAAGGCTATGGTTTTTCCTGTGGTCATGTATGGATGTGAGAGTTGGACTGTGAAGCACCAAAGGATTGATGCTTTTGAACTGCGGTGTTGGAGAAGACTCTTGAGAGTCCTTTGGACTGCAAAGAGATCCAACCAGTCCATTCTGAAGGAGATCAGCCCTGGGATTTCTTTGGAAGGAATGATACTAAAGCTGAAACTCCAGTACTTTGGCCACCTCATGTGAAGAGTTGACTCATTGGAAAAGACTCTGATGCTGGGAGGGATTGGGGGCAAGAGGAGAAGGGGACAGCAGAGGATGAGATGGTTGGATGGCATCACTGACCCGATGGACATGAGTCTGAGTGAACTCTGGGAGTTGGTGATGGACAGGGAGGCCTGGCGTGCTGCGATTCATGGGGTCGCAGAGTCGGACACGACTGAGCAACTGATCTGATCTGATCTGATATGAGAAACCCAAAAAAAAAATGATACAAATGAATTTACCTATGAGGCAGAAACAGAGTCACAGACATAGAGAGCAGACTGTGGTTGCCAAGGTGAGGGGGGAAGACGGGGGGGAGGGTGGACCAGGGGTTGAGATTAGCAGGTATAAACTAGTACATACAGGATGCATAAGCAAGAAGGGCCTAGAGCATAGGGAACGCTAGTCAATATCCTGGGATAAACCACAATGGTAAAGAACATGAAAAAGAATGTATATATAGGAATGGCTACCCACTCTGGTATTCTTGCCTGGAGAATCCCATGGACAGAAGAGCCTGGTGGGCTGCAGTCCATGGGGTTGCAAAGAGCTGGACGTGACTGAGCATAAAACAAATGAATATAAAACACACACACACACACACACATTAGTCACTCAGTCTGTCCGTGGGCTCCTCTGTCCATGGCATTTCCCAGGCAAAAATACTGGAATGGGTAGCCACTCCCTTCTCCATGGAATTTTCCTGACCCAGGAATCAAACCCGGGTCTCCTGCATTGCAGACAGAATCTTTACCTCTGAGCCACTAGGAAAGTCCCCGTATGTATATGTGCGTCCCATATATATATACGGCTTCCCTGGCGGCTCAGAGGATAAAGCGTCTGCTTTGATCCCTGGGTTGGGAAGATCCCCTGGAGAAGGAAATGGCAACCCATTCCAGTATTCTTGCCTGGAGAATCCCATGGACAGAGGAGCCTGGCAGGCTACAGTCCACGGGGTCGCAAAGAGTTGGACACGGCTGAGCGACTTCACACACATATATATACACTTTGCTATACAGCAGAAATTAATACAACATTGAAAATGAACTATACTTCAATAAAATAAAATTAAAAAAAAACCCTCTTTACCTAAACATGACTTATAAAAGAGTAAACCAATCACTCAGATTCTGGTTTCCAAATGCCATTCTCCACTCAAGGGACCCAGCGCCACCTGGAGAAATGGCTGACTCTGGAGCTGGGCAAGAAAAACAGAAGATAAGCCCAGAATATCTTGTGCCTAAAAGTTACAGGAGGACTGGAAAAAAAAAAAAAAAAAAAAGTCAAAAGGACACAGATGCAAACTTGAAAGGAGTTTCACTATCAAAGCTGGAACAGTTCCAGGAAAACAATAAACTCTGATGGTAACAAATGATACCCCACAAACTAAAGACAGAATTCATAAATCAAGACTGAGTCAATAAACATGGAAAAAGGAACGCACAGAGCTGGTGGGCGGTGAGGCCACTTCCTGGTTCCCTGATGTCCGCCTCCTGCTATAAACCCTGTGGTGGGAGGGGTGGGCGAGCTCCTGGGGCCTCTTTTATGAGGACCCTAAACCCATCATGAAGTCTCTACTCCCAAGACCTATGCATTTCCAAGAGGCCCAACTCCTAATACTGGCCCACTGAGGATTAGGTCTCTCTCTTTCTTTTTTTCATTTTCGCCAAGAACCTTACTGAACAACGTCTCACCGCTTTGTTCCACTTCTTTCTGCCATTTTTCACTTGTGGTTGTTTGGTCACCAAGTCGTGTCCGACTCTTGTGACCCCACAGACTGTAGTCCACCAGGCTCCTCTGTCCACGTGGTTTCCCAGGCAGGAAGACTGGGGTGGGTTGCCATTTCCTTCTCCAGGGGGATTAGGGCTTAATATATGAATTCTGGGGAGACACCAATGTTCAATCTGCAGCATCGACCTAAGATATCAGCTCATCCACCAGTCACCCAGTGATGGAGAGAGGGAGCCCATGTGCGTAGATGTTATTTATATTCTTTATATATTGTCTGTTTTATAATTACTATCTAATGTAATATTGAGTTGGCCACAATGTTTGAGTTTTTCCCTAAGATTGTATGGAAAAATCTGAAGGAACTTTTTAGCCAAGTCAATATATTGTATTAAACTATATATATTTATATATATGCTCCTTTCTCCCCTTTTTACACAAATTGTAGCAGCCCTCCATCCCATTACACACCCAGCTTTCATTTCACTGTGTATTTTGCTTTTTCAATTCCTAAAGGACGTCTTTATGGTTTTGCCCAGCATCATTGAATTCCATTGAATGCAGTCCTCAGAATTTATGTAGCCAGCCCCTCTCTTGAAGAATATTGAGCTTGCTTCGGGTTATGGTACGATAAGAGCTAGAGTTTGTAAAAACATAGCCGAGGGGTGAAGCAGGAATAATTCATACAGTTCGATTTCCCTGGCTGATTAGACTCGCCCACACTCTGGGTACTTCAGGTTACCTGCGTGGGTGTTTGTCGTCATCTCTGAATTCTTTGTTGTCTGTTCTGTTTAGGATTCTGACATAAATTCTGACTGAGAATAAACATCTCAAGTGTATTCCCCACCAAAACCTCTACTCGGCTCCAAAATCATTGCGGAGGGTGACTAGAGCCATGAAATTAAAAGACGCTTGCTCCTTGGAAAAAGCCTGCGCATGAAAACCTAGACAGCATGTTGAGAAGCAGAGACGTCACTTTGCCGACAAAGGTCCATAGAGTCAAAGCTGTGGTTTTCTGAGTAGTCATGTACAGGTGTGAGAATTGGACCATAAGGAAGGCTGAGCACAGCATAATTGATGCTGTTGAACTGTGTTGCTGGAGACTCTTGAGAGTCCCCTGGACTGCAAGGAGATCAAGCCAGTCAATCCTAAAGGACATCAACTCTGAATATTCACTGGAAGGACTGATGCTGAAGCTGAAGCTCCAATACCGTGACCACCTAATTTGAAGAACTGACTCACTGGAAAAGACCCTGATGCTGGGAAAGACTGAGGGCAGGAGAAGGGGGTGACAGAGGATGAGATGGTTGGATGGCATCACTGACTCAGTGGACGTGAGTTTGACGAAGCTCCAGGAGTTGGTGAGGGACAGGGAAGCCTGGTGGGCTGAAGTCCATGGGGTCGCAAAGAGTCGGACACGACTGAGCGACTGAACAACAACAAAACCTCTACACAAACTCTTCTCTCGAAACTGCCATCATCTTCTTAGGATCAAACTTTAGAGCCACCATGACCGTGCTTTTTTTTTAAAAACCCATTCTGTGAAAAGGCCCATAATCATTAGAGGAAAACACTGACACTTTATACAGTTTCACAGGAGGAAAAAAAAAAAAAACCAAGCAAACATTTGCTCGAGCAGATGTTCAGCCCTTTGTCCCTCACACCATCTGCTTCCCCTCCTGAAGCACTGAGTTTCTGAGTTTCCCCAGCCCTCCAGAGTCCCACGGGGAGGCACCTGTCCCCAGATCCTGAACTCTGATGAACCACGGCCGCCTCTCAAAATCCACAAAAGTCCATTTCTCAAAATCCACAAAAGTCCATTTCTGAATGCGCGGACAAAGCCCACCTCCCCCGCCACCCCGCCCTCCCCCGCGGACCCTAGAAGCCCCGTCGTTTGGCTCATGAGTCGCGGTGGAGTCTTTGGCGTCTTTCAAACCCTTGCAGCTTCGTGGGGGTACTTGGGTGCTAATGGGTACCGGAAAGCAGGTGCAGAGCATCTCCTGAAAGAAGGCCGAGTGGAATCCTCGTGCTGAGGTTTGTCAGGGGGAGAGAGACACTTGAAGCTTTTGAAACCTAGTCTGCGTTCGGCATAGTCAGGCCTTGTCTCACAATTATTACATTCAAGTGTGCACAATGTCCCGGGCACTCAATCACCGTGTGTCCGAGGAAGAATGGGACACGGCTGAATGGTCGGCAGAGATAAGACGTCTGTCGCCGGCACCTCCAGCAGCTGCTTAATGGAGGAAGCTGTTATTTCTTTAAGTCAGCAGCAGCTTGCACGGCCCATTTCATCCCTGCCCTTCTGCACAAACCCCACTCAAGGAGACACTGCTAACGAGCGCTAAAAGTAAGGTGGGCAGGGGAGGGATCCCGGCCCCGAGCCCTCCCCACACCCCCATCACACCATCCCCGAGTCCAGGCTGTTCGGAGGCCGACTAGACTACTCCTCCGGCCCCTCAAGGGTACTCGACTGACAGGAGCGGCGGAGACGGTTGCCATGGGGACCACCGCTGGAGTGGGAGATGCGCTGGGGTGAGAAGAAGCGGCGGGAGGCCGGCAGACTGGAATTTTCCAGTCCTTCACATCATGTGACGTGTGGATGCCGAGCCGAGTCTAGACAGAGGGCGGCCTGTCAATAAATATCTCTATTGATTATCTGCAAATGAGTCAATAAATATCCGTATCGATTATTTGAGAATTTGTGTGAGACACAGATAAACATCGGTGCTGCTAGTGGTAAAGAATCCGCCTGCCAATGCATGAGCCACAGGAGACAGGGGTTGGATCCCTGGATGGGAAATATCCCCTGAAGGAGGAAATGGCAACCCACTCCAGTATTCTTCTTGCCTGAAAAATCCCATGGACACAGGAGCCTGGAGGGCTACAGCCCATGGGGTCGAAAAGAGTTGGACACGACTGAATCACAAAGAGAGAAGAGACATGAGATACAGAAAAATATTGGTATCTGTTATTTGGGAAAACACAGGGTCTTTCGTGCTTGGCTTGGCCTCTCTGAAACCTCAGGTTACTTCGCTCAAAAGGGAATAATCATCAGTCCAGGCTGCTGGAGGATTCAATCAGTCTGCTTTTCCCAGGCCTTACTAGTCAGGTGTACCTTGAGGATCACCTGTGCAGGTGAAAGGCAAACCCAGGGCTACTCTCTAGACTTTCTGAAGCAAAACACCTTGTCCAAGCACTCACCCACCTTCGCGCCTGTCTTTCATTTCCTCTCACCCTGATAATTTCCTTCCCAACAGTTTTTACAGATTGTTTTCCAACAGTCTGTACAATGGCAGCTGCAAGCCACTGTGGCTAATTCAGTGCCTGGAATGTGTCTAGTCCCCCCGAGACAGGCCGTAATTGTGAACTACACATCGGATTTAAAAAATCCTAGAAACAAAAAAATTAAAACATTTCATCGATCTTTTTTATTTTTTACATCGGTGTTATTGGTTCAAATGGCAATATTTTGTATTGGGTTTAATAAAACCTACTGTTAAGATTACTTCCGCCTATGTCTCTTTATCTTTTTTTAAATGGTGACTATTGAAAAATTGGACACTTGTGGCTTCTTTTGTGTTTCCACTGTGCAGTTTTATTGTCTGAAATAACGTGATTTATTTCTTACTCATTTGCTTTCTGCATCCTCGCTTGACAGTGCACATTCAGTGAAAGATCTTGTCTGTCTTGTTGATCCTGTATTAAATACACACATCTGGCCCTTAGGAGGTATATTTTTAATGACTTGAAATCTCAAGGAGAAATTTCAAAAGAGGGAAGATCCTTGAATGTCAGAAAGCCACAGAGGAAAATTCTGTCATTAATCTTTTCGGCTAAAGCTGGGCCTCATCTGATGTGTTAACTTCGGGTCCTGGAGAAACTAGGAATTTTTAATATTAGGAGGGCTGTGGGGGGCGGGTGTCCAAAATTGTCCCAGGAGAATAGTCCGGACTTGGGGTTTAGAGGAAAGTGCATGTCCACTCATCGACAGAGATAACTGGCCTAGCCTCCCTTGTAAATTCCCCAATCACTCCCCCCACCAAAGTCACCCCTGACCTGTTGCTCTGTGCCTTACCCCAATATTTTATTCTCCAGAGAAGGTAATGCTATCATAGATTTTAACATATTGTGAAATAAAAGTGCCTCTGCCATATTAATAAACAAGAACTGTTACAGCCATCAGTGACTTCTGGCCTCCACATGTGAATGAGCGCTCCCCAAACTGTGACCCAGAGGATCCTGCCACCCCCACGGTGATCGCTGAGGAGCTGGGGAAATGCCAGAAGCCAGGTGAACAGGACACAGGGCTGGCCCCGGACAGCTGAGGTGTGTGAGAAAGGCGCTAACACAGCGAGCCCAGAGCCTTGCATCTTCCCGTCCATCGAATGCTCGATTCCTTAACTTGATACCTGATCTTCGATGTTCAGCTGCCTGCTCCCTTTGTTGCAAACTTGCATATATCCTGACTTCCCCTCCTGATTCCTTGCAGCAGTTTTCTCAGAGCTACTGAGGTTCTGTCTCCTGGGCTTGGAGTCGTAAACACTCCCACCCAATAAAATGACTCTCTGCTTTCAGGTTCTGACTATACTTTTTTAGTTGACAATATATATGAACATATGTGTGTCACAGATGTGTACATACTTACATATTACTTATATACACGTTTTACATATATTAGCATATGCATGTATGCTCCTGCTCAGTTGTATCCGACTCTGCGACCGCGTGGGCTGTAACCCACGAGGCTCTTCTGTCCATGGAATCTTCCAGGCAATAATACTGGAGTGGGTTGCCATTTCCTATTCCAGGAGATTTCCCAACTCAGGGATTGAACCCACATCTCTTGTGTCTCTTGCAATGGCAGGCGGATTCTTTACCACTGCACCACGTGGGGATCCCTATATTGTTTATATGTGCATTATTATTTATATATAAATATTATGTGTACCAAATAAACAAATATTATTTATGATAATATATGTAGTAATCATAAAACACACATATTGCTGTTATGTATTATTTGTATATTACATATATTATTTATATATAAATAAAAGTATGCTTGTATTTACATATATATATATTTGTATTTACTGCATCTTCAAATAGGAAGCCAACTCGCCTGAAAACGAAAACTGTTTTAGGCGACTACCACCTAGAACAGAGTCTGGCTAACAGCAGTGACTCTATAAACCTTTGTTGAACGAATGAATCAGTCAAATAACTGATTATGGGCGAGAACAAAGGTTGTTTGCGTCATTGGTGCCAGAGGCTGCAACAGACACCTGTGACTTCCACTCGGGTCTTGCAAAGACACCATTTAAGAGGTGCCCATTTAAAATTGTGACCTTATCAAAAGACAGAATCCCCAATCCCAGGCAGGGATTCAGGAAGCCCGTGTGCCCTTCCCCCAGACCTCGCCCTTCTGCTCGACAGCTCTGGTATCCATTACTCGGCCCTGGTCCTTAAGAGCATTGGCGGGGTCTCAGGGAGGCAGGCAGGCTCTGTTGCCATGGAAACTGCAGCCGAGGGATGGGGACGAGGCTGAGAGCCACTTAGCGGGTGGAACTTTCCAGACTGCGTGGGGGTTACAGTTCCAGCCTGCCATACGAACCGATTCCCAATAAATAGTTGACCGGGGGAGGGGGGAGGGGGGAGAGTTTGAACAAAAATAGGGGATCATGGGAAAGTGACGTCACCGTTCTGAGGCACTGTTCTCATCTAGAAGTGGGGAGATATGTATATTTTCCGGATCCTTGGAGTGTGGTGCAGATTATAATAAATGCTGTTTGTAAATCACTCGGCGCCATGCCTGTCGTAGTGTAGCCAGGATTTTAAGGAAAAACACAAAAAAACTATGTTCCAGTTTTCACCTGCGTCAGAATGGGGAAGCGAGGGAGAGAGAAATAACTAAACACCCAGAGTCCTGGGCTGCCCTTAGACCCTTAGCGAAAGAAGAACTCAGCCCCCTGCTCCCTACCCTCCCCTACTCAGAATCCTACTTTATTTTATACATATCATCTGAGGTTACCTTCACCTGAGATTACCTTCTTCATTTCTTTTCTTTCCCCTAGTTTTATTGAGGTAAAATTATGAGATGTTTTGATATATGTATATGTTGGGAAATGACCACAATCGAGTTATGGACACACTCCTTACCCCACAGTTACAACTTTGTGTGTGTCTACGGTGAGTGCATTTAGGATCAACTCTCTTAGCACAGGTCAGGTACACAATTTGTATACTGTTATAATGACTCAGATGGTAAAGAATCTGCCTGCGATGCAGGAGACCTGGGTTCGGTTCCTGGGTTGGGAAGATTGCAGATGGAGAAGGGACTGTCTGCAGAAGGGAATGGTTATCCATGGCAATATTCTTCTTGGGAGAACCCCATGGACAGAGGAGCCTGGCAGGCCACAGTCCATGGGGTCACGAAGAGTTGGACATGGCTGAGTGACTAACACATGCATAGTCGTATTAACCACAGTCACCAGGTTGTACATTAAATCTGTAGAACTTACTCTCCTGCATAATTGAAACTTCCAACCCTTTGACCCCCATCTCCGTATTTCCCCTAGTCAGTTCGCTCAGTCGTGTCCGACTCTTTGCGACCCCATGGACTGCAGCACGCCAGGCCTCCCTGTCCATCACCAACTCCCAGAGCTTGCTCAAACTCATGTCCGTTGAGTCATGATGCCATCCAACCATCTCATCCTCTGTCACCCCCTTCTCCCACCTTCAATCTTTCCCAGCATCAGAGCCTTTTTTTTCCTTCCCTAATCCTTTTTTTTAATTTGCCCTAATTAACCCTTTTCCTGGCGTGCTGCAGTCCATGGGATCGCAAGAGTTGGACATGACTGAGTGACTGAACTGAACTGAACCCTTGTCCTATTTTATTATCTCCCCCCACCCCCTCAATCTTTCCCAGCATCAGGGTCTTTTTTTTTTTTTGCCCTAACCCTTTTCCTGTTTTATTATCTCCCCCCACCCTCTCAATCTTTCCCAGCATCAGGGTCTTTTTTTTTTTGCCCTAAACCTTTTCCTGTTTTATTATCTCCCCCCACTGCCCACTAGAGTGAGTTCCCTTCCGTGAGGTGGAGACCCCCTGTCTCGGTCTCCTCCTGCACCCTGGCCCACCCCAGTGCCTGCACACAGTAGGTGCCTCAGCTATCAGGCACGTAGATGTGTGGAGGCATCAATGCATTGTTTGGTGGGAGGAGACGCGTCTGAAAGGCAGAACAACTTAGGAAATGAAGAGCAAGACATGGAGGACGCGTTTGTGGGGGGATAAACCGTTAAGGGAGGCGGGCTTGGGGGGCCTTGATATTCAGACAGGAGCAGACCTCGCTGTCTGACCCTGGGACTGAGAGCAGGAGAGGTGAAGGGGGAGAGAAGCCTCAGGGGCATCTCTTCCCAGGGAGAGGAGCCTGCTCCCAAGGTCCCAGACACCCCTGAAACCCAAAGGTCCCAGCTCAGAGTCTCACAAGGGTGACACAGGAAAGGAAGAAGGTGGGCTGGGGCTTGTGCCCAGTGTACAGTTCAGAGTATTTTTCATTTCCATAAGGACACTAATATATCCTCTCCCTCTCCTTTATTTTAAAATGAGTATCTGAAATGATGCCATTTGCAGCAACTGGACGGCCCTGGAGATGATCATACTAAGTGAAGTACAGTCAGAGAGAAGCAAATATCCTGTGATACTGCTTATATGTGGACTCTAAACAAATGATACAAATGGACAGATTTACAAAACAGAAACACCCACAGACTTGGGGAACAAACATGGTTGTTTGGGGGGTGGTGAGGGTGGGAGGGAAGGGATGGTTTGGGAGATACAGTTATGCACTGGTGGGCTTTTTCTTTGAACACTTAAATAGTTATCAATTAAAAAATTTTTTTTCTTTGGCTGCACTGAACGGCACGTGGGATCCTGGTTTCCTGACTAGGCTTTGAACCTGTGCCCCTTGCATTGGAAGCACTGGAAGTGAAGAGTCTTAACCACTGGGCCACCAGGGAATCCCCCAGGCATGATTTTTATGGTGGGCGATTCGCATTAAAGATGCAAAATTAGAAGGCTTTTTTTCCTTTGACCCGGCAGTTCCCCTTCCAAGAATAAACTGCACAGATGCACTTGTATTGATACACACACGCAGGGGCGTGCCGGAGTTGACTGAAGCCTTGTTGGTTACCAGAGGAGTGGCGCAACCTCAGCGCGCAAGGTGAGATATCGCGTGACAAGCATACAGCGGGATGTTCTGAATCTGCATGAGGAACGGGTCATCCGCCGAAGTCCCGGTATAGACTGATCGCCAGGATTTATTTATTTCACTTACTGTGTATACAGACCCCACAGGCACCCGCCTCCCCGCTGCCTTTCTTTCAACTCTCAGCCCAACCCCCGATTTGCTGGTGTTCAGTTGCTCAGTAGTGTCTGACTCTTTGCGACCCCATGGACTGCAGCACGCCAGGCTCCCCCGTCCTTCACTATCTCCTGGAGTTTGCTCAGACTCATGTTCACTGAGTCGGTGATATTTTAGAGCTGGGGGAATGGAGGCACCAAGAGAGGAAGCCCAGAGTCCCAGGGTAACAGGTGGACAAGCTGGGAGTCAAATTTCGACAGTGCGTTTAATGCAGGCTTTTAACCACCAAACTATGCTGTCTTCACATTAGGGAACAGCAAGCTGCAGAAAAGTGGATGCGAAAATGACTATTCTGTTTTTAAAAGGAGGGAGCTGCCAAAGTGATGTGCTTATAATGACTCATCAAGGATGATGTTCCACATTCCTCAGAGGGTACAGGCTGACTTGGGACTGGCAGGAACGTTGAATTTTCACTAGACAATATTTCCCATAAGATTATTATGTCCACAGTTGAGACAAAACCACCATTTAAAATGTCCTATCACTAAAGCAACCGAAGTTTCCATCGACAGGTGAATGGATAAAGAAGATGTGGTATATATACACAGTGGAATATTACTCAGCCATAAAAAAGAATACGATAATGCTGTTTGCAGCCACATGGATGGACCTAGAAATTATCATACTGTGTTAAGTAAGTCAGAGAAAGACAAACATCATAGGATACCATTTATGTTGTTGTTTAGTCGCTCAGTCGTGTCCAGCTCTTTTGACTTGATGGACTGTAGCCCACCAGGCTCCTCTGTCCATCAGATTTTCCAGGCAAGAATACTGGAGTGAGTTGCCCTTCCTTTCACCGGGGGATATTCCCGACCCAGGAATCAAACCTGTGTCCCCTGTGTCTCCTGCATTGGCAGGCGGATTCTTTACCACTGAGCCACCAGGAAAGCTCATGATATTGCTTTATATGTGGAATCTAAAAACATGATAAAACAAACTTACTTATAAAATAGAAACAGATTCACAGACATAGAAAATAAATTTATGGTGACCAAGGGCGTATGTGGGGGTGCGGGGAGGAGGAATAAATTAGGAGTTTGGAATTATCAGATATATACTTTTATATATAAAATAATAACCAATACAGATCTAGTGTATAGCACAGGGAATGATATTCAATATCTTGTAATAACCTGGAATGTAAAAGAATCTGAAAAATTCTTTATATATAGAATAAATAGAAAGAATAAATTACTTATTCTATATATATATACATATATATATATGTATCTTTATATCTATGTCTGAATCACTGCGCTGGACCCCAGAAACTAACACAACATCGTAAACCAGCCATGCTTCAATGTAGATTTTTTAAATTAATTTTTTTGTTGAAGGATAATTGGTTTACAGATTTTTGTTTTTTTCTGCCAAACCTCAATGTGAATCAGCCATAGGTATACAAAAAAATAATAAAATGTACTACTGTTAAAAAGGAAAACCACGAATTGAAAATGACACTGCTTGGTCTGTCTTCCTAGAACTGCGCGCCTGCCACCGTAACAAAACAGTCTCTGCATCCGCGCCCTGGCAGCTGAGCCGCAGTCCCAGAGCCTCCTCGAAGGAGGCTCTGCGGCTTTTTCTTCGTCCTCCTGGGTCTCTCCAGACAGAAGCCTGGAGCTTAAAATAGGCACAGAATTAATGTAGCAATTGAATTATCTGTGTTCATCATCTATTTAATCCAGTCAATATGTTTGGAATAAATAAGTGGTTTAAGGAATGAAGGAACACGCTGGCGAATAGGTGGGGTAGATGGTATCTGCGGCTCTTTCGGGCCACTTGGGATGTCTGCAGAGAACCCGCCTGGATTTCGCCCCGCCCGCCCCCGCACAGACCCCAGTCTAAAGATGCACTTTAATTGGATCAAAGTCGTGAGTGGCCTACTAATGGGGAGCCCTTGCTCCGGCCTCCCCCCTCTCCCCCTCATCAGGCCGCGCGGTCGTTTATCAGCCTGGAGAGCTGTCGGCGGGCGACATCCGTTGCTATGGAAACCGCAGCCGGCCGGGGAGGTGGTGGGGGCTGCGGCAGGAGCGGGCGAGGGGCGGGGGAGTCGGGGAGGACCCCGGAGCCTGGAATTTTCCAGGCGCAGGACTTAGACTGTGTGCGTGCGTGTTCGAACCCTTGCCTGGACTCTGGGGAGGGGGAGAGTTCTTGGGGGGCGATGCTGAGAAGGGGGGCTCTGGCCTCTCGCCCACCCCCATTCTGAACCTCCCTTCCACAATATAGAAGAGACTTGATGGGGTTCTCTGCTCTGGAGAAAGGTAGAGATTTTTAGATAAAAGTAAAGATTCTAGAATCTTCCAGAACCCCATCCCCATCATTTTCCTGTAGTGTGTGCTGAGTAGTGTCCGACTCTTTGGTACCCCATGGATTGTATGTGGCCCGCCAGGCTCCTCTGTCCATGGGATTCTTCAGGCGAGAATACTGGAGTGCGTGGCCATGCCCTCCTCCTTGGGACCGTCCCCACCCGGGGGGAACCCGGGTCTCCCGCATTGGCAGGCAGATTCTTTACCGTCTGAGCCATCAGGCAGGTTCCCGCCCGTTTGACTTCCTCCAAATGAGCTGCGTGTGTCTGCAGTGGGGTCCTGTCTTCTGCTGGGGTCAGGGGTCTCTGAGAGTTGTGCTGCCCTAGTTACCTGGGGGCCCTGAGAGCGTTGGGCCGTGCCCGGCACATAGTAGGTCCAGAGGACAGACAGTCTGACTCGGGTGAACAAATGGGTGAGCAAATGAGTGTTTTCCCTTCTACTGCAGTCTCTCAGGAGCAGACTGGAAGGGATGGAGTATCTGGATTCTTCCGGCCTCCACGGGAGGTAGATGTTGTGACCCTGACCCCCCTCCTCCACACCCTGTCCCCCGGGAGGGCGCCTGTTCCAAGAAGGGAGGGCGCCTGTTCCAGGAAGGGCGCGCGGCACACGGACCCCCCCACAGATGGAGGGCCTGGGCTTTATTGTCTCAGCTTTATTGACGTATAACTGACACGTTAAAATTGTATACATGTAAGTTGGACAGAATGGCGATTTGATGCAAGTATACACTGTGAAATAACCATCACAATCACGTTAATATATCCATCTCCAAGTCGCCAGTTTTTCCTTCTTTCCTTTCTCCTTCCTTCCTTCCTTTCTCCCCTCCCTCCACCTCCTCTTCCTCCTCTCCTTCCTCTTCAGGTATGTGCTGAATACTCAACGATTCGTCGTGTTTACACTACACTGCCATAACTATCGTCACATTGCTCTATGACACACGGAGATCCCGGGGCTTACAGGTCCGCCCGTGGCTGTGGGGCAGGCGCTCCTCAGTGGTACCTCTGGATTTGAATCCAGGTCAGCGAGCTGTGCACCCGGGGCCAGTGGCTTAACCTCCCTGTGCCTCCCGTTCTTCCTCTGCATGAAAGGACGATAATAACGCCCATCCGTGGGGCACTGCGAGCACTGGGAGGGAAAATCCCCTAAGCACTGAACACGGAGCTTGCACATGACAGGGGCTCAGGAAGGGTTATGTGTAGTTGTCTTTTGTATATATTTTTTTACTTCGTAAATATATGTATACCTTGAAGTACATATAGTAAATAATTAATAATCAATACACAGTCGGCCCCTAAACAGCGTGGGCCCCTAAACAGCATGGGGGTGTTAGAGGTGCTGACTCCGTGCAGTCAAAAATCTGCATATAACTTGGTGTCAGTCCCCTGTATGCTTGGTTTTTTAGTATCCATAGGTCTCATCGTGTAGTACTGCGGGAAGTACTAGTGAGAAAAATTTGCAGATAAATGGATCTGTGAAGTTCAAACCTGTATTGTTCAAGGGCCAGCTGTATTTTACCCATTGCGTGTTCAGTCGCTCAGTCGTGTCCGACTCTGCAACCCCATGGATCGAAGCACGCCAGGCCTCCCTGTCCAGCAACTCCCGGAGTCCACCCAAACCCATGTCCATTGAGTCAGTGATGCCATCCAACCATCTCATCCTCTGTTGTCCCCTTCTCCTCCTGCCCTCAATCTTTCCCAGCATCACGGTCTTTTCCAGTGAGTCAGTTCTTCACATCAGGTGGCCAAAGTACTGGAGTTTCAGCTTTAGCATCATTCCTTCCAAAGAAATCCCAGGGCTGATCTCCTTCAGAATGGACTGGTTGCATCTTCTTGAAGTCCAAGGGACTCTCAAGAGTCTTCTCCAACACCACAGTTCAAAAGCATCAATTCTTCGGCGCTCAGCTTTTTTTATAGTCCAACTCTCACATCTGTATATATGTACATAAAATCAATAAATAGATTTATATATAAAATACATAATATATTTTATAAATTAAAAATACGTAGACTGAACGCACACACATATAAATCAGTGGTTCTTAATTGAGGGTGATCTCAGGGGACAATTTGTCAACATCTGGAGGCATTTTTGTTGTCACAACTGAGGGCTGATGCTGCTGATATCCGAAGACCCCCGTCAGTATCCCACAGCACACTGGACGGCCCCCACAGGAAAGAGGGACCTGGCCCCCAAGCCTGGTCCACACACATACATTTATAATAGTCCAGACCAATGGCATATAAAGAAATATAACTCAAGCCACATAGCTAACAACATTTCCTAGTATCCTCATTTAAAAAATAGAAAAAGAACCAGTGAAATTGATTTTAAGACCAGCTCTCATTTAACCCAATGCAGCCAACTTGTACGCCGATTATTTTTCACGAGGAAATGGGAGAGTAGACATGCCCTGAGTATACAGAGCCCGGGAGAGGGAGGAAGCCTGGGCACGAGGGCTGACTGTAAGTTACACTCAAATCTTCAGAGGCTCAGCCGCCCAGCCTGTGCTGCTCAAGGGTCAACTACATGTTCAAGATCGCCTCACACGTCCTCAGTATCACGGCTGGGAACTCCCTGGGCTCCTGTGGTTAGGGTCCTGCCCTCTCATGCCAAGGGCCCCGGCTTCCATCCCTGGTTGGGAAGTAAAAGCCCCAAAGCCAGGTGAGGTGCTTAAGAACAAACAAAACAAAACCAACGAGCTGCCTCGTCTCCTTTTCCTCCCACAGCCTCTGAAACCCGGTGTGTGTCACACTTTACAGCACACATCGGTTCACACCAGCCCCATTTCAAGGGCTCGGGACCTGCGAGCCTGCGGCCTTTCTGGTGGGGCGCGTGGCTCGGGAGAAACGCTGGTCACAATGAACAGAATCGCCAGCAGAGGGCGACAGAGAACAGCATGGATTTACTGAAATACGAAGGGAAAGTACGGCATGATATCACTCGTAGGTGGGATCTGAAATAGAAAACAAACGCGTGAACATAACAACAACGAAAAAAGAGAAACAGGCTCACAGAAGTGGAGAACAGACCCGTGGTTACCAGTGGGGAGAGGGAAGTGGGGAGAGGCAGTGCAGGGGAGATGTTGAGTTGCTCAGTCGTGTCCGACCCTTTGTGACCTGTAGCCTGCCAGGCTCCTCTGTCCATCAGATCCTCCAGGCAAGAATCCTGGAGTGGGTTGCCGTTTCCTTCTCCAGGGGGTCTTCCTGACTCAGGGATTGAATCCAAGTCTCCTGCACTGGCAGGCTGGTTCTTTACCACTGAGGATTAAAAGATACAAACTTCTATGCATAAAATAGATAAGCTATGTGGATATACTGTAACTATAAAGCATGCGGAAAGTAGTCAATAGTTTACAGGGACTACAAATGGTGTATAGCCTTTAAAAATTGTGAGTCAGTCCGCTCTACACCTGAAACTCATATAATGCTGTAATCCACTATCTCTGAATTCAGAGAAGAGGTGGTGGTGACAGGGAGGGCATGTTCTTTACCGTCTGATCCACCCGGGGAAGCCCGAAAGTGTTAGTCACGTCCAACTCTGTGACCCCATGGACTGTGGTCCACTAGGTTCCTCTGTCCCTGGAGTTCTCCAGGCAGGAATACTGGAGTGCGTTGCTATTCCCTTTTTTCTGGGGTTCTTCCTGACTCAGGGATCAAACCCAGGTCTCCTGCGTTGGCAGGAAGATTTTCTTTTCTTTTTTAATACTACTGAGCCACCTAGGAAGCCAAAATCAGACAGAAACAAAGAGAAAGAAAAAAAAAGGCCTGAAAACAGATTTGGTGCCCGGCGGGGACTGTAACCAGTTTTTCTTTCTTTATTTTAATCTGTATTTTCTCAAGTTTCTACAACAAATATGATTTTTTTCTTAGATTAAAAAAAAAAAAGAGAAGAAAAACATCACAGAGTTACTCTAAAACCTATCCAGCTGGAAAGAAATGCATGCAGCAGGCAGAGTCTGAGAAAGGAATAGGCTTGTGGCCACAGAGGGCCCCTTCTCCGTGGAGGAGACAGCAGGGCTGGGGGCTGATGGGCGGGGTCTCATCCCGCTCCGTGCTGTGTCCTCCCCAGACAACATGTCAGAGCATCCGTCTTCCCAGTGGGGTCAGGACCCCCTCCACCCCGTGGAGGGTGACCACAGGTCCTCCCCTAGTAGGGTGCATGGCCACCCCGTGGCCTACCAGGTAGGACACGGCAAGATCCCTGCCATTATGAACCCAGCTCGTGTTAATCCCTCCATCATGTCCGACTGTAGCCCGCCATGCTCCTCTGTCCATGGGATTCTCCAGGCAAGGACACTGGAGTGGGTGGCCATTTCCTTCTCCAGGAGATCTCCCCTACCCAGGGATCAAACTTGGGTCTCTGGCATTGCAGGCAGATTCTTTACCAACTGAGCCATCCCAGCCATCCTCAGAACCCGATATCCTGGTAGCACCGATATCCTGACCAGACCAATACTGAGAAAAGCAGTGGTGATGATGACTACCACGTGTGGAACACCCTCTCTTTGGACAGGCCCTATCCACAGGCCCTTTCCAAATGAACCACGTTCCCCAACAACCGTGTGAGGGCGTACTTTGATGATCCCCGATTTCAAGACGACTGGGGCTCAGAGAGGTTAAGGAACTGGCCCGAGGGCACACAGCTGGTTGGGGCTGGGATGAGCTGAGATCCACACATGCTTGTCAGGTCATGTGTATGCGGGCAGCGTCGTTGCATACACACGGAGGCACGCCTGCGCATGCACGGGCCTCAGACAAAGGGAAAGCAGGTGGAACGTGGGGCTGGGGAGGGCCATGACGCGTGGGTAAGAGCCCCGCAGCCCGGGGGCTCCTGCCGTTCTGCAGGCGATGGTTCTCTGCTGTGCGCTGTCTCTGGTCTCCACCCCCCACCCCACTCCCCCCCCACCCCGCCTCCGGCCCCCTCGGGACAACCCGCAGAGTCTCAGGTATTGCCCAACGTTTCCTGGGGGCGCAGTCGCCCGGTGGAGGGCCGCGGCGTGGCTTCCTGGGACGCCTTTCATCTGAGGCTTCGGTTCACGCCGGCCTCTTCCTCCCCGACCGCGGGGGGTCGCGCGTGAGAGGAACGCGGGCGGCGCAGGAGGGCCAAGCCCGCGAGGCCTCCGGCTTCTGCCCACAGCGTCCTCTGCACCGCGCGGCCTAAGGGCTCCTGTGTAGACATGGAGACCCGCCGGCGCTTAGCGCACAGGCCGCTGTCGCCCCCACCACCGCCCACCGCGCTCTCACCCACGGCCTTCCTGCTGCGCCCAGAACCGCCGCACGCGGCCCTACCCCACGGCCTTTGCTCAGTCGAGTGCGTGCGTGCCAAGTCACTCAGTCATGTCCGACTCTGTGCGACCCCAAGGACTGCAGCCTGCCAGGCTCCTCTGTCCATGAGATTCTCCAGGCAATGAACTGGAGTGGGTTGCCGTGCCCTCCTCCAGGGGGTCTTGTCGACCCAGGGATCGAACCTGCATCTCTTATGTCTCCTGCATTGGCAGGTGAGCTCTTTACCACCAGCACCGCCTGCGAAGCCCTCACAATCTACAGGGCACAGCGGATCCGGTTAGAACAGTCTCTCTCCGATCACTTCCAAGGTTGAAGGGAAAATTACATTTGTAAGACTATTTTATTGGAGTGTGGTTGATTTCGTGGTAAGTTAGTTTCAGGTGTACAGCGGTGATTCAGTTACACACACACGCACACACACACGCACGCACATTCTTTTTCAGATTCTTTTCCATGATGGTTTATCACAGGATGTTGAACCGAGTTTCCTGTGCTCCACAGTAGGGCCTTGGTGTTTATCCATCCTATATATAATAGCTGACATCTGCTGACCCCAAAACTCCCAGTCCTTCCCACCCCCACCCCTTGGCCATCATGAGTCTGTTCTCTGTGTCTGAGTCTGTTTATGTTTCATAGATAAGTTCATTTCTGTCATATTTTAGATTCCACATATCACTGATATCCCAGGGTATTTGTTTTTCTCTTTCTGACTTACTTCACTTAGTATGATCATCTCTAGGTCCGTCCATGTTGGAGCAAATGGCATTATTTCATTTCTTAAATGGCTGAATAGTAAACCTATCTTTATTTTTTATTACTGTTTTAAATTATTTTTCCAGGTGTCCTGAGAAATAATGGGCATATGTCATTATATAAAAATTATAGGGGGAGAGATAAATGAGGAGTTTGGGATTAATATATACACGCACCGTGTGTATGAAATAAACAACAAAGATTTACTGTACAGCACAGGGAACTACATTCAATATCTTGCCATAAACCATAAGGGAAAAAATAAAAAAGAATACAGATATATACAAATATATGTGTAGCTGAATCACTTTGCTATATACCAGAAGCTCACACAATATTGTAAACCAACTAAACTTCAATTTTAAAATTACCGTGCTCACGTCAGCTGCACATATACCAAAAGTGGAACGGTCCAGATAAGAGTAACATGGCCCAGACACAAGGAAATTCATGAAGCATGCCATATTTTTAGAGTCTTTCAAAGGGCAGAAATTCTTGGGACTTCCTTGGTGGTCGGTGGTTAGCACTCAGGGCTTTCACTGCAGGCGGGCCGGGTTCAATCCCTCACTGGGGAACCAAGATCCCCGCAAGCTTCAAGGTGTGGCCCAGAATAAAAATTTAAAAAAGAAAAAGCAGAAATTCTTAATTTTTATGAAGTCCAAATTATCATTCTTTATTAATTTTTGAATTGTGGTTTTGGAGTAATATCAAAGAGATATTTGTACTAACTCACAATCAGAAGGACTTTCTGCTAAGCTTCCTTCTAGTAATTTTACATTTTAGATTCCTTGGACGGCTAATTAAAATTTTGAGCTAATGCTGGTTTACTCTGTAAGGTATGAATTAAAGTTTTCTTTTAACATATCAATAAAAAATAAATTTAAAATTACCTTTAATGAAACTACTTCAGTTAAGCAGGGAGTCCAATGAAACTTTTTTTAAAACTATTATGGAGGGAATCGCATAGACAATAACATTAATGGGGGGGGGGGAATATAGAAGCAGTTTTGAGAGGACTGGAATTTGGTGACTATCATTCTAGCAGCACAGATAATCTTCCTAAAAGGCAGATCTGAGAAGGAGCCGCTCCTGTTTAGAATCCTGCCCTCCGGGGAGGAGGAATAGGTTATGCACAGTGCTGACCCCAGGTCCCCTCTGGAACCTTCTTCTTTTAAAATATTGATTTATATGTATTTATTTGGCTGCGCCGGGTCTTAGTTGCGCCGTGTGGGATCTAGCTCCCTGACCAGGGGTCGAACCTAGGTCCCCTGCTTTGGCAGCGCCGAGTCTTAGCCACTGGACCACCAGGGAAGGCCCGCTCCCTAAGCCTTCCTGCCGGTTCCCCACCCGCTCTCGCTCTGCGACTGCACGTGCGCCCCTCACCGGCCCCCACCGGCCTCCCCACAACCTGTGGGGCCTGGGAGGACGGGGAGGTGATGCCCGTGATGGTTCTTGCGCTCTTACCTTCGCTCCTATCGGGGGGAACTCGCCCCCGGACCCTCTTGGTCTCAGGCTGATGGCCTCTTCCTTGGAGCTGACGACACACCTGGGAGGGGAAGAGGGAACAATCATTAAGGGAGGGCGATTCTGGCTCCTCGGACCGGGTCAGAGTGGGGCTAAGCGGAAGCTGGGCTAAGCGGAAGTTCGGTAAGTGCCACTGGGCTCCTGTGGCGAGCTCCATCAGCACGGTGGAGAAGGTAGGGGCTGCTAGGGGAACAGGGCTGGGGTCTCCTGTTTTAGTTTATCTTCAAGGTTATTTATTTTCACTTAACATCTACTTTTATTCATTTTTTGGAACAGGCAACACATTCAAAGATTCAAAGAGACAAGCAGTGGAAAGACTCCCCTCTGGAAGGCGTGGAGAAAAAGGAACCCTCCTACCCTGTGGGTGGGGACAACGTGAGTGCCCACTGACAGATGAATGGATGAAGGAAATGTGGGGCATGTATACAATGGAATATTACTCAGCCACAAAAAAGAATGAAACAATGCCATTTGCAGCAACATGGACGGACCCAGAGACTGTCATACTAAATGAAGTCAGACAAAGACAAACATCATATGACATTGCTTATATGTGGTCTAAAAAATATGCAAATGAACTTTTCGCAAACAGAAACAGACCCACAGACATAGAAAACAAACTTATGATTACCAAAAGGGATGGTGGGGAGGGGGGGATAGATTGTGAGTTTGGGATTAACAGCTAGACACTACTATATATATTAATAAAACAGATGAACAACAAGGTCCTACTGAATAGCACAGGAAACGATACTGATATCTTGTAATGACTTATAATGGAAAAGAATCTGGAAAAATATATGTGTGTGGATAACTGAATCACTTTGCTGTACATCTGAAACTAACACAAGATTGTAAATTAACCTATACTTCAACTTAAACATTTATACAAATTTTAAAAATGTGAAATAAAAAGGATCTCTCCCCATCCTGTGGTACCCAGTTTCCTTCTTATGAAGCAACCAGGGATACAGGCAACACTTTCTGTTTATTCATAAGAGTTATGGACACACAAGTAGATACATGTATAAATTTCCCATTTTTCCTGAAAATGTAGTGTACTAAACCCATTGTTCTGTATCTTCTTTTTTCCCACCAAAATATATTTTGGAGATCATGCCATATTGGAATTTAGAACACTTCTGTGTTCCTTTTATTCCCCCATGTCCTTCAATTATTATTCTTTATTTTTTATATTTAGTTTGATTAAAGCTAATTTTTGGGGTAGATCTTCATTTATAAAAACCTTAGAATGATAGTTATCCTCACATATGAATGTAGCCCCTTTACATAAATTACACAGCATGTGGTCTGTGCTCAATAGCTGTATAGTATTCCATTTTATTAATTAAGCCAAAAATAATGAAAAAATAATGCTATTATGAATTATTATTATTCATGTGGGTGCATGTCTGTGTCGTATCTAGTCTTTGATGAGTACAAATCTTTTTGTTTGTTTTTTTGGGCTTTTTTTTTTTTTGTCTTGCTGTAAGGCTTGCAGAATCTTAGTTTCCTGACCAGGGATTGAGCCTGGGCTGCAGCAGTGAACACGCCAAGTCCTAACCACTAGACAACCAGAGAATTCCCAACAAGTTAAAAAAATCTTTCTTTAAAAAATAAAAGAAATAAAAGGAATACTTTTATTTTAACATTAATTTTTATTGGCATATAGTTGCTTTACAAGATCGTGTTAGTTTCTGCTGTAGAGAAAAGTATTGAAATGATGAGTGCAATGGAATAAATGTTGCTATTTTGTCTGCTTTTGTCTATTTTTAAACTTTCCAAGGACACTATCCTCCACCCATCCCTTCATGCACTGAAGGCCAAAGCCATCTTTCTACACTGTGCATCTGACCACATCCTTCTTTCTCTCTTTTTAAAAAATATTTTAAATATCTTAAATATTTTATTTCCGGCTGTGCTGGGTGCGGACTTTCCCTAGTCGTGGGGAGCGGTGGCTTCTCTTGTTTGGACTGTAGGCTTTAGAGCGAGGGCTCAGCAGTGGTGGCCCACAGGCTGAACTGCCCGCAGCACGCGGGATCTCTCCAGATCAGGGATGGGACCCGTGTCCCTTACACTGGCATGTGGATTCTTACCCACTGTACCGCCAGGGAAGTCCCCTCCTTTTATTTCAAACTCCACTGCCCCCTGGGAAGGGGTAGGGGGAGACTCAGAAAGAGGTGATCTTTAATTTTAAATAATAATCTTTCGTCTTCGTCTCGTTCGATTCCTACCACATCCAGGGTGGCAGGCACCTCTCAGTTTCAGGAGAAGAAAACGAAACGTGGATAGCCCCGTGGTTACGTCTCTGGTCACTCTGGGTACAGGCTTTCTTTCTGGGGAAGCACAGTTCACACTCGTTTTACTGCAAAGCACCCCTCCTTGGGATCATGAGTAAGAAATATAACATCTCGGAAGCCATGGGTGACACACTCTGAGCAGAGTGCCCAAGGGGTTCCCCAACCGGAGTCCTACAGGCCGTGGGCAGCCTGCCCGGCGTCTGCACTGTGCGGCCTGCTTCTCTTGCTGCTGCTGTTGTTGGTTCAGTCGTGTCTGACTCTCTCTCACCCCGTGGACTGTAGCCCGCGAGGCCCCTCTCTCCATGGAATTCTCCAGGCCAGAATACTGGAGTGGGTAGCCTTTCCCTCCTCCAGCGGATCTTCCTGACCCAGGGATCAAATCCACATCTCCCGCATTGCAGGCGGGTTCTTTACCATCTGAGCCCCCCGCCCCCCCACCCCCGGGAAGCCCGTTCTGTTTCTCCGGCCACGTTCAAAGCGGTCCACAGCACGACTCCCCAACAAGGACGCAGAAGACAAACGAGTTTTCCGTTGTTGCAAGCCGACCGGTTTCCTATCAGGCAGATCTTGGAGCTTCGGCTTCCCAGGGGCGGACATACCTGACCCATTCGTCACAGGATCGCCTTTCCTAACAGCTAATCCCCCGACAGCTGCACGGCCCCGGTGCTCGCAGGCTGATTCTGAGCCGCACGTGAAGGCCGCAGAGGCCCGCGTCCCCGCCTTGATCGCCTGGCAGCTGCCGCCAGACTGTCGATAAGGGGGCTGCTGTTCATCAGCGCGAGCTCCGAGGAACCCGTCAGAGCGGCAGGCGGGAGCCAGACACCCCCGGCCTTCGGAACGGCTCTCCGGAGGAAAGGCGGGAGGGTCTGCGACACCCGGCTGGCCCTGCAGCCTGCCCTGCTTGTAGAAGCAAATCCTTCCACCCACCACGATGCTTTTACAACATTAACTCAGGTTTTTCGGAAATCCAGGCCGTGCTCGGCTGGCTTTTTGGAAATGGAGAAACCTAGGACCTGGCAAGAGGCGTCTAGCAGTAGCAGCGTCACTCGGTCCTGCATGCCTCTCTGCGACCCCATGGGCCGTAGCCCGCCAGGCTCCTCTGTTCATGGGATTCTCCAGGCAAGAACACTGGAGTGGGCTGCCATGCCCCTCAGTATCCTTGCCTGGAGAAGTCTACGGACAGGGAGCCTGGTGGGCTACGGTCTACAGGTGTTCTTTTTTTGTGGGACAGACAGGGCAGAGCACAAGGACAGAGTGAGTTTTAACAAAACACAACAAAAAACCCCCAAAATTGAAAGTCCACAAGACTCTGGTATTAAAGTGTCTGCCTACAATGCAGGAGACTCAGGTTCGATCCCTGGGTCAGGAAGATCCCTGGAAAAAGAAATGGCCAGCAACTCCAGTATTCTTGCTGGAGCATCCCATGGACAGAGGAGCCTGGCTGGCTACAGTCCGTGGGGTCACAAAGAGTCCGACACAACTGAGCAACTTCACTTTGACTTTCCATGGGGCTTTACAGAGGTGAAGGGGCAGGGGAGGCACAGACTGAGAGTCTGGGATTAGTATTAACAACCATATTAACCGTATACAGGGCTTCCCTGTACGGCTCGGTAGCAGCAAAGAACCCAGCTGCCAGTGCAGGAGACGGAGGCTCCACCCCTCGGTGGGGAAGATCCTCGGGAGAAGGAAATGGCACCCCACTCCAGTCTTCTTGCCTGGAGAATCCCACGCACAGAGGAGTCTGGCTGGCTACAGTTCATGGGGTTGCACAGAGTCGGACACGACTGAGCGACTCAACAACAGCAACATATATGGTATGTATAGGATGCCAGCTGGTATATATAAGACGGATAGGCAACAAGGACCTACTGTATACTGCACAGCACACAGAACTATATTCAACATCCTGGGATGAACCATAATGGAAAAGAATATTCAGAGTGTACACACACACACATATAAACAATGGCTTCCCAGGTGGCACTACTGGTAAACAACCTGTATGCCAAGGCAGGAGACATAAGAAATGCGGGTTCCATCCCTGGGTCGGAAAGATCCCCTGGAGGAGGGCGTGGCACCCCACTCCAGTATTCTTGCCTGCGGAATCCCATGGACAGAGGGGGCTGGCGGGGTACAGTCCATGGGGATCCCAAAGAGTCGGCCATGGCTAAGCACAGCACATATGACATACGTAACTTTGTTCTGTATTTTTCAAGTTTCCTGTGAATGTGTTATCATATTTTCATAATTTAAAAATAAACAAAATTTATTATTTTTTTAAAAAAGGAAATACACTGAAAACAAAACAGTGTGAACAGTGCGGCTGAACCAATGGTTCTCAATCAGGCGTGCCGGGAACACCAGGGAACACCTGGAAATGCTGGAGATGCCTGTGGTTGTCACCGTGTGAGGCGGACACAGGACTGGCATCCGGTGAGTGGAGACCTGGGATGCTGCGCATCCTACTGCGCACGGAGGCGGCCCTGCAACAGACTGCCCGCCAGCCCCAGAGGCCTGCGGTGCCAGATGTGAGTCCCGGCCAACAGCTGTTTGCCAAGCACCTCAGCGAAGCTGCCCTTTATTTTCATTTTTTTTAAAATTTGTTTTCTCCAGTTAATCTGTTTTTGTTTTCTTTTTTACATATTTATTTATTTGGCTGTGCCGGGTCCTCGTTGTGGCACGTGGGATCTGGTCCCCTGACTGAACCCCGGGCCCCTGCATGGGGAGCGCAGAGTCTGAGCCACTGGGCCACCGGGGAAATCCCTCATTTTTATTTTTTAAAATTTTATTGATGTACAGTTGATTTACAGTGCTAACTTCTGCTGTATAGCAAAGTGACTCCGTTATACAGCATATACATGTTATTTTTCATATTTCCATTATGCTTTATTCTAGGGTATTGAATATAGTTCCCTCTGCTACACACGGTAGGATCAAGGTAATATTTTTTTTTCGAGGTAAAATTTTGATGGGATGTATTTTTTAAAACCTTTATTGAACTTGTTACACGGCTGCTTCTGTTTTATGTTTTGGTTTTTCGGCCCCGAGGCACTTGGGATTTTAGCTCCTTAACCAGGGATTGAACGCGCACCCCCTGCATCGGAAGGCGAAGTCTTAACTGCTGGACCGCCCTGGCGCAATATTTGGAAAAATAAAAAATAATGCCAGAAATCGAGCATGCAGGCAACACCAACATTTATACTCTGGACAGGATCGGACTCTGAACGCTGCAGGATTTATCCATTCGTTATCCAGCCCAACACACCCAACTCTGTGAGATCCTGTCTCTAGTTAAAATGCAGATATTTTCTTCATCATGGATTTTTTTCCCCATGAATTTGGAAACGTTAAGGAAATGTTGCATTCAAATATCATCTCCCTTGATGTCTGCAGCCCCATCACCCCCCCGCCCCACACACACTTAAATTTTACACCCAAGCAGAGCGCCTCTCTCGCTTCACCCTGGAACGGCCCGGGGGCTGTGGATGGATGGGGAGGGGTGGTTAGAATTCCTGCACGTGGCCACGTGGCCGGGATGGACCCTCGGCTCTCCAGAATCCCACGGAGTCTGCACTGAGCTCAAGGCCAGGCAGGACAGAGGATGGGAACCGCTCTCTGGGACCCAGCCCGGTGCAGCCGGCGTGCTGGAGACAGTCCTTTCCAAAACGCTGAGGAAAACTTTAACACTAACCATCTGTTTGGCAAGTCGTTATCACCACATTCTGTTCCTAAGCAGTTTTCCCCCTGCAGTTGGAGAATTGGTCATTTCGCAACTCTGTTTTGCAAAGGAAGTTGTTTTCTGCCCCATGGACCCTTCTCGCCGGCGTCTTGGAGCCAGTGGTTGTCCATTAAATGCTTACTGGACAAATTCCACGGAGATGTGAATTAAAACGAGGGGGGGTTCCCTTTGGGAGTCTTGCTGTGTGTGTGCGTATTTAACAATACGTTGCGTGTACCCTATGTACACATTTAGCTTTCGAATCGTGGTGCTGGAGAAGACTCCTGAGAGTCCCTTGGACTGCAAGGAGATCAGGCCAGCCCATCCTGAAGGGAATCAACCCTGAATATTCATTGGAAGGACTGGACCTGAAGCTCTAATACTTTGGCCACCTGATGCGAAGTGTGGACTCATTGGAAAAGACCCTGATGCTGGGAAAGACTGAAGGCAAGAGGAGAAGGGGGTAACAGAGGATGAGATGGTTGGATGGCATCACCGACTCGACGGACATGAGTTGGAGCAAACTCTGGGAGATGGTGCAGAACAGCGAAGCCTGGTGTGCTGCAGTCCACGGGGTCGCAAAGAGTTGGACACGACTAAGTGACTGAACAACAGCAACAAAAGAAATGTGAAAACGGAGTCTGGACACTACGACTTCAGGCGGCCTGTGGAAATGGGTCAAGTCATTTAATTCTAGGAGCTCACAGGGAAAGCGCTGAATTTACCCCTCGCTTTACAAAGGGACAGCTTGAGGTCAGAGAGTTCTGACGCTGGCTGACGGGGCAGAGCTAGGCCATGGACCAGGTCTGTGTGGCCCCGGGTGGGTCCCTGGGACTAGCTACTCTGCTCAGTGGCCCCCAAATGCTCATTCTAAGACACAAGCCAGGGCCTCTGTCCTGGGGTCTGGGCGTGGGGCACTGTGGTTTCCCTCCCGGCGTGCGGTCCTCGGGAGCGCTTGTGGGATGCCCTGCGGAGCGTGCCATGGTCTCCTGTGCCGTGTCACAGTCCGCCGAGAGCACGCCCTGTGGTCAGGGATCAGGGTGAAGGCCAGCCGGGTCTTCTCGGAGGGCCTCGCCAAGGGGAGAGCAAGGTGTCACTCGGGCTGCGGTCTTCTCTGGGGCTTAGGGCCCTCTTCCAAGCATGCACATATAGACAGGTACACAGACACACACAGGCACGCAGCAACACACACAGACACACACAGGCACACAAGCACACACAGAGACACACAGAGAGACACAGAGACACATACAGGCACACACACTGACACACAGACATGCACAGACACACAGAGACACACGCATAGACACCTACACACACATACTGACACACACACACACACACAGACACACACACACACACAAACACGCACAGACACATGTAGACGCCCAGACAGACACCGACACACGCGCACACACACACAGGCAGGCAGACGCAGTGAGGCGGGCCGTAGGCAGATCCAGCCCTGCAGTCCGGCGGCCGGGACCCCTGCCTCTCCTCTGCTGTCGGTGGGGGTGGCTTCAGCTCCCCGTCCGGGGCCTCCTGCAGGGAACCCCACCACGGCAGGCGCTTCCCCCTCTTCCCAGCGGGAGCGTGTCTCTCTGGCTCCTCTGTGACAAGCTTGGAAAGGGCGCACGGCGTCAGGCCAGGCCCACCCAGGGTCCTGTCCCTTCTGCCGTAGGACAGAACCCCATCAGGGTACCGGAGCCCACCACCTCCACTCAGGGGACTCCACGGAAGGTGGGAGCAGCTGCAACATCGTCAGTTTCACCTCACAAGGGACTTCCTTGGTGGCCCGGCGGTTAGGACTCTGTGCTTCCACTGCAGGGGGCACAGGTTCGATCCTTGGTTCAGGGAACTAAGACCCCGCTTGCAATGAGGCCAAAAAAAAAAAAAAAAACGTCATTTCATGAGACGGTGAACAGCAGCCGGCCAGGGACACGGGACCGGCCTGGGGGCTGGCTCCTGCCCCTTGTCTCGTTGCAGGGTCTGCAGGGACCCTGCTCACTAACCTAACGGTGCGCAGGGAATTTCTCCTGGAACCAGAGACGCATCAGAACTCGCACAAAAACAGCATGTGTTTTCTCGGGAGAAGACAATTTCCATGATTCTAATCTGGTGGTTGCCAACTTGTTAAAAACAGTTCATTCCCAGATTTCACGTTTGCTATCTTTGTTACTTCATTCAACAAGTACGTGTCATTTGTCGCTTCTGCTGGGTTGTATCTGGACAGAATGTGGTACTATATTTCTGTTGTTTTTAAAAAGTTTTGGCCGTACTGCGCAGCATGTGGGATCTTGGTTCCCCGAGCAGGGGCTGAGCCCGCACCCCCTGCAGTGGCAGTTCGGAGTCTTAACGGCTGGACCGCCAGGGAAGTCTCAAGAATGTGGGACGTTTGAAGAAGTAAAAATGTTTGGGGGCATGGAAAGCGTTGGTGAGAGATGGGGTGGAAATGTGACCCAGCGCAGACAAACCACCCCGCCTCGTGGAACTCAAACTCTCCTGGAAGGAGGAGACAGTCAGAAAATTAACAAACCAATGCTGAGGTTTCAGAGATGGCCCTCCAAGGTGACGATGTGGCAGCTGAGGCCTGAAGGATGAGATGCAGGGTGTCTGGGTAAGGACTTCCCCAGCCGAGGGCAGGGAAGCAGGTGTAAAGGCCCTCAGGTGGGTGGGAGTCAGTCCCTCAGAGGTCCTCGGACAATCCCATTCCGGGACACCCTCTGGAGTTGCTTCTCAGAAGACAGAATGACCGCGTGTCTATAAAGGTCAGTCCAGAGGGCTGAGGGCTTTCTGCTTCCTCTCCGCCAGTGAGGAGGCCTGGCTTCCTGCTTTCCGGTTCTTGAAGGCTCAGCTGTGCATTCTCGGGCCAGTCACTTAACCTTTCTGTGCTTCTATTTCCTTCCTCATAAAAATCAGTTAGGGGATACGAACTAAAACATCTCCAGGTAAGGACAGATGACCCCGTCGGGAAACAGGCAAAAGACCTGTCTTCCCAGACAGAGGAATGGATAAAGAAATTGAGGGATAGAGATGTGATGCAGTATGACTCAGCCTTGAAAAAGGAAAGAGATCCTTCCATCTGGAACCGCACGGGTGAACCCGGAGGACGTTATGCTAGGGGACACAAGTCAGGCAAAGGGAAAAAATGCGCACTCTCACGCGTGTGGAATCTGAAAAAGTCAAATCGCAGAAGCAGAGAGGGGAATGATGGTTACCAGAGAGGGTTAGATAACCATCATTCCCCTCTCTGCTTCTGCGATTTGACTTTTTCAGATTCCACACGGTAGGCTGCAGTCCATGGGGTCGCTGGGGGTTGGACACGACTGAGCGACTTCACTTTCACTTTTCACTTTCATGCGTTGGAGAAGGAAATGGCAACCCACTCCAGTGTTCTTGCCTGGAGAATCCCAGGGATGCGGGAGCCTAGTGGGTTGCCGTCTATGGGGTCACACAGAGTCGGACAGGACTGAAGTGACTTAGCAGGCGGGCAGAGAGGGGATATGGGGAAACGGGTGATGGGGCGAAGGGATGAAGAAGTCTGGAGGCCTAGTGTGCAGCACCGAAGTGTCCATGGACAGAGGGATGGGCAAAGGAGATGTGGTAAATATAGACAATGGAATATTACCCAACTGTCGAAAAGAATGAAATCATGCCACTTACAACAACATGGATGGGCCTAGAGATGGTCATACTAAGTGAAGTGGGTCGGACAGAGAAAGACAGTCTCACATCACACCACTTGTATGTGGAAGCTAAAAACATTATACAAATGAACTTATTTATAAAACAGACCCATAGACATAGAAAATAAGCTATGATCACCAAAGAGGAAATATGGCGGGGAGGGGGGGGGAGGGATAAATTAGGAGTCTAGGATTAGCAGGTACAAACTGCTGCATACAAAATATACGACAAGGACCTACTGTATAGCATAGGGAACTGTATTCAACATTTTGCAATAAACTATATGGGAAAAGAATCTGAAAAAAAAAAAGTGGCTTCCCTGGTGGTTCAATGGTAAGGAATCTGCCTGCCAATGCAGGTGACCTGGGTTCGATCTCTGGTTGGGGAAGATCCCTGGGAGGAGGACGTGGCAACCCACTCCAGTATTCTTGCCTGGAGAGTCCCGTAGACAGAGAAGCCTGGTGGGCTACAGCCCATGGGGTCGCAAAAGAGTTGGAAACGACTTAGTAAGTAAACAACACACACACACACACATATATATATATACACACATATTATAGTATGTATATATAATTATATATATTCTGTTATATATATAACTGAGTCACTTTGCTGTACTCCTGAAACTAACATGACATTGTAAATCCACTATACTTCAGTAAAAATAAAAGAAGCAAATAAACAATCAAAAAATACTATGCTGAACACTGGACATTTACTGAGAGAGTAGATTTTAGGGGCTCTCATCATACAAACAATGGCAACTATGTGAGAAGCTATGTTATTTAGTTTGCAGTAATCATTTCACTATGTGTGTGTAGCAAATCATGTTGTTTGCCTTAAAAATATATAATTTTTATTTAAAAAATAGAACTTTACAAAGGAGACTTGTCAGACCCCAGAAAGCCTGTTCCCTTTTGTAGAAAAAGGAATCTTTACAAGGTTTTCTAGACCACTTTTCACAAACCAGTGACTATTCAGACGAGACCTGAATTTGAAGCCTGTGCCATAGCCTGTCTCTGTAACACCTGCCACAGAATACAAACGCCCACTTCTGCCAGTCCTTAACATTACCTCTGAACTTCCATGCATTTCTGTTTCACAAGGGTAATTATTTTATATTCACTGGCAGAGGCATACAATAAAATTCTTAGTATTTATAAAAAAAAAACGAGAGCGAGAAAGAGAGACTTGAACAGATAGTTCACCAAGGAGAGGCAGGCAAACACTTGAATGGGTTCAAATCACAACCCCCAGGAGGACTGAAATTAGATGTGCTGGAACACCCCGCAGCCACCGGAAGGAACGTCCACTGCTGACCACACCAAGGCCTCTGTGACTCTCACCACCGCTGGGGCAGCGGCCGGGAGGGGCACAGGATGGCACATCCACTGGGAAAGCGATTGGTCCATCTCTTTTACAGTTAAACACACTCTCACCCTTCCACCCAGCTTTCTCAGTCTGAGTTATCTGACCTGCAAAAAAGGACTTACATTGAGAAAAACGTGAATGCGAAGGTTTAGAGCAGCCCTACACTCACGGTCGCCAAAAGCTGGGTGGGACTCCAGGGTCCTTCATGTACAAGTGGCCCATCCCACCGGGACAGGGCCCATCCACACCACGAGATGCAGCTCGGTAACCAACAGGATGGGAGTTTTGCATTCGGTTTATTTTAACGAGTGTAACTTAAATTCTGAAAACCAAGACGTGGTTTCGTTATGGGAACGTTTCAAGGTGTGTTTGGACAGCACAGCTGCTATGAAGCCTCTCCTGCGACCACAGACTGTGTGAAATCTTGATACACGTCAAGTTTATCTGATCAGATTTATCTTTCAAACGGAGAAGGGCTGTAACCATGAAACTCGCGTGGGATAAATGCAGAACAGATCGTAGAACATGTTCTTTATCATTGTGATGTGGGTTACGTGTTGAGGGGGTCATGTTTGGATGCCTTGAGTTAAATGCAAAGGTTGGAAGAATTTTTACAAGACAGAAAATAGTTTGGGGTTGTCACGGAGGCAGAGTGATGAAGCTATGCTCATCAGATGGAGAGGTGGTGGCCCCACCACCGAGAAAGATGGATTCGAGGTGCACGTAGTCCCGGGGGCCTTTCTGTAACTCTGGGATGGTGCTGAAGGGCTGGAGTCCAGCCCCATTGGTGGAAGGACACAGGAGGGGAGCGTCAGGGACTCTCAGAGATCAGGAGACACTCGGGCACCTGAGGCTATCAGTAGACCTTGTCTGTCAACAGAAGCGGGTTTCAAGAGACCTGAGTGTGGGTCCCGATGAGCTGTGTGTCCAGCAGAAGCTTATTCAATCTCTCTGTGCTTCGGTTCCTTCCTGCGTCAAAGATGGGAGAAACACAGTTCCTCTGTCAAGGTAATGGTGTGTGTGTGCTCAGTCATGTCATACTCTGCGACCCCACGGACTGCGGCCCGCCAGGCGCCTCTGTGCATGGGATTCTCCAGGCGAGAACACTGCGGTGGGTTGCCATTTCCTCCTCCGGGAGACCTTCCCGACCCAGGGACTGAAGATCCGTCTCCTACATTGCAGATGGACTCTTTACCGCTGGGTCACCCGGGAAGCCAAGGTAAGGGGGCAGCCCCTAAAACACTGCCCAGCTCCGGCTGCTTCGGCTCCCTCAAAACACGCTGTCGATTGGGACTTCCCTGGTGGTCCAGGTGATAAGGAATTTGCCTTCAGTGCAGGAGACCTGGGTTCAATCCCTGGGTCGGGTAGATCCCCTGGAGGAGGGCATGGCTTCCCACTCCAGTGTTCTTGTCTGGAGAATCCCACGGACAGAGCAGCCTGGCGGGCTACAGTCCATGGGGTTGTAAAGGGTCGGACACGACGGAACAACTAGCACTTTCACTCTGGTGGTGCAATGGCTAAGACCCTGCACTTCCAGTGTAGGGGGCCCAGGTTTGATCCCTGGTCAGGGAACTATATCTTACTATATATCTTATCTTAAGGTAGTAAGATAAGTAAGAACTACATCTTAGCTGCAACTAAGAGTTTGCATACCCCAACAAAAAACACCCGACCCTCATGCCTCAACAAAGACCAGATATTCCAGTGCCACAGCTGAGACCCAGGGCAGCCAAATCAAAAGCAAAACAGAACAAAAAACCAACAAACCAAAACCAAAAACCAAAAACAGGCAGTGATCAATCAACCGGGAGTGAATTGACAAACAGCCCAGGAAGCTGTGTCCTCAGGAGGACCGAAAATCTGCAATCTAGGGAACTTGAAATGCTGCCATCAGAGTCTTTTGTGGAGCAAGAAGTCCCTCAGTGGGGAAAACTTGATTTCCAGCAACTCGAGCAGCTTATATGGACTGATTTGAGACAAACCCAAGTTTAAAATTCCCCAGACCCTTTACATTTAGCCCCGAAACCTGGATCGGGGAGACAGACGGGCGCCCTGACTCCCCTCTCCTTGCCAGCCGGTCTTTTCTCTCCTCCCAGGCTGGAGCCAGAGGACTGGTTCCTCGCGGGGGAGCGCCCGGGTAGTGACACGTGGCCGCCATCAGACTGTGGAGTAACTCGGCGTGGGTGTGTGTGTGTTGGCTCCTCCACTTCCCAGCTGTGTTCTTGTGCAATTTTCTAAATAGAGGTTTCCAACCCTGTGTGTTGAGGATAAAAACAGTTCCTCTCCCGTAGGCGTCGTTGGAGGATTCGAAGAACTGCGTGGAAGGGAACCAGGAGGGTGTGTTTCTCTTTCTGGCCCGACGCTCCTGCCCTAGTTTTCATGCTCCAGCCCAGGGATCAGAAAACCCAGCCCCCAGAACCGCCCTGTAAACGTACGTTGGTGCAGCCACCACGGAGAACAGTGCCTGGAAAACTGAAAACAGAGTCACCGTGTGATCCAGTGATCCCACTCCTGGGCATATATCCAGACAAAACTCTCATTCGGTAAGACAGATGCCCCTCAGGTGTTCGCTGCAGCGTTATTCACAATAGCCAAGACAGGGAAGTAACTCTGCCTCCACTGACAGATGAACGGATCAGGAAGGTGCGGTGCACAGACAGTGGAATATTAGTCAACTGTGAAAAAGAATGCCATAACGGCATTTGCGGCAACACGATGGATCTAGACATTACCATACCAGGGGAAGTAAGTTAGAAAAAGAAAGTCGTCAGATGATACCCACTTATATGTGGAATCTAAGACATGATACAGTCAAACTTATTTACAACACACAGAGAGACTCACAGACCCAGAGAACACACTAGCGGTCTCCAAGGGGAAGGCGAGGTCTCTCTGTGTGTTGTAAATAAGTTCGATTGTATCATAGTCTGGGGTGGGCTAGCCAAAGCCAACTATTATTTATGTGTATAACAGAATCACGGTGTTGTACACCAGAAACTAACACCACATGTGCCTCAACTAAAGTTCAACAAAATAAATTAAAAGGGAAAACACCCTCCATCTGCTCACACCTGGCTCCGCCTATGTCTGTAAATAAAGCTTTATCGGGACACAGTCCTCTCCATTCCTTACAACTGTCTGTGGCTGCTTTTGCCATCCCAGCGGCAGAGTTGAGTACTTGACCCTTTAGAGAAAAAGCTTACCCACACTTGCTCTCGAGACAAACCGGGTTGCCAGTTCCTAGGTCTCCCTGCAGAGTGTTCTATACATAAATTGGCGGCAACATATATCTTGATGTTCACGCCCTTCTGTCTGTTTTCACAGACACAGAGCGTACCTGGCACTGCGCTGTTTGACACTTTGCTCTTATCACTTCACACCACGTCTCGATCCCGCATTAAGGCACAAAGCTGTTGCTCTTCAGTCGCTCAGTCGTGTCCGACTCTATGCAGCCCCATGGACTGCAGCACGCCAGGCCCCCCTGTCCATCACCATCTCCTGGAGTTTACTCAAACTCATGTCCATTGAGTCAGTGATGCCATCCAACCATCTCATCCTCTGTCACCCTCTTCTCCTCCCGTCTTCAGTCTTTCCCAGTATCAGGGTCTTTTCCAACGGGTTGGCTCTTCCCATCAGGTGGCCACAGTATTGGAGCCTCAGCTTCAGCATCAGTCCTTCCACTGAATCTTCAGGGTGGGTTCTCTTTAGGATGGACGAGTTTGATGTCCTTGCAGGCACAAAGACGTTCTGCATTCTTAGCGGCTACTGAACGTTCCATGCGTGGATTTGCTGCAATTTCACAGTCTGACTTCCTGACGCATTTCTGTTGTGTTTCTGCTACAAAAATAACGACGATAATGCCCCAGTGCGGTGAACGATCTATGACTGCACAGATGTTATTTCACCTGAATTCTGCTCTGACTCTTGGATGAACTCAGGGAGCCGTTGCAGATTCAAGGTTGCGTGTGCTTGTGGTTTAGATTAAGTATTGATCAATGGCCTGCGGGCCAGAGGGAAAATGTGCCTGTGAATTTTGTAGATGCTTGCAAATTCCTCCTCCAGGATGTTGTCCGGGTGAGAACGTGGGATTTCATTCTATATCCCCCGGAAAGTCCACTGCAAAGATGCACGTTTGGGTGGCAGAGGGGAGGCCACCTGGTCTGTGTGAGGGCTTCAGACTCTCGTTCCGGCCTCTTTGGGGAGTGTGGGATGCCCGTGGGCTGCGGAGGGGGGAGCAGTGAAGAGGGAATGATGCTGCCATTTCCCACCACTCACCCCAAGGGCACGCGTTTCCTCCTGACCACTGCCCACACTCTCGCGGGACAGCCGGATGGGATTCCCACTAAACACTAGGAACCACAGACCCAGTCTGTGGATCGACATTTCTGCCGGAATCCACACATGGGTCTCCAAAGTCCAGATTGTTTGAGTCCTGCAGGGTTTTGTTTAAAGAGTTTCTGATGTAAGTTTTTTCATTTTTCATTTATTTCTATTGAAGTACTGTTGGTTTACAATGTTTTAGGTGATGGCAAATGGATTCAGTTATACATACATATCTACGTTGTTTTTGCTTAGTCACTGAGTCGAGTCTGACTCTTCAATTTCATGGACTGTAGTCCGAGAGGCTCCTCTGTCCATGGGATTTTCCAGGCAAGGATACCGGAGTGGGTTGCTATTTCCTTCTCCAGGGGATCTTCCCAATCCAGGAAGGGAACCCTCATCTCCTGCATTGCTGGTGGATTCTTTACCACTGAGCCACCTGGGAGGAATTTTTTATATATCCTATATATTTTATAATTTCCTATAATATATATATATTTTCCATTATAGATTATTACAAGATATTGAGTAGAGTTCCCTGTGCTATACAGTGGGGCCTTGTTGATTCTCTATTTATATATAATAGGGTGTACCTGTTAATCTCAAACTTCTCATTTATCCCTCCCCTTTTTATCGTTTGGTAACTATAAGTTTGTTTTCTATGCCTGTGAGTCATATTTCTGCTTTGTAAGTTCATTTGTATCTTTTATGATTCCACGTATAAACGGTCTCATATGACATTCGTCTTCCTCTGAGTTGCTTCGCTTGTGATAGCGTGAAAATCTATAGGTCCTTCCCCGTCGCGGCGCGTGGCAGTACCTCCTCCTCCTTCATGGCTGAGTAGCATTCCAGTGTACATAGGTACCACATCCTCTTCATCCACCCCTTCGTGGATGGACATTTGGCTGGCCACTGTAGGCAGTGCTGCAGACAACTTTGGGGTGCGTGTATCCTTTCAAGCCATGTTTTTCTCCAGACGTGTGCCCAGGAGTGGGATTGCAGGATCACATGTTAACTCTATTTTCAGGTTTTTAAGCAGCCTCTGTACTGTTCTCCATAGTGGCTGCACCAATTTACATTCCCACCAAAAGTGTAGGAGGGTTCCCTTCTCCCCACATGCTCTCTAGCATTTATTATGAATATTTGTAGACTTTATGGTGGTTCGAAGATATTAAGTAATTGTTTTCCAATCAATTACATGCACATGTTTTCAGACTGTTTCTTGCTTTTTAAACACAAACTTTAAAAAAAAAAAGGGGGTGATTGTGTTAGGTTTCTAGGGCTGTTATAACAAAGTACCACAGACTGGGGGCGGGGGGTGGGCCTTCCAACAGAAATTGATTTTCTCCTCATTCTGGCAGCTCAAGATCGAGGTGTCAGCAGCCTTGGTTTCTTCTGAAGACTCTACTTATAAATGGCCATGGTCTTCTCAGTGTGTCTATGTTCTAATCTCCTCTTTTAAAAAAATATTCATTTTTAATTGAAGGATAATTAAAATATTGCATTGCTTTCTGCCATACATCAACAGGGATCAGCCATAGGTATACATATGTCCCCTCCCTCTTGATAATCTCCTCTTTTTATAGGAACACCAGAGAATGCTGAAGAATTGATGCTTTCAAACTGTGGTGTTGGAGAAGATTCTTGAGAGTTCCTTTGACAGCAAGGAGATCTAAGCAATCCATCCTAAAGGAAATCAGTCCTGAATATTCATTGGCAGGACTGATGCTGAAGCTGAAACTCCAATCCTTTGGCCACCTGATACGAAGAACTGACTCACTGGAAAAGACCCTGATGCTGGGAAAGATTGAAGGCAGGAGGAGAAGGGGACAACAGAGGATGAGATGGTTGGATGGCATCACCGACTTGATGGACATGAGTTTGAGCAAGCTCCGGGAGTTGGTGATGGACAGGGAGGCCTGGTGTGCTGCAGTCCATGGGTCGCAAAGAGTTGGACACGACTGAGCGACTGAACAACCACAGATGGGATTAACAGCCATCCTAACGACCCTGTTCTAACTTAATCACCTCTTTAAAAACTCTGTCTCCAAACACAGTCGCATTCTGAGGGACTAGGGGCTAGGGCTTCAAAATCTTAGTCTTGGGAGACCCCATTCAAGCCAGAACTGTGGTTTTCCACAAATTGAAGGAAGCAGATGGAAAGACCTCTGCTTTCATGGGACACACGGGAGTGGGTGGGAGATGACAGTCAATGGAGAATAATTATAATTCAGCCAGTATTGAACAGCAAACAAATAACGTATATTCATGTAGATAGATGGATAGAGAGACGGACAGACAGAAGGCTGAGAGATTCCTGCTACACCTCGAGAAGAGGTACAGTTCTCTAACCAAGAGAGTTACTTTCTTGGACTGAGGTAAGCCTCAAGTCCCCCCATCAGAACAGGTGATTCTCTTGCAGTGTGTCTGCCTGTCACCATGGAAACCCCAGAAATGCACCACATGCTTTATAAACATCATCTGATATTTGCAAGGACACAGTGAGCTAGAAAAGATTATTCCCCCCCGAGCTGAACTGCTCAACGCGGACCCTGCATTTCATTCTTCACTCTGTAAACACCCCTGGGGCCACCCAGTTCCAGCTGTGACCCCTCCCCTCCCCTCCCTGGAGTCCGGAGTCTGGAGTCACTGGGGCTCTCTCCCCCTTCCCAGCCCCTCCTTCCCCCTCGAGCTGTGGTTCCCATGGCAACTGCTGAGCCTTCCCGGTCCAGCCCACCCCTAGCAGTTAATGAGGCTTAAAAAAAATAGTTACTAGATCTGCATATATATTACTTGCTTATCTCATTAACAGTTCTCTTAATTATACTGCCTGTTTTGGCCTGTTACCTATTAGTAACAGGCCATATTAGTAAACATATACCTAAAACACAGAAAACTGAGTTAAAAATTGAATTTATTTATTTTATATACAGCAGTGTGGATCTGTTAATCCCAAACTCCTAATTTACCCCTCACCCTTCCCCACTTTTACGCTATGGTCACCGTAAATTTTTTTTCTATATCTGTGGTTATATTTCTGTTTTGTTTTTTGTATTTTTATTATTTTTTTTATTTCTGTTTTGTAAATAAGTTCATTTACATAATATTTTAGGTCCCACATATAAATGATATCATATAACACTTGTCTCTGTCTGACTTATTTAACTTAGTTTGATCATCTCTACGTCCATCCATGGTGCTGTAAATGGCATTATTTCTTTCTTTTTTATGGCCGAGTAATACTCCTTTTTTCTTCCTGCATTTCCCTTTATGATTCACTTGCTAATTACTGCAGTGTATTACTCCCTTGAGATACTTTTTCCTTTATCGACAATTTGATGCTTTTTGCTTATTTATTTTTTAACTGGAGGAAAATCGCTTTACAGCACTGGGTTGGTTTCTTCCGTACAACAGCAGGCGCGGCCATAACCACACGTATGTCGCCTCCCTCGGGGGCCGCCCACCCTTCCCTCAGTTCTTTATGTATTGAGACAGTTTATCGTTTGTTCCAACAGGGCCTGCAGAAATACGGATGTTTCTATTAGGTTTATTAAAGTTGCTCCTGGGTTTATTTTTCCCAAGGAGAAGCACTTTGCTGTTGTTTGTTACTTTATTTTAGTAATCATATCGTCTACCTTTCATTGAAGCAATTTTGGTGCAAGCTGAAAGACTGGACTCAGAACTTTGTATTAGTGGCTATGATTTTCTAGATGCTCTTGCTTATTTTAATTTTAGGAAAGGTGATTGTTTTCATGAGAACAGGAGAAAAACGATAAAGCAGAAACAAATATGCCTCCCACACCGCTCACTTTTTCCTCTTTCTCTCTCTTCCACCCTTCCCAGTGAACAATTTTCTTGTGTGTTTTTCTATATTCTCTGAAAATGTGCATTTATTTCTAACCTCAATTCTTTTTTTTTTTTTTAAACAAATAATAGCACTTTCACTCTGAGTCATTCAGACCTGGCTTTTACACTTAATTTCAGAAATCATTTACCAGCTCACGAGAGCACTGGTTTCCAAGGCAACTACCTGAGCCTGCTTCCATCACCAGGGGCTTGAGGAGGCAATGTGGACACTGGAATAGGGGACCCAGAAACTGGCCCGACTGGGGGCTTCAGAGAGGAAGCATGGGCCTGAGGCTTCAGTCAGTGGGGCTGAGGCCTGTGTATCACGCATAAATTGTGTCTTTGGGGACTTCCCTGGCCCTGATGCTGGGAAAGACTGAAAGCAGGAAGAGAAGGGGACGACAGACGATGAGATGGTTGGAGGGTATCACCAACTCAATGAACATGAAAGTGAAAAAGTGAAAGTGAAATTTGCTCAGTCGTGTCTGATTCTTTTCGACCCAGGCCAGACCACTGGAGTGGGTAGCCTTTCCCTCCTCCAGGGGATCTTCCCAACCCAGGGAGCGAAGCCGGGTCTCCTGCATTGCGGGCGGATTCTTTACCAGCTGAGTCACAGGGGAAGCCCAAGAACACGGGCGTGGGCAGCCTCTCCCTTCTCCAGCGGATCTTCCCGACCCAGGACATGAGTTTGGACTGCAGGAGATAGTGAAGCACAGGCGAGCCTGGCGTGCTGCAACCCAAGAGGTGGCAAAGAGTCAGACTCGACAGAGCAACTGAACAACTGACAGTCCGGTGGTTAGGACTCTGGGTTTCCAGCGCAGGGGGTGAGGGTTCAATTCCTGGTTGGGGAACTAAGACCTCATATACCATGCAGTACAGCCAAAAAAAAGAGAAATAAATTTAAAAATCGTGTCTCTGGAGAACAGCTTTATAGAAGGAGAAAACTGAGGCAAGAGACAGACAAGCCCCAGGCTGAGCAGCTGGAGTCTGTCGCCTTCGGACAGACTGCAGGATGAAGAGGAGCCTGCCCAGAAGAGAGACTGCATACTTCTCCTTCTCAAGGTCAAGGAGAGCTTCCTGACTACAGAGCTCCTTGGAGGTCAGAAAAGGAATAACCTACCCATAGGCCTCGTCACCGGAATCCATCTTGGCTGAGAGATGACCACACACATGGGGAGGGAACCTAAGATTAAGCCAAATACGGACTCAGAACCAGGCAAAGCAAGATGACTGGCCAGAGGAAACCCAGAAGAAATGCCCCATAAACGTGATTCTGTTGCAGGGAAACGGAAAAGAGGAATGAGGTTTTCTTTCCTGAGAACAAAGAAGGTTGAGTGCCGAGGAATTGATGCTTTTGAATCGTGGTGTTGGAGAAGACTCTTGAGAGTCCCTTGGACTGCAAGGAGATCCAACCAGTCCATCCTAAAGGAGATCAGTCCTGAATATGTATTGGAAGGACTGATGCTGAAGCTCAAGCTTCAATACTTTGGCCACCTGATGGGGAAAGACCCTGATGCTGGGAAAGATTGAAGGTGGGAGGAGAAGGGGACGACAGAGGATGAGATGGTTGGATGGCATCACCAACTCAATGGACAAGGGTTTGAACAAACTCAGGAGATAGTGAAAGACAGGGAAGCCTGGCGTGCTGCAGTCCATGGGGTTGCAAGGAGCTGGACGTGACTGAGCGACTGAACAACAACACAAGAGTCAAATTCATAAAAACAGAAATAGGATGACGACTCCCTGGGGCTGGCAGAAGGGAAACGGGGACAGTCTCAGCTGTGCAAGAGGAGGAGCCATGGAGGCGAAAGGCGGTGAAACGTTGCCGTGCAACGTGAGTGCACCGAAAACACGCTGAAAATAGTGGGGGGCAAATTTCACCTGTTGTGTACTGGACCACAATGAGGGTTCTCAGAAAGAGGGGGCAACTTGAATCCCAGCAATGATGGAGAAAAGACCAAAACAGTTTCATTTGCTTTAAAATGGGAGAGAAGAGGGAGGTGTGGAGGAGCTGGCGAGAAAAGAAAGAAAGAAACAGAACAAAACAAGGGTTACCAACATTTTCACAAATGAGAAGGTTGTTGTTTTACAAACAAAAGTCCACAGTGGTTTACCCAGGGCGGGTGAACCTAAGAGGAACAGCCAGGAATTATCATCCTAAAAGCTGGCATGGTGTTTATCTCTGGAGGAGGGGTGGCGGTGGTGGTTTTTTCCTGGGGAGCCCTGGTTCCTTTATTACCTGGGAACTAGTGTGTTAAGCTGTACAAATGAGCTTGAGGCGCCTTTTTTTCCCCCCCTTGTATTTTATATCTCCCAGTGAGAAGCATTATGGAAACTTTTAAAAATGTGTGAGCAATCCTTTGCTGTAAGAAAATATAATCCCATGACACTCAAGAGGGGAGAAAAAAAAAAAAGGTGAATATTTGTCTTGTTTAAAAGCTGGAAAGGGCTGCTTCGTGGCACCTTTCAAGGCTTGTGCCCTGCAGACAATCACGACTCAGGAACGGTGAGTCATTTTCCAAATTATATGAATAATGCAAGCCCGCGGAGATGGGCTCAGGTTGGAAATTTGCAAGTGAAAAGGGCTCTTAACAGTTCTGTAGAAATGTCTTTTTGTGCTGGGTTTCGAGACGTGACATTTATCGCTTAAATGTCAACCTCTTAGCCCGGAATGGAGCAGTTAAAACAGCCATTAGCGGGATGGAAAATTCGTGCCTCCTCTGCCGCCCAGGAAAGAGGCTGATGGAAGAGCGCACAGGGTTTTCAACGTCTGCTTTGTCAAATATTATATTTTTCTTCTCAGTGTACCGAATAAGCTCTCATTTATTTTTTAATTTGATTTTTATCTTACATTGGATTGTAGTTAATTTACAAAGGCGCCTTAGCTTCAGGTGCACAGCAAAGTGATCCAGTTATACACTCGTTCTGTGCTAAGGCCCTTCAGTCATGGCCCACTCTTTGCAACCCCATGGACTGTAGCCCACGGGGCTCCTCTGACCATGGAGATTCTCCAGGCAAGAATCCTGGAGTGGGCTGCCATTCCCTTCTCCAGGGGATCTTCCCGATTCAAGGATCGAACCCTCGTCTCTTATGTCTCCTGCATTGGCAGGTGGGTTCTTTACCACCAGCACCACCTGGGCAGCCTATATGTATATATTCTTTTTCAGATTGTTTTCCCATATAAGTCATTACAGACTATTGAATAAGTTCCGTGTGCTACCCAGTAGGTCCTTGTTGGTTATCTATTTTATATATAATAGTGTGTTTATGTTCATTGGAAACTCCTAATTTATCCCTCCTCAACCTTCTGCCTCTGGTAACCGTAAATTTGTTTTCAAAGTCTGTGAGTCTGTTTCTCTTTTGTAAATAAATTCATTTGTATCATTTTTTTAGATTCCACATATAAGTGATACCATATGGTATTTGTCTTTGTCTGACTTCACTTAGTATGATCGTCTCCAAGTCCATCCACGTGGCTCAAATGGCATTATTTGGTTCCTTTTCATGGCTGAGTAATATTCCACTACATATACACACACACACACCATATCTTCTTTATCCATTCATAAATGGACATTTAGGTTGCTTCTATCTCATTTTTTAAAGTTTTTAAAATTTATTTTTGAAAACAGTTCAGAATCAAGGTGATATGGGTCATATCTTTGTTATTATTAACTGTATGGAGATGAGCTCTAAGCAGGAAGCAATGATCCAGACACATTCAGGCATTTCTGAGATCACCCAGGCGGAGGCTGTCAAATGCACAGAGAGTGGGGCTGGGGGTGGGGTCTGCACTGTCCAGGTACATGGGGACTGGATGCCTCACGCTAGCATTTCTCTTCACAGCCCTAGACCGTCCCCAACAAGTTATTCACGTCAGCAGAATTTGTAATAAAAGAATGGACACACTCTAATGTCCACTCACACTTCAGCATATTAGCTATGGAATACTATACAGCCATGAAAAAGGATGAAGCACCTCTCTGTGCAACTGTTATGGCCCAATCATTAAGATACATAACTGCAAAAAAAAAAGTAAAACACAAAACTTGACTGAGCATCAAGCCTTGTGTCAATGTGGGAAAAATGAAAAGAAGAAAACATACTTGTTCTGCATACGTGGTGTCTCTGTGCAAGTGAAAGTGCTAGTTGCTCAATCATGCCCAACTCTCTGCGACCCCGTGGACTGTAGCCCGCCAGGCTCTTCTGTCCATGGGATTCTCCAGGCCAGAATACTGGAGTGGGCTGCCATTTCTTTCTCCAGGAGACCTTCCCGACCCAGGGATCGAACTCAAGTCTCCTGCATTACAGGCGGATTCTTTACCAGCTGAGCCTGTAGGGAAGCCCAGAATCTGTGGGCATACAGCAAAAATCTGATTACCTTGGTTGCCTCACAAGAGGAGAATTCAGTAGTTGGTGGATGGAGGATGTGAGGGAATTTTGCAATAATTATCCTTCTACATCATTTGCGCTACCCATTTTGCGAATGTATTTAATGAAGACTTGAACTCAGATAACTTAAATTCCCATTTTGTTTTGTTTTTCTTAAGGATTTTATTTTTTCCAATTCTAGATCCTTTGTAATTCCATACAAAATTTATTGATTTATTTGCAGCTGAAGTATAGGGGACTTGGGTTCGAGCCGTGGGTGGGGAAGATCTCCTGGAGAAGGAAATGGCAACCCACTCCAGTATTCTTGCCTGGGAAATCCCAAGGACAGAGGAGCCTGGTGAGCTACAGTCCATGGGGTCCAAAGAGTCAGACATAACTTAGTGACTAAGCAACAACAACAAATAGTTGCTTTACAATGTTGTGTTAGTTTCAGGTGTATAGCCAAGTGATTCAGATTTACATATAAATGCATTTGTGTGTGCATATATAAATGTATATATATTTTCAGATCTTTTCCCATTATAGCTATTGTAGTATACAGAATATGTCAGTAGTTCCCTGTGCTATATGGTAGGTACTTTGGTTTTTTTTTTTTAATCTATTTTCTATATGGTAGTGTATATCTATTAATCTCAAGCTCTTACTTTATTCCTCCCTCCCATAATTTCAGATAAACTTTGGAATCAATGTGTTGATCCTAAAAAAAAAAAAAAAATGGCACTGGGATTGTTAGACCAACCTTGAGGAAACGTCATCCTAACGTTGCCGAGAGTTCTAGATCTTTTGCTTAGTTTGTTTCATTTTTTCTAGTGCATGCTCAGTGCTCTCATTTCATTTAGTTCGTTTTCCAATTTCTTCATCTTTCTTTTTGATGCTCTTTCTCTAGCCTTTATCAAGCATAGTAGAAAAGCTTTTGTATACATATTACATAAGTAGCATGTATAATATATATATCTTAGAAAACTTATAAATTTTTGCCTAACTAAAAAAATTTATGACATTTTGACCCCACTTGTTTGACTTAGTATGAATAGAGTAATAGATTTCAAATTAAAAAAAAAAAAACAGATATGCAACAAGCAACAAAGATTTACTGTATAGCACAGGGAACTATAGTCAGTATCTTGTAATACCCTATAATGGAAAAAAATCTGAAAAATGATATACGTGTATATGCATAACTGAATCACCTTGCCGTGCACCTGAAACTTTGTAAGTCAACTATGCTTCAGTAAAATATGTATATTCTGAAATTTACAAAAAGAGTTCTAATATCTGAGCCTCATGTATCTCTTCATTTATTTGGGTCTTATTTAACCTCAGGGTCGGACACGACTGAAGTGACTTAGCAGCAGCAGCAATGTTTTGTAATCTCTTAGACCATCTTCTCTATCTTCTGTGAGATTTACACTAGCCATTGCATATTTTTGGATCTTAACATGCTCCTTACTTTAAAATTTTCATCTTCCAACTGTTCCTTGATCGCCTTCTAAATCCTATTTACCTTTTCCTCATGGCTTAAAACTTTAATTTTTATCCTGTGCATTCATCTTTTTCTTTCTCTCTGGCCTCTGCGACAACAGTTTGGAAAGTCTCAGCACACATCACAGAAACCTTAGCCTCTCGCCCACCTCGCAAGATGGAGCTTTCAGCTAACATGCAAATAGCTGTCTCCCGTTAGGCTCGCTCCTTGAATGATTCATTTTGCAGAGAGCACAAAAGCACTCATCAGACAGAACAAAAAGAAATCTGTCTCCCGCCCTCACTGCTTCTTCCCCCTCTCCCTTCCCTGGGTGGCGGCAGCTTCCAGAACACCAGCTTCTCCCGTGTTACCCAGCGCCGAGCTTCACATCCACATTTCTTAGGGCATTATGCATACGTAACTGTGCACAATTACAGCCTCACGTGTGGCTACGAGTACGTTTATCTGCACACCATACAACATGACAGTATAGACTCTCTCTACACATGTCCTCCGTGTGACAGCCCGTGGTTCCCTGTCGGGACTAAGCGCTTCTCTGCTTGCTTTGGCGTGCGGCAGAATCCTTGCCGGTGTGCAGACACCCGGGATTGATTTCTCCACCCACGGCCCGGCGGGCTGTTTCAGTTCTTTTCCCCGGCTCCCGAAAAGCCACAGAAAAGCAACGTGTCTGTATTGTATTTGGCGGAGGTTCAGGTTCGCCTGCAGGATATAGTCTATAAGTCAGTTTGTTGGGCCAAAGGACACGTGCATATTTGAGATAACCTTTGACACATCCTATATTCACTCAAAACATGTATGCCGAGCACAGCAAAAATCTGGCGTCTTTCGGGTCCTGGGAACTCAGAGGTGAATCAGATAGGCAAGCGTTTCAGGACTCGGGGGTTGGGGGGCCCGATTCTGTCCCCAGGTCACTGACAATAAACCAGTGAGCAAAGGAACAAACCAGATGAGTTCAGTCACTGATGACTGCGACAAAAAAACAACAGAATACGGCAAAAGGAACCGGAGCGGGGAGGCGCGGAAGGCTGCTTGAGACGGAGACCTTGCTTCCCAGGGTGTTCTGCATTTTGAACCAGCCCTGGATGCGGGTGGTCTCCAGGAAAACAACTGAAAATAATCTTTTTTTCCCCCCCTTCAAATTTTTATGGGAGTATAGTTGATTTACAATGCTGTGTTCCTGTCTTCTGTACAGCAAAATGAATCAATTATACATAAACATAAATCCACTCTTTTTAAGATTCTTTTCCCATAAAGGTCATTACAGAGGAGAGTTTCCTGTGCTGTACAGTAGCTCCTTATTAGTTATCTATTCTATTTATAGAGTGTGTATATGTCAATGCCAAACTCCTAGTTTATTCTGTCCCCCCCACCCCCGCAATAACCACCACTTTCCGCTTTGGTAATCATAAGTTTGTTTTCTGCATCTGTGACTCTGTTTATGTTCTCTAAGTAGATTCACTTGTACCATTAAAAAATTTCACACATAAGCAATATCACGTATTTGTCTTTCTCTGTTTGACTACCTTCACTCGGTGTGACAATCTCTGGGTCCATCTGTGTTTGAAAACAGTCTTTCAAATATTTGGTTGCTCCTCTGCCATGATGAAAGATTTTTCCGTTTCCCCTTGTTTGTTTCACAGACACACAGATCAATGTTATTTGACTCAAAAAGCAAACAGCGTGTGTGAGTTCATTTTGCGATGAAAATTAAGGGCAAGAATTAAAAGGGGATGAGATGGCTATCTACAGGTACGGATCATTAGGGTAAAGACGGAAGGAAAGCCCCAATTTCAGGACAGGGACGGCCTCGAGAGACAAAATACTCCATAGAACAACCAAGATGTAAGATCAATTCCGCAAACCAGGGAAGAAGATCAATAGCTTTCTGAACCCAGAGGCGGCAAGAACCTGGCAGGTTGTACACTGATTGATTTAAAGCTCAAACTTGCGCAAAAACTGTGGAAAGTTCGGGGCAGGGGGTCAGGGTGGAGGGAAGTTATTTTTAACAGAAAAACATCACGCTGAGGTTACGACACAGCTGAAGCAAGATTCCCACTGTCCCTCAAAGGTGTTTATCTCCTAAGGGGATCGATTCCATCAGAGGCAAACTGCGGGTAGAGAAAACCGTGTGTTTCTGAGTCATCCAGTGACGCCGCTGTCCTTAGCTGAACACGCCAGGCGAGGGCAGAGTTTCCAGGAGGGCGAGCAGGCGGGCATGGTGTAAAGGCGGCCCGGTTCACGGGAGAGGGCGGGCCGCGCCAGGGGTCCGCGGAGGGAGATGCTGCGGGCACCTGGAAGCCGAGGGCAGACGGGCACCTGAGGCTAATGGGGGTTGCCATGGAGACAGAGCGCCTCCGCTGCTGACATACTGTCAACAAGTTAGGGATGCTCTGAGCTGATAAAACGCCCCAAATAAGATGAGACTTTGGCGGGAGTGGGGTTGAAATTCCTCCCGAGTGGAGGCCACACCAGGTGTATATAAAAGGGACCTGGGCCCAAGCTGTGACATTAAAAACTCCCCAAATTCATGATGAAGGCCGGTCGGGCGCCCAGTCCGTGTGTATGTACGCAACTTGCCATTTAATGAATAGCAAAAGGAGATGGGTCTCTCAGAAACAACACAATATGCTCATTATTCAAGAGATGCCCTTTTCAAAATGGTGCCGGAAAAAAAAGGTGTTCGAGTCCATTAAGATTGTTTTGCTGATTGTTTCCATGGAGACCACCGGCTGTAATTATTCCCGGATTTTTGAAAGGCTGAGAATCTGGTCTTTCATTTTCTAATGTAATGGCTTTGAGTCCCCGATGGAGATGGCAATGCCTGGCACATAATTAGTGATCCATAAATGCCCTCCACTCTCATTTCCGGAAAAATATCCCCGAGTTAAATGAAAAGTATAAAACAATGGGGGAGGGGGGAGTCTAATTTTTCGTACCTTGACATTTCATGTAGAAATATATATACACACAGTAATAATATTAGGTTTTCTTTCTCCTTTTTTTTGGCCATGCAGCAGGGCTTCTGGGACCTTTGTTCCCCGACCAGGGATTGAACCTGAGCCTCAGCAGTGAAAGTGCTGAGTCTTAACCACTAGGCCACCAGGGATGTCCTTCTGTTTCACTTCCTTTTTAAATATTTTATTTAAAGTATCTTTAAATATTTGAATACAATATATTTTATTTAAAATATCTTTATGAAAAAAATTTTTTTTTCTTGATGTGGCCCATTCTTAAAGTCTTTATTGAGTTTGTTACAACATTGCTTCTGTTTTATGTTTTGGTTTTTTTGGCCATGAGGCATGTGGGATCTTAGGTCCCCAACCGGGGATCCAACCCACACCCCCTGCATTGGAAGGTGAAGCCTTAGCCATCGGACCACCAGGGAAGTCTCTGTTTTCTTCTCTCACAAGAACTAGGCATTCGAGTCAAGAAGGTAAAGCAAATGAAGTTTCAAGATATATTCCTAACCTCCTACCTCTCGCAAAACATTGCCTCCTCCAAGTTCCCCTGAAGAGGAAACTCTGTGGCCCTCACTGCCCACAAGAGAGCATGTCCTCTTTGCCCCGCAAACTTCAGATCACCCAGGGCTGTGGGCTGGGTCCTGTCACCACTGGGTGGCCCTCGAGAGACTCGTCACCCCCCTTGTTTATGGCGGGTTCCTCTCTGCCCTGGCCCTGCCGGGTACTCACATTTTCAAACTGTCTGTGGCATATTCATGAATTGACATCTTTATGCTGATGGTTTGGGGTCATGTTTAACAAGGTCTCTTGCACTCTGATTATAAAGACACCTTGTGTTCCTGGGGGGAAAACATGGGAGGAATCTCATTTTTCTTACTTTGCAACTTCATGTAGAAATACACATGCGTACATATAGCAGTCCAGGGGGGTCTCGACTTGGTGACTGAACACGACATAGAGTAGTAACACTGCTTGTTTTCTCTTGGGGTGGCGGTGGCGGTGAGTGCATTAGTGTTCCATTGTTGTGTTGCAATAACCACAAGCTTAGTGGCTGAAAAATGACCATTTCTGTGGGTCAGGAATGCAGGCGTGGCTGAGCTGGGCCCTCTGCTCAGTCTCAGCAGGACGTGATCCAGGTGACAGCAGGGCTGTTTCCCACTGGAGGCTCCGACGGGGGGCGGACGTGATTCCAAGCTCACTCAGGGGGTCGGCAGAACCTGTCTCCTTGGGACTACAGGACTGAGGATGGTTCCCCTGGTGGCTCAGACAGCAAAGCGTCTGCCCACAGTGTGGGAGACCCGGGTTAGATCCCTGGGTGGGGAAAATCCCCTGGAGAAGGGAATGGCAACCCACTGCAGTATTTTTGCCTGGAGAATCCCATGGACAGAGGAGCCTGGCGGGCTACAGTCCGTGGGGTCGCAGAGAGTCAGACACGACTGAGCGACTAACACTTTCACTTCCACAGGACGGAGGGCCAGCTTCTCACTGGCTGTTGACTGGGGGCCACCCGTGGCTCCTGGGCCATTTGAGTTCTGCCGATATGGCCAGTGTATGAGAAACGGAGAGAAACCAGAGCCAGTCTGCTGGCAGGACAGAAGCTTAGGGGATGAGACACAATCATGGAAGTCAGAGCCAAGTCCCGAGTCCCAGTGACACTCACTGGGGAGGGTGTGCACACCAGGAGGCGGGGACCCTGCGGGTCCCTAGAACCAGTTTAGGAAAGGAAGCCAGGGCCCTCTCTCCCACTAAACACTGTTGTCCACACACACAGCACCTAGGTCTAGGGACCAGGGGCTTCATCCAGTGCGGAACGGGAAAGAAGACTCAGAGGGAAGAAATATTCTGACCCCAGCCCGCGGGGCCCAAGGGAATGAAGCTCGAATGTCACGTTGCCCAACAGTCCATGCATGCTAAATACTGAAACAGACAACTGGAAAATAAGCCCTAAACAGACATCTCTCCAAAGAAGACATGCAGATGACCAACAGGCACGTGAAAAATGCTCAGTGCCAGTAATTACTCTGTGTGCATGTGTGTGCAAAGCTGATTCAGTCGTATCCGACTCTCTGCGACCCCATGGACTGTAGCCCACGAGGGTCTTCTGTCCATGGGATTCTCTAGGCCAGAACACTGCAGTGGGTGGCCATGCCCCCTCCAGGGGATCTTCCCGACCCAGGGATTGAACCTTCACCTCTTACGTCTCCTGACTGGCAGGCGGGCTCTTCACCACTAGTGCCCCCTGGGAAGCCCTGCTAGTTGCTGCTGCTGCTGCTAAGTTGCTTCAGTCGTGTCCGACTCTGTGCGACCCCATGGACGGCCGCCCACCAGGCTCCCCCGTCCCTGGGATTCTCCAGGCAAGAACACTGGAGTGGGTTGCCATTTCCTTCTCCAATGCATGAAAGGGAAAAGTGAAAGGGAAGTCGCTCAGTCATGTCCAACTCTTAGCGACCCCATGGACTGCAGCCTACCAGACTCCTCCATCCATGGGATTTTCCAGGCAAGAGTACTGGACTGGGGTGCCATTGCCTTCTCCGTGCTAGTTGCTAGGGAAATGCAAATCAAAACTACAATGAGGTATCACCTCACACCAGTCAGAAGGGCCATCACCAAAAAGTCTACAAATAAACAATGCTGGGGAGGGTGTAGAGAAAAGGGAACCCTCTTACACTGTTGGTGGGAATGGAAATTGGTGCAGTCAGTATGGAGAACAGTGTGGATGTTCCTTAAAAAGCTAAAACTGGAGCTCCCGTATGACCCTGCAATCCCACTCCCGGGTATACATCTGGACAAAATTATAAATCGGGAGTACACATGCGGCCCTGTGTGCACAGCAGCAGTATTCACGCAGTCAAGACAAGGAAGCACATAAGTGTCCACTGGCAGAGGAATGGATAAAGAAGATGTGGTGCATGTATACAATGGAATATTACTCAGCCGTGAAAAAGAATAAAATAATGCCATGTGCAGCAACGTGGATGGGCCCAGAGATGATCACACTTAAGTGCAGTTAAGTCAGACAGAGAAAGACAAATACCATTCAATATTACTTGCATATGGAATCTAAACAATGACACGAGTAAACTTATCTACGAAGTGGAAACAGACTCACAGGCACAGAAAACAAACCTGTGGTTACCAAAGGGGAAAGGGACTGCGGGGAGAGGAATAAACTAGGAGTTTGGGATTAATATATACACACTACTAGATTGAGGGCAGGAGGACAAGGGGGCATCAGAGGATGAGACGGTTGGATGGCATCACTGACTCCATGGACGTGAGTTTGAGCAAACTCTGGGAGATAGGGAAGAACAGGGAAGCCTGGCATTCCATAGTCCATGGGGTCGAAAAGAGTCAGACACAACTGAACAACAATATATAAAATAGATAACCAACAGGACCTACTGTATAGAATAGGAAACTGTATTCAACATATTGTCATAACCTGTAATAGAAAAAAATGTGAAAAAAAAATATATGTGTGTGTGTGTGTGTGTCTCTAACTGAATCACTTTGCTATTCACCTGAAACTGACCCAACATTGAGAATCAACAATACTTCAATTGAAAAGGGGGAAAAAAAAAAAAGTCCCATCACCAGGCAAAAGCTGAACCTGACCACTCAGCATGGAATCTCCCCCAGCCTGAGGGGCAAGACCCAGGGAGGAAGAGGCTTCCTGGGGCCCACCCGACGCGGCCGGGCCTGTCTGTCTTCAGGCCGTGCAGACACTGAGGCCACAGCTGTCTGCCGAGTGTGTCCCTAGATGCGGGAGGAGACGGGGCAACAGAGGACGAGATGGTTGGACGGCATCACCGACTCAATGGACATGAGTTTGAGTAAGCTCTGAGAGTTGGTGATGGACAGGGAGGCCTGGCATGCTGCGGTCCACGGGGTCGCAAAGAGTCGGACACGAATGAGCAACTGAACTGAACTGGACTGTCCCTAGATGCTCTCGATGGCTGGTGTGTCCTGACTTCCCGGGGTGGGCCGCCTCTCTCCTCCCTTCATGGTGGTCAACGCAGCAGATGCAGGTTCGCGGTGGGTCTCCAAGGGCCGCCTCCCCCTGCTCCCTGCACCCCCAGGCACAGCCAGCTCTCCTGCGGTCACATCTCACATTTCGAGGCCGGGATGCAAAGCTGTGTCCTGTGGAAGGACAGTCCTCGCCAGAGCGTGGGTTTGCTCAAGTGGGGCACACGGACGCCTGGAAGTGTCCAGGGCGCTCAGGATGTGGTCCAGTCTCCCTCAACGCCTCGGACGCCTGGAGGCGATAGCACGCCATCCTCCTGCTGTGACAAGTGAAGTCTCCAGACTCTGCCCGGCGCCCCTGGGGAAAAACACCCCCCCGCCCCACCCCGCGGCTGGGAACCGGGTGACTGTACATGAAAGGGGCAGTGACGCACATTTCACTTTTACTGGCTTCTAATCTCATCCTGATAAGAGAGGAGGGTCCCTGCCCTCAGGGGCTCGGGCGCCAAGGCTGAGCTCTGCGGGGGCCGCAGGGAGACGGTCGGCAGGGACACGGGGTGGGGAGGGCTGGTCCAGGAGGGAACGCTCTGAAAAGAATGCTCAGAAAAATGTACGGGAACGTACCACTGAATCACTGCGCTGTGCCCCCGAAACCAACGCACCACAGTAAACCAGCTATGCTCCCGTCAAACAGAAGACAACAGACGGGTTTTGGTGTTGGGTTCTCCGAGCTTCAACCCAGTGGTGGGCTCGTGTGACCCCCAGCAGAGACGGGAAACAGACCTAACTGTCCTTTGTCGTCCCTGAAGCCCCTTGTGTGCTGAGTTGCTTCAGTCATGCCCAACTCTCTGCGACCCCATGCACTGTAGACCGCAGGCCCCTCTGTCCGTGGGCTTCTCCAGGCAAGACTCCTGGAGTGGGTTGCCGTGCCCTCCTCCAGGGCTCTTCCCGGCCCAGGGGTGGAACCCGCGTCTCTTCTGTCTCCTGCGTTGGCAGGCCGGCTCTTGACCACTAGCCACCTGGGAAGTCCATTTGAACCCCCTTAGGGCTCCCTTTTTAGTTTCAGGTCTCCTACACCCCTAGGGTCTTTTCCCCAGCCCTGTGGTTTTGCTTTTTCAAGAATGTTGTGTAAATAGGATCAGACAGCGGGCAGGCCCGAGTCTGGCTCCTTCCACTCACCGTAACGCCCTGGAAATGGTTCCAATTGTTGACTTATCCCAACAGTCTGCTCCTTTCTACCGCCAAGTAGTATTCCCCCGTGTCGATGCCCTAGAGTTTATTGACTCCTCGGACTGTTGAAAGGGCGTTTGTATTATTTCCAGTTTGGAACTATTACAAATAGGGCTGCCGTGAATATTCACGTAGAGGTTTAAACATTTTTATAAAATCAATAACTGATGAGAACCCGCTGTACAGCACAGGGAACTCTAATCAGTTCTCTGTGGTGACCCAGATGGGAAGGAAACTAAGAAACAGGAGTTATTTGTATATGTAGAGCTAATTCGTGGGCTTCCTTGGTGGCTCAAATGGTAAAGAATCCTCCTGCAATGCAGGAGACCAGGGTTCCGTCCCTGGGTCAGGAAGATCTCCTGGAGAAGGGCCTGACAACCCACTCCAGTATCCTTGCCTGGAGAAGCCCATGGACAGAGGAGACTGGTTGGCTGCAGTCCATGCGGCCGAAGAGAGTCGGACACGACTGAGCGACTAAGCACACACACATACAGCTGTTTCACTTTGCCATACAGCAGAAACTAACGCCACACTGTAAATCAACTCTACTCCAGTAAAAGTTAATTAAACGTAAAAAAGTTGTTACGAGTAAACCTTTATCTTAAATATCTATTATTATTTAATAATATAAATATTAAAAATGCCGTTGTTTCAGTATCTATTCAATATCTGTCTAAGACTACGAATGACGTAGTCTACGCTGTTTTCTAACGTTACACATTTTCCTATTGTTGTAAAATATGACACAGCAGACAATCTGAACCACTTCTGCGTGCACAGGCAGAGCATCAGTACACTCAGCACGTTGAGTGGCCTGCGCTGTGACCCAGTGTCCAATTCTCCTTCGTCCCACCCGGAAGCTGAGCCTCCCGTTCCCCTACCCCTCCTCCTGGTAGCCACCATTCCACGTTTCGTCCCTTCAAGTCCACCAGTTCTGGAGACCCTACGAGAGCAGAGTCCTGTGTGCCCGGCTCCAGCCAGTCAGCCAGTGCTGGGCGCTCAGTCGTGTCTGGCCCTCTGTGACCCTGTGGACTGCAGCCCCCAGGCTCCTCCGTCCATGGGATTCTCCAGGCGGGAACACTGGAGCGGGCTGCCGTGCCCTCCTCCAGGGGGTCTTCCCCACCCGGGGGTGGAGCCGCCTCTGCAGCCCACTGCATGGATGGGCCCTGTTTTGTTTATGCCTGCACGTGCTGCTGGACTCTTGGGTTTTCCCACCTTCAGGTACTGTGGAAAATGCTGCTCTGAACGTGGATGAACACACACGCAGGAGCTCGACTGCTGGATACAACGGTGAATCTATGTTTAACGTTCTGAGGAATCACCGAAGCATTTTCCACAGAGCCCGCAGCATGGTACATTCTTTGCAGCAGTAAGTGAGGGTTCCAGTTCCTCTTCATTCTTATCAACATTTGACATTTTTCTTTCAAAAATAAAAAAACAAAACATGCCCTCCCCAGTGGGCACGAACTGGTATCTCAGAGCAGTTTGATTTGCATGCTCCGTTTTTCAGGTTAATGCCTGTTTCCAATTTTTCATTAGGGTCAACACCTAGTCACATACGAACGTGAGTTGGACTCTAAAGAAGGCTGAGCACGGAAGAATTGATGCTTTTGAACTGTGATGTTGGAGAAGACTCTTGAGAGTCCCTTGGACTGCAAGGAGATCCAACCAGTCCATCCTAAAGGACATCAGTCCTGAGTGTTCATTGGAAGGACTGATGCTGAAGCTGAAGCTCCAATACTTTGGCCACCTGATGTGAAGAGCTCACTCATTGGAAAAGCCCCTGATGCTGGGAAAGATTGAGGGCAGGAGGAGAAGGGGACGACAGAGGATGAGATGGCTGGATGGCATCACCGACTCGATGCACATGAATTTGTGCAAACTTGGAGACATGGTGAAGGACAGAGGAGCCTGGTGTGCTGCGGTCCACAGAGTCTCAAGGAGTCGGACACGACTTATCGGCTCAACAACAACAACCCAAACATGAGAAATAAGAGTGGTTGAGGGAGGAAGGGAGATAAGGGGGCATTTCCAACAGGGATCGCCGGGTTCCTGACGAGAAGTCACTGAGGAGTTAACACAAGGCTCGGGGTCCAGAGGAAAACGGGTCAGCAACCCAGCTTGGAATGTCCCCGGGAGTCATGCACTAAATGCCAGACTTGATGCAAAGCTCTCTGTTGTGTACATTTCCATCTAATTAAAGAAGCAGACATTTTTCTCAGAATCCACATGAAACATCCAGAGGTCAGGAGACTCCCACCGCTAAGTCACACACACGTCTCAAGTGCACGTCAACGTCTTGGAAGTTCATATCTTGTTCTGGATCTTGTTTCCCCCTCTTTTTCTTATTTTCTAGGCTGAAAGTAACTCAAGTATATTTTCTTCTGTATGGGGGTCTTGACTGGGGTAACTGCCAAGGGCATGACACAGAGTCAGTGTTAAAAAGCTGCATGTTCCGCTTATGCTCGTTGAGGGGAAAGATGGGGAGAAGGGGTGGTTAGGGAGTGCAGGATGGACACGCGCACACTGCTGTATTTAAAATGGAGAACCAACAAGGACCCACTGTAGAGCACAGGGAACTCTGCTCAGTGCTATGTGGCAGCCTGGATGGGAGGGGGGTTTGGGGGAGAACGGATACATGTATATCTATGGCTGAGTCCCTTTGCTGTCCACTTGAAACCATCACAACATTATTAATCAGCTATATCCCCATGCAAAATGAAAAACCTAACAAAAAGCTTTACATTCAATTTATCAGCAGCTCCTCAGGAGAGGTGATACCTAGGAGGTTACATTGTCTTAAATGCTTTTCTAACTCCTTATATTAAAATCAGAGCAGCACGAGGAGATAAAGGGGTTATATGTTCATACATATTGAAGATGTCACAATATGTAATCAGCTAAAAACAACTTATAGATGTTTTACTCTTGATTTTTATTTGCTGAAAGAAAGTATTAAAACAAAAAGGAAAAACATCCTCTGAAAATGATATTACCCTCGTGGTTCTTGCTCTCGTGCAAATATTTTAGTCATCATATCTTTATACAACTTTTTTTTAACTAAAAAGATTTTTTAAATAAAAATTTTGGATTGGGGTATAGCTGATTAACAACGGTGTTAATAGTTTCAGGTGGACAATGAAGGGAGTCAGTCATACATACACAAGCCAACTCTCCTCCATCCAGGCTGCCACGTAACCCTGAGCAGAGTTCCCTGCGCTTACAGTAGGTCCTTGTTGGTTGCTATTTTAAATACAGCCGTGTCTGCATGTCCATCCCAGACTCCCTGATGATCCCTTCCCCCCTGGCAACCATAAGTTCGTTCTCTTAAGTCTGTGAGTCTCTTTCTGTTTTGTAAGTCCTTTGTGTCATTTCTTTTTGGAGTCTACATATGAGGGATGTCATAACTATCTCTCCTTCTCTTTCTGAGTTAACGTCTCTCAGTATTGACAATCTCTAGGTCCATCCACGTTACTGAAAATAGCATTATTTCATTCTTTTCAATGCCTAATGTTGCACTGTACTGTGTCCAACTTTTATTGTATATGATATTTCACACTTTATATAATTTACTATGTTGTCTCTTTAAAATTAGTATCCCTAAGATCTAATAAATACCCAAATCCATAGAAAAGCGGAATGTTCAAGTGAATTTTATAACATATCCCACTCAGCCTAGTTCAGGGCTCCTTAACCTCAGAGCGTTGCTCACTGGGGCCTGGATGACTGGGGGGCCATCCTGTGCATCACAGGCTGTTGGAAGCAGCCTGTCTTCCGCTTCTACCCACTAATCCCCTGTCCTCAAACTGTGATAAAATGCTGCCAGGCACCCTCTGGGGACAGACAACCACTCCCAGCTGAGAAACAGTGTCCAGAGCGATGTGAAGAATGTGTTTTTGTACAGTGTGATCTATCTCCTGCATATCTTTGAACATTTATGAGCCCGAGCACAGACGCAAACATGCACCACATCTGAAGGGCCGTGAGCCGAGTGATGGAGAATGTTGAGCGGCCGATAAACATCACCCTGACCTCCGGGGCGGAGGAGGCACAGGAGATGGAATTCCATCATGTGGCAAATGATGAAATCAACCCAGCCTGCATGATGGAACACTAACAAAGACCCGGGACCCTCAGTGCTCAAATGAGCCTCCCTGGGGACACTCCTGGATGTGCAGGAAGGGGAGGCGCCCCGAGGACCCCAAAGCCCAGTGCCTCTCTGCATTTGAGCATCGCAGCGACTTCCCTGGTGGTGCCAGGGCTGGGCCTCCCCGCTCCCAGTGCAGGGGGCCCGGGTTCCATCCCCGGTCAGGGAACTAGATCCCACATGCTGCCACTTAGACTGGGCGCAGCAAAATGAATGAAAATAGCTATTAATGTATATATCCATATATATAACATCATACTGTAAGCACGGCACTTTCCTGAATTCTGCGAGCCCGTCTAGTGAGTAACAGAACTGGAGGGGTTGATGATAGGAATTGAGGAGTCCTGAATTTGCAGCCACTGGGTCAGCCTGGGGTTCCCAGTTGGTCGGCCTGGGAACCCCCAGAATACTCGGCCAGTGTGTAAAGAGAGGGCAGCCGTGCCCCCTGCCTCTGCAGTGTGTGCGGACTCCTGGTGCTCAGCACAGCCCTGCACGGCTGCCCCAAGCTCCCCAGCCCTCAGGGGAACTGAGGGGCCCCGGCAACCCTACCCCTCCCTGGTCTCACAGAGGCCAAGACCTGCAAGGCTAGGCTCAGCCACAACCAAAACGAATGCCCTCCTCTCTCCGTCTCTGCGTTCACCCCTCAGTCCATGGCTCACCTATGCCTACGTCACTTTGCGGACTCCCACCCAGGGGGGCACGTCTCACTGCAGGTGGGGAGGGGGCGCTGGATAAACACATTTTCCTTCTTGCAACAGGTGCTTGTGTGAGCTCCTGAGGAACGCCCGCCTGTCTGTTCCAACAACCCAGGGGCCCCAGAGGCAGAGACCCTGTTCCTGGAGTAACTCAGGGCCCAGCATCGTGCGTGGGGCACGGAAGGTGCTCAGTCACATGCTTGTTTACGAGGGCCAGGAAATGCCTCTGCAAAGACGGCACTTTGACACGTGAATTGTCCCAAGCTCAGGGCATCTGAGTTCTTGGAATCCCTTATCTGCTCCAAAGCAGAGCCTCCAGTGTCATTAATCCCCTGCTGGGAGCAACTCCCTGTCCGGGTAGACGTGGAGTTGAAACCATTCCAGAGAGACGCCCAGACACCTCACCCACACCCTGCCTCCCACCCATTCCCCAAAGCAGGGGTCCATGTATCTTCCCAGAATCATCAGCTTTCCTACCAGAAAGCTCATGCCCTCCCGCACGAAGTTAGGTACACCCACTGATGCTCCCTTGCTTCAGTCGTGTCCGACTCTGCGACCCCATGGACTGTAGCCGGCCAGGCTCCTCTGTCCATGGGATTCTCCAGGCAAGAATACTGGAGTGGGTTGCCATTTCCTTCTCCAGGAGATTTTCCCCACCCAGGGATCGAACCCATGTCTCCTGCATCTCTTGCATCGGCAGGCGAGTTCTTTACCCCTGAGCAGTCTGGGAAGTACGTATATTCGTATGCATGTATCTATTCTCTTTGAAATTCTTTGCCCATTTAGGTTGCTACACACTATGGATGAACTCTGATCGTTTCTCTTTGGTGGCAAGAACATTTACAATCCAGTCTCTTCTGGTCTCAGGAAGGCCGTTTTGATACCTGGCAAAAAGGTGGCAAACATGAGTTCATTTTTCCCTCACGGGGACACAGCAAACACAGGTTCCCAGGGGGCTGTGAAAGGAGTCACTTCCCGGCCCCCCGGGGGAGAGGAGCCGGGCAGGTCCGGCAGGATGGAGACCTTCGAGCACGGCGCTCATCTCCCCTTCTCGCCTCATTACTCCCGAAAGCAGAGCGACATCATTTCCAAAAGCCCTCGAGGATTTCCCCAGTCGTGACTTTACATTCATCTCAGGAGGCCGTGCCTCTAGGTGACTTTAAACCCTGGACTGAGTACCACTGTGTACCGGATGGCATTTCTGAAACCAGAAGTCCACGTTTATTATTTTAAAAATACACACTTGGCAGCCGATGCCTGATGGAGGTTTTGCACCCCTTCCCCTCCCCCATCCTGTTCTCTGCCCCTCAGGGGGTTTAGCTCAAGGATTCAGGGTCTCGCTTTGGGTGACTGCAACTGGAAAATCTCCAGCAGGAGTTAGAAACCAGCCTCAGCTCCCTCCCCTTCAATCCCTTTCCTGCCCCCTCCCGGCTTGGGAACAGAAACATCGGGGAGCTGCACCCCACCACCACCCTGGGAGGTGTCAGCCCCTCGTTCTTTGATAAATGTTTTCAAAAGTGAAAAATTCTGACAACTTGTAACTTAGTTATAATATTAAATATTTTATATTAAGAGCCTTTAATAAAGCATTTAAAATTTGGGGGGAAAAAAGATGTAATATTTTTCAAGGTCAGAGGAGAAGACGGTTGGATGGCATCACAGACTCAATGGAGACGAGTTTGAGCAAACTCCGGGACAGTGGAGGACACAGAGGCCTGGCATGCTGCAGCCCATGGGGCCACAGAGAGTTGCACACGACGGAGCGACTGGACGACAACAACTGCAATCTCTTTCAAGTATACAAGACGATACTGTTACTTCCACCTTGCTGTACCTTAGATCCCAGAACTTGCTCATCTTCTAGCTGGAGGGTTGCGCGCTCTGACGGGAGTCTCCCAGTTCCCGCTGAAGCCAGGAGTGACTGTCCATCACCAGGGATGAGCGTGGGGAGGAGGGCGAGAAACCTGAGCCAAAGGTGGCCACCCACGCAGGGTGGGAGTTCCTGACTGTGTGCTGAGTCACTCGGGCGTGCCCCACTCTCTGCGACCACCTGGACTATACCCACCAGGCTCCTCTGTCCATGGGATTCTCCAGGCAAGAACACTGGAGGGGGTTGCCATACCCTCCTTCAGTGATTTTTCCAGACCCAGGGATTTAACCTAAGGCTCCTGCATTGCAGGCAGATTCTTTACCAACTAAGCCACCTGGGAAGCCCATAGGATGGACACATGTCATTGTGCTAATCCATTTGTCCAAACCCACAGACGGCACACTCTCAAGAGTGAGCCCACAGCCTCACAGACCGGGGCTGCTTCAAACAGAACCGCAGTTAGGAGGTGGGCCTCTCCAGCTCTCTGACCACAGCGGTGGTTGCAGCAAGACCCACCACTTCTCTGGTCAGAGGGTTCAACCTGGGGGGGTGGCGGTTGCTTGCTGCCTGGGGGCAGGGGCCTCAGGAGGTCACAGGGTCAAGGTCAGGCTCCACATCTGCTTTCCTTCAGGCAGCGGGAGATGCAGCCAGGCCAGCCCCCTGTCCCTGCTGCACCGTTTCCTCCCTGACTCGTCTCCGAGTCCATGGCTCACCCTCCTCTCCGCCCCCCGTCCCCTCCCCCAGCCTCCACCTCCTCCTATCTGTCTATTCCTCCCTCCCCCAATGCCTCCTGTGCCCTTGGCAGCAAATAGATATTTTAAACAGCAGCAGCCCCCTGTGACCATGAGGATTCCCGCAATTAAACACTCTCCCTGTGCACGGCCTCCATGGGTCCCGGCCATCTGGCCTTGGGGCTGACCCATCCAGCCAGGACTGGCTGCACAATTTACAGGGTGAAGTACAAAAGGAAAATGCAGGCCTCTTGGTGCAAAAAAGCCGGAAGAGGCTCTCTGCTTTCTTCCACAGTCTCACCCTCGACCACTCACAGGTCGAGCCTAACTGTTCAGTGTTAGGCTCCCTCGGGCTTGTGGCAGGGAGGTGGGGGGTCACCGGTGGGTGAGTGTGGACCCTCAGAGGCGCCGGGGCCCATTGGACATTAATCCTCCCCAGGCCTGTGCCCATCGCCCCCTCTCTGGGGGGCAGAGGGCAGCACGGTGCCTCGGGGCGAGGGAGGTTCTGAACTGCCCCAAACCTGCCCCAAGGCTTCTGCAGAAACTGCCTGCAGAGTCAGAGATCTGGGGTTGATCCCTGGGTCAGTAAGGTCCCCTGGAGAAGGAACTGGCAACCCACTCCAGTGCGCTTGCCTGAGAAATCCCATGCACAGATGAGCCTGGCAGGCTACAGTGCACGGGGCCACGCAGAGTCAGACGAGGCTTGGTGAGGACGCCAACCCCGGGAGGCGGGACTAGGTGGGGGTGCACAGCTCCCGCCCTGCTGGACTTCGCTTCCAAAACACCACTTCAGAGCTAATATTAAGGCCTGCACGATGGGTGAAATGTTTGCCCCTTGTTTAACGCCCCTGGATATGTCCCAGTGTCTCCTGGTTTACAATCTATGGGAACTTAACAGAATTCAGACCCTGCTATTGTGTGAAGATTGTGTAAAGCTTAATTAAGTTGAATTGGTTCATAGTGCTTTCCAGGTCTCTATATCCTTCTACTTCTGTGTATATTCATTCTATTAATTTTTGAGAATTTGATATTGAAACTCCAACTAAAAATCTTCATCTATCTACGTAGAAAGATAATCGTAATATATAGTAGCACTCTATGTAACTTTGTGCTGTATTTTTCCAAGTCTCCTCTAAATGTGTTATCATACTTTCATAATTAAAAAAGAAAAAGAATTTCAGAATGGTGTCCTCAGAGCACTAACCCTCCAGCACAGGGACCCCTAAGGCGGGCCCGGTTGCGCGGTCTTCAGCCCCCTGCCCACCGGTCCCCAGACACCCTGGCCTCTGTCTGATCTTACAGAGGCGGGTGGTGGGGGGCTGCTGCTCTGCTCCGCACTGGCTGTTCCCTCTGCCTGGATCAGCCTCACCCGGGGGTCCTAAGGAGGCTGACTGGATCCCCCACTGTCGCGGAGCCCAGCCGCCTGGGCCCGACTCCCTGGGCGGGGGTCCGTCCTCAGCCACCCCGAGAGGTGGGTAAGAGCCCTTTGTCCCTGCCGCGCGGTGGAGGGCCTGTGAGGAGGTGATGCGCCCACAGCGCGGGGCGGCCGAGGGCGGTTAATGCTCTTCCCCGGTGTCCAGGGGTGGACCCTGTCTCAATTCCTGGAGGAGAACTCATGAGGGAAAGGACCGGAGGATTCCCACCACCCTCACGTCCACACACAGCAGACAGAAACTTGTCAGAAACCGAGTCAAGGCGGCGGCTGGAATCCTCGGGTTTCTGGGGGCTCAGCCGTCGGCCTTCGAGACCTGCCTTGAGGGCCTACTGTGTGCCCAGTGGGGGTCTGGATCCCACGCACACAGACTGCCTGCAGAGGTTGAGGCATCCGGGGTCCCTGTGCCCTCTTTCCCCACTCCTCACTGCAGCTCTGGTTTCCATGGCAACAGCCTGAGCCCACCTGCGTCACTGCCGACGTGGGCCCCGCCCCCCGCCGCGCTGCGAGTGGAGGGAGGGGCGCGCATCAGCCTCTCCCTAGTCTGCACACTTCGCACACGTTGGAATGCGTCAGTGGTACCATCTTTGCAGAAAGAGAGGGGAAAAAAAAAATAAAACGGCTGCCGGAGCCTCCACCAGCTCTGAGAGAAATTACGAATCTTGAAGAAATTACACAGCAGTTGATGAGTTCATGCTTTCACCCTGCATTTATTTAGTATATAGTCACACTGCATGTGAACCGAGATAATGAGATACACGTACCCGTGTGTATTCATGGAGCTGCTGCCTGTTTTCTATGCTTTATTCTAGATCTAGGAAATGAAAGGGCAAGACAGAAGGCCCAGTGTGTGACCACCGGATGCCCATTCATTCCTTTCTTCACCTCCCCCAAACTGCGTGTTTACTCTGAAAATATTTCCTGAGATCGGTCAGCACCGAGTTAAATGTGGTGTATAAAGTAGAAATGTAGACAGATTCCCCTCTCCTGAATCTTTCATTTTATGGGAGAGCATCAGCCCATAAATCTAACCTAAATACCAGACGGTGGTAAGTTCTGTAAAACACAAGGGTGAGGAGATGGAGAGGGAAGGAGGGGGATCTTTGAGCTGATCAAGGAGGTCTTCCTGGAGGTGGAGGTATTTGAGCAGACGTGAATGAAGGGAGGGTACAAGCCTTCAAGTTGTTAGGGAAACAACCCCTCTGTGCATAGAGAAGGGCACCTGGAAACATCCGAGGTGGGGGTTAAGTTTGTCGTGCTTGAAGAAGAGCAGGGAGGCCAAGGCGTACGATAGAGTGAGTGAGAAAGAAGGTGGAAGGAGGTGGATTCAGATGGGGAGCTGTGAAGAATCACACAGTGCAATCTGGCTCACATTTAATGAATAAACACATAGGCAAATATATCATTAAGGTGTCCACATTTTTGTTTCTTTGAGATATATTTCCATTGTTGGATGGATAGATGATGGTTAGATGGATGGTATGATGGTTAGATGGATGGATGATGGTTAGGTGGATGGATAGATGGATGGATGATGGTTATGTGGATGGATGGATGATGGTTAGGTGGATGGATGGCTGGCTGGATAATGGTTGGATGGATGGATGGATAGTTGGTATGATGGTTAGGTGGATGGATGGATGGATGATGGTTAGATGGATGGATGGATGGTTGGATGGATGGATGATGGTTAGGTGGATGGATAGATGGATGGATGGATGATGGTTAGATGGATGGATGGATGATGGTTTAGGTGGTTGGATGGATGGATAGATGATGGTTAGATGGATGGTATGATGGTTAGATGGATGGATGATGGTTAGGTGGATGGATAGATGGATGGATGATGGTTATGTGGATGGATGGATGATGGTTAGGTGGATGGATGGCTGGCTGGATAATGGTTGGATGGATGGATGGATAGTTGGTATGATGGTTAGGTGGATGGATGGATGGATGATGGTTAGATGGATGGATGGATGGTTGGATGGATGGATGATGGTTAGGTGGATGGATAGATGGATGGATGGATGATGGTTAGATGGATGGATGGATGATGGTTTAGGTGGTTGGATGGATGGATGGATGATGGTTAGGTGGATGGATGGATGATGGTTAGATGGATGGATGGATGATGGTCAGATGGATGGATGGATGGTTGGTATGATGCTTAGATGGATGGATGGATGATGGTTTAGGTGGTTGGATGGATGGTTGGATGATGGTTAGATGGATGGAGGGATGATGGTTAGATGGATGGATGATGGATGATGGTTAGATGGATGGATTGTTGGATGATGGTTAGATGAAGGGATGGTATGATGGTTAGGTGGATGGATGGATGATGGTTAGGTGGATGGATGGTTGGATGATGGTTAGATGGATGGGTGGATAGTTGGTATGATGGTTAGGTGGATGGATGGATGGATGGATGATGGTAAGGTGGATGGACGGATGGTTGGTATGATGGTTAGACGGATGGATGGATGGATGATGGTTAGGTGGATGGATGGCTGAGTGGATGTTTAAATGAATGAATTATTGAAGAGATGGATGGTTAGACTAATGGATGGATGGATGATCACTAGAATAATGCATAAATGAATGACTATATAGAATGATGGAAGGATTAATGGGTGGGTAGTGTAGGGACTATTGAGTCCTACACTCAATAGGATGGATGGGTAGACAGATGGATGGCTATTTAGATAAATGAATGGTTGATTGGGTGGATGCCACAAGTAAAACAGACAACGTTTCCCTTCTCCAAGGGCCAATTCTGAATTCTAGAAGTTGACACCACTCGCCTGTGAAGACCGTGGGCTTCTGCAGTGGCTCAGACAGTAAAGATCCAGAAAGAATGCAGAGAGGACTTCCCTGGTGTCCCAGTGGTTAAGAATCTGCCTGCTAATGCAGGGGACATGGTTTCAATCCCTGGTCCATGAAGACTCCACACGCCAGAGGCCAACTAAGCTCGTGCGCCACTACTGACCACACCCAGAGCCTGTGCTCCGCAATGAGAGAGGCCACCGCAGTGAGAAGCCTGGCACCCCAACCGGAGAGGAGCCCCTGATCCCCACAGCTAGAGACCATCCACATGCAGCTCAAAGACCCAGAGCAGCCAAAAATAAATAAAAGTTTTTTAAAAAGAATTCAGAGGACTGAATAGCATAGCATGAGTGCTACTGTGTTGCTTATTAAACCAAACATAACACATAATTTCTATGATTATTGAGTGGTTTCAACATTGGGAAATGTTGGGAACAGGGCCAGGCTGGCGGGAAAGTTTCCCTCAAGAGTCCCCAAAAGCATTAGTCCTCCTACAATAAATGGCCGAGCTAGAAACTCATCTTAGTCAAGTTGGTTATTGTGGTTAAAAATGAGGGGCTGGGGAGGGCAGCCACCAGGGAAAACAGTATGGTCATGCCTCAGATTAAAAACAGACTCACCATTTGATCTAGCAATTCCACTTCTGGGTATATCTGTTGTTCAGTCGCTCAGTTGTGTCCAGCTCTTTGTGACCCCATGGACTGCAGCACGCCAGGCTTCCCTGTCATCACTAACTCCTAGAGCTTGCTCAAACTCACGTCCATTGAGTCAGTGATGCCATCCAACCATCTCATCCTCTGTCGTCCCTTTCTCCTCCTGCCCTCAGTCTTTCCCGGCATCAGGATCTTTCCCAATGAGTTGGCTCTTCACAGCAGGTGACCAAAGTATTGGAGCTTCAAAATATATACCCAGAGGAATTAAAAGGAGGGTCTCCAAACAATACCTGTACACCCACGTTCAGAGTAGCTCTAATCACAGCAGCTGAAAGGCAGAAGCAACTCTAGTGTCTGCTGATGAATGAGTGGATAAACATGTGGTGTATCCACACGATGGAATATGACTCAATCTTAGAAACGAAGGAAATTCTGGCACCTGCGACCACATGGCTGAGCCTCGAGGGCATTAGGGTAAGTGAGATGACTTCGTTGAGAGACTGATGACTGCCATCTGATGCCACTTCCATGAAGTCCTTAAGATGTCACACTCAGAGAGGTAGAAAGCAGGGCGGCGCTCCTGGTGCGGAGTGAGTGTTTGAGTGGCAGAGTTTCAGGTTTACGAGATGAAGAGCTCTGAACACGGATAGCACGCTCGCACAGCAGTGTGAATGTGTTCACCACCACTCGACCGGACCCCTAAAAATGTCCTTAGTTTAATCAGGTCTCATTTATTTTTGTTTTTATTTTCATTAGTCTAGGAGGTGAGTCCAAAAAGATACTGCTGTGATTTATGTCAAAGAGCGAAAGGAACGAAGCTGGGACATTTGCAGAGACGTGGATGGACCTAGCGTCTGTCATACAGAGTGAAGGAAGTCAGAAAGGGGGAAATAAACATCGCACATTAACGCGTGCACGTGGGATCTAGAAAAGCCGTGCGGATGAAACTATTTGCAGGGCAGGAACGGAGACCAGACGTAAAGAACGGGCGAGTGAATCACGCAGCTACAGTGCAAACAGCAGAATTAAATAAGAGTAAGGTTTCTTTGAGGTATATGACAGCCACGATTTAAACTAGTTAAGGGGACTTCCCTGAGTTGGTAACTCTAATGCTATGGGTTCAGTTTTATAACACTTATCTTCAAAAATATATTTAAGGGATTGTGCATAAGTATATGGGGCTTCTGTTGGTGCTGCTGGTAAAGAACCCACCTGCCAGTGCAGAGATCTAAGAGACGCGGGTTCGATCCCCGGGTTGGGAAGATCCCCTGGAGAAGAGCATGGCAACCCACTCCAGTGTTCTCGCCTGAAGAATCAATCCCATGGATAGAGGAGCCTGGCGGGCTACAGTCCAGGGGGTCGCAGAGTCGGACACGACTGAGCGACTAAGCACACACACACGTTAAATCCATAAAGCATTAAAAATAAGAGCACAGACGTATGGACATGAGAGTGAGGGAAGAGGGGGACTTGACAGAGTGGTACTGAGCATGTTCCCCAGAGTGCGTAAAACAGAGGGCACGGGAAGCTGCTGCATAGCCCAGGCACCTGCGCTCGGCTCCTTGATGAGGAGAGGGTGGGATGCGGGGGGTAGTGCAGAAACCATGCAGCACTGTACGGCAATCACATCCCAATCAAAGACGTGTCCTTAGGAGGGCGAGAGTACTCTGCAGACGGGTAAGACCCGAGGGGGCTGGGAGGCTGGGAGGTGGAGTGGTCCAGGCTTGGTGTTTTGCCTACGGAGTAGGAAAGAGGTGTGATGGAAGGTGGGTGAGGGGACGAACACAGATGGATCCAGCACACCAGACAGCCGAAGGAAAAGGGAAGGCTGTGATGGGCCCAGGGTGAGGCTTTGGGTCGGACGAGGCCGGAGGACTGAAGCCACACTCGCCGCAGAGCCTGGAAAATTCCGCTCTGCAGCTCCCGGGGTGCTGTCCCCAGGCCCCCCCGCCTCCCTGACGCCCAGCTGCGGTTTCCATAGCAACAGCCCGAGCTGTGCATCCTTCAGGGGCAGGTGGGCGCCCCAGTGAGGAGGGGGCCAACGCCAGATGAGCCCGGTGTGGAGGGCCGAGGGAGGGGGCCCAGGCCTTCGCCTCCGGTGGTCAATGCTCATTTTGAGGGCACAGCTGTGAGTCACCCTCTGCAGCGCGTCTGCTGAGGGGAGGACCAACGTCAGGAGCCTCTGCGGACGTGGCTGGAAACCCTGAGTGTCTTCTCTGCAGTGCGCCAGCAGTTCACACTTTCCAAATATCGATCGGTCAGAAACATCAACCGAGCCCCCCATCCCCCCCACCAGGACTGGCCTGTGCTCTGGTGTGGGGAATAAAATCATGACCCACAGAAAAGATAAAAGAGCCCCCCCTTTGCCGCCAGGGGCTGGGAGACTGTCCGCAGAGTCAGCTTTCCACACATCTTCCTCACCCATCCTCTCCTTCAGACACTGTTCAGTGACACTGACTCCGTGGCAGAGCTTGAACCAAGGCTGCTGAGGATGTCAAAGAGCCTCGGACAGACCCCTGCTCCCCTGATCCTCTGAGAGCGGGCCCAGCGCTCGGCTGACACTCCACACAGCACCTCCAGGCAGAGTCCTGCGGATAAGCCCAGTGTGGGAAGCCATCCGTCCAGACCCCATCCCAGGATCTCGGGTCTTAGAGAAAGCTGTTTGGTCACAAGAAACTCAGTCTGCACAGGGTGGAATTCACCGCCCTTCTGCTCTGGGCCCCCGGGTGGGGCCTTGGATCTGCCTCTCTGTTTTGGGCCAGGTGGCGGCAGCTGACGAGGCCGCCTCGGGAGGAAGCAGGGGTCTTTGTGCCTTGGAATGTCTGGCCTGAATCACTCTCAGTGCGGGAGGCTGGGCAGTTTGCAGGAAGGGCCGGGAGGGACAGAGGGGAGGGGGATGGTCTCCAGGTTTGGGCGGCTTTTCTGAAAAAGCACATGGGAATGTGGGTGAAGATGGGCCACAATAAGACGGAGGTGTCCGCACGACCCTAAGTGTCTTTGCCAACGTGTGTGAATTCGTTGCCTCTTTCCCAAAACTGGGTGAGCCAGGCCGCTCGGCGTCGCTGTCTGCGTGCAAGGTGGCGATGCGTGGAGAGGTGAGGGTGCTGGGGAGGAGGGGGCAGGTGGGGCCCTGACCTAGGAGACGGGCCTGCCTCGGTCACCTGCATTCTCTTTCTTCCCATATGTGAAGAGCAGGGACATGGCTACCCACTCCAGTATTCCTGCCTGGAAGATCCCCTGGTCAGAGGAGCCTGGCCGGCTACAGCACATGGTGTCACAAAAAGTCAGACACAACTGAGTGACTAGCACTTCCACTTACTTTCACAAGGCCATGCAGGGACTTCCCGGGTGACTCAGTGGCAAACAGTCCTCCTGTCAATGCAACAGACCTGGGTTCCATCCCTGGGCTGGGAAGATCCCCTGGAGGAGGGCATGGCAACCCACCGCAGTATTTCTGCCTGGAGCATCCCATGGACAGAGGAGCCTGGCGGGCTGCTGTCCCTGCAGTCACAGAGAGTCAGACAGGACCAAGCACTTGGCGGCGGCAGCACAGCGGCCGGAACCCAGCATCGTCATGAAACCCAGGTCATCAACGCGGCCACTCCACCACCCCAGTCTTCCTCCTGCCTTCATCAGTCTGGTTATCTATGTATGGAGAGCACTTGGCGGGAACGCTGCTGCCTGGGCAGGTGTGAAGGAGCCTAGCAGGGCTGTGGGCAGCAGGCACGGCACGGCTCGGTACGGGCTCGGTGTGGGACGGCGGACCTCCGGGGCTGCTCGCCCATGTGTCCGGGGAGCCCTGCTTAGCGTGTTTGGAAGCTTCGACCGCAGCTGTGCAGGACACAGCCCTGCTGCTGTGGGAACGGGCGGGACACAGGCATGGGGGCTTCAACAGCTGCCTGGCACCCAGTCAAGGCTCAGAGCGCTCCGCTCTGAGATTTTCAAGTCCTAGTTGGGCCAACACATTCCCACAGACGAGAAGACATGAGAACAGTGTCCGCTCCTCGGCCCGGCCTGGCATCTGGGCGCAGCTAATCCCCGCTCCGCGCGCTGCCTGGCTTGACATGAGGAGCCCGTTTCTCCTCCCAAAGAGTGTGTCTCAGAGACTCTGTGTGTGCCGGGGGCGCTGACAGTGGGAACCTCAGATTTCCGAAAGTTCCAGGCCCGGGCTCCCCTGGGACCCGCCTCCCCCTTCTGCGGGCTCCATGGCAACAGCCCCAGCGTCTCCGCGGTCCCCGCTGGGTGGGATGGGGGAGCACAGGGCAGACACCGCCGCTGAGGGGGCGGCACGCGGAGCGCTCCCTGGAACCACACCTTCGGGGGGGCATCGGCGGGCCTGCGCGGGCGCCTGCACGTGCTCAGAACTCACAACCCGCCGGCGCCCCCACACCAGCGCTGCCGGTTCTCATCGCTCACCCGCTCGCTCCGCGGGCCCCTCGAGTCCCGGGTGGTTGTGCCAGGAAGAGGCGGAGGTGTGAACAGCAGTGATCACAGAAGGCAAGGCCGCTCTGTACAGGTTAGGGGCGCCCCTACCCTCCCCCGCCCCCGCCCCCCCCATCCACACGTCACAATCGTACACCCCATCCGGTGCTTCAGAAGGAAGCTGTATTAGGACTTGTTCAGTCGCTCAGTCGTGTCCGACTCTTCGCGACTCCAGGGACTGCAGCATGCCAGGCCTCCCTGTCCATCACCATCTCCCGGAGTTTCCTTAAACTCCTGTCCATCAAGTCGGTGATGCCATCCAACCATCTCATCCTCTGCCACCCTCTTCTCCTGCCTTCAGTCTTCCCCAGCATCAGGGTGTTTTCCAATGCGTCAGCCCAGGGACAGGGTTTTAACGAGGTGATTCACTTAGAACAAGGTACGATGGGTGGGCCCTGATTCAATGGGTGCACCTCCTTATAAGGATAAGAGGAGGAGGCTTCCGTCGAGGCTCAGTGTGAAGAATCACCGGCCAACGCAGAAGTGAGTTCGATCCCTGCTCTGGGAGGAGGTCACATGCTGAGGAGCAGCTGAGCCACAGCTACTGAGCTGGAGCTCTAGAGCCCGAGCAGAGACTGCTGCAGTCCGAGCCCCTGCAGCCTGGCTCCGCAACAGAAGTCACCGCAACTGGAGAGAAACGCCCGCTAGGCACAGCTAAAGAAATGCCCTTCCAGCAACGAAAACACAGCACAGCCCCAAACAAATAAATTTCAGAAAAAGACTGATCAGGGCACAGACAAGCACAGAGGGCAGATGAGAGGGAGCAGCCCAGCAGAGAGGCCTCGGGGGAACCAAGCCTGCCAACTCAGGATGGAGGAAGGCCCGCCTGCAGAACCACAAGAGGGTGGATTTCTGTAGTTTAAGCCATGCCATCTGTGCGATTTCTTATGGAAGCCCTGGAGACTAACACAGCGCTCCTGTCTTATGGGAGAGAGCGTTCTTTAAAATCAGTTTCTTTTTTTTTTTTTAAGATTTTCTTTTTAAAAACGTATTTATTTTTAATTGGAGGATAATTGCTTCAGAGTGTTGGTTTCTGCCATACAGCCACATCAATCAGCCACAGGTATACATGTGCCCCCCCAACCTCCCTCCCACCCCATCCCACACCTCTGGGTCGTCCGGAGCACCGGGCTGAGGTCCCCGTGTTGTACAGTGACTTCCCACCCACTATCTTTTTCACATGTGGCCGTGTGTTTTTTCAAGGCTCCTCTCTCGGTTCTTCCCACCCTCTCCTTGCCCCGCTGTGTCCACAAGCCTGTTCTCTATGTCTGCGACTCTATTCCTGCCCTCAGATGGGTTAATCAGAACCATCTTTCTAGATTCCATATATATGCATTAATATATGTTTGTTTTTCTCTTTCTGACTCATTTCAGTCTGTATAACAGGCTCAAGGTTCACCCACCTCACTAGAACTGACTTAGACGTGTTCTTTTTTATGGCTCAGTAATATTCCAGACCACCTGACCTGCCTCTTGAGAAATGTGTGTGCAGGTCAGGAAGCAACAGTTAGAACTGGACATGGAACAACAGACTGGTTCCAAATAGGAAAAGGGGTATGTCAAGGCTGTATATTGTCACTCTGCTTATTTAACTTATATGCAGAGTACATCATGAGAAATGCTGGGCTGGAAGAAGCACAAGCTGGAATCAAGATTGCCGGGAGAAATATCAATAACCTCAGATATACAGGTGACACCCTTCTTATGGCAGAAAGTGAAGAAGAACTAAAGAGCCTCTTGATGAAAGTGAAAGAGGAGAGTGAAAAAGTTGGCTTAAAACTCAACATTCAGAAAACTAAGATCATGGCATCCGGTCCCATCACTTCATGGCAAATAGATAGGGAAACAGTGGAAACAGTGGCTGACTTTATTTTTCTGGGCTCTAAAATCACTGCAGATGGTGACTGCAGCCATGAAATTGGAAGATGCTTACTCCTTAGGAGGAAGGTTATGACTAACATAGACAGCATATTAAAAAGCAGAGACATTACTTTGCCAACAAAGGTTCGTCTAGTCAAGGCTATGGTTTTTCCAGTGGTCATGTATGGATGTGAGAGTTGGACTATAAAGAAAGCAGAGTGCTGAAGAATTGATGCTTTTGAACTGTGGTGTTGGAAAGGACTCTTGAGAGTCCCTTGGACTGCAAGGAGATCCAACCAGTCCATCCTAAGGGAGATCAGTCCTGGGTGTTCATTGGAAGGACTGATGTTGAAGCTGAAGGTCCAATATTTAAGCCACCTTATGCGAAGAGCTGACTCATTTGAAAAGACCCTGATGCTGGGTAAGATTGAGGGCAGGAGGAGAAGGGGACGACAGAGGATGAGATGGTTGGATGGCATCACCAACTCGATAGACATGGGTTTGGGTGGACTCTGGGAGTTGGTGATGGACGGGGAGGCCTGGCATGCTGCAATCCATGGGGTTGCAAAGAGTCAGACACGACTGAGCGACTGAACTGAACTGAACTGAATATTCCACTATATATATATATATATATATATATATATACACACCACATCTTCTCTGTCCACTCATCTGTCAGTGGACATCCAGCTTGCTTCCATGTCCTAGCTGTTATAAATAAAGCTGCAGTGAGCACTGGGGCACCTGCGTCTTTCTCAGTTATGGTTTCCTCAGGGTATATGCCCAGTAGTGGGATTGTTGGGTCATGTGGGTATCCCAGGTGGCACTAGTGGTAAAGAATCCTTCTGCCAATGCAGGAGACCTGGGTTCAATTCCTGGGTCAGGAAGATCCCCCAGGGGAGGAAATGGCCAACCCATTCCAACGTTCTGGCCTGGGAGATCCCATGGACAGGGGAGCCTGGCGGGCTAAGGTCCGTGGGGTCACAAAGAGTTGGACACGACTTAGTGGCTAAACAACAGCAACATATGTATACGTACAACTGGCTCACTTTGCTATACAGCAGAAACTAACGACATTATAAATCAACTCTACTCCAGAACAAATTAAAAAACACCTCATCAGCTTGCCTTGTGTTCTCCCTGTCATGGGCTGCTATTAGAAATTCCTCTTTCGTGTATTTGTTCCTGTGTTGATAGGCTTCTTGTCTGCTAGGATATAAAACCCATGAAATCAGGGATTTTTTGTTTTTCTTTTTGGCAAATGTATTATTAAAACATTTTTTTTTTAAATTGAGGTCAAAGTCACATCACATAAAGCCCACCATTTTAACCGTATTTAACTGTGCAGTTCAGCGGTAATAAGGACACTCACATTGTCGTGAAAACCTCACCCTCGTCCGTCTCCCGAAAGCTTCCCCTTCCTAAACGGAAGCTCTGTCCCCATTAAACACCAAGTCCCCATCGCCTCTCCCAACCCACACCCCTGGCCCCTGGGTCTACCAGTGTATTTTCTTTGTTTTTTTTTTTTTAATGTGTGACTTTATTTTATTTATTGCCTTGTAAAACTTTTTATTTTGTGCTGGGGTATAGCCGATTAACAAACAATGCTGTGATGGTTTCATGTGGACGGCAAAGCGACTCAGTGCTACATGGACAGGTACCCATTCTCCCCCAACTCCTCTCCCGACCCGGCTGCCACATGATTATTGAGTAGAGTTCCCTGTGCTGCAGTAAGGACCTCGTTTCTTAAAGAGAAAAGCAGTTGGTTTTGAATCTTGAAGACTTGCTGCTAAAGACACATCTTGGGGGTGACTGGCCTGCAGACTGGTCCGAAGCGCCCATTCCTGTTCACCTTTACGCTCCCAAATAGAAACAAGCCAACAGACTCATTTCCCCTAAGTGTTTCCAGCTGCACGATGTCAGTGTCCACAGTTCAGTTTCCAGATGGGCAATTAGAGTTAATAAACCTTAAACCTGACAGTGTCAACCCCGAAACACTGTGTTGAGTTTACGAAGAAAAAAACGGAGGTCGCTGTTGCCTCCTGCCGCTTTTCTGATGCTTTCTGGAACAGACCACCTCTGTCATCCTTTGGAGGCCGAAAGCTCTCCTTCAGACGGTTTGGGGTCTGGAAGAGGGTCTGTGCTGGCTTTGTCTGGGGATGTTTCCTATTTGGGGTAACACAGAATATCAGTCTCTGATTTGGAAGTGTCCTGGGATGGGTATTTTGTGTTTATTCAAATGCAGAGAGAGTTTCTTGAATGAAGGCGCTAGATCCCAGCAACAGAATGCAGGAAGGTTTCCACTACAATTTAACATCATAGAAGTAATAAATATACGGACTTCCCTGGCAGTCTACTGGTTAAAGACCTTGCCTTCCAAAGCAGGAGGTGCGGGTTCCAGCCCTGGTCCGGGAGCTAAGATTCTACACGCCTTGGCCAAGACACTCAAACATCAAAGAGAAGTGTTGTGGTGACAAATTCAATAAAGACTTTAAAAATGGTCCACACTCCAAAAAACGCTTTTAAAAAAAAGTTAAAAATATAGTACAAGTTTTCAGATTTTTTTTTTTTCCTCCTGAATTACTCAGGTTTGATTCATACCATATATTCTTAGGAAATTTTGGTTTCTCTTAATGGGCTCATTAAAGACTTCCTTGTTCATTAAAGTATTCATTGTCATTGGTGGAATAATGTAAAGAAATTTCTTTATACTTAAAATCCATTGGTTTTCAGAAAATATGAATGAGTTTACCACGGAATTACCTAATTATCATAATTAGATTACCAGTTAGGCCAATCTTTTGGAACATGACATCTATTTTTGGTGCTATTACTCCATAAAAGGCAACTGCCTGATATATCTATGTCTCTTGCAGTAGTGCTCTCATCTATACTCTGAAGAGATTTAAAATACGATTTTGTACCTGATGCAGAGATTGTAGGACCAGATTCATCTGTTGTCTGTCTGCTTTGAGGCTGTGGATTTTAAGCGGTAAATTATTTTAGGCCCCATTATAAAAGAAACGAACTGAACTGAACGGATAAAAGAAAACTACTGTCTACCACATCATGGCAACGATGTTGACATCTGAAACACATACGTTTTGGAGTAAATGAAAGACCGTCACTGTGATTCTGAGCACTGATCTTTGGACAAAATTCTTGTGTAAGTTTTGTTTCTACAAAGTTCTGCCTCGTGTGTGTGTTCATCATTACGATGTAATCAAGTATGCGATCTCAGGAAGTACTTGTTGTTTATCTGACACTCAAGTTTAATTAGAATCCTGTATTTTCATTTGCTAAATCTGGCAACTGTAATAACAACCACGGTAGTGATAAAAATAACCACAAATGTTTGTTTAATGCTTACTGAGTTCCAGGTTACCTAACGATCTGGGACACATTTATGTTATAATTAAAGTTTAAAAAAAGAAAGAAAGAGAGAGACAGGAAGCCAAACAATATAAAAACTGTATAACTCCATTCGGAAGCAAAACGTTTTCCTTCATTTATCCGGTCACCCAGCCATTATCGGTTGATGTCCTGGTAAGCGCCAGGAGCTGCAGCAAGCTTCAACCACAGAGCACCTAGAATCACACAGTGACGCCCGCGCAAGAGGGCAGCAGGACAAAGTGGGCAGAAAACAGAGAGAAAGAAGAAGGAAGAGGGGGAGAGGGAGACAAGGAAGCTTCATTTATTCTAACTTTTTTTTCAGATTTTTTCCCCCCACATTTTTGCCATAATTTAGCAGACAGCATCTTTCTTTTACAGTGCTGCCTGTGATAATTTGCACCTTAAAACCCATAGCACAGTGTGAAAAATAAAATGAAATGTTCTGTGGCAGCCTGGATGGGCGTGGTGTTTGAGGAAGATTGGATACCTGTATATGGATGGCTGAGTCCCTTTGCTGTTTACCTGAAACTATCACAACATTGTTAATCGGCTCTACCCCAGTACAAAACAGGAAGTTTGAAAACTAAATAGTTAAAAACAACAAATGAATGGGATCTTTAAATGTTCGATTCACTCAACTGATACCTTTCTGTGAGGAGGAGGAAAGCCAGGACATTTTAGATCGGATCTTTTCTTTCAAGGTAAAAGGCAGCAAAGATAAAGAGTACACAGCAAGACCAGCTCTTGCTGTGGGTGAGGAGAGGGAGTCCTCTCCAAGGAAATAAGGACACAGAAAGCAAGCTGGAGAGACACTGGTGAGAGGCGCAATCCAGGAAACTCCCTGCAAAACAGCCTGCAGTTGGCAAAGGGATGGGTCTCCGGGACACTGACCACCCCTGCTCTGTCCATGGCAACCGTTCTCTTCCGGGGTCACAGGGTAACCGTAGGGAATTCCACTTGGCTTTGGGGGCCTTGTGGAGGGGCTGGGGCAGTGGGACTGCCTGAGAAAGTGGCGTGGTGAAGGTCTGCAGAGCCAAGTGTGAGCTGTCATCACAAAATGCCCCGGACAGCAGCTTCTCACAGTTCTGGACGCTGGGAAGGCTGGAGTAAGGTACCAGCACCACTGGGAAACCTGTTTTAGTACCTCCCGACCCGCCCGCCATGTCCTCAAGTGATGGAGAGAAAAACCATCTCTCCGTGTCTCTGTGCTGTGTTGTTCAGTCACTCGATCATGTCTGACTCTTTGTGACTCCATGGACTGCAGCACGCCAGGCCTCCCTGTCCTTCACTATCTCCTGGAGCTTGCTCAAACTTATGTCCATTGAGTCGGTGATGCCATCCAACCATCTCATCCTCTGTTGTCCCCTTCTCCTCCTGCCCTCAATCTTTCCCAGCATCAGGGGCTTTTCCAATGAGTTGGCTCTTTGCATCAGGTGGCTTCAGCTTCAGCATCAGTCCTTGTTTCCCCACTTTCTGTCTTTGTGACAAATTCCTTTCTCCAAAGCCAAAGGGCCAGAGCCTTGTCACTGACCACTGGTCTGGTGCTTTTACTGTGGTGACACAGCCCAACCTCTGCTGGGAATCCAAGCCCTGCTTCAAGACACGCAAGCCCAGGCCACCCAGATGAGCTCTGAGTTTTACTGAGATGGAAACTGAACCAAGAAAAGACAATAAACACAAAAGCTCCCTGTTTCCAACTTTCAGTTCACCACCAAGGACCTTACACTCTTTGCAGAGGCAAAAATGGGCAGTGGGACCGTGGGGGCTCCCCACTAGTCTTCCCTGAGGCTCAGGCCTTCATTATTTCAGCAAATATTTAAGGAAGGCACACCGTGTGCCAGGACAGGGTTCGAATCAGGCTCCACAGACTGGAAAATCCTGGTTCGCAGGCTGGGCTCCCCGCGCCCCTTCCGCGGCCCCGCCCCTTCCCCACTGTGGCTGCAGTTTCCATGGCGATGGTCGGTTCCTATCTCTGTTGCTAAGGGCAGATGGCAATCTGGGGACAGGGAGCGGGCACACAGGTTGATTAATCTCATCGAAAGACAACAGTGGGTGTCGGGGGGAGGCAGAAGACGCTCCAGGCTGCAGCCACGTTGGGGTGCCTTGCAATGCGGTTGTGGAAGACGAGAAACACGCATGCGCCGGACTCTGCAGAGTCTGTTAAAATCAGGCGGCTGCCGCAGCCCCCAGCGATAACAGTGTCCTCCGCCCTCAGAATGCATTAGGATGCTCGGTAAATATCGACTGGGCTCTTCGGTATGCCAGGCCCCGGTCTCTGAGCAGAGAATAAATGTCAGTCACACAGGTTTCTACCCTGTGCTTTGTCCCAGTGGGAGAAATGTGCATTCCTCCCCAGCGTCAGGCTCTTTACTGAACAAGGTCACAGGGGACCAGTCTCTTCCAGGGGGTAGGTAGCCAACTAGTCTTGGGGAAATGGCAGCCTGTGCCTCTGCCGCTGAGCCTGTGAGCCTGCCCTGGTGCAGGGGAGCTGGAGGATGAGCAGGAGGATTAGTGCAACGCCAACCGTGGAGGAGAGCTACCACGTGACCCAGCAACCCCACTCCTGGGTGTGTCCCGGGAGAAAACCATCATCGGAAAAGATACACAGACCCCTGTGTTCATAGCATCACGGTTCACAATAGCCAGGACACCGGAACAACCTAGATGTCCACAGACGAATGGATCAGGAAGATGTGGCCCATGTGCACACTGGAATGCTGTGCAGCCATAGAAGAGAGTCATATAGTGCTGCCTGCAGCCCCGTGGGCTGTCAGACACAGAAGGACAGAAGACGTGATATTGTTTATATGTGGGATCTAAAAAAAAGCGTACAAATGAACTTATTTACAAAACAGAAGTAGGGTCACAGAGGCAGAAGACAGACTTATGGTCACCAGGGAGGAAGGAGCAGAGGGATAAAGTGGGAGACTGGGGCTGAAACAGACACACTACTATATGTAAAACAGGTAACTAATAAGGACCTACTGTACAGCACAGAGACCTCTATTCAACACTCTGTAAAGGTCTACAGGGGAAAAGATTTCAAAAAGAGTGGACATATTATGAAAAAGTGGCAGTGCTAGTCACTCAGGCGTGTCCAACACTTTGCAAGAACACTGGAACGAGTTGCCATTCCCTTCTCCAGGGGATCTTCTTGATCCACGGATTGAACTCAGGTCTCCTGTGTTGCAGGCAGATTCTTTACCATCTGAGCCACCAGGGAAGCCACCTGGCTACATGTTTAACTGATTCACTTTGTCATACACATGAAATTAACTCTACGTTGTAAGTCAACTCTACTCCAATACAAATTTTTAAAAAAGAAAAAGGTTGACAAGCTCTCTGACAGGAAGAACTGTTTTAGATACATGCTAAGGTGCTGGCTCAGACCATGAACTCCTTATTACCAAATTCAGACTTAAATTGAAGAAAGTAGGGAAAACCACTAGACCATTCAGATATGACCTAAATCAAATCCCTTATGATTATACAGTGGAAGTGAGAAATAGATTGAAGGGCCTAGATCTGATAGCTAGAGTGCCTGATGAACTATGGAATGAGGTTCATGACATTGTACAGGAGACAGGGATCAAGACCATCCCCATGGAAAAGAAATGCAAAAAAGCAAAACGGCTGTCTGGGGAGGCCTTACAAATAGCTGTGAAAAGAAGAGAAGCGAAAAGCAAAGGAGAAAAGATATAAGCATCTGAATGCAGAGTTCCAAAGAATAGCAAGAAGAGATAAGAAAGCCTTCCTCAGTGATCAATGCAAAGACATAGAGGAAAACAACAGAATGGGAAAGACTAGAGATCTCTTCAAGAAAATTAGAGATACCAAGGGAACATTTCATGCAAAGATGGGCTCGATAAAAGACAGAAATGGTATGGACCTAACAGAAGCAGTAGATATTAAGAACAGGCGGCAGGAATACACAGAAGAACTGTACAAAAAAGATCTTCACAACCAAGATAATCATGACGGTCTGATCACTCACCTAGAGTCAGACATCCTGGAATGTGAAGTCAAGTGGGCCTTAGAAAGCATCACTACGAACAAAGCTAGTGGAGGTGATGGAACTCCAGTTGAGCTATTTCAAATCCTGAAAGATGATGCTGTGAATGCGCTGCACTCAATATGCCAGCAAATTTGGAAAACTCAGCAGTGGCCACAGGACTGGAAAAGGTCAGTTTTCATTCCAATCCCAAAGAAAGGCAATGCCAAAGAATGCTCAAACTACTGCACAATTGCACTCATCTCACACGCTAGTAAAGTAATGTTCAAAATTCTCCAAGCCAGGCTTTAGCAGTACGTGAACCATGAACTTCCAGATGTTCAAGCTGGTTTTAGAAAAGGCAGAGGAACCAGAGATCAAATTGCCAACATCCGCTGGATCATAGAAGTGAGAGAGTTCCAGAAAAACATCTATTTCTGCTTTATTGACTATGCCAAAGCCAAAGTTTATTGTGGATCACAATAAACTGTGGACAATTCTGAAAGAGATGGGAATACCAGACCACCTGACCTGCCTCTTGAGAAATCTGTATGTGGGTCAGGAAGCAACAGTTAGAACTGGACATGGAACAACAGACTGGTTCCAAATAAGAAAAGGAGTACATTAAGGCTGTATATTGTCACCCTGCTTATTTAACTTACATGTAGAGTACATCATGAGAAACGCTGGACTGGAAGAAACACAAGCTGGAAACAAGATTGCCAGGAGAAATATTAATAACCTCAGATATGCAGATGACACCACCCTTATCGCAAAAAGTGAAGAGGAACTCAAAAGCCTCTTGATGAAAGTGAAAGCAGAGAGTGACAAAGTTGGCTTAAAACTCAACATTCAGAAAATGAAGATCATGGCATCTGGTCCCATCACTTCATGGGAAATAGATGGAGAAACAGTGGAAACAGTGTCAGACTTTATTTTTTTGGGCTCCAAAATCACTGCAGATGGTGACTGCAGCCATGAAATTAAGATGCTTACTCCTTGGAAGGAAAGTTATGACCAACCTAGATAGCATATTCAAAAGCAGAGACATTACTTTGCCAACAAAGGTCCGTCTAGTCAAGGCTATGGTTTTTCCTGTAGTCATGTATGGATGTGAGAGTTGGACTGTGAAGAAAGCTGAGTGCCAAAGAATTGATGCTTTTGAACTGTGGTGTGAGAGTCCTTTGGACTGCAAGGAGATCCAACCAGTCCATTCTGAAGGAGATCAGCCCTGGGATTTCTTTGGAAGGAATGATGCTAAAGCTGAAACTCCAGTAGTTTGGCTACCTCATGTGAAGAGTTGACTCATTGGAAAAGACTCTGATGCTGGGATGGATTGTGGGCAGGAGGAGAAGGGGACGACAGAGGATGAGATGGCTGGATGGCATCACTGACTCGATGGACGTGAGTCTGAGTGAACTCCAGGAGTTGGTGATGGACAGGGAGGCCTGGCGTGCTGCAATTCATGGGATAGCAAAGAGTCAGACACGACTGAGCGACTGAACTGAACTGAACTGAAGGTGCTGGAGAAGACTCTTGAAAGTCTCCTGGACAGCAAGGAGATCAAACCAGTCAATCCAAAAGGAAATCAACTCTGAATATTCACTGGAAGAACTGATGCTGAAGCTGAAACTCCAATACTTTGGCCACTTGATGACTGGCCACTTGAAGAACTGACTCACTGGAAAAGACCCTGATGCTGGGAAAGATTGAAGGTGGGAGAAGGGGACAACAGAGGATGAGATGGTTGGATGCCATCACTGACTCAATAGACATGAGTTTGAGCAAGCTCTGGGTGATGGTGAAGGACAGGGAAGTCTGGTGTGTTGCAGTCCGTGGGGTCGCAAAGAGTCAGACACGACTGAGCGACTGAACAACAAGGAAGTGGTAACATCTGAGCAGAAAGCTGAATGAGGGAGAAGGAAACATGGAGCTCTTTAAAAAAAAAGAGTAGAGAGATCGAGGCAGAGGGAATGGTTAAGTGCAAAGGCCCCGAGGCAGGAACCTCGAGACACCTGCTGGAAACGGCATGGCAGTCAGCAACCGACACAGAGGTTAGGAGGTGGCGTCTACTCGGCAGCCAGCTCAGGCAAAGCCTCACGAGATCCTGGGCTTCCTTTCTTTTCTTTCCTAAAAAACATGTATTTGGCCGTGCCAGGTCTCAGCAGTGGCGTGTGGGATCTAGTTCCCCGACCCGGGACTGAGCCTGGGCCCCCTGCACTGGGAGAGCGGAGTCTTAGCCAATGGACCACAGGGAAGTCTCACTGGGCTTTCTTAATCAATGACTAGCATGGATCCTGATGGAGTTTCTGCTATGAGTCAGGCCCCCAGACACACAAGCTCCCTGCAGTCGTGGAGCTCATGGTTATTAGGAGATTAGGCATATTAATCTGATCATCAAAAGATAAACGCCTTTCACAACATCATATATGCATTCAGCACCTTTTTGCTGCTTATGGTCTCCGCCTCGGCTGGGTGTCCCGGGATACATGAGACAGGCATGGATGATGATGGGGGCGGTGTGAGCAGACACAGTGGACACACTTGAGGTGGGGGCGGTGGCCGTCTCCCCGGCCGAAGGAGGCTCCGTGGCTCTGGAGCAGCGAGGGAATGGTGCTACTGGTGGTTCAGGCGGTCAGTCGCGTCAGACCCTGCGTCCCTGAGGACTGCGACTAAAGCCCACGCAGCCAAGTAAATAATCACACGCACACACAGCACGCGTGTGCGTGCACACACATGTCGTCCCTGAGGACTGCGACTAAACCCTACGCAGCCAAGTAAATAATCACACACACACACACACACACGCGTGTGCGTGCACACACATGTTGTCCCTGAGGACTGCGACTAAACCCTACGCAGCCAAGTAAATAATCACATGCACACACACACATGCGCGTATGCGTGCACACACATGCGCATGCACACACAGCCGTACGCACATGCACACACATGCACACACACACAGCCACACACACACATGCACAACACCCACACACATGCGCGTGCGCACAAACACACGCGCACGGACACCCACGCGCACGCACGCACACACGCACGCGCGCGCACACACACACACAGCCACATTAAGAAAGGAAAATGCATATGACGTAAAGTTTACCATTGTAACCGTTTTATAAGCGCGCCGCTCCGTGGCACTCAGTCCATTCGCGCTGTGCTGCCGTCACCACCATCCGTCCACAGAACTCTTTTCGTCCTCCCGAGCTGACACCCTGTCCCCTCCACACAGTAAAGCCCCCTCCCTCCCAGTGCCGGCCCCCACCACCCCGCTTTGTGTCTCTACTGCAATCTAGGGACCTCACGTAAGAGCAGTCACGCAGTATCTGTCCTTCTGTGACTGACTGACTGCACCGAGCATCGTGTCCTCAAGCTCCCCCATGCCGTAGTTCTGTCATAATGTCCTTCCTTTGCGGGATAAATATTCCGTTGCGTGTATACACCACATCCACATCGTGTGTCCATCCAGCTGCGGATGGACACTGGCTTGCCTACGCCTTTTGGATACTTCTTCTATGAACACGGGTGCACATCTGAGTCCCTGCTTTCAATCCTTTGGGGTTTACACGCTCACAGATGGAATTCCCTGCTGCTCTGGGGCTTCTCCAATGGCTCAGCGGGGAAAGAATTTGCCCGCCATGCAAGACACAGGAGACCAGGGTTCAATCCCTGGGTCGGGAAGATCCCCTGGAGAAGGAAACAGAAACCCCCTCCAGGATTCTTGCCTGGAGAATCCCATGGACAGAGGAGCCTGGTAGGCTACAGTCCGCGGGGTCGCAGAGTCGGACACGGCTGAGCACGCATCCGCACGTGGTCGTTCTGTGCTTCGTTTTCTGAGGCCCCTCCATATGGCTTTCCACAGCAGCCGCACCATTCTACATTCCCCTCGGAAGCGCTCCAGAGAACGCACATTTCTAGTTATTCACAGACAACGAACGTGAAACCAGAGGATTCTCGGCTGGGATTTTAAACGTACCCTCAGTCTGATACAAGATTCCAGAATATTCCACCCTCCGAGGCCCACTCTGTTGATTCTCAGCTACGTCCCCCTCCTCCTCTTGGCAGTCGTTTCCATGGCAACAGATTGAGCTTGCCGGGGTTGCTAAGGTACCCAAGAGCCCGGAGGAAGAAGCAGGCTGATGTGAGGGCTGAGCAGCCAGTCTGACTGAGGAGTGGGGAGGCCCGGGAGGCTCTAAGCCTGGAGGCATCCCCTCCATGGCTGTGCCCCGCTCCCCGCTCTCTGTGCTTATCCTCTGACAGAAGGGCAAGGGCAAGAACGTGGCCCCGAGCCCCCCAGAGTCTACAAAGCCCACATTCTCACATGGACCCCGTGACATACGCACCGAGTGGCCTCCTTGCATTTTCGTCTGTTCTTTCACTTATTCATTCAACAAACATTCCTTGCAGGAGACACCAGAGCATCGAGTTCGATCCCTGGGTCGGGAAGATCCCCTGGAGGAGGAAACGGCAACCCACTCCAGTAGTCTTGCCTGGAGAATCCCATGGACAGAGGAGCCTGGCGGGCTACAGTCCATGGGGTCGCAAAAAGAGTCGGACACGACTGAGTGACTCAACAACAACATTCTTCTGAGGGACCGTTCTCTCCTGAAGGTCACTCACATCCTCCAACCCCACGTCCCCTATTAAGATGGTATTTAAACCTAAACTCTAGGCCCCCTCAGGGAGCCATTCATTTCCCTCTGATTCTCTCCCATGGTAATAAACTTCTGTTTTCTCTGTCATTAATCTTTTATTACAGGGGTCTCAGCCAAGAACTCAGAGGGCAGAGAGAAAATTATTTTTTCCTCCTCTACTATATTTTTTCCTGTAGAGATTAGGGTCTGCCTGGCGACGCTTCCATCTAATAATTTATCCTATAAATATCTATAAATAAATATGCACTGTGGGTCCACCCTGTGCAGGACTCTGTGTGAGGAGAAAGAGAGAGAGTTCTTCCCAGAGACGGCCAGGGGTAGGGCTGGGGGGCAGGCGGTCAACCCTCATCCAACAACCGTGTCTCACTGGTGACACATGGACCGTCTACTCTTCCCAGAAACGCACCCTTGTCTCTCATTCTGATACTAATTTCTCATTTTAATGCTTTCTTCTCTGCAGTCATCCTCTGTGTGGGTTTTTTTTTTTTTTTTTTTCCAGTCTTCTAATGTTACCTAGAGCCAGACATCCTGGAATGTGAAGTCAAGTGGGCCTTAGAAAGCATCACTATGAACAAAGCTAGTGGAGGTGATGGAATTCCAGTTGAGCTATTTCAAATCCTGAAAGATGATGCTGTGAATGCGCTGTACTCAATATGCCAGCAAATTTGGAAAACTCAGCAGTGGCCACAGGACTGGAAAAGGTCAGTTTTCATTCCAATCCCAAAAGAAAGGCAATGCCAAAGAATGCTCAAACTACCACACAATTGCACTCATCTCACACGCTAGTAAAGTAATGCTCAAAATTCTCCAAGCCAGGCTTCAGCAGTATGTGAACCATGAACTTCCAGATGTTCAAGCTGGTTTTAGAAAAGGCAGAGGAACCAGAGATCAAATTGCCAACATCTGCTGGATCATCGAAAAACCAAGAGAGTTCCAGAAAAACATCTATTTCTGCTTTATTGACTATGCCAAAGCCTTTGACAGTGTGGATCACCATAAACTGTGGACAATTCTGAAAGAGATGGGAATACCAGACCACCTGACCTGCCTCTTGAGAAACCTATATGCAGGTCAGGAAGCAACAGTTAGAACTGGACATAGAATAGCACACTGGCTCCAAATAGGAAAAGGAGTATGTCAAGGCTGTATATTGTCACCCTGCTTATTTAATTTCTATGCAGAGTACATCATGAGAAATGCTGGACTGGAAGAAGCACAAGCTGGAATCAAGATTGCTGGGAGAAATATCAATAACCTCAGATATGCACATGACACCACCCTTATGGCAGAAAGTAAAGAGGAACTAAAAAGCCTCTTGATGAGAGTGAAAGAGGAGAGTGAAAAAGTTGGCTTAAAGCTCAACATTCAGAAAACGAAGATCATGGCATCTGGTCCCATCACTTCATGGCGAATAGATGGGGAAACAGTGTCAGACTTTATTTTTGGGGGCCCCAGAATCACTGCAGATGCTGATTGCAGCCATGAAATTAAAAGACGCTTACTCCTTGGAAGGAAAGTTATGATCAACCTAGATACCATATTCAAAAACAGAGACATTACCTTGCCAACAAAGGTCCGTCTAGTCAAGGCTATGGTTTTTCCAGTGGTCATGTATGGATGCGAGAGTTGGACTGTGAAGAAAGCTGAGTGCTGAAGAATTGATGCTTTTTAACTGTGGTGTTGGAGAAGACTCTTGAGAGTCCCTTGGACTGCAAGGAGATCCAACCAGTCCATTCTAAAGGAGATCAGTCCTGGGTGTTCATTGGAGGGACGATGCTAAAGCTGAAACTCCAATACTTTGGCCACCTGATGCGAAGAGTTGACTCATTGGAAAAGACTCTGATGCTGGGAGGGATTGAGGGCAGAGGGAGAAGGGGACGACAGAGGATGAGATGGGTGGATGGCATCACCGACTCGATGGACATGAGTTTGAGTGAACTCCAGGAGTTGGTGATGGACAGGGAGGCCTGGCATCCTGTGGTCCATGGGATCGCAAAGAGTCAGACACGACTGAACAACTGAACTGAACTGAACTGAACGTTACTGAGGCTTTCCACAGCTATGTCAAAGATCTCTCTTGGTAAATGTCACACTGCACTTTAACATATGTGGGTTATTCTCAAATATCTTTTGATAGTGATTTCTAACACAATTCCACAGTGATAATAGAATACTCTGTATGATTCCAATATCTTTAGACCATGAAATTTCACACCTTGCTTTATGTCCCTGGGTATGACCCAGTGTGTCCTAGTTTACAGTCTATGGGAACTTGAATAGAATTTGTATCCTGCTCTTCTGTGAAAATCGTATGCATCTTAATTATGCTGAATTGGTTCAAAGTGCTTTCCTACTGTCCTTCTAGTTTTCTGTCTATTCACTCTTAATTTTTGAGTGCTTGATATTGAAACTTCAACTAAAGATCTTAATTTATCTACTTAAAAATTGTAATATATAGTGGAACTCTATGTAACTTTGTCCTGTATTTTCCAAGTCTCCTGTAAAGATATTATCATACATTCATAATTTAAAAAATAGAAAGAAAAAAAATTTTAAAAAATGAATCCCTGGAATGTCCTACATCTTGACTGTGGGGTTGATTACACACTTACGTACATTTGCCAGAACCCATTAGTTGTACCCTGGCAATGGCTGCATTTTATCGTATGTAAATAACATGTCAGTACGTTGTCTTTTTTTACAATAAATTTTTGAGGGACTTGCCTGGTGGTCCAGTGGTTAAGACTCTGTGCTTCCACTGAAGGGAAATGATCTCTGATTGGGGAACTGAGATCCCACATGCCACTTGGCAAGACCAAAAAATAAAGTTAAAAAATAAATGCATTTTGGAGCAGTGTCAAAAACTTCACCACTTGGGTATCTGTGGACTCCGAAAGAAAGCCCACTTGTTGGAAAGAGTGGCGGATGTAAGCACTGTTGCTGGGAGAGGAAGGTCCGTGGGCCCCCACGGGAGCAGACAGCTATCGCCACAGAGAGCGGGTTTCCGGGTGACACACACAGTCCTAGTGTGCTGCCAGGGGAGGCGCGGCTTCGGGGGAGGAAAGAATGGAGGGTGGAAAGGAGGGGGCTGCTCTGGTTAGACCTGGTGGCCAGAGGTGGTGATGCTGGAGCACAGACCTGCATGAAGGAGGACGGGTCATGGGAACACCCCTGGGAGACTGGAGCGTCCCAGCAGGTGAGGGGGTGGGGTCCTGGGGGTGCTCATTGGTCCCCACGGGGGCTAATTTATGTGGGTCACTGAGGGGCTCAGAGAGGCTAATGCCATTGAGAGATTTTTATCACCTGCCTTTCTACCAGGAAGGGGCAAGTCATGCAGGGCCACTGGTAGGGGCGGGGGTTCCAGGGCTCCGGAGGGAGGGGCAAGTCTAGCTGGCCCTTCACTGGGGTCTCCACAGGAGAGGATGAACGGTTCAGCACTGGCTGGTTTGAGTAACTCCCCAGGCTTTGGGCTCTAGCGCCTGGAACCTGGCCCTGGGATGACCGAGGGCAGCCGAAGAAGGGGCTTGGCACGGGAGGGCTGACCTGGGAGGCTCAGAGATGCTTGTAGGTGAGTGCTTTGGGCTTCCCCAAGGGCTCAGCGGGGAAAGAACCTGCCTGAAATGCAGGAGGCTCAGGAGAGGAGGGCTCAATCCCTGGGTGGGGAAGACCCCTTGGAGAAGGAAATGCCAAGGCACTCCAGAATTCTTGCCTGGGGAATCCCAAGGACAGAGGAGCCTGGTGGCCTACAGTCCATGGGGTAGCCAAGAGTTGGACAGGACTGAGCGGCTGAACACACACACAGTTACCTGTAAAACGCAGGCAGCCCTCGGTGGGGCAGTCTGTGAGCAAGCCCTCCCCCAGGAAGGTCAAAGCTCTCAAGAGACAGAAAACAACAGATAACACAGACGGGGAGGAGGCTCCGTCCAGGGATGACGGATGGATTCAAACACTGACTACACAGATGTCCACCTCTCAAGGAGCACGCTCTCCAAGTACAAGGGGAAATGAGGTACGTGGCACCCCTCCGTCCCCCACCCAGAGGCTGACCCCTGAGACACGGTGATCCCTCCAGTCACAAATATTAAGTTTCTACTGTATGCTGGACCACCACGCTGATGAAACCACACCACACCTGTAGCCAAATCATGGAACCTTCCAGTCTCCCCAGCTCCAGCTGCAGTTTCCATGGCAACAGCCTCAGCCAATCAGCGTCGGAGGAGCCCAGGTTGCCTGATGGGACTTTCAGCCCGGTTCTAGGGCCGGAGGAATCATGGTAAACTCTCCAGGCTGCTGGCTGGACAGCACTGCGTGTTAAATTGGGAAAGAGTGTAGCAGAACGGCGGTGGGGGAGACGGGAAGGGATGGCCGCGCTGGCTCTGCAGACCTTTTTAAAGGAGCTGCTGAGCTACCACAAGCCCCGGCGGTATGAACGTCCTCATCACTCGCTCACAGACTCAGTCAAAAAACACCACCAGAGTCCCACTACGTGCCAGGCACTCTTGCTGGCATAGCGACTGGAAAGGGAAACAGGAACAGGCACCTTATGAAACTGTTTTCATGACAATTGCTTATTACTTAGGGTTTCTCTGAATGCAGGAGCTTGTCATCTGTTATCAGTGTATCTCCATCATGTGTTATGTCCACACCTAATACACATTTAGTAACATGTTGATAGAGACGTTAATAAATAAATACAGTCTGCTGCTAAGTCGCTTCAGTCGTGTCCGACTCTGTGTGACCCCATAGATGACAGCCCACCAGGCTCCGCCGTCCCTGGGATTCTCCAGGCAAAAACACTGGAGTGGGTTGCCATTTCCTTCTCCAATGCATGAAAGTGAAAAGTGAAAGTGAAGTTGCTCAGTCATGTCCGACTCTTTGCGACTCCATGGACTGCAACCTACCAGGCTCCTCCGTCCATGGGATTTTCCAGGCAAGAATACTGGAGTGGGGTGCCATTGCCTTCTCCGAAATACAGTCTACATGTTGCTGAAATGAAATTAAAAGACGTTTGCTCCTTGGAAGGAAAGCTATGGCAAACCTAGACAGTGTATTACAAAGCAGAAACATCATATTTTCTACAAAAGTCCGAATAGTCAAAGCTATGGTTTTTCCAGTAGTCATACATGGATGTGAGAGTTGGGCCATAAAGAAGGCTGAGCGCTGAAGAATTGATGCTTTTGAACTGTGGTGTTGGAGAAGACTGTAGAGAGTCCCCTGGACAGCAAGGAGATCCGACCAGTCAAACTTAAAGGAAATCAACCCTGAATATTCATTGGAAGGACTGATGCTGAAGCTGAAACTGAAACTCCAGTACTTTGGCCACCTGCTGCGAAGAGCCAACTTACCAGAAAAGACCCTGATGCTGGGAAAGATTGAAGGTGGGAGGAGAAGGGGACGACGGAGGATGAGATAGTTGGATGGCATCACCCACTCAGTGGACATGAACTCGAGCAAACTCTGGCCGACAGTGGAGGACAGAGAAGCCTGGTGGGCTACGGTCCACGGGGTCGCAGAGTTGGACACAGCTGAGCATGCACGCATCCAGTGCTGCTTTTTTCTCCTTCACACCCTCCAAACACAACAAAGTCCTGAACTGTCTTCCTGCACTGTGTCTCCTAAGTGAGAGCACACTGTCCATCTTTCCACCTTCTCTGTTGGCCTCCCAGCCTCCTTGCTGCTGCTGCTGCTGCTGCTAAGTCGCTTCAGTCGTGTCCGACTCTGTGCAACCCCATGTATGGCAGCCCACCAGGCTCCACCCTCCCTGGGATTCTCCAGGCAAGAACACTGGAGCGGGTTGCCATTTCCTTCTCCAATGCATGAAAAGTGAAAAGTGAAAGTGAAGTCGCTCAGTCGTGTCTGAATCTATGCAACCCCGTAGACAGCAGCCTACCAGGCTCCTCTGTCCATGGGATTTTCCAGGCAAGAGTACTGGAGTGGGGTGCCATTGCCTTCTCCGCCCACCCTCCTTACATGTTCTCAAAGGAAAATTTGCCTGTTTTGCTCCCTGAAAAAAAAAAAAAAAAAAAACACACCCATGGATTCGCTCTGGTCACAGGGAAGGACCACGCCACAGCATATCCTTCAGGCAGTGGTGGCTCCGCCTGTCAGTGTGGAAGGAATTCAGGGACGACACCAGAGAGACGGCACGTATGGCCCACATCCTTTTAAAGACTATTTGTATTTATTTATTTGGCTGCACCGGGTCTCGGTTGCATCACTCAGGATGTCTCGGTTGCGGCACGTGAGATCCAGGACCCTGACTGGAGACTGAAAGCAGGCCCCCTGCCCTGGGGACGTGGAGCCACCAGGGACATCCTGGGGACCACATCCTTAGGATGCAGCAGCATTGCTTTCACGGTGATGATGCAATCCTGCTTTAAAAAAATTGTTTTAAAATTATACAAGGTTGTGTGGGTTTCTGCCAGACATCCACATGAATCGCCCACAGGTATACATGTGTCCGCTCCCTCCTGAACCCCCTCCCCACCCCCACCCCACTCCACTAGGTTGTCACAGAGCACCGGCTTTGGGTTCCCTGCATCTTACAGCAAATTCCTACTGACTCTCTCTTTTACATATGGTCATGTATATGTTTCAATGCTCCTTTCTCAAATTGTTGCACTCTCTCCTTCCCCTGACAAATGGATAAGGAGGCTGTAGTACATAAGCACAGTGGAATATTACTCAGCTATAAAAGGAACACATTTGAGTCAGTTCTAAGGAGGTGGATGAACCTAGAGCTATTATACAGAATGAAGGAAGCCAGAAAGAGAGAGACACATACTGTATGTTAACACATACACACGGAACCTAGAAAGTTGGTGCCAACGATCCTACGCGCAGGGCAGCAAAGGGCCACAGGCAGCCCTACCTTTTACAGATGGTGAGCGATATCTACGAATGTGTCTGCACATACGCACAGAGTCAGCTCAAGGGTAACCCAGCTCAAGTTCTTCTGGCTGCTGCACAGTGACATGTGGGATGCAGCTCAGGTGCTCAGCGCAACGAACATTAGCTGAGCACTTCCTGTGTGCCAGGCACAGCGACAGGTATTCACCACCATGGGCCACTGCCTTAAACGATCAGAGGAATGAGACTGGGTGCCCTAAAACTAGAAGGACTTTTGTTTAAGCCTGTTCCAGAGGTTACTATCTGCCAAAAAGACGGTTAACCTGATGCCATTTTCTCTATTGGAAACGGGTGTCTCCAAGTCATTAGCTGTGTTGAGCTGCTTTCAAGAAAACCATTAAATCCTCTTGATCCATGGCAAAGTATGTGGAGCTCGGGCATTTAAGTCTCGAATTAGGAGAACCTTTGGAGGTGGAAGCTGACCAGCTGACCCCTTCAGCGCAGCATGTGAGGCCCGCTGAAATACAGTGAGATAACCAAGATGCTCACTCTCAGTTGTAACTGAGACACGAAACTGAGAGAGTCAGTGCAATTGCAAGTCCCTGAGTTTGTGATCATTTGTTACACAGCAAAAGATAACCAATATACCAACTGACTGAGCAGATGAACAGTTCCTTAAAAAAAAGGCGTTTCTTTGGTCCACAGTTAGGGTCACCGTTAGATAAAAGAATTGAAACAATTTGCTGACAACTGCACTTGATTCAAATACCAGTGGCAAAAAAAAAAAAAATCTAGTTTTAGAAGCCAATAAGCTAAGGAGGGGGCTTCCCTGGAGGTTCAGAGGTAACAAATCCACCTGCCGATGCAGGAGGCGCAGGCAATGCGGGTTTGGTCCCTGGGTCAGGAAGGTCCCCTGGAGAAGGAAACAGCAACCCGCTCCAGTATTCTTTCCTGGAGAAGCCCACGGACAGAGGAGCCTGGCGGGCTACGGTCTACAGGTCGCAAAGAGCAGACACGACGGAGTGACTAAGCAACAGTGCTAAGAAGGAGACTTGTTGTGATTGCATTCCTCTTCCAAAGATTTTACTCAAAAGACTGAAAGAAAATGAACTCCAGAGAGATGCCGTCCTTTTTAAAGAAGCTTATGTATCCTTGTAGCTTATTATGTATCTGGCTGCCTCAGGTTTTAGCTGCAGCATGAAGAATGTTTAGCTGGAGCTTGTGGGTTCCTTAGTCGTGGAAGTTGGGCTTAGTCGCTCAGGACATGTGGGACCTCAGTTTCCCGACCAGGGATCGAACCTGCATCCCCAGCCTTGCAAAGGGAAAGTGAAAGTTGCTCTGTTGTGTCCCACTCTTTGCGACCCCATGGACTGTACACTGCATGGAATTCTCCAGGCCAGAATACTGGAGTGGGTAGCCTCTTCCCTCTCCAGGGGATCCTCCCAACCTAGGGATCGAACCCAGGTCTCCCGCATTGCAGGCGGATTCTTCACCAGCTGAGCTACCAGGGAAGCCCATCTGCCTTGCAAGGGGGAGTCTTAATCACTGGGCCACCTGGCAAGTCCCCAGAGACTCTGTCTTACATCAGAATCTATTTCGTCACAAGTTCCTGGTGGCCCAGACGGTGAAGAATCTGCCTGCAGTGCAGAAGACACGGGCTCTATTCCTGGGTTGGAAAGATCCCCTGGAGGAGGGCATGGCAACCCATTCCAGTATTCTTGCCTGGAACCCCATGGACAGAGGAGCCTTTGGGCTACAGTCCATGGGGTCGCAAAGAGTCAGACACGCCTGAGAGACCCTTTTCTGCAGGCAAGTGGCACTCTGAGGAGGACCATGGAGAAAACCACCTCGTCCAGCATCCAGCCCTGGGCGGAACATTGCGGGTGCGTCCCTGTTGCAGTGCTTCTCTCTGGGAAAGGAAGGGCGACTGTTTTACTGGGGACAAAGAGCTGCATTTTCATCCATTCATTTACTACAAAGCAGACAGTGTGAGTCCAGAGCTTGGAGAGTCCCCGCCCCCAAGGCTCCTTCTGCTCCTTTACAGCACCCTCCCCTTCTCCAGGCTGGCTGCAGTTTCCATGGCAACAGCGCAAGTCCCCGCTTCTGATGCAAAAGCCCCTTAAATGCTCCAGAGGGGAAACACAGCTGCTGATGCCAAGCCCACTAGGATGGTGCGAGGAGAACACTCTTAAAGTTGCAGATGTCACACCAGCAGTTCAAGCACATTTAAAAGAAAAAATACTTTATTGTGGTAACTATATATATCCCTGGTGGCTCAGATGATAAAGAATCTGCCTGCAGTGCAGGAGATTCAGGTTCAATCCCTGGGTGGGGAAGATGCCCTGGAGCAGGGAATGAGAATCCACTCCAGTAGTCTTGCCTGGAGGATCCCATGGACAGAGGAGCTACAGTCCCTGGGGTCGCAGAGAGTCAGACACGACTGAGTACATTCAGACTGTTTTGAAAAGAACGCCACCATCCATCCCCAGGACTTTTCCGTCTTCCCAAATTCTGGGCCCAGCTGCCTGCCCCCGACACCCTCCGTTGGGTCTCTGAACTGACTCATCTGGGTGCTTCGTATGCTCGGGATCACATGAGATTTGTCCTTTTGTGACTGCCTTATTTCACTTAGCTAAGTTCTCAGTGTCTGTAAGGCACCTCAGATTCCCTTCATTCTTAAGGCCGAAATAATATTCCATCTTTTGACCTCCTACTTTTGCAATCCAGTCCCCTATGATGAAAAGGACATCTTTTTTTTTTTTTTTTTTTTGCTGTTAGTTCTAGAAGGTCTGGTAGGTCTTCATAGAACCGTTTGACTTCATCTTCTTTGGCATTAGTAGCTGGGGCACAGACTTGGGTTACTGTGCGGTTGAATGGTTTGCCTCGGAAACAACCTGAGATCGTTCTGTCGTTTTTGTGTTGCACCCAAGTACTGAATTTCGGACTCCTCTGTTGATCATGAAAGGCTACTCCATTTCTTCTAAGGTTTTCTCACCCACAGCAGTAGATATAATGGACATCTGAATTAAATTTGGACGCAACCGAGCGACTGAACAACAACAATTTTTCACCATATGTGTACACTGTGATTTTTAAAACTTTAATTAAAATTTTTAAATTAAATGTTTTAAAAATTTCATGTTGGGGTATAGCCCATTCACAGTGTTGTGACAGTTTCAGGTGAGCAGGTGAGGGTCTCAGCCACACATACACACATATCCATCCTCCCCCAAGCTCCCCTCCCATCCAGGCTGCCTCATGACACGGGGCAGAGTTTCCTGTGCTCACAGTTGGTCCTTGTTGGTTCTCCGTTTTCTACACTCTGCTTTGCTTATCCGTTCATCTGTCAATGGCCGTGGGGTTGCGCCCACGTCCTGGCTGTTGTGAATCATCCTGCTGTGAACACAGGTGAGATCCCGCTTTCAATTCTGAAGTGAATGGCTGGATCACACGGTACTTCTGTGCTTGGTACTTTTTTGAGGACCCTCCATACTGCTTTCCACAACAGCCACACCACTGAGCGTGCCTGTCAAAAGTGGTCCTGAGGCATCTCTGATGCCCTTCGAAGGCTTCCCGAGCCTTTGCAGGTAGGCAGAAAGATGGCCCCGGACCTTCCGCAGACTCTCAGTTTTCAGCCCAGTAGTGGCTGCAGGAGCCGGTCTGCCTCCCACCATCTATAATTCACTCATTTGCTCATTTGTTTATACACTCATCCCCTCCCAGTATTTACCGAGTGTCTACAGTCTGCTTGGCACTGGGAGTAAAATGATGAGAGGGAAAAAAAGACCCAGCCTCCACTTTCATGGCGCTCAGAATACACTAATTCAGTCCCTCCCAAGGGTCCACTCTGCGTCTGGCACTTTGCTGAGGGTTAGAGGATTTGGTGGTGAGCAAACCACACCATGTCTCAAGGTGACTCAAATGTGTATTGTGGGTTAGACGTTAATTACGCAAACCACGAAAGGAGATGAAACCAGTCGACCCTAAAGGAAATTAGTTCTGAAGATTCATTGGAAGGACTGATGCTGAAGCTGAGGCGCCAATATTTCGGCCATCTGATGTGAAGAGCCGACTCATTGGAAAAGACCCTGATGCTGGGAAAGACTGAGGGCAGGAGGAGAAGGGGACAACAGAGGATGAGATGGTTGGATGGCATCACCGACTCAATGAAGTCAAACCTGAATTTGAAAAAACTCAAGGATGTAGTGAAGGACAGAGGAGCCTGGGATACTGCAGTCCATGGGGTCAAAAAGAGCCCAACAAGACTTAGCGACTAAATGACCGTCAGTAGCTAAGGCTCTCACTCCCGATGCAGGGGGGCGGGGCTGGATCCCTGGCAGGGAACTAGATCTCCGATGCCACAACTAAGAGTTCACGTGCCATGCCACATGCCACAGCTAAGACCTGGCCAGCCAAGAAAACAAATAATTTAAAAGAGTAAAGTGTTGTATATAATAATCATATCTGATACTTCGGTCACCTGATGCTAAGAGCCGACTCATTAGAAAATAGCCTGATGCTGGGAAAGATTGAGGGCAGGAGGAGAAGGGGACGACAGAGGATGAGATGGTTGGATGGCATCACCGACTCAGTGGACGTGAGTTTGAGCAAGCTCCCCGAGGTGGTGAAAGGCAGGGAAGCCTGGCGTGCTGCAGTCCATGGGGTCGCAAAGACTGAGCAACTGAACATCACCATAGCAGCAGGAAACACGGCATCTCCTTAGCAGGATCAGACCCTGGGGAGACGGTGCCAAAGAATAACTGAACAGCAGGCCCCGGTTCCGTGGAGCTTAACTTCAGTAAGGCGGAAACTTAAAAACAGAGAGACAAACCTGTCAGGACGTACCTGATTCCGAGAGAGGAGAAATGCAGTTCAACCTGGCTTAGACAGAGTGAAATCTCTTAGACCTACAGCCTGGACACGCCAGCAAGAGAGCAGGCTTCCTGAGGTTTTGAACCCTTGGTCACTATGTATTAGGATTTGTAATAACTGTGCATCCTAATTTTTAAATTTAATGCTTTATTGCTGTCAACAATAACCAAGACGTGGAAACAATCTAAATGTCCCTCGGCAGATGAATGGATGAAGAAGATGTGGTTGGTTCTTGTCGTTCAGTCACTCAGTCGTGTCCGGCTCTTTGTGACCCCATGGACTGCAGCACGCCAGTGTCCTCTGTCTTCCACTATCTCCTGGAGTTTACTCAAATTCATGTCCATCGAGTTGGTGACACCATCCAACCATCTCGTCCTCGGTCATCCCCTTCTCCTCCTGCCCTCAATCTCCCCCAGCATCAGGGTCTCTCCCAGTGAGTCAGCTCTTCACATCAGGTGGCCAAAGGACTGGAGCTTCAGCTTCAGCTACGGTCCTTCCAATGAATATTCATATACAAAGGAATACTATTCAGCCATGAAAAAGGATGAAATAATGCCATTTGCGGCAACATGACTGGATCCAGAGATTATCATCCTAAGTGAAGTCAGCCAGACGGAGAAAGACCAAATACATGATACCACTTGCATGTGGAATCTAAACCACAACACAGACGAACATATTTACAAAACAGAAATAGACTCACAGACATGAAAGCAACGATGGCTACCAAAGGGGAAAGGGAGGAGGGGTGCATTAGGAGTCTGGGGTTAGCAGATACCAAGTACGCTGTGCAAAACGGAAACGACAGGGACCTACCGTCTGGCACACGGAACTACAGTCAATATCCTGTACTGAACCACAATGGAATAGAGTCTGAGAAAAGAATACACACACTGAATATGTGACTGAATTGCTTTGCTGCAGACCTGAAACCAGTGTGACTTTGTAAACCAACTTCAATCAAAAAATCAACCTTCAGGTCCCACATTTGAAAAAGAAATCTCAGTGAACAGACACATCCTTCATGTGTGACTCCCTTAAAGCTTCTTCATCTCTCTCCTTGCAGAGGGCTCCCCGAGGGCCTGCGTGCCAGGGCGCCGGGCTCACATGGATGCCGAGACAGAGCGGGAAGGAAGAGCGATGCCTGTGACACCCAGCCTGGGAGACCTCACAGCCCTGCTGTGATCTGCAGGCTGCTCAGCTCAGCCCACTTATCCTGCGAGGGGACCACACAGGCGCCTGAGGACCAAGAGGCTGGGGCCGCCCCGGGGCCGGCTTCCCGCTCACCCAGAGCCCAGTTTACTAAAACCAAAAACCACCTCCACGCTGACCTGTGTGTCCAGCCTGGACCTTCCACCTGAATCCTGGCCTCCTTGACACCTCTCTGCCGTGTGGGCAAACTGATGTACATCCTAAGCTAACGTGTCCCCAGACAAAACCTCAGTCCTCTTCTACATCTGCTCCTCACCCCCAGCCTTCTTGTCCTCTAGTCATGGCTCCAGAAAAGGGCAAGTGTCAATCACTCAGTCGTGTCTGAGTCTCTGCGACCCCATGGACTGTAGCCCGCAGGCTCCTCTGTCCATGGGATTCTCCAGGCAAGAATGCTGCAGTGGGTTGCTGTGCCCTTCTCCAGGGGATCTTGCCAGCCCAGGGATCAAACCTGAGTCTCCTGCATTGCAGGCGGATTCTCTACCGTCTGAGCCACCAGGGAAGCCCGTGCACGGCATCAGCCTCCACACAAAAACCCAAACTCAAAACAGAAAGACTCGAAATGGAAGCCATTCCTTTCCTTCTTTTTTAAACATTATTTTCCACCATGGTTGATCCCAGGAGACTGGATACAGCTCCAGGCGCCACAGGAGGCCCTGTTCTTTGTCCCTATGTGTAATAGTTTGCACCTGCTAACCCCAGCCTCCCCCTCCATCCTTCCCAAACCTGCTCCTTGGAAACCACAAGTCTGACCTCTGTGTTTGTGAGTCGGCTCCTGCTTTGTAGATAAGCTCGCTTGCGCCATATTTTAGATCCCACATATCAGGGACATCCCGTGGTGTTTGTTTTCTCTTGTGGACCTGCTTCATCTAGCACGGTCATCTCGTGGCCCATCCGTGTTGCTGCAGAAGACACCATTTCCTTTTTAAATGTCTGATCAGTATTCCGCGCACACACACACACGACATCCTCTTTATCCATTCATCTGTTGATGGACACGGGTTGCTTCCATGTTTTGGTTATTGTGAACAGCGCTATGAACATTGGGATGCGTGTAGCTCGTTGAATTATAGTTCAGTCCACATATGTGCCCAGTAGCGGGACTGCTGGATCCTACAGTGATTCTGTCTTTGGTTTTCTGAGGAACCTCCATACTGTTCTCTGGAGTGGCTGCCTGAATTCACATTCCCAGCACAGTGTAGGAGGGCTCCCTATGCTGTTCAGCAGAGACTGGGACAACACTGTAGACCAACCACACGTCCGTGAAAACAGAAGCCATCCTCCATTCTTCTCATCCTGGCCACACCACGCGCCCGTGTCTCCGCCAACACAAATCCACGAGCTTCAGCTCAGCCTTCAAGACACGACAGGATTCTCTCTGTTTGCCTCCACCTTGGTCCGGGGGCCACCGTCTCCCCCTGGCATACCGTGACATCCTGAGGGCTGGGGTCTTTCCAGTTCCTCAGACAGTCTGTCCTCCCTGAAGCAAGCCCCAGACCGTCTGCAGACATGTCCCACCATGTCAGCCCGCCCCCCAACTCAGCCTCGTTCAGCGGCCCCGAGACTCAGAGGCTGAGAGGTGCCCACAGGCTCGCTGGCATCCCAGCCCCGTCTGCCTGCCACCACAGAACCTGCGTTCCCCGGCTCCCAACCCTCCCCACTCTGCTCCCTGTCGTCCCCTCAAAACTTCTTCTGCCTTCAAACTGGAGTTTTGTCTTTCCTCGTAATCCCTGTGACTGGTTCTTTCTCAATCTTCACATCTCAGCTCAAAGATCACATTCTCAAAGCAGAGCTGGGAGCGGGATGAGGTTGGCTTAAAGAGGCAGTGAAAACCTCATCAGTGGGGACTTCCCTGGCGGTCCAGTGGTTAAGACCTGTGCTTCCAATGCAGGGGGCATAAATTCAACCCCTGGTTGGGGAACTAAGATCCTGCAGGCCATGTGGCCAAAGAAAGAGTAAAAATTGAAAAAATCCACCCATGGTGGAGGGAAATAATTTAAAAAAGCCAAAAACCACACCACCAAGATAAATATTATTTTAACACTCTATTTTAAAAAACCAAAATGAATACCAAAAAAAAGAAGAACAAAATATCAAAAATTTAAAGTCCAGTGTGTGCTGAACCATACTGAAGCTTGAGATATAGGGAAAATGAGAGCCCCTCTAAATATGTTTTTATGTAATTTCTTTAATGACTAATATTTCCTGAATATTGAGAAGTAGGCAAGTTAAAACTGACAACAATATCTTATGTTTAAATATTTTAATTATACAAAAGAGAAAAAAACAACATGATTATAATTCTGCTTTCCTGGCTCTAATAGAAGCAAACTGATCAATAAGACTTTCCTTTCTTATTATTTTGGCACCGTGCAGCATGTGGCATCTTGGCTCCCTGACTGGAGACTCATACGCCTTTGGTGTGTGTGAGTGTGTGTTGTTCTGTCCCGTACATCACACGGTGTTTGTTTTAGCAGCACCTTCGGGCTTCTATGCACTAGATGCTAACTCATGCTCCTTAAGGGCATTCCTGATGGCTCAGCGGTGAAGAATCTGTCTGCCAATACAGGTAGATACGAGTTCGATCCCTGGGTCGGGAAGATCCCCTGGAGAAAGAAATGGCTGTCCACTCCATTCCTGCCTGGAGAATCCCATGGACAGAGGAGCCTGGAGGGCTGCAGTCCACGGGGTCGCAAAGAGTCAGACACAACTTAGCGACTTAACAACATATCTTAAGTTGTGGTCATCAAAATATTTCCAAAGGCCTCCTGGAGAAGCAAAATCTCCCCCACTCCTGGTTGAAAACACTGCTGGAGCCTCACCTCCTGGAAGAGGGTCAGCCATGACTGTGGGGGTAAAATGAATGGTTGGATAGGCGGATGGATGAGTGGATGGATGACTTAAGGAAACAGTGCCTCAGGGGCTCACAGGAGACCTGTGATATGGAAGTCTACACGCATCCGAGGGTGCAGGTCAACTGCAGCAAAGAACAGGTCCAGCGAGGCTGCTGAAGGCCCACTGTACAGCACACGGGGAAATACAGAAGGTGCAATCTGTTTGTTAGTACATGTATTGTCAGTCACTCAGTCGTGTCCGACTCTTTGCAACCCCGTGGACTGTAGCTTGCTAGGCTCCTCTGTCCATGGGATTCTCCAGGCAAGAATACTGGGGTGGGTTGCCATTTCCTTCTCCAGGGGATCTTCCCCACCCAGGTATTGAACCCACGGCTCTTGCACTGGCAGATGTATTCTTTACCACTGAGCCACCTGGGAAACCCAGAAGACATATATTAATCTTAAAAGCGCATTCCGATGCACATTAGGTGCAAACAAGCAGTGTTTGACTGCACTCATAGGAGGTACCTAGAATAGTCAAATCCACAGGGTCTTCCTTCAGTACAGTGGTAGGTGCCAGGGCCGGGGGTGCAGCTGGAAAGGGGGACTTGGTGTTTAATGCGGACAGAGTTTTCCTTTAGGAAGCTGAAACATTCCGGAGATGATGGTGAGGGTTGCACATCAAGGTGAAGCTACTTGCTGTGCTGAACTGCACGGTTAAATACAGTTAAAACAGTAGGTTTTATATGATGTGACTTTTGACCACAACACAACAGACACACACACACCCAGGCCTGTGGGGACGTTCCTCGGGCCTGAGTCCTCCGCAGACCGGTTGGTTCTGTCGTCCACTGCTGAGGGCTGTTCTCCCTGCAGACCTCTGACCCGGAGGCCGAGGCTTGTTGCCATGGGAACGGCACAGGCAGGAGGGATGGGAGCTGGGCGCGGAGTCGGCGCGGGCGGGGCTCCAGGGAGGGGCGTGTGGGTTCAGGAACATCTCGGCACCTTCGCGAGGTGACAGGAGGGTGCGGAGAGAACAAACCGCGCTTGACGCCTGCACCCACTCGCTCTGCGCCTTGAGGAACGTTTCCTCCTTACAAGGCAATCTCTGTTGGACTCTGGGGAAGACTTGTCCTCTCAGTAACTGCTCACAAATGGAGTTTTTTGGGGGGAGCGTTACTCAAAACACGGATATCTAATGGAGAGAGGGACGAATGTCAGCTCCCCGGTAGAAGGATGAAAATAGGACGGGGTGTGACCGTTGAGGACCGGCTTGGGAGCACAACTGAACGCTGAGTCCTTCAGTGAACCATGCAATGTGGGGTGGTCCTAGGATGACCACATGCCCCGCACTGAGGCTCTTCACAGACGCAGGTGCCCGATGGGTCTGGGCTTCTTCTGCGGCCTGCAGGCACCTGCAGCACGGATTTTATTTTTCACTGAAAGCTTTTATAACTTGCAGCTTCTTACGATGCGAGGGTACAGATTATACATCACTTATTTTGTACTTCACTTATTTTACTTAATTGCCTCATAAATGTCTCTGCAGTGGCCACAAGGCAGGCAGGAGTGCTCTGGTGAGTCCCACAGGTGGAACTGCTCCATGGAAGGGCAAACCTGTTTTATGGGCAGAAGACCTTAATGGACATTTCTCCAAAGAAGACATACAGATGGCCAGCAGGCATATAAAAAGACGCTCAACGTCACTAATTATCAGAGAAATGCAAATCAAAATCACAATGAAGTGTCAACCTCACACAACTCAGAATGGCCATCATTAAAAAGATTCCGTTCAGTTCAGTTCAGTTCAGTTCAGTCGCTCAGTCGTGTCCGACTCTTTGCAACCCCATGAACCACAGCACGCCAGGCATCCCTTGTCCATCGCCAGCTCCCGGAGTTTACCCAAACTCATGTCCATTAAGTCAGTGATGCCATCCAACCATCTCATCCTCTGTCGTCCCCTTCTCCTCCTGCCCTCAATCTTTCCCAGCATCAGGGTCTTTTCAAATGAGTCAGCTCTTCCCATCAGGTGGCCTAAGTACTGGAGTTTCAGTTTCAACATCAGGCCTTCCAATGAACACCCAGGACTGATCTCCTTCAGAATGGACTGGTTGGATCTCCTTGCAGTCCAAGGGACTCTCAAGAGTCTTCTCCAACACCACAGTTCAAAAGCATCAATTCTTCAGTGTTCAGCTTTCTTCACAGTCCAACTCTCACATCCATACATGACCACTGGAAAAACCATAGCCTTGACTAGACGAACCTTTGTTGGCAAAGTAATGTCTCTGCTTTTTAATATGCTGTCTAGGTTGGTCATAACTTTCCTTCCAAGGAGTGTCTTTTAATTTTATGGCTGCAATCACCATCTGCAGTGATTTTGGAGCCCCCCAAAATAAAGTCAGCCACTGTTTCCACTGTTTCCCCATCTATTTGCCATGAAGTGATGGGACTGGATGCCATGATCTTAGTTTTCTGAATGTTGAGCTTTAAGCCAACTTTTTCACTCTCCTCTTTCACTTTCATCAAGAGGCTCTTTAGTTCTTCTTCACTTTCTGCCATAAAGGTGGTATCATCTGCATATCTGAGGTTATTGATATTTCTCCCACAATATTGATTCCAGCTTGTGCTTCCTCCAGCCCAGCGTTTCTCATGATGTACTCTGCATATAAGTTAAATAAGCAGGGTGACAATATACAGCCTTGACGTACCCCTTTTCCTATTTGGAACCAGTCCATTACAAATAATAAACGCTGGAGAGGATGTGGAACAAAGGGAGCCCTCCTCCATTGCTGATGGGAATGTAAACTGGCACAGCCACTATGGAGAAGAACACGGAGGTTCCTCAGAAAACTAAAACCGGAACTACCATATGATTCAGCGATCCCACTCTTGGGCACATATCTGGAGAAAACTCTAATTTGAAAAGATACATGCAGCCCAGCGTTCACTGCATCAGCCGTCACAATAGCCAAGACATGCAAGCAATTTTAATGTCCATCAACAGAAGAATGGATAAAGAAGATATGGCACATATTCACAATGGAATATTATTCAGCTGTAGGAAATAAGGAATGAAATAATGCCATTTGCACCAACATGGATGGACCTGGAGACTGTCATGCTGGGTGAAGTAAGTCAGACCGAGAAAAACAAATACCACCCAGTATCACTGATATCTGGAATGTAAAATATGGCAGAAGTGAGCTTATCTACAGAACAGAAACAGGCTCACTGACGCAGAGAACAGTCTGCGGGCGGGCACGTGGGAGGGATGGGCCAGAGTTTGGGACTGGCGGAGGCAAACTGTTACACAGAGAAGGGTGGACAACACGGTCCGACCGTAGAGCACAGGGAGCTGTACTCAATATTCCACGATAAACCATAATGGAAAAGATCAGGAAAGAGAGAATGCCTGTACACACATGTGACCCTCTGCTGTGCAGCAGAGACTGGCACCACACTGTAAAAAACCATACTTCAATTAAAAAAAAAAAAAGATGACCCTATTTTAGACTTTAACACATTGCCAGAAAAGCTCACCAGGGTGGATGTGTCCACCGCCACAGGTAGAAAGGAGCCTGATCTCCTGGCAGTCCAAGGGACTCTCGAGAGGCTTCTCCAGCAGCACAGTTCGAAAGCAGTTCTTTGAACTGTGATAACTGTTCTTTGAACAGCTCTTCGTCGTGATATCAATTCCCTTGACTACCAAGTCTGCTGGAGTGAATTTAACCTGTTGCGGTTTTTTCTTGCTAGCTCTGTTAACTGCAGTTTTCCCCTTTACATAGCCGCACAAACTATTTAACATCTTTTTTAAAGTTGTGACAAAGTACAGATCACAGACTTTACCATCTTAACCAGTTTTTAGCACACAGTTCAGTGGCATTAAGTCTGTTCACACTGTTGTGTGACCATCAGCCTGTCCATCTCTAGAACCCTCTTCGTCTTGCAAAACTGAAACTCTGTCCCCATTAAGCATGAACGCCCCACTCTCTCCCTCCCCAGCCCCTCGAAATCACCACCCTGTTTTCTGTCTTTATGAATCTGTTCTAGGTGCCCCATACAAGCAGAATCATGCAGGATTTGTCTTTTTTCCACTGGCTTATTTCACAGCATAATGTCCTCAGAAGACTAGAGAAGACTCCTGAGAATCTCTCAGACTGCAAGGGGATTAAACGAGTCAATCTTAAAGGAAATCAGTCCTGAATATTCATTGGAAGGACTGATGCTGAAGCTGAAGCTCCAATACTTTGGCCACCTGATATGAAGAGCTGACTCTTTGGAAAAGACCCTGATGCTGGGAAAGATTGAGGGCAGGAGAAGGGGACGAGAGGATGAGATGGTTGGATCACTGACTCAAGGGACATGAGTTTGGGTGAACTCCAGGAGTTGGTGATGGACAGGGAGGCCTGGCATGCTGCAGTCCATGGGGTTGCAAACAGTCACACACGACTTAGTGACTGAAGAGCAAGAACAACATCCTCAAGGTTCATCCATCTGTTCACCCACTGAGGGACACTCGATGGTTTTTACCTTTTGGCCACTGTGAACAATGCTGCTGTGAACACGGGTGTGCAAACCCCTCGTCAGGATGCTGCTCTCGATTCTTTCGGGTGTGTACCCAGGGATGGAATTCTAGGATCATATGGCAATTCTTTCTTTTTTGGCCCCGCAACATTAACTCCCCCACCAGGAGTTGAACCCCTGTCTCCTGCAGTGGAAGCACGGGATTCTAACCACTGGACCACCAGGGAATTCCCCACACGGCAAGTCTGTCAGTAGTTTTCCTGAAAGTCCAAGTGTTAGTTGTTTAGTCGTGTCCGACTCTTTGCCACACCATGGACTGTAGCCCGCCAGGCTCCTCTGTCCGTGGAGTTCTCCAGGCAAGAACACTGGAGTGGGTTACCGTTCCCATTTCCAGGGGATCTTCCTGACCCAGGGATAGAAGCTGCGTCTCCTGCAGTGCAGGCAGATTCCTTACTGTGGGAGCCACACCTCCAAACTGTCTTCCATACTGGCTGCACCATTTTACATTTCCACAACAGTGGGCAAGCCTTCCAATTTCTCCACCTCCTCTCCAGTACTCGTCATGGTCCCCCCACTGGTTCTGGGACCTCCTCGGATCGGAACTCCGAGGCTGCCCAAGTCCCTCGGGCGTGGCTCTCCAGGATGCATGGGTTCAGCCAAGCTGGGACTGAATCCATGTGCGGTTGGTTAAATCTACAGTTGACGAACCTGCGGGTATGGAGGGCCAGCCATATTTTCTGTTTTTGTTTTTTTTAAAGAAATCGTTACCATCCTAATGGGTGTGAGGTGGCATCTCATGGTTTCTACGTGGTTATGTCCTCTTCTTTCACGCATGCGTGCTTTCGTGACCTGCTGAAACAGCTCCTTGCCTGTCCATGACGATAAGAACGTTCGCACCAAGCCTCCTGTGGAGCTGCAGACAGGAGACCACTGCTGCCCACACAGAGGAAACTCTGTTCTTCACTGCCGTCCTGGCTGTGGTTGCTCACGGAGGAAGCCGAGCCAGCATCCGACTGAAAAGACGGTTCATACAGGGGAGAAGTTTCTCCCGGAAACCCATGGCCCTTTGGACGGAGCTCTCAAAACGTCCCCATTGAGCCTGTGTGCCAGATATATCAATCTACCTCAGGATTTTCCCTGATTAACGAGCAAAAGGCCAGACCGGAGCCCAAGCTCTCCCTGTATTTGCCTTCTCACTCAGAAAGGGAACGGCCTTCTCGGAAACAGTGAAACACAGCCAGTATTCTGGGAGACACGCACCCCCCAAACCGTAAACATATAGAAGACTAGTTGTCTGTCCTGTAGGTTACATGCCTGGAGCCGCTTACCAACCAGTTTCTCTCAGCTTTTCTGGGCTTGAGACAAAATCTTGACTCTGATATTCTGACGCTTTCACTCCCTGCGCCGAGTGACTTTACTGGGGCCTTGAGGGCCTCGGGCGTTTGCAGCCCACTTCCAGAGTCCAGTATGATGTCGAATTACAGTAAAAGAGCAACAAGACCAGAGACAGTAACTAAGACACAAAGGTGGATCTCTTGACACACAATGAATGAGGAAAACCTTTCTGATTTTGTCACCGTGCCTCCTGCGCATGTTTGTACATTCACAGAAACACAGTGAAGTGGATCCCTGTCCTTTCTCTCTCCCCTTTTCTTTCTTTTCTCTTTCCCCTTCTCCCTCTCCTTTCTTTCTTTCTCTCTTCTCCCACTCTTTCCACTTTCTCTCTTCCTCCTGATTCTCTCACTGTGGTTAAGGATTCTCCTTTTTTTCCCCTCAATGCACACCCATTAGTGGCCCAGCAGAGCATGCCTTCTGCAGCGTGAGCGCTCACGGCCAGAGATGGCAGAGGCGGCGGTGAGTTCCCGAGCCCAGGATCAGCGGCCCCCGCATTTTCCCCGGGCCAGTCCTGAGGCCAGTCTGTCTCTGACAAGTCTGGCTCCAGAACCTCACCTGGGAAGCTAAAGCCTGCCTGGCTTCCCTCAGATCTGCCCGCTATCTCCCCCACATCTCTCTGAGCAGCCGGAGTCAGCCCCCGTGGTTTCGGCGGCGCGCTGCCAAGAATGCTGGCTGTTAGACACTGGCCTCTCCTGGACCTGGTGTCCCAAGTTCCCGAGGAGTCACGGCCTGCAGGACCAAGGCTCACCCAGGCCTTTGCCTCCGCGTGAAGGAGCCAAAGATGCCCCTCTCTGGGAGGGCGCAGCTCGCACCACGAGGCACGGCAGGGTGGCTCGGGGTGGTTTGGATTCCAAGTGTCTCCCTCGCACCCTTGTGCAGTGAACAGCCCGCCCAACCGTACACTGCAGCCCTGTGACCACTCCAGCCTAGCACGACAAGGAAGCGCTTCCTACTTCTGCTGCAAACACCAAGCTAACGAGCACTGAGCGCTTCCTGTATGTGAGACATAAACCTACGTGTGGAGTGTTTCAAGAGGTCCTGTCACTGCCATTTACGTTACAAGCCTGCTCATACAGATAAAGGGTACCATCTCTACTAATACTTGTTGTTTAGTCACTCAGTCAGTCGTGTCCAACTCTTTGCGACCCCTTGACTGACCCCATAGCGGGCCAGGCTCCTCTGTCCATGGGGTCCTCCAGGCAAGAATACTGGAGCAGGTTGCCATGCCCTCCTCCAGGGGATCTTCCCAGCCCAGGGATGGAACCTAGGTCTCCTGTATTGGCAGGTGGATTCTTCACCACTGAGTCACCAAGGAAGCCAATACTTGCAGTGGCTAATTAATAAAGTCCACAGGGCTACCCATGACCTCACGGGCCCCCTTGATCAGAGGAGGAAACTGAGGCTCTGATGACAACAGAGGAAAAGCGTGATGGATGAGGATGAGGCCAGCCTGAGTCCACGTCCCCACATCCGACCAGATGCCAGAAGACCTCCCGTCTTCCTCTGTGAGCCTCGGGGGCCTCATGAAGCGGCGGGGTGCGGAGGAGAGCTCCCCTCAGCTTTCAGGGTTGTCATGAGGGCTGAAGGGAAGGCACACAGCAGGCGCCTAGCAGAGTGCAGTCAGCCAGTGGGGGTAGGCACCGCATCCTCTCAGAGCTTCCCTGGCGGCTCAGGCAGTAAAGAATCCGCCTGCAATGCAGGAGAGCCGGGTTCAGTCCCTGGGTGGGGAAGCTCCTCTGGAGGAGGAAACAGCAACCCACTCCAGTATTCTTGTCTGGAGAAACCCGTGGATGGAGGAGCCTGGCGGGCTACAGTCCACGGGGTCATAAACAGTCGAACTCGACTGAACAACTAAACAACAACAGAAGCTGATCTGCAATGCTGGTTAGTTTCAGACGTCCAGCAAAGGGACTCAGTTATACACACACACACGTGTCCCTTCTTATTTAGGTTCTTTTCCCGCGCAGGCCGCTGCAGGGTATTGAGTAGAGCTCCCTGCGCTATGCAGCAGGTCCTTATTGGTTATCTGTCTTACATACAGCAGTGTGTGCATGTCAAGCCCAAGAAGAGATCTTTGTGTCTGTTTCATCCGCACACCTCCTCCGTGTGTACCCGGCACCCAGCGAGCCCTCGGAGGCTGCTTGCTGAGTGAATCAATGCACCTGTTGTGATAGAAACCTCAGACGTGAGGGTCTTGGGCGCACACCCATGTTTCCCTAACACTGCGTCTCTGGCTGCAGGGAGAGCGCGGCCCCAGTGGGCCTCGATCATATGCTGAATGAACCCGATCGTTGGGCGTTGAAAGGCGGGCAACAATGACCCCGGCTCTGGCAGGAGGCCTAGGAGTTCTCCAAGGCCTGCCGGGACCCCGGCGGCCCGCTTCCCTTTTCTTCTGCAGTGACCCCTGTCTAATGTCGCGCCGGAATGTGCACAAAGGCCGGCCTGACCCGGTGACGGAGCCGGAGCAGAGGGGCGGCAGGTGTGGACCCGGCCCCCCGCCCCCTCGCCCGGACCCCGGCTTCGCGCTTTGTCATCCGTGTTCCCGAAAGAGCCGGCACCTGATGCGCGGCGAGGCCGGCCGTTGCCATAGCAACCGCTGCCTGATCAGACCGTGGAGACGAGGGCAGGGAAGGGGGCCGCTGCGGGCTGGAGATTTCCAGTTCTCAAGTCAGACGGCATCGGGGTCCACAAGCCTGGCTATCACGAAGCAGGTGCTTCTTCCTCTTTCCTAAACTTTTTATTTTGTATTGGCGGTTACAGCCTATTAATGCTGTGACAGTTTCAGGTGGAAGGTGAAGGGACTCAGCCCTATATATACACGTGTCCATTCTCCCCCAAACTGCCCCCCCTCCCCATTCAGGCTCCTACTTAACACCAGCAGAGTTCCCTGTGCTTACAGTAGGGCCTTGCTGGTACTCCACTTTGAACACAGCAGTGGGTGCATGTCCATCCCACACTCCCTAACTCTCATTTCCCCCCATCCTTTCCCCCCAAGCAACCATAAGTTCATTCTAAGTCTGTGAGTCTCTGCTTTGTAAGTAAATAATTTACAATGTTGTGTCATTTTTGAGGTAAACAGCAAAGTGACTCAGTTATATATACACATATATCCATACACATAATCAGTTTATATACACATATATTTTTTGAAGAGTTGGACACGACTGAGCGACTGATCTGATCTGATCTGATCTGATGTGATTTTTTGAAGACCACAATATCTTTATTACATCTTTAGAGTTGGAAAAGGTATATTTGGGGGCAAGTGCACTTCTAAATACCAAGCTCCAGAGTTAGGTAGACTTACTACTCTAATCGTGCTTCCCAGGGGGCTCAGTGGTAAAGAATATATATGCTTGCCAGTGCAGGAGACCCGGGTTCAATCCCGGGCTCGGGAAGATCCCCCTGGAGAAGGAAATGGCAACCCATCCAGTATTCTTGCCTGGAGAATCCCATGGAAAGAGGGGCCTGGTGGGCTGCAGTCCATGGGGTGTCAAAGAACTGGACAGGGCTGAATGACTGAGTGCATGCATGTGTGTGCACGGGTGCACGCACACACACACACACACACACACAGCACAGGAAGCGCTGCATATGTCCACCCTTTTTTTGATTCTTTTCCCGTATAGGCCATTACAGAGCATACGGCGGGCCCTTACTAGCTACCTGTTTTATATAGTATATAATATGCAGTGTTCACACAGTATAAAACGGACAGGATTTTATGCAGTATATGGAGTAGGCAGATAATGAGGTGTGCCATGCTTGCGTGCGTGTGTCATACTCCTTCAAGTTGTTCTGGCCGTGGTGGGCTCCGCCCTCCTCCCCAAGTCTGCCGAGCAGGAACATCTGCCCCTTGTGGCCCTGTGTTTCGAGCACTATCGCATACGAGCGGCCCGCCTTCCAAGGGGAAGCTGTCCCCAGATTCCAAACGACGCCAGTCAACAGAGAGGAGAGAAAACATTTCGGGAAGGTGTGAGGGCAACATCTTGGAGAACTTGGAGCAGAGAGGGAGAGACATGGGGTGGGAGGGGGCTTGCTAATCATCCAGCCACTTGGCACATTTCCTCATCCTTGCTTTTCTTTCTTTTTTAAAAAAAATTATTTATTTTTAATTTTAAAGGAAACCAGCCCTGAATATGCATTGGAAGGACTGATGCTGAAGCTGAAGCTCCAATACTTTGGCCACCTGATACAAACAGCTAGCTCACTGGAAGAGACCCTGATGCTGGGAAAGATTGAAGGCAGGAGGAGAAGGGGACAACAGAGGATGAGATGGTTGGATGGCATCATCGACTCAATGGACAAGAGTTTGGGTGAACTCTGGGAGTTGGTGATGGACGGGGAGGCCTGGTGTGCTGCAGTCCATGGGGTTGCAAAGAGTTGGACACGACTTAGTGACTGAACAGCAGCAGTTTTTAACTGGAGGATAATCACTTTATAATGTTGTGCTGGTCTCTAACCAGCCACAGGTATACACGGGGCCCCTCCCTCTGAGCCTCCCCCCACCTCCCACCCCGCCCCACCCCCTAGGTCATCGCGGAGCAGCAAGCTGAGCTCCCCGGGCTATACAGCAGCTTCCCACCAGCTCTCTATTTCACACATGGTGGTGTATATGCGCCAGTGCTACTTCTGGCTGTTTTCTCAGTATCTATTTTTTACTTATTTGGCTGAGCCGGGTCTTCGCTGTGGCCCTTGAACTCTTACCTGCAGCGAGTGGATCTAGTCCCCTGACCAGGATGGACCCCAGGCACCCTGCACTGGGAACACTGGAGTCTTAGCTACTGGAGCACCAGGGAAGCCCCTCACTCTTCTTTTCAACTGCTCGTCACACTCCATGGATCAACAGACACCAGTTAATCTGCCTGTTCTCCCACGGGTGCACCTTTAAGACGTGTTTTTTGTTTTTTCCCCTTGCTATGACAAGCAACCCTGGATGTCTCTAGCACCTGTGACAGCGCCCAGTACCTGGATTCTGCTCAACAAACATTTGTCGGATGAGTGAGGGTCACAATGAACCAGTCTCCTTCCACACGGTGAGAGTCTGTGTTGGGCACAGACCTCAAGGTGGATTTTCTGAGTGGTTGGGGAATGCCCATCACCAGCTCTTCTAGACACTGTCCAGCTGCTCTGCAAGTTGGCCTTATGCATGCTGAGTTGCTCAGTCGTGTCTGACTCTTTGTGACCCCACGGACTGTAGCCCCCCTGGCTCCTCTGTCCATGGGATTCTCCAGGCAAGAATACTGGAGTGGGCTGCGATGCCCTCCTCCAGGGATCTTCCTGACCCAGGGATGAAACCCGGGTCTCTAAAGTCTCCTGCACTGACAGGCAGGCTCTTTACCACCAGTGCCACCTGGGAAGCCCCAGTGATGTGTATACAGGAGTTTAATCCAGTTCTTGTCTATGCAACACAGAATCATAACATCAAACCGCCTTCAGAACACGGTTTCCTCATCACGCAGGCATTTATGTCTTTGGGCTCTGAGATCCGGCCGCGACAGCACTTTCCAGGCCCCACACAGACGAGGACTGTTCCCCTGGTCGCTTCCCCAGCACCTCTGACCTGAGCACCCTGTGGTGTGCGTACCTCTGTGAGCGTCTGAAGGGGCAGATTTCCAGGGGTGCGTTTGCCGGGTCAAAGAGCATGTGCATATAAATCTGGATGCCTTCTGCCCAAAGAACTTGCCAGGAAGGTTGTAACAAATTGCATTCTCCCCACTAGCCTGTGAAGGCATCGGTTTTTTCTTTTTCACACAATCACCAACTCTCTTTGTCTATATTCCCATTTTTGTCCACTTGACAACTGGAAAAATGACTTGCCAGTTTGGTTTTCATGTCTTTTTTTTTTTTGGTGTACAAAGAGGTTGGAATGTTATTTTGTAATTTTTTTAACATTTCAATTTTTTCCTATAAAGATTTTCTGTCCATTCTGAAATACTATTTTCATCCGTATATGTGTGTATATATATATATATTAGCAATGCTTTATTTTTTAAAAATTTTTGGCTGTACTGTGCAGCCTGTGGGGTCTTAGTTCCCTGACCAGGGAAGGAACCCGGGCCCCTGGCTACGAGAGTGTGGTGTTCTAACCACTGGCCACCAGGGAATTCCTTCTCCCCTATTCTTATTTCTTTTTAAACCAAATGGACAAATAAAACGTATCGTTTCTTTGGTTCTCATTGGGTTGCAAGTGGCCTTACGCACTTGGTGACTTTATTTTGTCTGCCGTCGCTTTGGATCTCTTCTCCACCTACTGTCTCAGCTCTTTGGGGGCCAGGCTGGTTTACCTTTTCCTCTCGGTGGCTGTAAACTAGAGAGTGGTGCTCACCGAGCCCCTCCTCCACGCAAATTATACAAACGTTCACCCGGGCTTTCTGATGGGGAGCAGAACACTGAAAACCATCAGCTCTCTCTCCGCCCAAACGCTGCCCTCTCTCCTCCTACTCAGATGCTTTTTAATTTATTTTGTTTGATGAGAGCACTCAATGTTAAAAACAAATGCGTTTTTCTCCCACTGGAGCAGAGCTGTGTTACCAGGCTGTTGTTTTTGCTGTGCAGCAAGTGCACCAGCTACGTGCGCACACATACACCCTCTTTTCTGGGTTCCTGTCTCAGGTGGGTCTTCACAGAGCAGAGTTCCCCGAGCTGCACAGGAGGCTCCATTAGTTACCTGTTTCATACGCACATCGATACGGTGTATGTGTCAATCTCAATCTCCCAGTTCATCCCACCTCCTCTTCCCCTCTCGGTGGCCATACGTTTGTTCTCTACGTCTGGATCTCAGGCAAATTCCAGGGTGTTCAACATCCCACTAACTGCCTGTCCATTCAAGACAATAAACACCGTGCTTTCTGCATGCGTCCCTGTGTGCTCAGTCGTGCCTGACACCCTGTGGACCGCACCCCACCAGGCAAGAACACTGGAGTGGGCTGCCATGCCCTTCTCCAGGGGGTCTTCCCAACCCAGGGATCGAACCCTTGTCTCTTACATCTCCTGCATTATAGGTGGATTCTTTACCGCTTGAACCGTTGGGAGAGCCCCAGAGTGCATGCTAGTCCGTGATGTCAAATGAATAAACGCACAGAATCCTAATTTTGAGCCGAACAGACTCCACTCCTTTGCCCATTTATTCTTTCTAAAAATGTTCGAAGGTACTGCCAGGCATTCTGGGCAGGGATCTGACGTTCATTCTTTACGACATATTCTCTACACCTTGCGTGACCCTTGGCATGCAGTGCGCAGTGGTCCTTCCATAACCTTTTGCTAAATGAATCTAAAACATTCCTGTTTGAAGGAACAAATGTCACCGACAGCTCGGCTCTCGGACAGAAGAGCATGCCTTTTCCAGTGTTTGTTTTTTTCTCGTACCACCGGCTCCGGGAACAGTGGATCCATATTTGCTGAATAAATGAATAGATAAGTGAGCAAAGAAGAGACCATAGCAGGTGTCGCTGGTGCTTAAAAGACCCGTGTGACTCCGTGTAAGTCCAGGCAGACAAATTCATGACCTTCTGCCAAGCTCCTGTTCGAGTGTGTTTTAAGGGGCAGGACAGTGGCTGCCGCAGGAGGCCTGGGAGCTGGGTTGTCCCATCTCCCCACACACCCCCACCTCCTCGCGCTGCCCCAGCCCTTGAGGAGTAATTACCTGGTGGAGAAGGAGGCAGGCTCCAGCTGTTGCCATGGAAACTGCAGCCAGGAGCAGGGGAGGGAGGGGGTCTGCACCAGTGAGGCTGGAATTTTCCAGGCTCTGACGTCAGCTGTGTGTGGTGATGGGGATGGTGGGGAGGTTCAGGATGCCAGGGAGCATACTTCAGGTGCATAATAAACATCCGTCCACAGGAGCCAAAGTTTCTCTCCTCTCTGTAGGGCAGAGACCTGCGTGTCTGCTTGTTCACGGGGCGCTGACTCACGGGAGCCCCACGTGCTAACTGGGAGCTGCGACCCCCAGGGACGGAAGGGCCTGGGGCCTCTGTGGGTCCCACTCAGAGGCTGGAGGCCTAGCAGGCAGCTTGCTCTCACGTGTCTCTAGGGAAGGGACTTCCCAGGTGGCTAAGTGGGAAAGCATCCGCCTGCCACTGCAGGCGTGAGCTCAATCCCTGGGTTGGGAAGATCCCCTGGAGAAGGAAATGGCAACCCACTCCAGTATTCTGGCTGGAAAACCTCATGGACAGAGAAGCCTGGCGGGCTGCAGTCCACAGGTCACGATGAGTCGGACACGACAGTGTGCACAACATCTATACGGATATACTCATTTTTAAATCTGCTACACTGTATTCCTCTAAAGGGATGAAGCACAATCTGTTTTCCTATTGGTAGACATAATTTTCACTAAGAGGAATATGCACAGCCCCCATCCGCAGGGCGGTGCCTGGCGCACGGAGAGCCCTGAACAAATATCGCAGTAGGCACCCTTGCACCTGGCAAGACAGGGACAGGGGTGCGCTCCTCCCATCCCTGAGGTGTTTATCCATAAGCAGAAGGGCTGGGCTACAGAGCAGCTTCCTCACCCTCAACACAGCTGACATTCTGGGCCAGTTACTCTTGGCTCAAGAACCTGCCTGCCCATGCAGGAGACACAGGAGACCCGGGTTTCATCCCTGGGTCAGGAAGATCCCCTGGAGGAGGGCATGGCAACCCACTCCAGTATCCTTGCCTGGAGAATCCCACGGACACAGGAGCCTGGTGGGCTACAGTCCCTGGGGTCACAGAGAGTCGGACACGACTGAGAGACTTTTTGGGGGTGGAGGGTGGCTGTCCTGTGCATTGTGGGATGTTCAGTAGCATCCCTGGCCTCTAGTCTCTAGATACCACAGCATCCCTCCCCACACCCCAGCTGTGACAATCGAGAGTGTCTCTGAGCCTTGCAGAATGTCCCCGTAGGTGGAAGAGGCAAGGCGCAACCCCCCCTCACCCCACCCCGGCCAAGAACCACTGGCTACAGAGAATCTGCACCTCCAGCCTTTCCAGATAAATCACTGTCACCCTCCTGTACTTCCTTCTGTCTGCTCTCCCACTTCACTGAGATTCTCTGGGACAAGTGGCCTGCCTGGGTTTGTTCTGCTGGAGTAGACCCTGCAGATGGATACTTTTTCAGTTCAATGAAGACCCAGTTCCCAGAGCAGACAGCTCCTGGTTCTGGTGGCCAAGGATGAGTTTGGGGCTCAACGTGAGTGGAAAAGAGGGTTCAGGCGGTTAACGGTTAGCTGTTGTACAGGGTGTGGACAGGACGCAGGACAAGGAGGAGCCTCTGGGGCAGCTGGAAAACAGCAAACGCGTCTACACCTTTATAGACGGGGAGGTGTCTATAAAGACCTGACCCCGAGACAGGTCACACGGAGATGGGCCTGCACGGACGAGCACTGTCCGGCGGGATGAAACCCGAGTTTGTCCACACTTCGGGAGGACAAGAGGCAGTGCCCATGGGGAGGAAGTCAGCCCAGAGAGAAGCGGACTGGGAGCCCAGTGGGCGATACGGCCTCCCCTCCGAGTCTGAGCGGCTGTCAGTGAAGCGGCAGGTCCAGCGAGGGCTCTGCCGCTCAGACACGCGCCCGGCGCCTCTGGCATCGCCAGCGCGCTGACCGAGCACCCTGCTCTGCCAGGGCTGGCGGGTTCCCTGGGATCGCTGCCAAGACCGAGAACCCTGCCAACTAGGCAGGCCGAGTGCTTTTTATTTTTTCTAGTGCTTGTTTATTTATTTACTTTGGCCGCACCGCGCCCCTTGTGGAATCTTAGCTGGAACCCAAGTGGAATCTCAGGGTCCTAACCCCTGGGCCGCCGGGGAAGTCCTTCGTTATCTTTTCCACGGCAGTCATCTGCTGATGTGTTGGCCCAGCTATACCGGAGTAAGAATAGCGTCTGTGTGTTCAGACACTGGGTGACTGCTGAGCCAGGCAGGACGCAGGAGCGCCCAGGAGGCTCTTGGCCGGAACTCTACTTTATAAAGATCAGCCAAAGATCAGCCTAAGCTCAGAAGCTCCCACCCTCTGGCCACGTGATGCGAAGAGCCGACTCACTGGAAAAGACCCTGATGCTGGGAGAGACTGAGGGCAGGAGGAGAAGGGGGCGGCAGAGGATGAGATGGTTGGATGGCGTCACCGACTCCATGGACATGAGTTTGAGCAAGCTCTGGAAGATGCTGATGGACAGGGAGGCCCGGCGTGCTGCAGTCCATGGGGTCACAAAGAGTCAGGCGCAACTGAGTGACTGAACAACAACGACAGAGCTAGACAGGGCTCCCCTGGTGCCTCGGTGGTGAAGAGCCCGCCCGCCCGGGCAGCTGACTCAGGCTCCATCCCTGGGCCGGGAAGATGCCCTGGAGAAGGGGCTGGCAGCCCACTCCAGTGTTCTCGCCTGGGAAACCCCAGGGACCGGGGGGCCTGGTGGGCCACAGTGCATGTGGTCACAGAGTCGGATTTGACTGAGCGGCTGTGAGGAGGGGGTGGGATGGGGAGAGCGGTGAGGGCGGGGCTCCCGTCCACTCGGAGGTGTGGGGGTGCTGCTGAGGGCGCGGGAGGGGGTGTCTGGGGTGCAGGCTGGTCCCCTGGCCCTCTGTTTACTGCACGTCTAATTCTCCTCTCACAGGCGGGACGGTTGACCACAGACACCTCCTCCACCCCTGTCTGTCTCTCCCCGGCCAGAGGCCTCGGAGGCGGCCTTCCCCGACTCGGGGCCTGTGGATCGTGGTCTCGCCACCTCTGCTCCAGAACGCTCTAGGTTTCCCTGCTGACTGACCATCTCTCTCATCTCCGGCAACGACCTCTCCGTGGCCCTGCCTCCTTCCACAGGTTAAATCGGCTCTCACCTGCTTAGAGTCATACTCCTGGCACTTTTAAGTTGACTCCCCTCCCCACACTGAGGCCCGCAGCACGGGAGCGGCAGCATCTTCCTGGAGGAGGGGCCAGCGGGATGGCGTGGCAGGATTTCTCTGTCCGGCTAGTTTGAAAAGCGTTCTAGGGGCTTCCCTGGTGCTCCATTGGCTAAGACGCTGCACTCCCAAGGCAGGGGGCCAGGTTCAACCCCTGGTCAGGGAACTAAATCCCACCGGCTGCAACTAAGAGCTGGTGTCACCAAATAAATGTATATATATATATTTTAAAAAGGCACTCTAAACCTCAGTCACTATGGAGAACAGTGTGGAGGTTCCTTAAAAAACTAAACACAGAATTATCATATGATCCAGCAAGTCCCTTCCTGGGCCTACACCTGAGAGAAAACCATCATTCCAAAAGACACATGCACCCCAATATTCACTGCAGCACTATTTATTAGTACAATCACCAGGACATGGAGGCAGCCTAAATGTCCATCAACAGAAGAATGGATAAGAAGATATGGTATAGATATACAATGGAATACGCCTCAGTCATAAAAAGGAAAGAAACTGGGTCATTTGTAGGGATGTGGATGAACCTAGAGAGTGTCACACACAGTGAAGTCAGTCAGAAAGAAAAAAAATTATCATATATTAACACATAAATGTGGAATCTAGAAAAATATGGTACAGATGATCGTATTTGCAAAGCAAAAACAGAGACACAGATGAAGAGAAGAAACGTATGGATGCCCAGGCGGGAGGTGGGGCGTGGGAGGAACTGCGGCCGGAGTTGGCATATACACACTACTGATAACTGGATAACACAGGTGACTAACATGAGCAGACTGCAGAGCACGGGGAGCTCTGCTCAGTGCTCCCTGGCGACCTCAATGGGAGGCAAATCCAAAACAGAGGGCCTGCGTGTAAACGTACACGCATGCATACGCTGACTCACCGCCGCAGAGCAGCGACAAGCACAGCCTTGCCAACAACTGCACGCCCACGGTGGTCATTAACAGAAATCCCTCAACTGCCAGGTGCGGCCGTGCCCACAAACCCGCACGAGCGTGGAGGTGTGCAGACGAGTGTGGCCGGCATGCTCGCTGTGTCAGGGCAGAGACCAGCAGATGCACAGGTGTCACGTTGCCTGAGCATGCTCGGGGCACCTTGCACACCCAGGTGGCGAGTGCTCATTGAACATTAACTGTGTGCCGGATCTGTGAGCGCCCTTTAGGATAAGACGCTCAAACACCCAGACGTGCACTGCAGGGCCATCAGCCTGCCCTACAAATCGAGAACAACCTGGTAAACACGGGCTTCAGCCTGTTATCTCCAGAAGTGCTGGTTGATGTGTAACCGCTGTTTGCACACAGGGGTGCTGTTACTTTTGCTCAGCGCAGCTAATGGCGTTGTGTTTATACAAGAGACCGCTCCTGCTAACGGAGGGCGATGTTGACCCATCCGGGGGTAAAGGGCCCGGAGGTCTGAAATCTACTTGCAAATGGGTCAGTCTCTCCACCCACACAGGAGAGATAAACAGACAGGTCAATGGACATCACAAGGGAAGCGGTTACTGAACCCATGGTAGACGTGTTAGTCTTCAGGGCAGGGGTCTTTCCTTTTCTCTGCAGTTAAAACTTTGGCATGGTTACAAGGGAAGTGACCATAAAAGAAAAATATAAGCATGCTTTAGAAGTATCACCTAAAATGTGCTTCTTATGAGAACTAAATTCTCTCCTTCTTTATACAGAGGAGGAAAAAATACATGTCACATGTATGTTTATATATTTTTTATGTGTAAGGTATATGTGTTTACATAGAAATATATTTGTATAAGATATATATGTTTGGGTTTCCCTGCTGGCTCAGTTGGTAAAGAATCCACCTGCAGTGCAGGAAACCCAGGTTTGATTCCTGGGTGGGGAAGATCCCTGGAGAAGGAAATGGCAACCCACTCCAGTATTCATGCCTGGAGAATTCCAGGCACAGAGGAGCCTAGTGGTCCACGAGGTTGCAAAGAGTGGGACACGACTGAGCTACTAAATTACCAAGATATATATGTTTATACAGAGCTATCTCTTCCCTGGTGGCCCACTGCTTAAGACCCTGTGTTTCCAATGCAGAGGCCCCGGTATCCAGTGCCCACGCCTCATGACACAGCCAAAAAACAGAACAACACAAAACCCCAAACACAGAATTAGAAATGGAAGTACACATGTGTATATGTGTATAAGTGGAAGCAGTGACAGATTTCACTTTCTTGGGTTCCAAAATCACTGTGGACTGTGACTGCAGCCATGAAATTAAAAGATACGTGCTCATTGGAAGGAAAGTTATGACAAACCCAGACAGTGTATGGAAAAGCAGACGTCGTCACTTTGCTGACAAAGGTCCGTCTAGTCAAAGCTATGGTTTTTCCAGTAGCCATGTATGGATGTGAGCGTTGGACTGTAAAGAAGGCTGAGCACTGAAGAACTGATGCTTTCAAATTGTGGTGTTGGAGAAGACTCTTGAGAGTCCCTTGGACTGCAAGGAGATTCATCCTAAAGGAAATCAGTCCATCCTAAAGGAGATCAGCCCTCGGTGTTCATTGGAAGGCTTGATGTTGAAGCTGAAGCTCCAATACTTTGGCCATCTGATGTGAAGAACTGACTCATCTGAAAAGACCCTGATGCTGGGAAAGATTGAGGGCAGGAGGAGGAAGGGGCGACAGAGGATGAGATGGCCGGATGGCATCATTGACTCAATGGATGTGAGTTTGAGCAAGCTCTGGGAGATGCTGAAGGACAGGGAGGCCTAGTGTGCTGTCGTCCATGGGGTCACAAGAGTCAGACACGACTGAGTGACTGGGCAACAACATATATACGTCTGTGTGTATGTATAGCACTGTGGCCAGGAACCAACCTCATAAACCACAGGGATCGGGAGCCTTCCCTAGGCTGCTGCGGGAGGCGCTGGCCCCTGGATGCTCTAAAAGCTCCCCCCGGCCACGATTTGCACTTTCAGTGCTGGCCCCCTCTGCTCGCCTGTTTGCGGCCCCGGCTGGTCCGGGCGGTCAAGGCCAGACCCCTGGGGGCGGCCACGGCCCCTCCTCTCCCCGCCCGCCCCCCGGGCAAATGGGGCAGCCTCATCCCTGTCTCCCCACCGCCCCACCCCTCTTCCGTCTGTCAGGCAGACAGCGACCTTTCTGACGGACACTTCGTCAATACTGTATGCACCAAGGTCGTGACACGTCTGCTTTGGTCTCCCCGCTAATCCGATTGGAAGGATTGATCCCTCGTTACTGCAACCCAAGTACACAAAGATGTGGACAGAGGGGACAGTCACACCATGCTGGTGAGATAATTGGAAACAAACCATAACACACAAGGGTGGCGTGTCAGGGACTGCCCTGGCGGTTAGCACTCTGTGCTGACCCCGAAGGGGGCATGGGTTTGGGCCCTGCTTGGGGAACTCAGATCCTCCATGCCACTCAGCATGCCAAAATAATAACAGATCATTTTTTAAAAAAGAATGGCCTATCAGATGAGAACTTAGCACTGTAATGAGCAAGAGAAAAGACCCAATTTCCCTCCTGATAAACATGTACATTCTCACGTGTAAAATAGACAGCCAGTGGGAATTGGCTGTAAGATGTAGGGAGCTCAGCTCGGTGCTCTGTGACGACCTAGAATGGTGGGACAGTGTGGGAGGTCAGAGGGAAGTTCAGGAGGGAGGGACACATGTATGCCTGTGGCTGATTCATGTTGATGTGTGGCAGAGATCAACACAATATTCTAAAGCAATTATCCTCCAACTAAAAATCGTTGCTGTTCAGTCGCTGAGTCATGTCCCACTCTTTGCCACCCTGTGGACTGTAGTCTGCCAGGCTCCTCTGTCTGTGGAATTCTCCAGGCAAGAATACTGCAGTGGGTTGCCATGCCCTCCTCCGGGGATCTTCCCAGGGATGGAACCTGAGTCTCTTATGTCTCCTGCATTGGCAGGTGAGTTCTTTACCACCAGCGCCACCTGGGAAGCCCCTGAGTTCCCTAACCAGAGACCAAAGTCGTGCCCCCTGGAGTGGAAGTGCAGAGTCTTAGCCAGTAGACCACCAAGGAAGTCCCTTAAACGCTGGAGAAGACTCTGGAGAGTCCCTTGGACGGTAAGGAGATGAAACCAGCCCATCCTAAAGGAAATCAGTCTTGAATATTCATTGGAAGGACTGATCCTGAAACAAGCTCCAACACTTTGGCCTGATTGGAAGAGTTGACTCCTTAGAAAAGACCCTGATGCTGGGAGAGATTGAAGGCAGGAGGAGAAGGGGGTGACAGAGGATGAGATGGTTGGACGGCATCACCCATTCAACAGACGTGAGTTTGAGCAAACTCTGGGAGTTGGTGATGGACAGGGAAGCCTGGTGTGCGGCAGTCCATGGGGGTCGCAAACAGGTGGACACAACTTAGCGACTGAACAACAACAACATCTTGACTGCAATGGCTGTTGCGTGACTGAGCACCATGACGAAGACAACAAACTACACTAAAAAAGGACAAACTGCAGTATATATAACTCATACGTCAAAGACCTGAGGGTTTTTTAAAATTTCAGCCTCACAAATATTTGTTTCATGATGAGAAGATGGTTCTTAGTGAACAGAATGCTGGGATTGTCATGGGGGTGGGGGACATAGAGATCCCCTCTGCAAACACTGATTAACCACCTGCTGTATGCGAAGCTGGACCCTTGAACCCACAGACAGCTGCCTCCGGAGTGCTCACAAGTGTCGTCTCTGCAGCCTTGGTTTCCATGAATGGCTGGCGCGTGAATATGCTGATCTCAGCAGATCTGAGCTCATAAAACAGATGGGGAGGGGACCCAAGCCTTCAGTGCTCATGGCATGGTTTTCTCCTACCTTAAAATAGGAGTAGGCCATGGGGGCGTTGGGAGCCACTGCTTCTTGTCTGAGTAAGAATTCTTTTCTTAACAGGAAGAGCTGTGTCCAGCTTCCACAGCAAAGGCAGTTACTGAGAGGACCTTGGGCAGATCCCAGACTCTCGAAGGAGGCTACAGACCCAGAAGTGTGTCTTCAGGTGGAGTTTTCAGGACCTGGTGTGGCTCTTGGGTTGGTTCTTCCTCCCTGCTACCATCTCCTCCTCTCCCTTGGTTACACTTATCAGCTTGTTTCTCCACGGTTCCCAGCCCCATGACCCCACAGCCCAGAAACCCCTTTGGAGTTGCAGATAAACCACAAATCAGAAGAGGTCTGACATTTCCATCTAGAGACGTTCACAATGGGTATCATGAGAAATGAGAGGCCAAGTCCACTGGTATGTCAGATCCAGTCACAAACCCCCCTACAATGTATTAATACCTTCAGCCATTCCATGTGCCCCAAATATGTCAGATCCAGTCACAAACCCCCCTACAATGTATTAACACCTCCAGCCATTCCATGTGCCCCAAATAACTCCCCAGTCCTCCCTAACCCTAACCCTAACTCTGTTTTAAGGGAGGACTGGGGAGTTTAAAAGTTTAAAAGTCCATCCTCTCTTAAAACTCTGCCGTCACCCTGGCCTCCCTCCACAGTGTGATATTTTAGACCCCTGGTCTCAAACATGGTCAGCCAGTGCAGGAGGTGCAAGAGATGCGGCTTCGATCTCTGGGTCGGGAAGATCCCTTGGATAAGGCAACGGCAACTCACTCCTGTATTCTTGCCTGGAGAACCCAATGGACAGAGGAGTCTGGTGGGCTACAGTCCAACTCAAAAAGAGTTGAACATGACTGAGCTACACACACACACACACTGGAAGTTTCCTAAGTTCTACTTTGCATGTAACATTTTTATGTGAATACCATTTATAAATAAATTCATAAAGGTCCATGAGAAGAATTAACTCTATCCTTTATTTCCAGCTGGCTCCCCTGGTATCTCTCTGTCCCCTTCTTTTCCTCCTGCCCCTCCTTCCCTGAAGCCAGAGTGATCTTTCAACCTTGTAGCTTTAACCAGGAGCTTTTCTGAGCTGGGTGGGTTTGGGCACTTGAACCTCCACAAAGTTCAAAATTGATCTCATCCTGTTCAACAAAGCTTATCCATCAGCAGATCCAGTCAAGGCTGTCTCTCAACGATCTCTCTGGTTACTGTCTAAATTGCTCTTGTAACCTTTCTGTTTTCCCTGATTACACTGTACACAGAAATTCAAATTTTAACCTGTCACGGGTAGACCAGCTGCTCCCAAACTGGATGGATGTAAGGGGGTCAGTGAACAAAGGTTCTCAACAGATGTTTGTGCCAAGAAAAAGGACAAATGGCCAATTAGCTCATGAAAAGATGTTTGCTATCATTAGCCATCAAGGAAATTCACATCAAAACCACAGTGAGATACTTGCTTCATACCTATTGGGGTGGCTATAATCAAAATGACAGATTTAAGGAACTCCCTACTGTTGCTACTGCTGCTGCTAAGTTGCTTCAGTCATGTCTGACTCTGTGCAACCCCATAGAAGGCAGCCCACCAGGCTCCCCCGTACCTGGGATTCTCCAGGCAAGAACACTGGAGTGGGTTGCCATTTCCTTCTCCAACGCATGAAAGTGAAAAGTGAAAGTGATGACGCTCAGTCATATCCAACTCTTAGTGATCCCATGGACTGCAGCCTACCAGGCTCCTCTGTCCATGGGGTTTTCCAGGCAAGAGTACTGGAGTGGGCTGCCATTGCCTTCTCCGAAGGAACTCCCTAAGCCATGGTTTTTCCAGTAGTCATGTATGGATGTGAGAGTTGGACCATAAAGAAAGCTGAGTGCATAAGAAGACTCTTGAGAGCCCCTTGGACTGCAAGGAGATCCAGCCAGTCCATCCTAAAGGACATCAGTCCTGAATATTCATTGGAAGGACTGATGCTGAAGCTGAAGCTCCAAGACTTTGGCCACCTGATGCAAAGAGCTGACTCACTTGAAAAGACCCTGATGCTGGGAAAGATTGGAGGAGCAGGAGGGGGTGACAGAGGATGAGATGGTTGGATGGCATCACCGACTCAACGGACATGGGTTTGGGTGGACTCCGGGAGTTGGTGATGGACAGGGAGGCCTGGCGTGCTGTGGTTCATGGGGTCGCAGAGAGTCGGACACGACTGGGCGACTGCACTGACTGAGGGAGCTCCTGGGTGGTCCAGGGGTCAGGAGTCCGTGCTCCCACGGCAGGGGCACAGGCTCCGCCCCTGGGGGAACTAAGGTCCTGCAAGCTGTGCTCTGTGGCGAGCAAAGACGGCTTTAAACAGGTATTGGTAAGGATGCAGAGAAACTGGAATCCTGGTAAAATGCTGGTGGGCATGTAAGACAGTGCAGGCGTTTTGGACGACAGAGGCAGCCCCTGAAAGGTTATGGATGGGCTTACTGTTTGATCCAGCTTTCCCACTGCTAGAGAAATGAAACCTAACGTTTTACAAAAACTTGTACTTAAATGTTCATAGCAGCATTGTCCATAATAGTCAAAAAGTGAAAAACCTGAAATGCCCATCTACTTATGAGAGGATAAATAAAGCATGGTCTATCCACACAGTGAAATATATTTACCCATAAAGAGAAACTAAGTGCTGAGACATTAGAATAGGGGCTTCCCTGGTGGCTCAGTGGAGAAGAATCCACCTGCAATGTGGGAGATGCAGGTTTGATCCCTGGGTTGGAAAGATCTCCTGGAGAAAGAAGTGGCAACCCACTGCAGTATTCTTGCCTTGAAAATCCCATGTTACATGTGATGACATGTTACAACTAGATGAACTTGAAAAATTAAGATAAGTAAAAGAAGCTGACCACCAAAGGCTGCATGTGATTCGGGACAGGACATGTAGAGAGACAGAAGGTAGGGCAGTGTGCTGCCTCAGGCCCAGGGGAGCTGAAAGAAAGGGACAGTGACCACCAAGGAGCCCAGGACTTCTTTCTGGAGAGAACGTCCTAAAATTCACTGTGACGGGACTTCCCTGGTAGTGCAGTGCAGGAGGCCCGGGTTTGATTCCTGGTTGGGTAACGAGATCCCAGTGCAGCAACTGAAGTTCCCACGTGCCCCAGCTAAGCCCCTGCACAGCCAGGTAAACAAATTAAAAGTAATCAAATACAGGAACACTCGTTGTGGTGGGGACTATATGACTCTGTGAATACTCTGGATGAACGGGAGAGTCTGTGAAGGACATCTCAGTAAAGCCGTTATGGAAACAAACGAAGGTGGATTCCCACGTGTCCAGCTTTGCTCTGAACGCACGACAGCGTTCCCTTCAGCTGGGCATAGGCTGGCATTAGGCACCACAAGGCGAGATATCCACATGCAAGTGTTGTCTGCACACTGGGACCCCCAAGAGACCCTCGAGGTGGGAAGTGGGACCCGAGAGGGCAGGACAGTCAGCCCCAGAAAATGAAGAGGGCGGGGGGAAGGGAATCAGTGCAGGGTGAAAATTAGGGACGCACTCCACAACACGGACGGCTGGCATTTCGTCTTTGTATGGTCTGGAAAGAGGCTTCCAGAACACTGGCTGGGCTGTGCTCTTTCTGAGAAAGTCGGTCCCTCCCCGGGCGGGATGGCAATGTACATATTGCTCGGATTCCAGTCCGGCATCCAGCTCATTAATCAGGGGAAAAATTCCGTGGTGGGTCGTTGAACTGGGGTTTTATCTGGCAACGGGGCCTGATGTTGACATTCAGACGACTTCTGGTGGACTGAGAGTCTCCAGTCAGAACGGCTTCTGCCATCTGAACCTCTTCGATTTGTTTCAGTTGGGCCCAGATCCTTCCTGTGGCTACAGATGCTGTCTTTTTTTAAAAAATTATTTTATTTATTTTAATTGGAGGCTAATTACTTTACAATATTGTGGCGGGCTTTGCCACACGTCAACATGCATCGGCTGTGGGTACACATATCCGCCCCCTCCCTCCCAACCCCATCCCTCTGAGATGTCCCAGAGCACCCGCTGTGAGTGCCCTGCTTCACACATCGATCTTGGGCTGGTCATCTATTTCACATTCGGTAATATACACGTTTCAGTGCCATTCTCTCAAAACATCCCACCCTCGCCTTCTCCCACAGAGTCCAAAAGTCTGCCGTGTGCATCTGCATCTCCTTTGCTGTCTCACATATGGAGCCGACGCGGTCTTGAGGGCCCTAGAGCGATGCTGCCAGATAGCGACGGGCGCCGCCTTGAACCTGAGTGTTCTCCTAGCTGAGGCGGCGCACCACCTTTGTTTTCTATTACCTGTCTTAAAAGAGGTGGGGTCACTCAGTCATAAAAGGGAACGCAACACTGCCGTCTGAAGAGACACGGACGGACCGAGCAGCTGTCATACAGGGTGGAGTAGGGCAGACGGAGGAAAAACAAACATCATATAATATCGCTTATATGTGGAATCGAGAAAAGTGGTCCAGACGAACTCGTCTGTAGAGCAGAAATAAGAGTCCCAGACGTAGAGAACAAATGCACAGACACCAGGGTGGGCAAGCGGGCGTGGGACGAGCTGGGAGACTGGACTGACACGTGTCCACTATTGACGCCGTGTATAAAACAGGTAACGAAGGAGAACCGACTGCAGAGCTCAGGGACCTCTACTCAGTGCTCTGTGGTGACCCAAACGGGAAGGAAGTCCAAAAAAGGGACATCTGTACACGTGTGGCTGACTTCACTGTGCTGCACAGCAGAGACTAACACAACACTGTAAAGCAACGAGAGCTCAATAAAAATTAACTTCTAAAAAAGGATTAAGGACTCAGCTGAACTTCTGGCACAGCCTTCAGAAATATAAAAGAGGTCTCAGTTGATGTAAAACATTGTCTAAATCTGCCTTTCTAATTCATATTTGACAGCTTTAGCAAGATCCTCTATCTGTGGAGCATAGCATGCTGAGGACTTTTATCACAAGCCAGACTTTATTATTTTGGGTATTGGAAGGACTGATGCAGAAGCTGAAGCTCCAATACTTTGGCCATCTGAGCTGAAGAGATGAGTTACTGGAAAAGACCCTGATGCTGGGAAAGATTTGAGGGCAAGAGGAGGGGATGACAGAGGATGAGATGGTTGGATGGCATCACCGACTCAATGGACATGAGTTTGAGTAAACTCTGGGAGATGGTGAAGGACGGGGAAGCCTGGTGCGCTGCAGTCCATGGGGTTGCAAAGACTATCAGAGACAAGTTAGTGACTGAAAAGCAACACTAAACTAAAGTCAGACCTGTTTCTCCCAATGCACATAAATAAAACCTAATCACCTAAAATTTAAAAAAAAATGAGGTGGGATTGATATTACTAATACATTGCGTGTAGCCCAATATATCAGAAATTCTACTGTTTCAAGACATTATTGATGGTAAAAGTTGTTGATTAGATATTTTACATCCTTTCATTCATACCAAGCAGAGAAGGCAATGGCAACCCACTCTGGGATTCCTGTCTGGAGAATTCCATGGACAGAGGAGCCTGGTGTGCTGCAGTCTATGGGGTGGTACAGAGTCAGACACGACTGAACACGCACATTCACACCAAGTGGAACCCACCATGTGGCACATCTTAATCCAGCCCAGCCGTGTCTGAAATGCTTAGCAGCCACAGGTGCCCAGTGGCTGGTTTCCTGAGCAGTCTGGCCTGATGAGCAGGGAAAGCAGTGTTTGGAGTGGAAGATAACTGAAGAGAATATTTTTGAAGCAACAGGATGAAGGAGGGTTTACTAAACATGGCAGAAAGTCAGTGAGCACAAAATAAGTAACAAACCTGTAAAGCTGACACCACAAAAATTGGAAAACGTACGTACGAGGGGAACTTCCACAGGACCTAAGACAGAAATGGCCAACCCAGGGCAAATATGTAGAAACAGAGGCGACAGTAGAGGGCTTTATTTCACCAGTACGTGAAGAGCCACGTCAGAGAGAAAGCTGAACACTCAAAGTAGAAAAGTGGGCAAAGGATGTGAATCGACTGTTTACAGGAGGATGTTCACATGTGCGATAAACACAACACAGACCCCGCATCACAGTTCTGATATCAAAACAGACGCCCGGCGCAGCAGGGCTCGGGGAAGGTGACGTGTCCAAGTGCCAACGTGGAGGGAAGTCAGGAAGGTTCCAAGGAAACGGACATTCTCAAATGCTGGTGGTCGAGCACGATTGTGGTCATAGGGACCACAGCCTAAAACGTGTGTGTGCCTTGCATCTACAGCATCTAGGACATGGAAGCAACCCAGACGTCCAGTGACAGATGAGTGGGTAAAGAAGCTGCGGTTCATACACACAATGGAATATCACTCGGCCATAAAAAGGAATGCTTCTGACTCAGTTCTGACGAGATGGGTGAGCCTAGAGCCTGTTATACAGAGTGAAGTAAGTCAGAAAGAGGTTGAAAGACAAATAACACATATTAGCGCTATATATGGAGTCCAGAAAGATGGGACCGATGAACCTATCTGCAGGGCGGCGGTGGAGATACAGACGTAGAGAGCAGACTGTGGACACAGCAGCCGGGGAAGGAGCTGGTGGGATGCATTGAGAGTAGTACCAAAACATCGACACTACCATGTGTAAAGTTAGACGGCCAGTGGAAACCTGCTGTGTGACACAGGGAGCTCAAACCCTGTGCTCTGGGACGACCCAGAGGGGCGGGATGGGGTGGGAGGCACCAGGGAGGTTCAGAGGGAGAGGACATAAGTAAACCTATGGCTGATTCATGTTGATGTATGGCAGAGACCAACACAATAGTGCAAAGCAATTATCCTTCAAGTAAAAATGCATTTATAAATACATAAGTGTGTGTGTGCTTTGATCTAGCAAGTCCATTTCTGGGAATCTAAAGTCTATGAACATTCACAATATTCAGAAATCTACAGAGCAGTTATCAGCTCTTTGGGACGGCAAGAACTTGGCGACAAGTGTATACGACGCATGCACGTGATCACTGCATGAAATGAACTCTTTCCGCCTAAAAGCTCTTGTCTCTTGAGGAACATCAGATGTCATAATACGTTCAGTGAAAAGGCAGGATAAATGTACGAGTAGACGCCTCAACGCCAATTTTCAGGAAAAAAAAAATCATCCATTCATGTACTCACCCATATCAGATGCAAACCAAGGCTCTGTGACACTCTGCACCGGATGCTGGCGACGTTTCTAAGGACGAAACCAAGGCAGGTCCTTGCATGTGGAGCTGCCAAGAGAAAACGAAGAGAACAGCCTCAGAGTGAAGTCCGGCACCATCCAAACACAACGTTTCCCTCTGAGCCTGTCTGAGCTGGGGAAATTCTCCGCTCGTGGATAACGCAGCCACAGAATGTCGCCTGCAACCTCCGTTCATTCAGTACATCCCTGCACTGGGCAGGGTGCGAGATATTCGGAGCGACCGTGATACCAAGGGCAAAAAAGTTTAAAATCAGGATGGGGAGCAGCCCCAGTGCCCACCACAAGGAGAAGGAATAAATGAATGATGATGTAGTCACATGGCGATTATCACATACAGCCAATGCCACTCTAGATGACAGGGACAAGTCTCAAGAGTAGGATGCCAACCAAAGGCAGCAAGCTGTGGGCTGAGGAGAGGTCACTGACGTCACCCCCAGGACCCCACGGGCGTGACGCCCACAGGCAGTCACTGTTGTGTCCCGGCTTGTCACCCCCAGGACCCCACGGGCGTGACGCCCACAGGCGGTCACTGTTGTGTCCCGGCTTGTCACCCCCAGGACCCCACGGGCGTGACACCCACAGGCGGTCACTGTTGTGTCCCGGCTTGGTTTAATTTTCTTCACTGCTCTACCATCATCTGGGGCTTTCCAGGGGCCACAGTGATAAAGAACCCCCTTGCCAATGCAGCAGATGTAAGAGATGAGGTTCAATCCCTGGGCTGGGAAGATCCCCTGGAGGAGGAAATGGCAATCCACCCCAGTGTTCTTGCCTGGAGTATCCCACGGACAGAGCAGCCTGGGGGTCTACAGTCACTGGGGTCGCAGAGAGTGGACAGGCCTGAAGGGACTGAGCAGGCACCATCATCTGAGCATGCCACCCTTCCTTCCCTCTTCCCGTTTCTCTGTCACCCTCGAATGAGCTGTAATGACCGGGAGAACTAAACGAGCCGTTCCCGAGACTCCAGTGCTTGTCTTCCCCAGAAGGAGAATTCTCTGTGACATGTAGACAGAAAGGACAGGCCTATGGTGGGGGATGGGCTGGGTGACTGCTTCTTCAAAAACGTGTAGATGATGCCCCACATGTGCCCAGATGTTGCTTTAAACCTGCAGGTATTCGTTTTTACGGGGCTTGGAAAACCTGTCTCGGAAGCTTCTTCCTCAGTCCCCTCCACCCCGACCTTGGCGCTGTTCCCACAGCAACGGCCTGGGCCTGAGTCTCTCACCCGCTGCAGGCAGACTGTGGAACACCCCCGTGGGGAGAGCTGAGGCCTTCTGGGGTGGGCTGCGGCCCACTGAACCCCAACCGGAGTGCGTGCCGCTGTCCCACGTCCGCAATCGACTTCACAGGAAACCAGGTCTCTGCAGCCCCGTTTCCAGCTTCTCGATGGCTGGAGGTGCCATCCACACGGAGACTATGGTGACCTGCGGAATCTGACATCGCTGAGGTTAAGGTGGGAAGTGAACGGTGGGGATGAGACACGTGGCTGAACCGTGCGTGAATGCCCTGGAGTTTCCACACCATTAAATCTGGGTGGGGCCTGCGAACCTGCATGTCTAACCTGCTCCCTCGGGATGCTTCAAATGGGCCACAGCTGATGTTTCCAGAGTGACTGGCCTTAACCCGGCGGCTCAGCGGTACGGATTCTGCCTGCAATACAGGAGACCTGGGTTTGATCCTTGGGTCAGGAAGATCCCCCTGGAGAAGGGAATGGCAACCCACTCTAGTATTCTTGCCTGAAGAACTCCATGGACAGAGGAATCTGTTGAGCTACAGCCCATGGGGTCATAAAAGATTTGGAGAGAAAGTAACTTCTCCCTGGAGGAAGAAATAACCACCCACTCCAGTGTTCTTGCTTGGGAAATCCCAGGGACAGAGAAGCCTGGCGGGCTACTGTCCACGGGGTCGCCCAGAGTCGGACACGACTGAGCGGCTGAGCGACCCCGCCTAGCTCACCTCTATGGGCCTCTCTGCTTGCTGTGGTCCACAGACCGGCAGCACGGGCATCCCCTGGGGGCTCTGTAGACACGCAGGATCTCAGGCCCCCACCCCAGACCTTCAGTTATGGATAGAGTCGCATCCTCCAAAATTCATGTGTTGAAGGAGGTGATTACTAATAAGTTTTTCTTTCATTTAAAAAATTTTAATGAATGTTTATTTTATTCCCCCTCTCTCTCCTCTCCCCACACCACGTCATCCTCTCCCCAGTTCTGCTCAGTCCCCACGTCTCCACCCCAGCCCAGGCCTCGCTCGTTCCACACCGTACGTGTGACTGGACAGAATTCCACCTCTACAGGTGTCAAAACCCACGTCTTTGTGGACAACAAAATGAGTCTTCTCTCTAGACTGTGTCTCCACTTATGCCATGGAGGACTCTTTTCTTTATTTTTTTCCTTCCAGTTTCACTGATATCTCTCTGACATCCAGCATGTAGGTGTAAGGCATACAGAGTCACGATCTGACTCACAAACACCATGAAGTGATTATCACAGAATTTCCATCGTCTTATTAGCTGCGGGATAGAAAAAGGAAAAAAAAAAAACACGTTTTTTTTCTTGTGATGAGAACATTTAGGATTTACGCTTCTTTTTTAAAGTGAATTCTATCTGTTTATCTCTTTGGCCATGCCGCCTGGCCTGTGGGGTCTTCGTTCCCCGCCCAGGGACTGAACCCATGTCCTTGGCAGTGAAGGCACAGAATCGAAGCCACTGGATCACCAGGGAGTTCCCAGGATTCACTCCTCTTAACGCTGACATGGAACACACAGCAGTGTGAGCAGTGCTGATCACGCTGTACATTACACCCCTGGTGCTCACTGATCTTACAGTCGGAAGTCTATTTGTACTTTCTGACCCCCTTCATCCAGTCGTCCCTCTCCACTCCCCACCTCAGTTCAGTTCAGTCCAGTTGCTCAGTCGTGTCCGACCCTTTGCGACCCCATGGACCGCAGCACGCCAGGCCTCCCTGTCCATCACCAACTCCCGGAGTTCACCCAAAGCCATGTCCATTGAGTCAGTGATGCCATCCAGCCATCTCATCCTCTGTCGTCCCCTTTTCCTCCTGCCCCCAGTCCCTCCCAGCATCAGGGTCTTTTCCAATGAGTCAGCTCTTTGCATCAGGTGGCCAAAGTACTGGAGTTTCAGCTTCAGCATCAGTCCGGACTGATCTCCTTTAGGATGGACTGGTTGGATCTCCTTGCTGTCCAGGGGACTCTCAAGAGTCTTCTCCAACACCAGAGTTCAAAAGCATCAATTCTTCAGTGCTCAGCCTTCTTCACAATCCAACTCTCACATCCATACATGACCACTGGAAAAACCATAGCTTTGACTAGACGGACCTTTGTTGGTAAAGTAATATCTCTGCTTTTTAATATGCTGTCTAGGTTGGTCATAGCTTTCCTTCCCAGGAGCGTCTTTCAATTTCATGGCTGCAGTTACCATCACTGACTCAATGGACATGAAATTTGACTGAGCAGGAGTTAGTGAAAGACAGGGGAGCCTGGCAAGGTGCAGTCATGGGGTCCCAAAGAGCCAGACATGACTTAGCGACTGAACCAATAAATGTCAATTTTTCTGTAAAACTCCATGTGGAGATGTGCATAGAGAAAAATATTGGAAAAAACTGCAGCTAGATATAACCTTTGTTTTTCACTGGACGGTCTGATTATGGAGGAAAATGTGGTCACTGACAACCAGAGCCCTGAATATATTCATTCTCTGTGATCAATTTTTGGAGACACACACACACACACACACACACACACACACAGATAGAACTATTTAACGCCCCTTTCCCACCCATAACAGGTCCCTGAGGAAAGCAGGACTGTATCTCAGCTTAGTTCACTTCGGTGGATTCCCTTTGCTCTGGAAGCAATGCCAGTGGTTGGTGGGCGCTCCTCCAGAAATTCTACCCAGGCGGGGCTGGAGAGGACGGCGGGGCTTCCCGAGGCTAAGATTCATTTGCATGATGTTTTGACTCTCACTGGCTGCCTTAGAAACAATGCAGACGCTTCCTTTGAATATATGTGCATATGCTGACGCGTGTGTGAACACAAAGGAACAGAAGAGAAACTCTTCTCCTGACCCAGCCACGATGGCCGCTCATGGTGTAATTCGGTTTACCAAGCATATCCAGACCAGATGGCTTTTGTGTATAAAAACCTGCCCTGTGAGTGCACAAGCCGTTTGGTTGCCACCAGGACCCAAGCAGGCCCCCATTCCATCAGGAAGAAAAAGAGGAGGGGGGGATTTCGCCCCAGAAAGCTAAGAGGACAGCTGAGGAAGAAGAACGTGAAAGAGTGGGGTCTGGAAGGGAGTCGGCTGGCGTGAAATATGTTCATGATTTGAAAACTCATGTCTTCGGAACAGAGGTCAATGTTGAGTCATTTCCAAGAAGTTCAATTGCTTCCTGCGAGGGAGGCAGAGTATGTGTTGTTTGGCTGAGCTGATGAGCCACGGTGCGTCTCTGAACTAAAATATAATGATGATCGGGCCAGGAAGCGACATCCAAGCTCCTTCCTTTCCAGGACCACCAGTTACCAATTAGACGTTTGTCTCCTGACTAAGGGGCTTCCCTGGTGGCTCAGATGGTAAAGAATCCACCTGCCAATGCAGGAGACGTGGGTTCGATCCCTGGGTGGGGAAGACCCCCTGGAGAAGGGAAAGGCAATCCCCTCCAGTATTGCTGCCTGGGGAATCCCATGGACAGAGGAGCCTGGCGGGCTACAGTCCACGGGATCGCAGAGAGTTGGACACGAATGAGTGACTAAACAATGACAACTCCCAACTGAGTGCAGACGTGGCCAGTGCCTTCTGTAACACTGAGATCTGGGAGCCTTCGTAAGGACTAGAGTTTCCAGGTGTAGGAAGGAGGAACAGGGGCTGAACAGGGGGAGGGCTCTTTTCCGAGCCCAACTCAATACAGTGCAGGAGAGGGACTTCCCCGTGGCCCAGTGGTCAAGGCTCTGCACTTTGACTGCAGGAGCGTGGGTCCCATCCCTGACTGAGGAAGGTGCGGCCAAACACACACACACGGAGACCACAGGAGAACATGTTTCTGATTGCGGGGTTGGGGGAGAAATGCTTTGTTGAAGACAATCCAGGGCTTCCCTGGAGCTGTAGTGGTTAAGAATCCGCCTGCTAATGCAGGGGATACAGGTTCAACCCCTGAGCCAGGAAGAAGCCCATCACGGCAGCTGCTGAGCCTGTGAGCCTGCGCTCTGCAACAGGAGAGGCCACTGCTGCGAGGGGCCCAGGCACACCGCAGCCAGGAGCAGAGCCCATGCTCTGCGCCTGGAGAGAGCCCAGGCGCAGCAACAGAGACCCAGCACAGGCAAAAAGGAATGGGAAGTGAGAGAGGAAGTCGCTCAGTTGTTTCCGATTCTTTGCGACCCCATGGACCACACAGTCCATGGGATTCTCCAGGCCAGAATACTGGAGTGGGTAGCTGCTCCCTTTTCCAGGGAATCTTCCCAATCCAGGGATTGAACCCAGGTCTCCAGCACTGCAGGCAGATTCTTTACCAGCTGAGCCACAAGAGAAGCCCAAGAATACTGGAGCAGGTAGTCTATCCCTTCAAAAATGAATAAATAAATCTGAAAAAAGCACAAGCTGGAATCAAGATTGCTGGGAGAAATATCAATAACCTCAGATATGCAGATGACACCACCCTTATGGCAGAAAGCAAAGAGGAACTAAAGAGCCTCTTGATGAAAGTGAAAGTGGAGAGTAAAAAGTTGGCTTAAAGCTCAACATTCAGAAAACGAAGATCATGGCATCCGGTCCCATCACTTCATGGCAAAGAGATGGGGAAACACTGGAAACAGTGGCTGACTTTATTTTTCTGGGCTCTAAAATCACTGCAGATGGTGACTGCAGCCATGAAATTGGAAGACGCTTACTCCTTGGAAGGAAGGTTATGACTAACATAGATAGCATATTAAAAAGCAGAGACATTACTTTGCCAACAAAGGTCCATCTAGTCATGGCTATGGTTTTTCCAGTGGTCATGTATGGATGTGAGAGTTGGACTATAAAGAAAGCTGAGCACCGAAGAATTGATGCTTCTCAACTGTGGTGTTGGAGAAGACTCTTGAGAGTCCCCTGGACAGCAAGGAGATCCAACCAGTCCATCCTAAAGGAGATCAGTCCGGACTGATGCTGAAGCTGAAACTCCAGTACTTTGGCCACCTGATGCAAAGAGCTGACTCATTGGAAAAGACCATGATGCTAGGAGGGACTGGGGGCAGGAGGAAAAGGGGACGACAGAGGATGAGATGGCTGGATGGCATCACTGACTCAATGGACATGAATTTTAGTAAACTCCGGGAGTTGGTGATGGACAGGGAGGCCTGGCGTGCTGCAGTCCATGGGGTTGCAAAGAGTCAGACATGACTGAGCGACTGAACTGAACTGAACTGAAAAAAAACCCCAGGCAATCCAAACATCAATAAACAGAAAGACAGTGCTTCACCTGATCCCATCCATGAACACTAAGGCAAGAGCATGAAAGTCCCCGTCACAAGTAAGCTTTAAGGACTGATGGAGTGAGCGCTCACACTTTGAGGAAGGTGAGACGAGAGATGCAGACAGAGGGCCTGCCCTCTGCGCTCTGGCCCCTCCACGCCCACCGGCGTGCTGCGCCTTGTGCTGTGTGTTGGCCTCCTCTCCCCAGAGGCAGAAATAGTTGCTCCACCATCAAGATCAGCCCTTCTCCCTTCTGGAGCCAGCCGTGCGGCTCCTCAGAAGATAACATTCCTTCCTTAGCCCTGGAAGGGGTCAAGATGAGCCACTGCTTGCCGTGTACGTGCAGACATCTTTGAGGAATGTTGTTGTTCAGTAGCTCAGTCGTGTCCGACTCTGTGACCCCATGGACCGCAGCACACCAGGCTCCTCTGTCCTTCACCATCTCCCAGAGTTTGCTCAAACTCACGTCCGTTGAGTCAGTGATGCCATCCAACCATCTCACCCTCTGCCATCCCCTACTCCTCCTGCCCTCAGTCTTTCCCAGCATCAGGGTCTTTTCCAGTGGGTCGGCTCTTCATACCAGGTGGCCAAAGTATTGGAGCTTCAGCTTCAGCATCAGTCCTTCCAGTGAATATTTGGGGTTGATTTCCATTAGGTTTGATCTCCTTGCTGTCCAAGCGACTCTCAAGACTTCTCCAGCACCACAGATGGAAAGCATTAATTGTTCGGCCCTCAGTTTTATGGGCAAGAATAATAAACCTTTTCCCCTTAAAGATTGGTACAGAACTGACTGGTCAGATGACCTGGGGAGAATCTGAGCTGCACCTAATAGAAGACCTTAATTCAACATTTGCTCATGACCCTGCTAGTGTTATGACATGTTACTTGTATTCTGCCTTCTTTATGAGGTGACTGTTCCTTCAGTTACCAAACGTGTGACTGGGCCCCCACAAAGTAAATGATGACTAGGTGACTTGAAACAAAGTACCAGATATACAGCTCTGTAAGATCAAGGACTGTAATAGATCGTAACTCCAGAAACGGGAAGGAGCAGCGAGGGAACCTGCACCACAACAGACTAGCAAGACGGCTGGACCGTAAAGAAGGCCGAGGGCCAAGGAAGTGATGCTTTCGAACCTCGGTGCTGGACAAGACGCTTAAGAGTCCCTTGGATTGCAAGGGACTCTTGCAAGGGATCATCCTAAAGGAGATCAACCCTGAAGATTCGATGGAAGGACTGGTGCTGAAACCGAATCTCCAATTCTTTGGCCACCTGATATGAAGAGCCGACTCCCTGAGGCTGGGAAACGTTGAAGGCAAAAGGAGAAGGGGGCAACAGAGGATGAGGTGGTTGGACAGCATGGTTAAACAGAGGAGATAGTGAGGACAGGGGAAGCCTGCTGTGCTGATATTCCTGGGGTTGCAAAGAGTGAGACATGACTTAGCAACAGAACGCCAACAGCATGCTGTATATGAAATTGCTAAGAGAGTAAATACTGAGAGTTCATCACAAGGGAAAAATATATATTTTCCCACTGCTTCAATTTTGCATCTGTATTGGATGATGGATGCTCACTAAAGTTATTATGATCATCATTTAATAATGCATTAGTCAAATCACTATGCTCCACCCATACGTGCTACGTCTCAGTAAAGCTGGAAGATATAAAAAGCGGGGGGAAAAGGAGACTTAAGACGCCAAAACCCAAATGAAACATCATTGCTCTGACAGAGATGAACAATGACACTCAGCGCCGGCAGGAGTAGGGAGGGTAAATGGACCCTTTTAGACCAGGCCAGTGGAACGGGTACAGGTACAGGCGGGTTCGGCCTTACAGGAGCACTTCAGCAACAAGTCTCAAAGCATCAGGTGTCCAGGGGAGCCCTTGGGCTCGGCACCCCTGCTTCTGGGAACCTGGTCAACCTGAAAATCGGGAAGGTCTGCCTGTCTACACAGCGGCCACGCTGACACATAAGGGACAGTGAGGCTGCAGAAGCGGGTGCGTGGAACGAACCCACGAGTTGTCGACTGCCGTGACGGTATAGCGTCTTACAGTCAGGAGCAGGAGCCTCCTTTTTTAAACATATAAATGGCGTTTTAATGCCGGGGTTAGAAAATTGTAATTAACTCCCACTTTAATTCACTACTGAAAACTGTTATCTCTAAACTCTTCAACTAAGATATTTAATTACCTACTGAAGCAATAAACTGCTTGAGAAAGAAAGCAGGATAGAACATAGTACACGACAATTCCAGTTCTGACCAATCATCTTTCGTTCATTCATTCACTTGCATATACTCTTGAAGGGCTCTGTGCAATAGAAATACAACAGCCACAAATTCAAGCCACATATGAAACTCTACGTCTTCTAGAGTCTTCTACGACTGCTTTCATACAAAAAAAAAGATACGTGAAATTAAGAATACAAAATATTGAACAAGGAATTAAAAATCTTTTGCACTAACTTTTTGAAATCTATTGAGTGTTTTGCAATGAAAGTCCATCTCAAATTGAACCAAATTCTCTTTTTAAAAAATTTTGACTTGAATTGCAGTTGATTTACAATGTTGTCTTAGTTTCAGGTGTCTACCAAAGTGAATCAGTTGCGTGTATACATATATCCATTCTTTTTTAGATTCTTCTCCTACTTAGGTCATTACGGAGTACTGAGTGCCTTCCCTGTGTTCCACAGCAGGTCCTTAACAGCTACCTATTTTATATATAGCAGTGTGTACATGTCAGTCCCAAAGTCCCAATTTATCCTCCCCCACCCTTGTCCCCTGGTAACGGTAAGTTTGTTTTCCACGCCTGTGACTCTATTTCTGTTTTGTAAATAAATTCACCCGTACCATATTATTTTACAGTCCACATATAATGAATCTCATATATTTGAGACCAGATATATTTCAAGCTCTCCATGAGCTGAGGGTGGCCAGTGGTTACCATGTTTGATGCCCCACACCTTGGGTGTGTTGAGATAACTTTGAAGCCACCTGTGTTCACCTTTAGAGGCTGAAAAATTCCAGATTCTGCAGGTCTTTCTCCATCTCCACAGCCCTGTGCCTCTGCCACGGCCCTGGCTCCAGTTTCCATGGCAACAGCTGCAGCGAGAAAGCTCTGGAGGGATGAACAGAGCTGAGCAGCTAAACCAATGCAGCCCGGCCAGGGGAAGGGTCCAGCGGGCACTCCTCGCCCCCCAGGCACACCTCGGGCACTGCCTCTGTGCCTGGGACACAGCGTGAAAGAACAGCAGCAGCATCAGGGAAGGTCTCTGCAGAAGGTGACAAAACCGTTTCTCCAAGGTCTCGGCACACAACCCCCCGGCGACCCCCGCAAGCCCCAGGGGTAGCCAACACTGTCTGCTTCACTGTTCACACGTTCTTGCGTTCATCCACGTGGGAAATCGGCCTGGGCCCTTCCTGTTTGCCACACCTAGGGCTAGGAGTCTCGGCCACGGGAGACACCACCTCATTCAGACAGTGCTGTGTCATTCACTCTTTCTTACACAAGTTCTCACTTGCCGGAGACCAGGGATTCTCTGAAAGCAGCGGGAGAGGCCTTGGGTCACTGGGAATTCATATTCCAGTCCAGGGGGTGGGCTGCAAGCACGCATGTGACGTGACGGTGGGGTGAGGAGTCCTAAGATGAGGATGAGCTCAGGGTCCTTGCACAGACGGTGAAACAGCGGGGCATGGATTAGACAAGGAGGTCTGGAGGCCCTCTCCAGGGGCACAGAGCTGGGGCAGATAAGGGGAGGAGCCTCCCCGCAGAGGGCACAGCACTCAGTGCTGCAGAAGCCCCGAGGCAGGAGCGGGCATCGAGGGGAGCCGGCCAGAGCAGAGTGAGCTGAGGCTGGCACGGCCTGAACTCAGGGTGCCCGCTCTGGCATCTACGAACTAAGTAGGAAATCACTGAGCGGCCACGCTTGCTCTCTGGTTTCTGTGGTCCTCAGCTAGGGCCGACTCTCTGCGACTCCATGGACTGTAGCCCGCCAGGGTCCTCTGTCCATGGCAAGAACACTGGATCGGGTTGCCATTTCCTCCTCCAGGGGATCTTCCCCACCCAAGGATCAACCCATATCTCCTGTGCCTCCTGCATTGCAGGTGGATTCTTTACCACTGAGCCACCTGGGAAGCTCTGAGTGTCCACAGGATTCATCTTTTTTAAAATTTGCTCTCTGATTTCATCACTGACTCGTTGGTTACTTTTTGTGGAATGCTGTTTAGCTGCCATGTAACCATTTTTTAAAATTTTTTAATTGGAGGATTGTGTTGGTTTCTGCCATCCGGCAATGCGCATCAGCCATCGTTACACTTAGGCCCCCACCCTCTTGAGTTCCCCTCCCCACCCCCCCCCCCCCGGGTCATCACAGAGCACCGGGCTGAGCTCCCTGTGTGGCACAGCAGCTCCCCGCTAGCTGTCTGTCTCACACAGCAGTGCGTACATGCCAATGCTACTTTCTCAGACTTTCTTCTCATTTCTTTTTCTGTCGTTAATTTGCTTCATGGCATTGTGGCCACGAAAGATGCTTGAGATGTAACTTCTACCCTCTTAAATTTGTTGAGGCTTGTTTCACGCCCTAGTAGGTAGCCAGTCCTGGACACTGGCCCGTGTGTACTTGAAAACAATGTATATTGCTTTGTTTTGGGGTTTCTTTGGGCCGTATGGTTCATAATAATTCTGCACCCACTATACGGTGGCTCTGGGTTGGTGACTCACGTGTTACACCTTTCTTCTCGAGCACCTCGCCTGTTAGGGTGATGTGGAGGCTTAACTGAAGTAATTTAGACACACAAAATGATCAGCACATGGTAAACCCTCTGAAGCGACAGTACTTCGGCCACCTGATACGAAGAGCTGACTCACTGGAAAAGACCCTGATGCTGGGAAAGACTGAGGGCAGGAGGAAAAGGGGGGCAGGGGATAAGATGATTGCATGGCATCACTGACTCAGTGGACATGAGTTTGAGCAAACTCTGGGAGATAGTGAAGGACAGGGGAGCCTGGCGTGCTACAGTCCCCTGGGTCGCAAAGAGTCAGACATGACTGAGTGACTGAATCACAGCAAAAAACCCTCATAACTGCCAGTCTCTCCTGCCTGCCTTTTCGGGAAGACAGAAGGAATCTATCTGCTTTCCCATACGTGAAGAGTGATAAAACCTACATTTGGAAATGTGGCAGCAGGGAGGTTCCGTAGCTGTACAAGCGACCATCAAACTATCCTGGGGTGGGCACAGCCGTCAGCACCATCAGCCACTGCCAGCCCTGAGAATCAACCTGCCCAGATGGGGCCCCTGCCAGCAGGGTGCCGTCTGCCAGTGCGGAGCCACTTCAGCAGAGCAGGAGACCCCTGCCCAGCCAAGGGCAAAGAGAGGAATCCGAATATATTAAATGTGTGTCTATATATTTTTTTTAAGTATAACAAAATTAGGAGATAGGGAATAGCATACTCACATGAAGGAGGTCTTCCTCAGTGGTCCAGTGGCCGAGAATCTGCCTTCCAATGTAGGGGGCACGGGTTCCATCTTTGGTGGGGAACTAAGTCCCCACAGGCCACAGAGCAGCCAAGCCCACGTGCCACAGCTACTGAGCCCGCAGGTCACACCTAGAGATACCCCCATGTGCAACAGAGAGCCTGCATGCTACAAGGAAGACCGCATGCAGCCAAAAGTTAAAACAAACAAAAGTATGTAAACAACAAGGGCCTACTGCATAGCACAGAGAACTCTATGGAACATCTTATAACCTACAATGGAAAAAAATCAGGAAATATATATGTGTGTGCGTGTGTGTGTGTGTGTGTGCTCAGTTGGGTCCGACTCTTTGAGACCCCATGGACTTTAGCCCGCCGGGCTCCTCTGTCCATGGGATTCTCCAGGCCAGAATATGGGGGTGGGTTGCCTTCTCCAGGGGCTCTTCCCCATCCAGGGATGGAACCCGAGTCTCCTGTGTCTCCTGCATTGATAAGTGGATTCTTTGCCACTGGAACCATATGCCACTGCCCCGACCGCCAATTCAGTTGTTGAGGTATTCACCTGCAGGACCTCAAAATGTGACCCTATTTGGAGAGGGGGTGTTTGCAGAGGTAATCCAGTTAAAATGAGGCCATAGGGTGGACCCCAGTCCAGTACGACTGAAGTCCTCATAAGAAGAGACGTGGGGACAGATGGGGACGGCAGAGGGCTTCCCAGGCGGCACTAGTGGCGAAGAAGTCGCCCGCCATGTAGGAGGCCGTAGGAGACACGGGTTTGATCCCTGGGCTGGGAAGATCCCCGGGAGAAGGAAATGGCAACCCGCTCCAGTATTCTTGCCTGAGAAACCCCATGGACAGAGGAGCCTGGCGGGCTACAGTCCACGGGGTCACAAAGAGTCTGAGGTGACTTAGCACGCACACAGAACCCTTGCCCCACTGAGGGCAAAAGCCCCGCGGAGTCTGCAACAGAGATCTGCAGATAGACAGGTACGGAGAGAGGGACACGGCAACACACGGAGACGACAGCTGCCGGTCAGCAGGAGGGGAGAGCCCCGCGGCCACCTTCCCACACGGCTTCAGAAGGAGCCCGCCCTGCCGACACCGCCATCTTGGCCTCGCAGCCTCTGGAGCCAGAGATAAAATGCTTCTGATGCTTAAGACGCCTGGTCTGCAGCACTTTGTACGGCAGCCCGAGGAAACCCCCATATCACCATGAGAAGAATTTCAACGGCGCGCTGGGTAAACCTGCCCCCAGCACGTCTGACCATCGGATCCCCTGCCCCAGTCACCAGCTGTGTGCCTTTCAGTCACAGATGAGTAAGGAGGGGTCACTCTGTCTTGGTTTCCAAAGGCTGCCATGACACATGACCGCTGACTGTTGCTGTTCAGCCGCTCTGTCACGTCTGACTCTCTGCAACCCCGTGGACTGGAGCACGGCAGGCTTCCCTGTCCTTCACTATCTGCTCAAATTCATGTCCACCTAGTTGGTGATGCCATCCAACCATCTCATCCTCTGTTGTCCCCTTCTCCTCCTGCCTTCAGTCTTTCCCAGCACCAGGGTCTTTTCCAATGAGTCAGCTCCTTGCATTAGGCGGGCCAAGTATTGGAGCTTCAGCTTCAGCCCTCCCGCTATGAACCTCTCGCTTGGTTCAGGGCACCAGAAATGTGAGAAGAAATAAGGTTTGAGAGGCACAAAGTGGAAGCCAGTACATGGAAAACTTCTAAACATGAGAAATGTGAAGCCTGCAAGCGAAGATTCGATGATCACCAATGCCTGACCACACACCAGTCACTCCCTGCCAGCCGTTCACCCCTCCGCAGGGCAGTGTCTGTGATGATACCATTTTGGTAAACTGTGGAATAGATTTTTAGCAGAATCTCTGCTTTGCTTGGGTCAGACTTGATGGACAAACAGCAAGTAAGACTGTTTGTGAAGATGTACAGATGAATGTCTGACGCATGTGGTCCTGACGAGGTCTGGTGGTTCCAGTCAAAGTGTCACATCCAGGTCCCTCTGACACAGAGATGACAAGTGAAGAAGGAAGTGCTCCAGTGACCTAGTCCTTGTATGTGCTCATTCATCAGAAAGTGAAAGTGTTAGTCCCTCAGTCATGCCCGACTCTTTGAGACCCCGTGGAGTGTAGCCCACCAGGCTCCTCCATCCATGGGATCCTCCAGGCCAGAATACTGGAGTGAGTTGCCATTCCCTTCTCCAGGGGATCTTCCCAGCCCAGGAATCAAACCAGGGTCTCCCTCATTGCAGGCAGATTCTTTACTGTCTGAGCCACAGGGAAGCCCTCCTTCATCAGTCCGTCCGTCAATTATGCTAGTGAAACAGTGATCTGATTGCACTGTTTTTCAGCATCATCCTGTACAACATGATGACAATTTGAAAAAGCATTTCAACTGCCCTTGGGTATGATTTAGTTTTAGATCAGATTTAATTTTTTTTTTTTTTCAGAATTATCAATCACATCAGAATCCAAATATGCCAGAGATTGAAACATGCCCGTGGAAGCCAAGTTTCAGTCTGAAAGAAAGAAAGTCTGGCAGGGCTTTTCAAATTTGAAGATAACTGAAAACGCTGTTGGACAAAAGTTGTAATGAAAAGAAACAGAGCTATGACAGCCAAAAGATAGAAGTCATGAAAACAACTGCAGAAGATGGTTTTTTTACCCCCTCATTACAAGAACCCAGAACTCTTCCAAACAGGAAATTAAAAGCAGAAGGAAACATGGACATGAGAGCAAATACAAACCACAATTTCTGGGTCACCAAAAAATGGGCCAGGAGGTCAGCAAGAGCTTCGTTCCCATAAACTTATGCTGATTTTACAGGAGATATGATTGTGATAACTAACACCACAAACACCCGGAGGATCGTGAGAGGTTGTGTGAACAACTATACACCAACAACCTGTGCAACCAGAAGGGGTGGGAGAATTCTCAGAAACATACAGTTTACCAAGATTGACCCAGGAAGAAATAGACCTGTGACTACCAGACGCAGAGTGGGAAGGAGGAGGAATTGGAGGCAGGGGGTCAAAAGGCACGGACCTCCAGTCATAGCTAGGTGGAAGTGACATGATTCATCGGACAGGAACCTGAGCAAACTCCAGGGTACAGAGGAACACAGAGGAGCCTGGCGTGCTGCAGCCCAGAGGGTCGCAAAGAGTCGGACACGACTTAGTGCCTGAACAGCAACAGTGTGTGGAAGGGACATAATACACAGGATGACTACTGGAGTGGGTTGCCATGCCCTCCTCCAGGGGGTCTTCCCAACCCAGGGGCAGAACCCAGGTCTCCCACATTGCAGGTGCATTCTTCACCATCTGAGCCACCAGGGAAGCCCAAGAATACTGGAGTGGGCAGCCTATCCCTTCTCCAGGGGATCTTCCTGACCCAGGAAACGAACCGGGGTCTCCTGCATTGCAGGCAAAATTTTTACTGGCTGAATTTTTACCGGGGAATCCCATAGCTGACAGTATTGCATGATATGTAGGAAAGTTCTTCAGAGAGAAATCCTAAGAATTCTAAACATAAGGAGAACACTTCTCCTTTATTCTTTCCTCCTTTTCTCTTTCTCATATCTCTGTAAGAAGGCAGTTGTCAGCTGACCTCCTGTGATAATCATTTCACAACAGATGTAAAGCAAACCATCACGCTGTCCCCCTTAGACAGTGATGTATGTCAGTCATTTCTTAATAAAACCTAAAAAAATTAAGCTAGGAAAAAAATTGCTGATTTTAGTAAGGACTTTGAGCTTTCATCATGAACTGTTACAATCAGCCATCTTCCACTGAACACGGTTTTCTTTCCCTCAAAGTGTGATCTCAGTAATATTTACAAAGAATCCACTGACTATGCCATGACAATACATAGCTTACTTGAGATCGAGCTTCATTATTTCGAACACTAATGTTTGCACATCACTGTTTTGTTTGTATACAGTTTTCAACCAGAACAGAATTCCTTGCATCAAACAGGTTTTCAAAGGAGGAAAATATACCTCGAGCTATGCAACACGGCAAAGACTTGATGCAGAGCACAGAAGGCCATGTTGACTCAGATGATACATTATTCAAATACAAATGCACTAGACCAGACAAGAAGGAATATTTACTCTCTGAATAACTCTTTAAATAAATTTCATGGGAGTTGTCATCATACTCATCTTGGGCACTTAGGAGGAGGTAAAAAAAAAATCAATGTGAGAAAACAAATGTGCCTTATTTAAACAGAACTGTATATAAAGAATTAATTTAAATAACAGGGGAAGTGTTTACTAAACCAAGGGGCAAATCAGACTCTCCATGCCAGGCGCCAAGTGGGACGCTGAGTCCTCGATTCTGCCCTGGATGCCGCGGGGACTGTCCAGACGTGGCCCACCTTGGGCTTGTCGCCCTGGGGCACTCTGAGAGACAGTGTGCCTGGGAGCTGTGTGCCTGCAGCACACTCTCTCTCAGAGAGCTTACTCAAGAGAGGAAAACAAGTTCTGAGTGGCTGTCATCCACCGCGGACAACATTCTTGCAGCTGTTTGGGAATTTGAAAGCAAAAAAGCAGCCCCTCTGTTTCAAAAACACTGATAAATCCGTGGATCTGTAGGAATGTGTCTTATGCCACTCATTCCCTTGATCTTGACAGAGAAAGAGGCGCCTTTGCAGGGTCTGAGGTTGCTGACTGTCTCCGTGTGTTGCAAGAACAGTTACGTCTTTTCTATCTGGGGTGCTCATCTCATTTTTACCATTTTTTAAGTGGTGGAAAAATGCACATCCCATGACTTTTACCTTTGAAACCAGTTTTTATGTGCAGTTGTGCGCCGCCAGGTATGCTCATGCTGTTGTGCGGCCGAGGTTCTCATCTTGCCAAACTGAAACCCTGCGCCCAGCAGACTCTTCACCGTCCACCCCCTGGGCACCACCGTTCTCCCTCTGAATCTGGCTCTGGGGGCCTCATATAAGTGGGGACATAACAGCTGTTGTCTAATCCCTCTGGAGCAAAATTATTTTCATAAGAAGAGGCGACGCAGCCAAAACCAACAAGCAAACGTGCACAACACACAGGAGGCGCATTCCAGAGGTGCGCCAGGCCGCCAGTTAATAAAACACCGCGTGTCACTTACGTGACACTTTTTGTTACTTGAGCCATTCCGTGATATTTGGGGGTGATTCCATGCTGCCTTGTACACTCATCCTGAGCACGTTTTCAGTTGTGTATCCCGTTTTCCTATTTGTTGTTCTGCGTTCTTTTCCTCAGAGAGGCTCCCCACCCGCCCCCCACCCCAATTGCCCAACTTCAAAGCCTACTAAGCCCGGATCTCCTCTGGGTCAAGTGCTCGATAACTTCTCTCTTATGTTTCAAAACCCAGACTTTGAAACCAAACTGAGACGTCATTTCCCTCCTTATCAGGCAGATAAAGATGAAAGAATTGATACCACCCAAGGTTGACAGGGGACTGGAGGAAGGGGTGTTGGAGAGGGACGGCTGGTTCATCCTTCCTAGCAAACATTCTGTTGGGGATTACAGAGTTTAGAAGGCACATTACCCTTTGATCCAATAATTCCACTTCTGGGACTGTGTCCCTGCCCGTCTGCATTCACACAAGAGCACCCACCCACACACAGCTGAGGCGAGGCCTTGACTCTGACGGTCAGGAAACCAACAACAAGGACGTGTAACACAGCCCCAAGTGTGTCAGAGAAAGCACCTCAACAACAACTTCTAACCTCTGCGCAAGACGAGACTCACGGGCGCGGTGGGGATGAGCTGAGAAAGGAGCACTTTCACACACACACCACCGCATGTAAAGCAGATCCTAACGGGAGCTGGTGCCCAACACAGGGAGCTCAGCTCGGCACTCAGGAGCCATCGAGCACAGGACCCAGAGGACACCCAGACCTAGTGGGCTTTGAAGTCTGGCAGTTTGGGTGGGGGGTGGGTGTGGAGCCTTTCTGAGGAAGAGCACGCTTCTCCTGCTAAGTCGCTTCAGTCGTGTCCGACTCTGTGTGACCCCATGGACAGCAGCCCACCAGGCTCCTCTGTCCACGGGATTCTCTAGGCAAGAAGGTTGGAGTGGGTTGCCATGTCCTTCCGAGAAAGGGAACGCAAAACAACAAATAGGAAAACGGGATACACAAACACGTGCTCAGGATGAGTGTACAAGGCAGCATGGAATCACCCCCAAATATCACGGAATGGCTCAAGTAACAAAAAGTGTCACGTAAGTGACACGCGGTGTTTTATTAACTGGCGGCCTGGCGCACCTCTGGAATGCGCCTCCTGTGTGTTGTGCACGTTTGCTTGTTGGTTTTGGCTGCGTCGCCTCTTCTTATGAAAATAATTTTGCTCCAGAGGGATTAGACAACAGCTGTATGTCCCCACTTATATGAGGCCCCCAGAGCCAGATTCAGAGGGAGAACGGTGGTGCCCAGGGGGTGGACGGTGAAGAGTCTGCTGGGCGCAGGGTTTCAGTTTGGCAAGATGAGAACCTCGGCCGCACAACAGCATGAGCATACCTGGCGGCGCACAACTGCACATAAAAACTGGTTTCAAAGGTAAAAGTCATGGGATGTGCATTTTTCCACCACTTAAAAAATGGTAAAAATGAGATGAGCGCCCCAGATAGAAAAGACGTAACTGTTCTTGCAACACACGGAGACAGTCAGCAACCTCAGACCCTGCAAAGGCGCCTCTTTCTCTGTCAAGATCAAGGGAATGAGTGGCATAAGACACATTCCTATAGATCCACAGATTCATCTGTGTTTTTGAAACAGAGGTGCTGGTTTTTTGCTTTCAAATTCAAATTGAGAGAGTAGCATTGACATATATGCACCACCATGTATAAAATAGATCGCTGATGCGAAGCTGACGCATAACACAGGGACCCCAGCTCAGGGCTCTCCGTCAGCCTAGAGCCGTGGGATGGGGTGGGAGGTGGGAGGGAACTTCCAGAGGGAGGGGACATATGTATCAGTTCAGTTCAGTCGCTCAGTCGTGTCCGACTCTTTGCAACCCCATGAATCGCAGCACGCCAGGCCTCCCTGTCCATCACCAACTCTCGGAGTTTACTCAAACTCACGTCCATCGAGTCGGTGATGCCATCCATCCATCTCATCCTCTGTCGTCCCCTTCTCCTCCTGCCCCCAACCCCTCCCAGCATCAGAGTCTTTTCCAATGAGTCAACTCTTCGCACGAGGTGGCCAAAGTACTGGAGTTTCAGCTTCAGCATCATTCCCTCCAAAGAAATCCCAGGGCTGATCTCCTTCAGAATGGACTGGTTGGATCTCCTTGCAGTCCAAAGGACTCTCAAGAGTCTTTCTCCAACATCACAGTTCAAAAGTATCAATTTTTCGGTGCTCAGCTTTCTTCACAGTCCAACTCTCACATCCATACATGACCACTGGAAAAACCATAGCCTTGACTAGACGGACCTTTGTTGGCAAAGTAATGTCTCTGCTTTTCAACGTGCTATCTAGGTTGGTCATAACTTTCCTTCCAAGGACTAAGCGTCTTTTAATTTCATGGCTGCAGTCACCATCTGCAGTGATTTTGGAGCCCAAAAAATAAAGTCTGACACTGTTTCCACTGTTTCCCCATCTACTTCCCATGAAGTGATGGGACCAGATGCCATGATCTTCGTTTTCTGAATGTTGAGCTTTAAGCCAACTTTTTCACTTTCCACTTTCACTTTCATCAAAAGGCTTTTTAGTTCCTCTTCACTTTCTGCCATAAGGGTGGTGTCATCTGCATATCTGAAGTTATTGATATTTCTCCCGGCAATCTTGATTCCAGCTTGTGCTTCTTCCAGCCCAGTGTTTCTCATGATGTACTCTGCATATAAGTTAAATAAGCAGGGTGACAATATCCAGCCCTGACGTACTCCTTTTCCTATTTGGAACCAGTCTGTTATTCCATGTCCAGTTCTAACTGTTGCTTCCTGACCTACATATAGGTTTCTCAAGAGGCAGGTCAGGTGATCTGGTATTCCCATCTCTTTCAGAATTTTCCACAGTTTATTGTGATCCACACAGTCAAAGGACATATGTATACCTATGGCTGATTCCTGTTGATGTATGGCAGAAACCAGCATAACACTGTAAAGGAATTATCCTCCAGCTGAAAAGAAGCTTTTAAAAGGTGAAAACAATTTTTAACAAAATACTTAATATCATAAAAGAATGTTATATGAAAAAAAATTAAAATTCACATATGTGCCACGATCCCAATTTGGGGCAAAAAAAATAATTCGCGCTTTCATTATTCGTCTACAAATTGTAGTGGGTATTGACAGTGTGCCTGGTGCTCTGACACGATGGAGAGGGAAGACAGAAAATGTCTCTGCCCTCCGGGGGCTTCCTTCTAGTAGGAGAAACAGAAAACAAAGTACCCATCGAGATAGCCATGTCACAGTGTATAGACAGGCTGGAACGATGAGTTCCAACATTAGCCACTAATTCCCTCACTGAACAAACACCGTGGAGAGACTCTCCACATAGAGGGAGGAGAAAAATACCAGAATGAACACTGCAACAGTTAATTTATCTGACGCAGACTCGTGCCAACTTCTCCAGTGTGGTTCGTACTTGCAAAACCCTGGCGGGGGTGTGGGAGTCTAATCTTACCAAGGAGAGAATGGATATGTTAAGCAAAACAGAGCATATTCACACACTGCACAGCCATTCGAATGAATGAACCGAAGCGCCAAGCTTCCACACAAACACATTTGGGCAACATAATTACTGCATCAGGAGCTGAAGTCCCAACACAAGGCCATAAGGAATGGAAGCTGTCAATCACCTCCCCAACAACACTTTCCCAGTGCACTTGTTTGAAACCATCTTCCCCCCCCCCCTTTTTTTTAATTGGAGTAGAATGAGTATAGTATAGTTGAATTGGAGTATACTTGAATGCATCTCCTGCATCACCATCTGATCACCAGGGAAGCCCACAGCTGATTATACGAAGCTGTGTGAGTTTCAGGTGTACGGCAAAGTGATTCAGTTCTCTCTATATATTCATATATATTCAGTTATATATAAATTCTCTTGTATACATTCCTTTCTATTATGGTTTATCATAGGATACCGAATATAGTTCTCTGTGCTATGCAAAAAGAAACTTGTTGTTTATTCATTCTACGTAAAAAAGCTTGGGGGCTTCCCTGGTGGCTCTGTGGTAAAGAACCTGCCTGTCGATGCAGGAAACACAGGAGACTCGGGTTCGATCCCCTTAGGAAAGATCCCTTGGAGGAGGAAATGGCAACCCACTCCAGTATTCTTGCCTGGAGAATCCCAAGGACAGAAGAGCCTGGTGGGCTACAGCCCATGGGGTCACAAAGGAGTCAGACACCACTGAGCCACTGAACAACTATACAAAAGCTTTACATCTTCTCTTCTGTTTTAAAAAAATACAGAACGGCTATATCCTATTTCAGATTACTTTTCCTTCTAGGTTATTACTTGTCGTTACCTATTTTGTGTGTTTATGTTAATCTCAGACTCCTAATTTCGCCTTCCGGCCCCCTCTCCCCTTTGGTAACCCAGTAGGCTTGCTTTCTGTGTCCACTTCTGCTTTGTAAACAAGCTCATCCCTATCGCTTTTCAAAGACCCCCCTCTAGGCTGTGCCCCGGGGTATTTGTCTTGCTCTGCCTGGCTGGCTTCCTCAGTGCGATCCTCTGCAGTCGCACCCATCCATCTTCTTTCTCTGCGTGTTTACAGCTCTCCTTACTGTTTTGCCTCCTATCAGCCATAATTCAATTAAAAAGGGCGGTTCAGTGAGTCGACTGTCTGCTGCAACAGATGCCCACTCGCAGGATTGCCGACCCTCCCTGGAGGAATCTAATACTCGAGCAATTAGACGGGCCGTCCGCCTCCTCTGTCAAGAAGCAGAGACGTGACAGCGACGTGCGGGCCCGTGTTTCTCAAACCCGAGCATGTTTACCGCCGGAGCCTGGAAAATTCCAGCCTCGGAGGCTCCCTCTCCGCCGCTTCCACCGGCTCCCGCCCCTCCCACGCCAGGCGGCAGTTTCCATGGCGACCGATAAGCCTGCCCGCAGCCGCTGCTGGTACCGCAGAGAACAAAGCGGAGCCGCGATAATGACATTGCCTGGCGGGGGATGGGGCCAGGCCGGCCGAGGCCGCCATCCGCGCCCCTCACCCATCCGTTGCACAAGCGAGTCCATGCGGGACCACATTTCTGCATTCCAGAAAACCTTCTGTTTTTTATCTTTGGACTTGAAAACTTCTTTCCATTGAGATAGAACTGAGCTATACCCTTGTATAGGTTTAAGGCAGGCAGCGTCTTGAGCTGATACATTGATGAGTCACAACAGGCTCAACACTGTCCCCTCCGCTAACACCTCTATCACAGCACACAATTATCATTTCTTTCTTTTTTTAATTTTAAGAGCAGTTTCTCTTCCATTGAAAACTCCCAGAGAAGCTTAATTTGGAGAATGGGAGTTCTCTGGGGCGACGGGAGGATGGGGAGGCTGGAGGGGTCCATGAAGAGGATGAGGGACGCGTGGCCGACTGGCCGGTGTCTGCACAGTTGAGGGGCAACCCCGGGACCCGCGGCGGCAGCACCTGAGAACTTTGGGGGCGCCTCCTTGGATGTTAACGGGCGCGCCAGGGTGTCTGAGGCTCCCCGGATCTCAAGACCTCGGGGCTGCACTGCTGACGAACACCCACTGGGATGGCTGATATTTCCGCGTTCTTCCGCAGTATTAGGGAAAGACCTGAGTGGAGTTCTCTGCACTGTGTCCGCACTGAGCCCCGGGATGTCCTCCCGCTTGGGCCCACGTCCGCCTACCGACCCTCCAGTTCCTCTCCTGCGAAGCCCCTCGCCCACCCAGACGGCCAGCGGCTGGGCGGAAGCAGCGGAGGTGGGGGGGGTGGGGGTGGGGGAAGGGCTGCTTAGTGGGGTCAGGGTTTCCTTTGGGGGCAAGTGTTTTGCTTCTAGATACGGGTGGTGGTTGTACACCGCTGTGGACGCACCAGATACTGCATGGCTCTCTTTGGAAGGGGACATGTGGCTGGCTTTATTTTGGGGAGCTCCAAAATCACTGCAGATGGTGACTGCAGCCATGAAACTAAAAGACACTTACTCTTCGGAAGGGAAGTTATGACCAACCTAAACAGCATATTAAAAAGCAGAGACATTACTTTGCCAACAAAGGTCCGTCTCGTCAAGGCTATGGTTCTTCCAGTGGTCATGTATGGATGTGAGAATTGGACTATAAAGAAAGCTGAGCGCTGAAGAATTGATGCTTTTGAACTGTGGTGTTGGAGAAGACTCTTGAGAGTCCCTTGGACTTCGAGGAGATCCAACCAGTCCATCCTTAAGGAGATCACTCCTGAATATTCATTGAAAGGACTGATGCTGAAGCTGAAGGTCCGATACTTAGGACACCTGATGCAAAGAGCCGACTCATTGGAAAAGACCCTGATGCTGGGAGGGATTGGGGGTGGGAGGAGAAGGGGACGACAGAGGATGAGATGGATGGATGGCATCACCGACTCGATGGACGTGGGTTTGAGTAAACTCCGAGAGCTGGTGATGGACAGGGAGGCCTGGCGTGCTGCGGTTCATGGGGTCACAAAGAGTTGGACACGACTGAGTGACTGAACTGAGTGACTGTGGCTGATTCAGGTGATATATGGCAGAAACCAACACAATATTGTAAAGCAATTATTCTTCAATTAAAAATTAATAAATTTTTAAAAAATCCTTTTTTTTTTATATAGATATCCACTGGGAAGTTGCTCCATGACGCGGGGACTCAACCCTGTGCTCTGTGAGGACCCACAGCGGTGGGATGGGGTGAGGGGTGGGAGGGGGTTCTAGAGGGAGGGCATACAGTGTACTCATTGCGATTCACACTGCGGTACGGCAGAGACCAACATGACACTGGAAAGCAATTACCCTTCAATTAAAAATAAATTAAGGAGAAGTATCAAAAGACATCCTTATATGTGGAATCTAAAAAGAAATCATACAAATGAACTTAGAAAACAGAAAGAGACTCACAGACTTCGAAAATGAACTTATGTTTGCAGGGTAGAAGGGATAGGGAGTATGGGACGGTCATGTACACACTGCTGTATTTAAAATGGAGAACCAACAAGGACCCACTGTAGAGCACAGGGAACTCTGTTCAGGGTTCTGTGGCAGCCTGGATGGGAGGGGGGTTTGGGGAGAATGGATACATGTAGATGTATGGCTGAGTCCCTGTTGTTCACCTCAAACTATCACAACATTGTTAATGTTACACCCCAAAACAAAATGAAAAGTTTAAAGTTTGAAAAAAAATTTTAATTAAAAATAAAAATTCTTAATTTTTCAATTAAAAATTTTTTACTGCTAATTTTTACTGGAGTATAATTTATAATGTTGCATTAGTTTCTGCTGTACAGCACAGTGAATCAGCTATACGTTTCATATATCTTCTCTTTTTTGGGTTTCCGTTTCATCTAGGTCAGCACACAGCATTGAATGGAGTTCCCTGTGCTATACAGTAAGTGCTCATTAGTTATCTATTTTATATGGTTCTCTTGAAAATAGTTAATTTTATGGCATGGGAATTCCACCTCCATAAACCTATAAAGCAAAACTTCAAATTCCACATTTCAAACCTGGGGGCATTGTTTACAAGAAACCTCGATAATCAGAAAGTCAGAGAGAGCATGGCTCTCCCTAGGACAGTGCCGTGCAACAGAAATAGAATGCAAGCCGTGTAAGTACGTGAACATTTTCTAGAAGCCGTGACTTCAGAAGAGAAAACAAAGAAAGCTAAAATGACTGCGAGTCATGTATTTTATCTCACTCACCATACCTGAAAACAGAAAAACCAGAACAGCAATGCTAGCTCCCTGTTTTCACAGCCCTGTGGCTGACGGCTCCCCAGACCTTGAGGGTTCTGCCTCGGAAGGAGGGTTTGGCGGCCTCCCTGGTGGTCTGGTGGCTACGGCTCCCCGTGCAGGGGGCACAGATTTGATCCCTGGTCCGGGAACTAGACCCCACGTGCTGCAGCTAAAACCTGGCACAGCCAAATAAATAAATTTTAAAGAAAGAAATCGGGTTTTCCCCAGCCCACCCTGTTTACCTGTTGTCCAACTGACTGCAAAAACCACCCTCACTATTGTTCCTTCTCTAAGGAAAATCTGGCCAAACCACCATCTGCTGGGCCTTTCAGCCACTTCTTGTTCTTAGGATAAATTCCACCCTCTTCAAAACAGTCCACAGGGGTTTCCCAGGGGCTTAGCAGTAACGGATCCACCTGCCAAGGCAGGAGATCCAGGTTCAGTCCGTGGGTCGGGAAGATCCTGTGGAGCAAGCCGCTCCAGTGTTCTCGCCTGGGAAATCCCATGGACACGGAAGCTGCAGTCCCCAGGGTCACAAAGAGTCAGACGCGAGCGAGCCCCTGAACAGCAACAGAGCAGGCCACAAGCTGTAGGGGCCCCAGACCTTCTCTTCAGAGGAATGTGGGGGCGCCAGCCACGCTGGAAGGAGCTCTGTTTGAATCTTCCTCAAAGCTGGGTCCACATGAAGTTCTGAACCACTAGACACATGGGCCGAGCTGAGGTCTTCCCGCAAGGTGTCCCAGAGTAAATACTTGAGGCTTCGGAGGTGATGTGGTCTGTGACTCAACTACCATTCAGTTCTGCCTTTGGGGCATGAAAGCGGCCATGAGAAAAGTGAAAAGTACAAGTGTTAGTCACTCAGTTGTGTCCGATTTTGCCCACCAGGCTCCCCTGTCCTTCACGGTCTCCCAGAGTTTGCTTAAAGTCATGGCCATTGAGTCAGTGATGCCATCTAACCATCTCGTTCTCCGTCGCCCCCTTTGCCTTTTGCCTTCAACAAGATGAAGTTGTGTCATTAAATAATAATAATAAAACTGGAGGGTCAAATGTCAAGAAAACCAAGAGATGTGTCGAGGGAAGATAGGGTCACAGCTGAGCTGAGAACACATCAGGAGTTGACATCGCTCTTTGAATGCACACCCAGCTCTTTATGAGGAGCTACAAGCAGAGCGAACTCTGGAATTTCCACACGGAAGGGCATTGAGGGGGGCAGGCTTGGAGGTTGGGGGGTTCAGGGATGTGCCTGGTAGAAGTGTTTGCAGCATAGTGGTCACTGTTACATGAGACAGCCCACTGGAAAGAAAGCAAACAACCCCTTGAATGCATGTATTTAGGGATTTATAAAGTCAGGGATGGAGGAACGGGAGCAGAAAGGGACTCACTGTCAAGTTATTATCCCCGTGTTTATGTGACTTAGCTCGACAAACACACCTGGAAGGAGACGGCCGTTGTGCGTCGGCATTTAAAACCTTCGTATGTGAGGCAAACAGTGGACTACGCACACACGGAACACACATTCAACTCATCTCCAAGCAAGGACACGAGACGTCTCACCCCAGAAATCCAGAGAAAACCCAGCTGTGTGTGCGGCTCAGGGGTCCAATCTGTAAACAGGCAGCTGATGTTAAACCTCTTTATGGTTTAGAAGTGGACGTGGCCAGAATACTGGGCATTTGTGCCTTTTCTGGGAAAGCCGTTCCCTTCCTGAGCCGGGTGTCGATGCATACGGAGCTTGGACCTGAGCCTGGCCTCCGTAGGCCATTAATCAGGGGAAATTCCACGGTGGGTGTCTGCCCTGGCGTTTTGTTTGGCAGCTGGGTCCGAGCTGTCATCCTCATGGTTAGTTTTCAGAGGCGGCTCGTCTCTTCTGAGAAACAACCGCCTTCAGCGGGACCCTGGCTTGTGCCCGTGTTTGGTCCAGGTCTTGCGCTGGTGCCCGACTGCTACAGGATGCTTCGTGTGCGTCTGCGCGGGGCTGGGGGAAGTGTCTGGAGCAGGCAGGATGCTCCTTTGCTCACCTCACCAGGAGACAGTGCAGGTGAAGATGCACTTTCACAGTCGTGGGATGGGGCAAGGGCCCAGGAAACCAAGCAAAGGAGCTGGTGAGTGTAAAGGAAAACACTGAGACGTCTGCCTCCACAAACTGGAAAAACGAGAGACAGGGAAACCCCGTCATGACTTAGCCTTAATGAACAACCGAGTGAAAACGTCACAAAACGTATATTCAAAGCGTGTCTACACAGGCACAGGAGCCCAGACCATGTAGAGGTGAAAGAGGGGGAAAAAACTCAAGATAAAAATATAGGATATTGCCAGGGGTTGCGGGGGCGGGGGGGGGGGGGTCAAATGTTGAAAGCCATCACCTTACTTGGGACCCAAAAACTGGACATCGAAACCAAAATGAGAGGCTGCTTACTCCCATGAGACTGACAAGTTATATCTGAGATGTGTTGTCTTCTCAGGACTCTGAAAGCCATTTGTAATAATTTTTTAAATACATTGATTTACTTGGCTGTGCCGGGTGGTGGGTGCAGCACTTGAGATCCTCAGTTGCGGCATGTGAACTCTGTCTCATCATGCAGGATCTAGTTCCCTGACAAGGGATTGAACCTGGGCCCCCTGCATTGGGAACACGGAGTCTCAGCTACAGGACCACCAGGGAAGTCCCTGTAATCATTCTAATGTCACTGATGCATGCTACATACTTATTAAATATTCTTCTCCTTGCTTCCTAAGTTGTATAAATATACTACTATTAAAAAAAAAAAACTGAGAAAGATGAAAAAAGCAACAAAACCCAGGGCTGTCAAAGATATGGAGAAAGGGCCAAAGCCCTAAGCTAATTGCGTGTGGTTGGCACAGTCTTTGTGGAGAACACAGGAAACAGGTCTCAGAGTTAAGGACAGACATAGCTTAACACATGCAAGCCCACTTCTGGACTGTGAGGATATTCACAGCACGACACGCCCACAGGGCATCATCGCAACATGAGGTCAAGGGAACTGGGGGCAGGGCGGAGAAAATGCAAGGCCTACACAAGAACATCAAGTGTGACGACGAGGCAGCGTTTTGCTGTCAGAGAAAAACAAGTGTCATATATTAACACACATACATGGAGTCTAAACAGATGGCAGTGACGAACCCCACGCAGGGCAGCGGCGAGGATGCAGACCCACAGAGCAGGCTTGTGGGCACAGCGGCGGAGGGAGACGCTGGGGAACCCACACGCAGGGCAGCGGTGAGGATGCAGACCCACAGAGCAGGCTTGTGGGCACAGCGGCGGAGGGAGACGCTGGGGCAAGTGAGGCAGGGCAGCGGTGAGGATGCAGACCCACAGAGCAGGCTTGTGGACACAGCGGCGGAGGGAGAGGCTGGGGCAAGTGAGCGCCTAGCCTAGAAACAGCATGTACATCAGACAGCTGGGGGGAACCTGCTGTCGGATGCAGGGAGCTCAGCCTGGTGCTCCGTGCTGACCTAGAGGGCTGGGGGGACTGGGGCCGGGAGGCAGCTTCAAGGGGAGGGGACACGTGTATACCTACGGCTGATTCCTACTGACGGGGAGCAGAAACTAACACAACACTGTAGAGCAATTAACCTCCAATTAAAACTAAATTAATTTATAAAAATTTGTTTTTGAAGGACACTTAGTATCATGTTATATTTGAAGTGAGATGGAAGTGAAGTGGAAGTTGCTCAGTCGACTCTTTGCGACCCCGTGGCATTCTCCAGGCCAGAATACTGGAGTGGGTGGCCTTTCCCTTCCCAGGGGATCTCCCAACCCAGGGATCGAACCCAGGTCTCCCACATTGCAGGCAGATTCTCTACTGTGGAGCCACTGGGGAAGCCCAAGAATACTGGAGTGGATAGCCTATCCTTTCTCCAGCGGATCTTCCTGACTCAGGAATCGTACAGGGATCTCCTGCATTTCAGGCGGATTCTTTACCAACTGAGCTATCAAGGAAATCCCTCATAAAATATTTAATGGGCGAAAAAGCAGGATATAAGCCTTTATGCAGGGGCTCCCCATGTGGCTCAGTGGTAAAGAATCCAGGAGAGCCAGGTTCCATTCCTGGGTGGGGAAGATCTCCTGCAGAAGGAAATGGCAAGCCACTCCAGTATTCTTGCCGGAGAATCCCATGGACAGAGGAGTCTGGCGGGGTACAGTCCATGGGGTCACAAAGAGTCCGAACAACTAAAGCAGGACTTAGTACGCAGGTGCTAAGTGCTGGGAAGGCGGACCCAGCAGATAACCAGAGTGGGGATCTTTTTTCACTTGGATGATTATAGGACAATGGAGAGGCACTGATTTCAGTGGAGCCAAAGCCGGAAAGATGACAGAGGGCCAGTTCTGTTAGACATGCACACAGTGGGGCTGGGCACAGGCAAGGGCAGGTTCAGGGGCTGACGGCCGCCTGTGGGCTGGGGCAGTCCAGGCGAGCAGAGGGCGGAGGTGAGACTGCAGAGACCATCAGAAGCCACCGCGTCGAGAGGCCCTGGGCTCCTGCGGAGGTTGTTTTTTTATCTCCAGAGTGATGGAAAGCCACTGAGAGCTTTCAGCCAGAGGAATAGCTTGGTCAAAGATGCAGATAAAGAACTTCCCTGGGGGCCCGGTGGTTAGGAATCCACCTGCCAATGCAGGGGACACAGGTTCAATCCCTGGTCTGGGAAGAGTCCACATACTGCGGGGCAACTAAGCTGAGCGCCACAACTACTGAGCCCGCGCTCGAGAGTCCATGCTCCACAGTCGGAGAAGACCCTGCACCGCAGCGGACAGCAGCTCCTCGTCACCGCAGCCAGAGGAAGCCCGCACAGAGCCGTGAAGGCCCAGTGCAGCCAAAAACGGATGGATGGACAGACAGTGATGCAGAGGAACGCAGGGCGGATATAAAATAAAACAATTAAAACAGAGAGAGACAGACACCTTAATATGAGCTATTCAGAGGGAGACAGGGAAGCCGTGGCCCTGATTTTAGAGCTTCACTTGTGTCTTAAAGTTCTCAATGGTTTGAGACTCAGAATAATCCACATGCCAAGAAAGCATGTTTGTGGGGAGCATATTCTAGCCCCCTCAAGAGCCACATAGGCGTTGTGTTGGTTAGATGCCATACCTGGCAGGCTGCAGTCCTGTAATCAATACTTGGTTTTGTTTTTGGCCAATCACATCGCTTGTGAGCTCTTAATTCCCTGACCAGGGATTGAACCCTCAGCAGTGAAAGCAGGGAGTCCTAACCACTGGAGTTCCAGGAAGCTCCCAATCAATACTTTTTAAATGAAGAAATTAACCAAGTATTTAGAGCAAAAACAAGCTTTTGAGGTATTCATAAGAAAAATAAAAATCAAAACAAACTGAAACAACACAGCAAAACACTCAGCTGTGTGCCCGTTTAGGCAAACCAGGGTTGGAGTCCCCACTCTGCTGTATATTAGCTGTGTGACTGGGTGAGTCATTTCATGTCTCAGAATCTCAGCTTCCTCATCTATGGAAGGAGAGCCAATCTTGCTCCAGGATATCATTTTTTCTGAAGAATAAATTTAAAAATGCCTGTTAGTGCTCTGCACAGTGCCTGGTTTTCAACAGTCACTTGGTAAATCTCAGCAGTTACTCTCTCTCTGAGAGGGCACAAATGAAAAACGGGAAAGGAGCACTGAACACGGGAAACTCATGCTGGACCGATAGCGATTATTTATTAAAAAGGAAAATTCTTACCAGTTTTGATCCACATAAGATGAGTTTCCCTGCTGGCTCAGATGGTAAAGAATCCGCCTGCAACGCAGGAGACCCAGGGTTTGATCCCTGGGTCAGAAGATCCTTTGGAGAAGGGAATGACTACCTACCCCAGTACTCTTGCCTGGAGAATTCCATGGACAGACCACGGGGTTGCAAAGAGTCGGACACAACTGAGTGACTAACACACTTAGATTAGGTGTCAGCGATGAAAGCAAGGGATTAGAATAAAGGTGATCATAAAATTGGGCTGGTGTACTAATCTACGGGGAGAAGAAGCAAATGCAAACCATTTTTCATACTGTTACACTGTGGGGTGGCGGTGGAGGAGTCAGGGATACTCTGTTGGTTTTCAGAGATCTCTATCTTGCTGTTCTGTTACACCAAGCTCGAGTTTATTCTGAATGAAAAGTGGAAGGACAAAAGTCTAGAATAAATATATTTGCACACAGAGACTCTTGAAAGTTGATTGGACTGCAAGGAGATCAAACCAGTCAATCCTAAAGGAAATCAAACCCTGAATATTCACTGGAAGGACTGATGCTGAAGTTCCAATACTTTGTCCACCTGATGTGAAGAGGCAACTAGTTGGAAAAGACCCTGATGCTGGGAAAGATTGAAGGCAGGAGAAGGGGACAACAGAGGATGAGATGGTTGGATGGCATCACTGACTCGATGGACACAAATGTGAGCAAACTTCATGGAGACAGTGAAGGAGAGGAGCCTGCTATGCTGCAGTCCACAGGGTTGCAAAGAGCTGGACACGACTTAGTGACTGAACAATAACACACAGAGCCAACTGCCTTTGAACAAAAAAGGCTGAGCTGTTTTCTTCTGGTGTTTTCCCCATAACCTCATTTGGGATTTGCTAGTGCAATTCATGGGGGCCCCATGGCACAAACAAGGGAGTCTTGAAAGTTCTTCCTATTTTCAGACAAAAAGAATAAGTCCCCAAATAGCTGAAAGCCAAAAATTAAGAAGATACACACACACACATATATATGCACATACACATATACATTTAAATTTTTAAAGAATATTTTCTTGCCACGTTGCATGACACGTGAGATCTTAGTTCCCTGACCGAACCCACAGCGCTTGCATTGGAAGAGTGGAGTCTTAACCACTGGGAAAGTCCCAAGGAAATACATATAAAAGACTGAGTATCCAGTGATTTTCTATTTATCAGATTTTAAGAATCAATAATCACATTCTACTAGCTCTTGTGTATAAGCTGCCTTTTTTTTTCCAGGGGTCCAGACAAAACACCTCCCTATGAAAGAATAAAGTGAAATTCTGTCTAGAAAGCTCTTAACCTCTGTGACAGAGACCGGAAGAAACAAAATGCGATGCTTTTCCTTTTAGGAACACACAAGGGTCTACGAGTTAACTTGAGAACCCCTGCAGCTTGCTCGAGAGTCAACAAAAACAAATACAAGTCTCTGGGTTTTAAAAAAAAGAAAAGAAAAGGTATTCTGAATATGAAAAAGTAAAAAGAAAAGTTAAAAGGGAAAAAAGGAGGTGGCACAGCCGGTGTGGGCAGAGGGATGGCGTTTAAGTCTGTTCTGCAGGCCTAGGGTGCAGGAACCTCACCCCTGGGCTCAGCTCCCACCACACCGTGTGCGTTGCTGGAATGGAAGCGCGCTTGTGGGCTGGGGCAGGATTCCACGGCTGCAGACGGCGTCTGGTGATGAGACCATTTTTAAAAATTATTATTATTTAATTCTCAATGGCTTTGTTTCGATGGCCACCAGTTTCATCCCAAACAAGTTGAATAAAATCCCATTTCTGTTCCTTCTGGCCCGTGGGAATGTCTCCCCTTATCTCTCTGTGAAATATGTCACACGTAGAGAAGAATGCATGAGGAGATGCAACTGGAACTTTCATAAAGACACTTGTGAAACCCAAGCCCAGCTACGGGCCGGGCCGTGTTTTCCAACTGCCAGATCTCAGCTTTCAGATTCGCTGAGAATCAGTTGTTCCGATGACGGCTTTGGCTGCATGGCTAATTCCCCTGAAGTGGACACATGTATCAACTTTATCTACGCAACAGCAGCAAGTAAAAGTGTGTTCCTCTGAGCTCTTTCGGATGGTGACAGCAACCACATCTGGAAGAGAGCTTTTGAGTGATTTGAGGTTTTAGTTTCATTTCTACGGGAGCGGAGTGCGAGTTCAGATTTACGCTGGCTAACAGCTGTCCTGTCACGACCAAACTGGAATTTAGGGCACTCTAAGGATTTTTAATCTCTTAAAATGAAGAACCTTTGGGTGGTTCGACCAAGAGTATTCCATGGGTCTGGGATGTCAAGGGTGTTGTAAATGAGAGAACAGGATTCCAGCACCCAACCTGTTTTTGTGACTGTCTTTGTTGTTTGAAATTCTCTGAGTGCACAGATGTTTGAATGGCACGCCACGTATCTTTCTGACGTGTTTTAAACATCGGAGAGGAGCTTCATGCCTCTGGTGAGGATCCTACCCGCATCTGATGGGTGATAGAGCTGGGTCTGCAAATCAAGACAATCCTGCCCAAATGAAACAAAAACTAGGGCAAAACTGAAAACTGAAATGCGTTTTGGCCCAAGGGAAACTGAAACAGCAAAGGAAAGAAAAAACCAACTCCCCTTGCAGTCCACGTGGTCTCTGCAGTCCAGGCACGTCCAGCGTTAAGCCTGTGCCCACGACTCTCTGCACTGGCTCAGCAGTGCCCCCCTCATCCTAACCCAGGGCCAACTCTGACCTGAAACTCAGCACATGACCTTATCTGCAAACAGGGTCTCTGCAGATGTGCACGTCCTGGAGTCGGGGGAGCCCCTAGTTCCAGTAACGAGTGTCCCTGTAGAAAAGGGGAGGACACCGGGACATACGGAGATGAGGAGCATGTGACGGCTGCGGCGGGGGCTCGGGTGGGTGGAAGGACCGGGGCCAACGCCAGAGGCCAGGAGGCAGGTGGAGGCAGGTGTCCACAAGGGCCCCTGCCCACACCGCGACTCAGGGCTCTGGCCTCAGAACCGCCAGAAAATGAATTCCTGTTGTTTCAAAGCCGTCAGGTTTGTGGTAACCTCTTACAACAACCCCAGGAAATGAATACACTCACAAACTTGACTCCTTCCTTTCTTTTTTTAACAATTTAATTTAGGGATTCATTTAATTTCGGAGACTCTACAGGTCAGGATAGACTCTCCTATTTGCCCAAAAGTATATGCAAAAAAAGATTTTAAATGATCTATTTTAGAGCTTCCTATTGTGCATTTAAAATATTTTAACAGTATCAAATACAATATTTTAAAATTTTTAAAGTTTTTAATTTTTTAAAATAATTTTTATTGGATTGGAGTTGCTTTATACTGCTGTGTTAGTTTCTGCTGTACAGCAAAGTGAACCAGCTCCACGTATACACGCACCCCATCTTGCTGGATCTCCTCCCCACGTAGGTGACCACAGAGCACTCAGTAGTTCCCTGGGCGATACAGCAGGTGCTCACTGGTTACCTGTTCTGTGTGCTGAGCTCAGTGCCTCAGTCGTGTCTGACTCTGTGACCCCATGGACTGCAGCCTGCCAGGCTCCTCTGTCCATGGGATCCTCCAGGCAAGAGTACTGGGTAAGGTTGCCATTTCCCTCTCCATGGATCTGCCCGAGCCAGGGATGGAACCTTCATCTCTTGCATTGAAAGGCGGCCACAATTTAGTGACTGAACAACGACAACAACATACTATGTTATTTTATGCTGTTATACAATGTATTATGTTATACTGTGTTGCTATGTTATGTTATGTTTTATTATGCTATGTCATAACTAAGTTAATTTTGGGAGGCACTGCTTTCCCCCAAAGAAGCGTTTCAAGAAGAGTTCTGGCTGGGGTGCTGAGTTATAATAGACATCAGATGCTGATGTGAGTTGCAATCCAGTCTGCCCTGTGGACACCTCCGAGTGGGTGAACGAGGACGAAGTGGATTCGGCAAGTCAGGACTGACAGGGTTGGGGGTGTGTAGTCGCCCAGAAGCGTAGGAAGCGCTGGCCTGCAGCGCAGGAGGCACGTTCTGGAAGTGCCCGACCCACTGCCCTTGGGGTGGCAGTCTCCAGGTCCGTCCACGCTGCTGCAGTGCTGTCACTCTGCTCTCGGACAGCAGAAATTAACATGACGCTGTGAATCAACTACACTTCAGTAAAACAGATTTCAGAACATTAAATGGATTAAAAAAAAAAACAGATCGTCTGATAGTCTGAATGAAGAGGGTTGACAGAAACCTGCTTATGGCTGCCTGTGAAATGATGCAGGCTCCTAACACCAGGTAGAGACCTGCAAGGGGTGTGTGAAACAGAGAGGATGTGGAGTAGTGTTAAGTAAATAATTAGGAAAACCACACTGGGCCAGGACGCAGCTGCAGAGACAGAGAGAGAGATGGAGAAAAACACACAGGAAGTCTCTTAACGTTGCCTCAGAATATGAAAAGGGAATTCCTTTTCTTTGCACAGAAAACATATAGTACTTTTGTTTGATGTATAAGTGATTTATACTGCTGTGTTAATTTCCACTGTATAGCAAAGTGGCTCAGGTAAACATACGTATGCACTCTTTTTTATATTCTTTCCCATGATGGTTTTTCACAGGATACTGAATATAGTTCCCTGTGCTATATAGTAGGTCTTCGCTGTTTACCTAATACTTCTATAATCAAAGATAAAAACAAGAAAAGAGAGACTTTTAAAAACATCCACTTTCTGAGTTTTAGAAAGCTGCTGTGAACGGCATCCCAAGACAGAGCTAATTTATTCCATCCTCAGAGGGGATTTGTGAGCACACACCAGAGAGGTCACAGTGCCGACAAGGACAGGCTTCAGCACCCGAGACTCTCTGCCCCAGAGCGGGGACAGAACCTGCAAAAGGCAATAACAGACACGACCATAAATGCCCCCCCCCCACCTCCAAGAATTTGCCCAAGGCACTTTCTGATGTCCTAAGAAGCAATATAATTGTTTTCTTTCGGCCAAGCCAGGAAGCTATGGAATCTTAGTTCCCTGATCAGGGGTCAAATCCTTCTACCCAGCACAGGATGTGCAGGGTGTTAACCACTGGACTGCCAGGGAAGTCCCGAAGTTAACAGACCTTTGAGGCCACATGATCCCATTTTCACTCATCTCCTATCACTTTTATTTCCCATGCCTATCTATCAAAAAAAAAAAAATCACCTTAATTGGGTATTTGCCCTGTAGTCTGTGGAACACACTCCTGGGCTTCCCAGTGGCACAGTGGTAAAGAAGTCACAGGCTAACGAAGGAGATGCAAGAGACACAGGTTCGATCCCTGAGTCGGGAAGATCTCCTGGACCAGGAAATGGCAACCCACTCCAGTATTCTTGCCTGCGAAATCCCATGGACAGAGGAGCCTGGCAGGTTACAGTTCATGAGGTCACAAAGAGTCCAGCACGAATGATCACGCACACACATATTATTGGGAATGGGTAATTTTCAGTTTTCAAGAAGAAAGCTTATTATTTTAATTTTAAAAGGTAATAAAGTGATATTAAATTGACATAATGTTAAAAAAAATTTTTTTTAAACTACCTTCTCTCAGTTTGAGGACAAAGCTGAATACTAACTCTGTAAATTCTTAATCATTGTGAATGTTGACAAAACAGACCAGAAAGATGGCTTGCTTTTTACTTTCATGGAACAAATGATGGTATGTAAATGAAAAGAATCTAACCTGGCACATGGGGGGAAAAAAAGCAAATACTGGTTTACATCAGTTAAAAAAAAAAAAGAAAAAGGAGAGAAAAAGAAAACAAGGTTGTCAGAACCTGCAAAGGAGAGAAAATGACTAAAAACAGGTCCAGGGGAATAACTGCGAAACAGATGGTGCACTTAAGTCTGTTTACTGCCAGGAAGTCGATGTGGCCCAAACGCCGATCACACGGCACCCAGGCTCCAAGAACACGGCTTCCTTGCTTAATTACACTGCAATGTATGTATTTCTTGGAATCCAACCTGGCGTTCCAGCCTGGAGGAAAATCCCATGGTAGGCTGACGAGCTGAACTTGCCTCTGGAAACCAGGCCATGTGTTACAAATCAGACCGCGCTGTCTCAGTCTTTGCACCCCCTTTCGAATCCATCCGTCCTCAGCTCAAGTCCCCTCTCCTCTGCTCAGGAGTCCTGTGACCCTGAGGTTGGCTCCCCTGGGTGTTCTCCGAGCCGTGGCCATTGGGGAAGGGGGAAGGACTCAGGCAAACGCAGTAAGAGACCAACGGGAGGTTTGATATAAACCAGCAGGGACCCTGTGCCTGGCAGCGGGCTTGCAGCATCAAAGGTGGCCATCCAAGGGATGGCGGGCCGTCAAGCAGCCTGAGCCCCATCCCCAGCCCCACAACATGCCAGCTGTGAGCTCTTCCCACAACCACCAGCTCTGGGCCAGGGGTCACGGGCAGTCAGCACCAGCCGTGGCCCTGCTGTCCTCCTGGGATCTAATCCCAGTGTCGGGATGGCTGGCAAGCAACTGCTTGTTCAAGCAAACTAAGTGTCCAGTCCCTTGGACTACAAGGAAATCCAACCAGTCCATCCTAAAGGAAATCAACCCTGAATATTCATTGGAAGGACTGATGCTCAAGCTGAAGCTCCAATCCTTTGGCCACCTGATGCGAAGAGCTGTGAGTCACTGGAAAAGACCCTGATGCTGGGAAAGATTGAAGGCGGGAGGAGAAGGGGACAACAGAGGATGAGATGGTTGGATGGCATCACCAACTCTATGGGCATGAGTTTGAGCAAGCTCTGGGAGATAGTGAAGGACAGAGAATCCTGGCGTGCTGCAGTCCATGGGGTCGCAGGATTTAGCCACAACCCACAGAAAAGAAACATGAACATCCCATGAAGACTGTGGCTTCAGCCATGGTACAAGAGACCCAGAATAACACCTCCACATACCACCAGTTGCTCACCAGTTTGGAGAAGAAAAATACTTGATCCAATACTGTGTAGGCCAAAGTGTGGGGAAGTCAGCCGCTCTCCTCCATGCATATATGCTCAGTCGTGTCCGGTTCTTTGCAACCCCAGCTCACCAGCCAAGGGATTTTCCAGGCAAGAATACTGGAGTGGGTTGCCATTCCCTTCTCCAGGGGATCTTCCCCACCCAGGGACTGAATCTGAATCTCCTTCATTGGTAGGTGAATTCTTTACCACTGAGCCAACGGGGAAGCCCCAATGTCATGAGTGAGTGAGTGAAAGTTGCTCAGTCGTGTCTGACTCTTTGTGACCCCACGAGCTATACTGTCCATGGAATTCTCCAGGCCAGAATACTGGAGCAGGCAGCCATTTCCTTCTGCAGGCGATCTTCCCAACCCAGGGACTGAACCCAGGTCTGCCACATTGCACGTGGCTTCTTTACCAGCTGAGCCACAAGGGAAGCAATCCCTGTCCTAAGTGGCACTAAACAGCCTGCTCAAAAGACACCCCCTTACAGCATAGAACCTGAAATGAGAAGGCAGAACTTCCCGCAGGATGACAAAGTTTTCACCACTCTGCACACATCTGGGAAAACTCAGCGAATGTTGATTTGGGGGTTATTACACATTTTAGGGAGTAGACGAATCTAAACACAGAATCTGCAAATAACACAGAAGGACTGTGAGTTAACACGGGTTGTCTCCAGGAAAGAAGACTAGGTGAGTGAGACACAGGGATGGAAGGGAGAATTCACTCTTGAGCTAGTCTTTGCTACTTTGGGGATCTTTGTAACAAGTATGTTTATTATGTATCCACAAAAATAAATGAAAACTTTCAAGACACTGCACCAATGAGGAGACTTGGCTGACTTGTGTGAGACAGAAGACACGCTTTTGCTATAGGCAAAAAGAGGGTGACAGGGTCAACATCAGCGGGTGGGGACTTCCCTGGTGGTCTGGAGGTTAAGACTCTGGGCTCCCGAGGCAGGGGGTCCCTGGTCACGGAATTGGACCCCAAAGACCACAACTAAGAGTTCATGGGCCGCAACTGAAGTTGCAGATCCCACGTGTTACAACTAAGACCCGACACAGTGAAATAAACCAAGATGTACAAACTCACTGGGTGGTGGGAAGGCGCTAAGAGCTGTTAGGAAAAGGGTTTGGGGCGGATGTCTGGCCTGTAACAAGCACTGGATAAAGAGGAAAGGTGCTGTGATTGATTCCCTTTCCCTCTCTCCTCCTGACCCTGACTCCTGAGGGGGAAAAGTCTGCAGCCCTCCTCCTGGAGACACCTTTGCTTCTATGACCCTGTTCACACCCCGTTCTTTGCTAACTTCTCTCCCCTCTTCATCAAGGACTATGCCAAGCACTCAGGTTGCTTGTTGTTGTTCAGTCACTAAGTCGTGTCTGACCTCTGCGACCCCATTGACTGCAGCACGCCAGGCTTCCCTATCCTTCACTAACTCCCAGAGTTTGCTCAAACTCATGTCCATTGATGTGAATCATCTCATCCTCTGCTGTCCTCTTCTCCTTCAGTCCTCAATCTTTCCCAGCATCAGGGTCTTTTCCAACGAGTCACCTCTTCACTCTATATCCATTCTGCTCTTTAATAAATAAATAAATAACAAACCCTGATTTTGTTCCAGATGGCAATGGGTTCAGTTACAAGTACCTTTCACCCCAGAACTCCCCTGCAGCTGCATGAATGGAGCAGGCAAGCCAGTTCTGGCCAATGAGACAAGGGCAAAAATCGTCTTGGCATTCCTTCTTGAATAAAAAGCAGAGCTTCATTAGGAGGAGGCACTTGGCCTTCCCTTCTACTTCCTGCCTGGAACATGGGTGTGAGGCCTGGAAGTGCAATAGCCATCTTGTGACCACGAGGAAGACAGCCTTCCACTATGAAAGGAGAAGAAGAAAGAACAGAGGAACTCAGGGCTTTGGTGAAGTTACTGAGCCATGAGAGTCCATCACAAGTTAGAGAAGACAAAATTAAGCCCTGAGTCACTTAGGCAGGAAAAACTGTGGTAGGTTTTCTCATGTGTGCAATTGAGACACGACTAAATCGACATTGCTCCCAGCAGAACTCAAGCACAGAGGACGTGGAGGGCCTTCATCCGCCTTCCTCACTAACTTTCCTCCCCAGAAAAGTCAGCTCAGGTCACAGTCCAGCCACCACCAGTGTGTTCCAACTTCGGCCCCAATCTCAATCCCCAGACCCAGCTCCCAAATGCCGCTGCCTGAGGCTCCCAGACCTCTTGTGCTCAGGTCACCGCCTGTTTCTCTCTGCCCACAAACAGACTTCTGCTCCTGATCCCTATTCGGGGTCCTGGTTACCATCCAACCACCCCATAAAACAGGGTCGGCCTCATAGGCCACTTTGATCTGCCCTTCGCAGCTCTGAGCCTCAAATCCCGCATCTCTAAACTGAAATGATTACAAGACATGTTTCTCATGGGGTGTGGTGAGAGTTACATCACACCACTGGGCCTCCAGCCGCTTTCCCGGGAAGAGAATGTGCTGACCGAGTGAACGCACAGATCCAGGGGGGCTTAGCAGTTAATCATGACCTTGGACACAGCTGCCTGGATTACACGTGTGTGCACATGGCTTTTGGCAGATTTCGGTTGTTCTTAGTTTAAAACGACTGGCCGCCTCTGTGGGCCTTGGAGAAGCGAGAGGAAGCGGCGCTGAGATGGAATTGACACAGTATTTGCATTCGGGTTACGTGCCAAATGGTGTTCTGAGGACTGGGGGGTAAAACAGTGAACACGTGGTCAAAACCCCTAACACTATTATTTTTTTTGGTGGAGAGAAAAGTCCACTATATTTCAGAGATGGTGGTTGTTACTGTTGTTGTTGTTCAGTCGCTCGGTCATGTTCGACTCTTTGAGACCCCATGGACTGCAGCACATCAGGCTCCCCTGTCCTTCACCATCTCCTGGTGTTTGCGCAAACTCATGTCCACTGAGTTGGTGATGTGATCCAACCATCTCCTCCTCTGTGGCCCCCTTCTCCTCCTGCCTTCAATCTTTCCCAGAATCAGGGTCTTTTCCAATGAGCCAGCTCTTCGCATCAGGTGGCCAAAGTATTGGAGCTTCAGCTTCAGCATCAGTCCTTCCAATGAATATTGAGGGTTGATTTCCTTTAGGGTTGACTGGTTTGAATCTCCTTGCTGTCCAAGGGACTCTGAAGAGTCTTCTCCAACACCATAGTTCAAAAGCATCAATTCTTCAGCGCTCAGCTTTCTTTACAGTCCAACTCTCACATCCATACATGACCACTGGAAAAACCATAGCTTTGGAGAAGGTGAATTCATGTCCAAATGCTGACTCCTCCACTGATGACCATGGAGCAAACAGGGGGAGTTTCAGGGGTGCAGAGGTGGAGGGAGAGGCCACATGCAGGTGCAGCACAGTCAGCCTTGACAGCCATCTTTCTTCTTTAACCTCTTATTTTCTACTGGAGGAGAGCTGATGAACAGCGTTGTGACAGTTTCAGGTGAACAGCGAAGGGACTCAGCCCTACACGTAGACAGATCCATTCTCCCCCAAACTCCCCTGCCATCCAGGCTGCCACGTAACACTCAACAGAGTTCCCTGTGCTCTACAGTAGGTCCTTGTTGGTTTTCCATATCCCACACTCTCTAACTCTCCCGTTCCCCCATCCTTCCCCCTTGGCAACCGTAAGTTCATTCTCTGAGTTGTATAGAAAATCTTGAGAGGGAGAAAACAAGAAAATGTCAGAAGCTATTGACCCTATGGAAGTGGAAAGGACTATTACAGCTTTTCTTTCTACATTTCTGATATAGTTTGAGGTTTATCAACAATTGCATATTATATTTTTAATTTTAAAAATTCTTAAAAAACAACTTTAAGAAACTATTGTAATCATACCACCCTTATATAAGTAATTTTAGCAATTTATACATGAATCTCTCTGTCTTTACACACACACACCAATGATATATATAAGAATTTAAATAAGAAATTTATAATAAATGTTATTACATATTAAGCTTTATGTATTGTATGTGCATATATACACATACATACATCTGTGTGTGTGTATATATATAATGTCTGATAGAGATACACATGTGTATAATATTGGATAGATGGATGTACATCTATAAAATACTAATATTGGACCTAGAGATTGCCATACTGAGTGAAATAAGTCAGAGAAAGAGAACTATCATACGGCATCACATAAAGGTGGAATGTAAAAAAAAATTGTACAAATAAACTTATTTACAAAACAAAAGCAGAGTCAAAGATGTAAAAATCAAACCAATGGCTACCAGAGGGGAGGAGGGGAGGGATAAATTGGGAGGCGAGGATACACTCTGTTGCTGTTCAGTCGCTCAGTTGTATCAAACTCTTTGCGACCCCATGGGCTGTAGCCCACCAGGCTCCTCTGTCCGTGGGATTCTCCAGGCAAGAATCCTGGAGTGGGTTGCCACGCCCTTCTACAGGGGACCTTCCCCGCCCAGGGACCGGACCTCGGCCCCTGCGTCTCTGGCAGGTCACTCACCACTGAGCCCCCTGGGAGGCCGGCGTCTGGTAGTGTGTTCCTGCTAGCCCAGACTCCTCATTTGGCCCTCCCCGGCTCCAGGCTATCCCCCACAGCGTACACAAAAGAAGCTAACACAACAGTGTAAAGCAATTTTACTCCAATTAAAAAAATAAAATAGCGGTTAAGGGGTTCCCTGATGGCTCAGTGGTTAAAAAAAAAAAAAAAAATCCGCCTGTCAATGCAGGAGACACGGGTTTGATCCCTGGTCTGGGAAGATCCCACAGGCTGCGGAGCAACTAAGCCCATGCGTCACAGCCACTAAGCCTGTGCACCAGAGCCCGGCAGCTGCAGCTACTGAAGCCTGAGCGCCCGGGAGCCCATGCTCAGCAGCAGAAGTGCCCATAATGAGAAGGCCCTGCACCGCAGCTAGAGAGCAGCCCCGCTCACCACAGCTAGGGAAAGCCCCGGTGCAGCAGTGGAGCCGGCACAGCCGAAATAAAACAAACACAATTTACAAACTCAAACCACCCCAACTCCTCCCTGTCCTCCATCCGCCATACTCAGAGCTGTCATGTCTCGTACGCCTAACTGTGGCTCCCACGTCCCCCACGCTTGCCGTTTTCTCACACACGTTTTCCGTCTCTCCCACTGAGACACCGCCTGTGTCACAGAACGCGAGTCCACCCCACCCTCAGTTCTCTCCATCCACCCCGACCCCCATCTCAAGGACACGCTCCTGAAATGCACATCTGACTCGGCCATACACAGGCTTAGAAACGTTTCTTCAGTGATGAGACACAGAGATGCTAACTGCCAATGCTAAGACAAAAGAATGAACAAAAACAAAAGTTTTCTCGTATATTAATGTGTAAATGTGGGGAATCTAGAAAAATGATACTGATGATCCTATCTGCAAGGCAGAAATAGAGACAAAGAGGAAGCGAAGAAGCATCCGGACACCAAGGGGAAGCGGGGTTGGGATGAGCTGGGAGACTGGACTGACACGTGTCCACTATTGACTCCGCATATAAAACAGGTAACTAAGGAGAACTGACTGTAGAGCTCAGGGACCTCTACTCAGTGCTCTGTGGTGACCCAAACGGGAAGGAAGTCCAAAAAAGGGACATCTGTACACGTGTGGCTGACTTCACTGTGCTGCACAGCAGAGACTAACACAACACTGTAAAGCAACGAGAGTTCAATAAAATTAACTTTTCACACAGCTGCTGACTCAGGACTGAAGAGCACAGGGGTCTCTGGCTCCAGGCACGGGTGCACCCAGGTCCCAGCGATCCATCTCTCCCATCTCTGGCCTTCCTTCCCCAGCAGGAGTCATCCCCAATCCCTTCCACAAACACCCCAGGGCTGGGCCTCCTTTCCCAGCTGGAGTCACGTGTCCATCCTGGAGACAGTTACAGTGGTTTCAACTGACCGGGTAGAAGCCAAACGACTGGAGCTTCGGCTTCAGCATCAGTCCTTCCAGTGAACACCCAGGACTGATCTCCTTTAGGATGGACTGGCTGGATCTCGTTGCAGTCCAAGGGACTCTGAAGAGTCTTCTCCAACACCACAGTTCAGAAGCATCAATTCTTTGCTCTGCTTACTGGAGCCAGGAAACTCCCTGTCTTGGACTGAACATGCCTGAGTTGTTTTTGTCTCCCAAGCCCTCCCAGGCCAGCTGTGCCCTGCCTGTCTACAGAGCCCCCAGGGGTGCTGACTAAAAACCTCATCTGGGGGGAGGGCTCGAGGTGAAGCGAAGCAGGGGTCTTTCTCCTGCAACCAGGGGTGTCCTGCGCGACCACCCCGAAGGAGCTGCTTTCAGAGCAACGCACCTTCATTGTTTGGTCGCTCAGCTGTGTCCGCCTTTTGCAATCCCATGGACCGCAGCCCGCCAGGCTCCTCTGTCCATGAGATTCTCCAGGCAAGAATACTGGAGTGGGTTGCTGTTCCCTTCTTCAGCGGTTTTTCCCGACTCAGGGATCAAACCCCAGTCTCCTGCACTGCAGACAGATTCTGTACTACTGAGCCACCAGGGAAACCCTTTCATTTACACTTAACAGACCCATCTTTACTTTTTACACACCATTGCTTCCACTTCACACAATCCTTTATTGTTTTATTGAAGCACAGTTGATATACAAGATTACACTAGCTTCAGGAGCGCAGTAAAGTAATTCAAAATTCTATAGATTATAGGCCAAAGTTACTACAAGATAATGGAGATCAATGTTATGCCAGCTGATGTGAAGAACTAACTCAATGGAAAAGGCCCTGATGCTGGGAAAGACTGAGGGCAAGAGGAGAAGGGGATGACAGAGGATGAGATGGTTGGATGGCATCATCAACTCAATGGACATGAGTTTGAGGAAACTCTAGGAGACAGTGGAGGACAGAGAAGCCTGGCGTGCTGCAGTCCATGGGGCGGCCAAGAGTCAGACACGAGTTAGTGATAGAACAACAACAGGATAACATATAATTAAATACAAAATAGAATGCTGGGACTTACCTGGAGGTCCAGTGGCTAAGGGTTCCCAGGTGGCTCAGTGGTAAAGAACCCGCCTGCCAATGCAAAAGACTTGGGTTTGATCCCCTGGGTCAGAAAGATCCCCTGGAGAAAGGAAGAGCAACCCAGGGAAACAGATGGGGAAACAGTGGAAACGGTGTCAGACTTTATTTTTTGGGGCTCCAAAATCACTGCAGATGGTGATTGCAGCCATGAAATGAAAAGACACTTACTCCTTGGAAGGAAAGTTATGACCAACCTAGATAGCATATTAAAAGCAGAGACATCACTTTGCTAACAAAGCTCTGTCTAGTCAAGGTTATGGTTTTTCCAGTGGCCATGTATGGAGGTGAGAGTCGGACTGTGAAGAAAGCTGAGCGCCAAAGAATTGATGCTTTTCAACTGTGGTGTTGGAGAAGACTCTTGAGAGTCCCTTGGACTGCAAGGAGATCCAGCCAGTCCATTCTGAAGGAGATCAGCCCTGGGTGTTCATTGGAAGGACTGATGCCAAAGGTGAAACTTCAATACTTTGGCCACCTCATGGGAAGAGGTGACTCATTGGAAAAGACTCTGATGCTGGGAGGGACTGTGGGCAGGAGGAGAAGGGGAAGGGGATGACAGAGGATGAGATGGCTGGATGGCATCACCGACTCGATGGACATGAGTTTGAATAAACTCCGGGAGTTGGTGATAGACAGGGAGGCCTGGCATGCTGCGATTCATGGGGTCACAAAGAGCTGGACACGACTGAGCGACTGAACTAAACTGAGAGTATTCTTACCTGGAGAATCCCATGGACAGAGAAGCTAGCAGGCTACAGTCCACGGGGTTGCAAAAGAGTCACACAGCTTAGCAACTGAACAACAAACAGTGGCTAAGGCTCTGCGCTGCCAGTGCACGGGGTTGGGGTTCGATCTCTGATCGAGGAGCTACATCCCTCACACTGCAATTGAGAGTTCATATGCCACACCACATGCTGCAACTGGGATCCAGTGCAGCCAAAGAAATAAACAAATATCAGAAAAGAGTACAGTGCTACATGTAACAACCATATATATTATGGTATATGAATGTTATGTTCACTTAACCATATATGTGAACAAGGCCTGAGCATACAGCTATGTAATCATCCATGCTAAGAACACAGAATAATCTCACCACTGATCGCCCATCATCCTTCCTGGAGAATCTGCATTTCAGCTGACCCCGTGGAACAGCACTTGGTGGGAAGAAGCTGGCGGGGAGACGATTATCAGGCAACTGAAGATTTATTTGGAGTCTGGAATCTGGGGCTGCAGCATGTCAACATCTTCCAGCAAAAGCTAGTGGAAGCTCGTCTCCTGCGTGCCCGGGTGACTGTCCAGGGGAGAGGAAGACCCTGCATTATTCCCAGTCATTCTTTTGTGTGCGTCTGTGCTAAACCGTATCTGACTCTCTGCGGCCCCAAGGACTGCAGCCCGCCAGGCTCCTCTGTCCCATGGAGTTCTCCAGGCAAGAACACTGGAGTGGGTTGTCATGCCCTTCTCCAGAGGATCTGCCCTACCCAGGGACGGAACCCGCATCTCCTGCATTGCAGGCGGATTCTTTACCACTGAGGCACCAGGGAAGCCCAATAAATTCATTTAACTTGACACATTAGGCCTAATTCTGGCATTTTCCACTTCCCGCTGCCTTAAACAGTATTTTGAATGGTCTCTCAGTGTGGGGATCCCCGCCCCTGCCAAGGGCTTTCCTAACCCCAGGAGGATGCGCCTTGGTGACAGTAGGGTGGGAATGGGGAGAGGTGTGCTGTTTAATTGCAAAGTGGTCGAAGGGTCACAGTGAAATGGGAACCCCGGGCGCCTCTCTGGGAAACGGCCTGTCTCCGGCAGTTCACCTCTCTTCAGCCCTTCTCCCCCGCGTGGAGGGTGTGCACGCCTCCGGGGTCACAAGGAACCTAATTGGAAGGCCAGGGCTCTGCTGACCTTCGGGTCTCCGGTTCCTCTGGGAGCCTCCAGCCCTCTGGCCCCTCTGCTCTCTCGGGACACTCCCCGGCGGCGGCCGCAGACTGCGGGGCGCCAGGAGCCTGCTCTCCTTAATCCTCCAGCTGGGGCTGGAGGCCCGTGGAGGGGCCGGAGGAGGACCCGTCCCGCCCCGCGCCACGCCGTCCCCACCGAGGGGCACTGCCCCAGCACTGACATCCCAGGGCACGACTTCTCTGCTTTCTTCCGGGTTTCAACTTTTTAAACAAGTTTTTATAGTTGCTTTACTATGTTGTGTTAGTTTCTGCTGCGCAGCAAAGTGAATCAGTTATACGTATACTTGTATCCACTCTTTTTTGGATTTCCTTCCCATTTAGGTCACCACAGAGACATCAAGAACCTCAGATATGCAGATGATACCCCTCTAATGGCACAAAGTAAAGAGGAACTAAAGACTCTCTGGATGAGGGTGAAAGAGGAGAGTGGAAAAGCTGGCTTAAAACTCAACATTCAGAAAACTAAGCTCATGGCATCACTTCATGGCAAATAGATGGGGGAAAAGCGGAAGCAGTGACAGGTTTTCTTTTCTTGGGCTCCAAAATCACTGCAGATGGGGGCTGCAGCCATGACGTTAAAAAATGCTTGTTCCTTGGAAGAGAAGCTTTGCTAAACCTAGACACCACTTTGCCAACAAAGGCGCTTACGAAGTGTGCTGCTGGAGGAGACTCTTCAGAGTCCCTTGGGCTGCAAGGAGATCAAGCCAGTCAACTCTAAAGGGAATCAGTCATGAACATTCAGTGGAAGGACTGATGCTCAAGCTGAAGCTCCAATACTTTGGCCACCTGATTCGAAGAGCTGACTCACTGGAAAAGACTCTGGTGCTCAGAAAGATTGAGGGCAGGAGGAGGAAGGGGCGGCAGAGGATGAGATGGTTGGATGGCATCACTGACTTGATGGACCTGAGTTTGAGCAAGCTCCGGGAGTTGGTGATGGACAGGGAGGCCTGGTGTGCTGCAGTCCATGGGGGTCCACGGAGTCGGAGATGATTTATCAACTGAACAACAAGTTGCTTTACAATGTTGTGTTAGTTTCCGCTGTACAGCAGAGTGAACCAGCCGTATGTACACATATCTCCCCTCTCTCTTGGATTTCCTTCCCACCCAGGTCACCGCAGAGCACTGAGTAGGGTTCCCTGAGCTCTACAGTCGGTTCTCATCAGCTATTTTACACACGTATCAATAGTGCACATGTGTCAATCCCAGCTCATCCCACCCCCGCTTCCCCCTTGGTGTCAGAACATTTCTTCGCTTCCTCTGTGTTTCTATTTCTGCTTAGCAAATAGGTTCTTCTGTGCCATTTTTCTAGATTCAACATATATGTGTGATTTTTCTCTTTCTGACTTACTTCACTCTGTATAACGGTCTCTAGGCCTACCCACAGCTCTGCAAATGTGTATATACAATGGAGTATCACTCAGCCAAAGGACAGAATGTCTATACCAGTGAGGGTCTGGGAGGTGTAGCCTGGTGAGGGAGGGAAAGACAGTGTCACTCTTTCCATGTCCAGGAGTGGAGGATCCCTGACCCTAGGAATGCTTCCTCACTCAGGAAGGAGTGAGCACAAGCCCTGTGAAGTGTTTCCCCATCCAGGAAAGCTAGGGCCTCTGCCTCTGCTCCTGTCCCCTTCTGGGGCCCAAGACCCAGTAAAGTTTGTCCCCCGGGCCACTGGGGCTTCCCTGGTGGCTCAGACGTAAAGAATCCGCCTGCCAGTGCAGGAGACCCGGGTTTGATCCCTGGGTTGGAAAGATCCCCTGGAGGAAGGAACGGCCACCCGATGCAGTATCTTTGCCTGGAGAATCCCACAGACAGAGGAGCCTGGCAGGTACAGTCCATTGGGCTGTAGAGTGGGACACGACCGAGTGACTCACACTTTCACTCTCTGCATTTGACCACAGGCCATGAGAAGGATCAGGCCGGAGCAGGCACTTCCCCCAGCCTCCCTGCCGTCCCGCCGCACACAGCCTCAGCTTCCACTGCCCTCCTGCAAACTGGGGAAGGGGAGCAGTGAGCCGGCTGGGTCAGGAGTGTCTCACCTGGCTCACCCTGCGTATCAGAGGGCAAGAAGGCTCCCGGGTTCCAGCCCTGGCACAGAGCCCTCTGGGGCCCCCTTTAGATGCCACGTATTAAGACAGAGATGGGCAGGGGCCCCCAGAAGCCCCGCTCTCCCTCTGTGGTGCTCACCGGAGGGATTCAGAGACCCTACCCGAGACAGCCAGGTGTGAACTATAAATGACATTCTAACTGACATCAACAAGGGAGCATGCACGCCTCCAACAAAGACCCAACCTGCCTTGGCCCCGGGCACTGAGCCGAATCCTGGGGAGTCTTGGGAGCCGAATCCTGGAGGGTCTCGGGAGTTTGTGCAGAGGTGTTCCTTTCCCCCTGGGGCGGGGGTGGAGGAAGGAGTAGGGACTCTGACTAAGGCAAGATCATTCTTTAAGTGAATGGAGAGAGGCAACTGTGGTCTGAAAAGTGAGTGAAAGTGTGGGTCGCTCCACCACGTCCGACTCTTTGTGACCCAAGGACTGCAGCCCGCCAGGGTCCTCTGTCCATGGAACTCTCCAGGCAAGAATACTGGAGTGGACTGTCATGCCCTCCTCCAGGGGATCTTCCCAACCCAGGGACTGAACCTGGCTCTGCTGCATTGCAGGTGGATGCTTTACCATCTGAGAGGACGGGTTCATGGACAGGATGCCAAAACCACAGGCAACAAAGGCAAAAGGAGACAAAGCAGGACCACAGCCAAACAGAGGCAGACACGAGACGTAAACGGACGCACACCAAAGGGGACAGACGGGGTGGGAGGAGTCGGGGGCCGGGGCTGACACACACCGACTACTGACGCTGTGCACAGAAGAGGTGACCAACGAGAACCTGCCGCACAGCACGGGGAGCTCTACCCAGCGCTCTGTGCGACCTGAACGGGAAGGACATCCACAAAAGAGGGGACATGCGTATATGGATGGCTGATGCATTTTGCCTTACAGCATCCTAAAACAACTACACTCCCATAAAAATTAATTAAGAACTTGCCTTCCAATGCAGAGGACACGAGTTTGATCTCTGGTCCAGGAAGGCCCTTAGTGGCACAGCAACTACGTCGGGAGGCCACCACTCCCGAAGCCCATGAACCTAGAGCCTGTGCTCTGCAACAACAGAAGCCGCTGCAATAAGAGGCCCTGGCACTGCAACCAGGGAGCAGCCCCCAGCACCACAACTAGAGAAAGCCCGTGCGCAGCAAGGAAGACCCAGTGCAGCCAAAAATAAACAAAATGAACAGGTGGTGGGTGGCGTGGGAGAGAATGGATCCATGTATATGTACGGCTGAGTCCCTGTGCTGTTCACCTGAAACTATCAAACTCTGTTAATCAGCTATACCCCAATACAAAATAAAAAATTAGAAGTTTAGACAAAATTTTAAAAATGAAAATAAAAAGATCGAATGTGATTAATTTTAAAAATTATCCATCATCAGGCAACATAGAGATAATGACTCTTAAGGTTTGGGGATATTTATTCCATTATTGTTTTCTATGCATACTTATCTGTCTGTCTGTCTACCTACCTACTCTGACTTTGTCATCAGAAACCACACCGTGCCTGAAATCACATATCAGATCGCTGTTGCTCTCAACGCTGGCCCTGGTCTCCTTAGGTCTTCCCGCCCCCCCGCCCCCCATACAATTCTGTGACTTATTGGCACATTCAGTTCACAGCACCTGACCACAGCTCCTCCTGATCTAATTTAAATTCCATGGTCCATTCTGACAATAACTGTTAGTGTTCATCGCTCTGGAACAAATTACTACAAACTTGGAGTCTGGAAACGATGCCCACAGATCACCTGACCGTTGTTGTATAGGTCAGAAGTCCAGGCAGCCTCCACCGGGTCTCACAAGGCTGAAGTCAAGGTGGGGCTGGGCTGGGTTCCCCTGCGGAGGCTTCGGGAAAGAACCCACTGCCATACTCTTCCTTCACTGTTACTGGGTTTTACTGGTTGTGGTGGCCATTCCCTGTCCCAGAGGTGGATCTCCCCACTAGTCAAGGCTTCAGATGACTGGAAACAACCCGACATCTTTGTTTTTTCTTTAAAAAAAAAAAACTGCTAAAATACACATAACATTAAATTAACCATCTTAACATTTTTGTTTTTGGCCACATACGACGGCATGTGGGATCTTAGTTTCCTGAGCAGGGATCAAACCTGGGCCACCTGTAGTGGAAGACGAACTCTCAACTCCTGGACCACCAGGGAGGTCCCTAGTTTAACCATTTTTAAGTGTACAGGTCAGCAGTGTTTAATACGCTCATAATGTGGTATAACTGTCACTACCATCCATCTCCACAACTCTTTTCATCTTGCAAACTGAAACTGTCCCCATTAAACACCAACTCCCCACCCTCCCTCTCTGAGGCCCTGCAAACCACCACTGCACCTTCCATCTCAAGGAATTTACAACTCCAGAGACCGCAGATACTCGGACGACACCACTCTAATGGCAGAAAGCGAAGAGGGACTAAGAGCCTCGAGAGAGGAGCGTGAAAAAGCTTGCTTAACACTCAACATTCAGAAAACTAAGATCATGGCATCCGGTCCCATCACTTCATGGCAAATAGATGGGGAAACAGTGGAAACAGTGACAGGTTTTCTTTTCTTGGGCTCCAAAATCACTGCAGATGATGACTGCAGCCATGAAAGTAAAAGACACTTGCTCCTTCGAAGGAAAGCTATAACAAATCTAGACAGCGTATTAAAAAGCAGAGACATCACTTTGCTGACAAAGGTCCATGCAGTCAAAGCTTATGGTTTTTCCAGTAGTCATGTACAGATGTGAGAGTTGGACAATAAAGAAGAATGAGCACCGAAGAATTGATGCTTTTGAACTGTGGTGTTGGAGAAGGCTCCTGAGAGTCCCTTGGACTGCAAGGAGATCCAACCAGTCCATCCTAAAGGAAATCAGTCCTGAATATTCATTGTAAGGACTGATGCTGAAGCTGAAGCTCCAATACTTTGGCCACCTGATGCAAAGAACTAACTCCTTTGCAAAGAACCTGATGCTGGGAAAGATTGAAGGCAGGAGGAGAAGGGGATGACAGAGGATGAGATGGTTGGATGGCATCACTGACTCAATGGACACGAGTTTCAGCAAACTCCAGGAGATGAGGAAGGACAGGGAGGCCTGGTGTGCCGCAGTCCATGGGGTTGCAGAGTGAGACACAATTTAGGGACTGAACAACAACATGCAATGAGTTATAGTGTAACATATTTACAAATAGTGACTATGTTTAGAAAACTGTACAAACGCAGCTGCAGCTTCAGGCGAAGTCAAACTGCCTCCTGTCACTCCACTCCAGGTAACTGAATTGTTCTCCTCGGCCCTCCATGGTGGAGACTCTGAAGCTTCCACTGTTTATAAGCCTCCATTTATTTATTTTTTAATAACTTTAGTAAGTTTTAATGACTTTACATGTTTACTTATTTAGCTTTGCCAGGTCTGGCTTGCAACATGTGGCTCAGCAGCCCTGTGGCATGAGGGATCTCAGTGTCCCGAGCAGGGATGGAACCTGCGTCCCTCGCACTGCAAGGCAGATTCTAACCTGCTGGACCAACAGGGAAATCCTCCTAATTCCTTCTTTAAAAGGGGCTTCAGAGGTTACATTTGTGGTGCTACTTGTTAAAAAACAAAGAGCATATACACATCTTTTGAAGTGTTGAAAGGAAAATAGTACTTTATATTTTTTATTATGTTTTATAAGTGCTGAATGTATTTGTTCACTTTGTTCTGTTTTGTAGACTTAAGAAGTGTTGCAAACATATCTGCAAGTATGTCAGTAAATGCCCTACAGGGTGTGATGCTGCATTATATATAAAATATGTATGTACATATATTAATTTTTGTCTCTTGAAAAAACTAAAGTTAAAATAGGAGCGTAAATTTTTTTTCCCCTACTAGCAATGAGGAGGCACCAGTTGGTTTGATGTAAGGATGGTAATATCTTTTTTTTTTTTCTTTTAATGTGGACTATTTTTAAAACCTTTATTGAATTTGTTACAAAATTGCTTCTGTTTCATGTTTTGGCTTTTTTGCCCAAGAGGCGTGTGGGATCTTACTCCCTGACTGGGGATGAGACCTGCACCCTTGCATCGGAAGGCAAAGTCCTAACCACTGGGCCACCGGGGAAGTACCAGGAATGGTAAAATCTCAATTATGTGGGGCATTGACCGGAGGGTGGGAGGGCAGGAACGGGAGTGGGGGTGCCCTCAGGAGACCAGGGGCGTAAGCCAGGGGGAAGATGAGGGTGGGGCAGCCAAGGAGGGGACTGGGAGGAGGCCTGCAGATGGAGGGGGCGTGACCCGCAGACCCTGCGGCCTGTGCTGTCTGGAGACTGTCCACGGGAGAGGCTCGTGCTTCTGCCTCATGACCGCGAGAGGCACTTCCACCCGCAAAGAGAAGGATCTGGGCGGCCTGGGCTCCCAGATACTTTGCAGGTTAATGACTAGCCAAGGCCTTGCTCCCTGAGAATGAGAGGTCAACTCCTTCCAAGGAAGGGTCGCCAGCCCGGCTGGAACCAGCCTGGGAGAGGCTCAGAGGCGTTTCTGCTCCTCTCCTCCCCCAGCTCCCCTCCTAAGAAAGGACTGGGGGCCCTGGAGGCAGATTTGGCCAAAGATTGGAGATGGGCAGGAACAGGTCCCTCCAGCAGGCCCCATTCACTGTACCACCTGCGGCTATCCTAAAGCAGGCCTCAGATGCTGCAAATCCCAACAGGAGTCCTTCATCGCTGACTGCTTTGCATTCATTGTGATTTTTTTTTAATGTATTGTTAAAATATTATATATTTGGGGGCTTTCCTGGTGGTCTAGTGGTTGAGAATCCACCTGCCAATGCAGGGGTCACAGGTTCGATCCCTGCTCCGGGAAGACCCCATATGCCTCAGGGCTACCAAGTCTGTGCACCACAGCACTCAGCCCGAGCACCCTTGAGCCTGTTCTCCGAAGCAAGAGGAGCCCCTGCAGTGAGAAGGCCGAGCGCTGCGACTGCAGAGTAGCCCCGCTCGCTGCAGCCAGACAACGCCTGCACCGCGGCGGAGACAGCACGGCCACAAGTCAATCTTTTAAAAAATATTACACATTTAGGACTTCTGCATGGTGCCAGTGGTAAAGAACCTGCCTGCCAGTGCGGGAGACGTAAGAGACGTGGGTTTGATGTCTGGGTCAGGAAGATGCCCCAGAGGAGGGCATGGCAACCCACTCCAGTATTCCTGCCTGGAGGATCCCACGGATAGAGGAGCCGGCTGCAGTCCACAGGGCCACAAATAGTGGGACATGACTGGAGTGACTTAGCAGGCATGCACTGGCAGTCATGAGGTGAGGAGCTCGCCATCCAATGCAGGGGGCGAGGGTTCGATCCCTGGTCGAGGAGCTAAGACCCCCACGTGCCTCGTGGCCCAAAAACCCCAAAACATAAACAGACGCAATACTGTAACAAATTCAAATTCAATGAAGACTTTAGGAATGGTCCACATTTTAAAAAATATTTAAAAAAAAAATAAAGGAAAAACATTACACGTCTTGATGACTGAGTTTTCTACTGCCTCCCTAGACTTTGGGAGTCTAGAGTTTTCTACTGCCTCCCTACTCACCCCAACCCGGGCCCCTAAATGCATGAGATGTGCTGGGCGCTTGCTGATTCCAGTCCTGTGAGATTCGCCACGTGGGTCGTTCCTTTCCAACTGGGAGCACAGGGATGTGTGGCGAGAAATGACCCCAGCTTCCCGGCGCTAATTAACACCCAGAGGCAGAGGCTGGAGTGTGGCCGAGTATCTCCAGTGGAGTGGAACTCTGGATTCCCTGAGTGAGGCAGACTGGGTGGGAGGGGTGGGGGTGCGGGCAGGGGGCATTCCAGGAGGGAGAGGACTTGTGCGCACTCGGAGAACTCATGGCCTGTGTCCAAAACCCAGGGCCAAGAAGGGCTTCGTGTGTCCCAGCGGAAGAAAGAGACACGCCTGGGAGAGCACAGAGAGCTTGGGAAGGCAGAAGCCACCTGTTCCCAAGCATGTGGCTGTGCACTGCCTCTGTCAAAACATGGGGAGGCCTGGATGGGCGTGGGACTCGGTGGGAGAGCGGATACGTGGACGTGGGTGGCTGAGCCCCTTCACTGCTCACCTGAGACTATCACAACACTGTTTGTTGACTGGCTCTACCCTAGTACAAAAGAAATATTTAAAGAAAGAAAGAAAAAACACACACACACACACAGTGCGGGGACTTCCTTGGCAGTCCAGTGGTTAAGACCTCACCTTACGATGCAGGGAGTGAGAGTTTGATCCCAGGGTGGGAAACTGAGATCCCACATGACTCACGGCCCCAAAAACCAAAACATAAAACAGAAGCAAAACTGTAACAAACTCAATAAAGATTTTAACAGTGGTGGTTGAGTCTCTCAGTTGTTTCTGGCTGTTGCAACGCCCAGGCTCCTCTGCCCACAGCATTTCCCAGCCCAGAATACTGGAGTGGGTTGCCATTCCTCTCTTCAGGGAATCTTCCTGATCCAAGGATTGAACTCAACGTCTCCTGCACTGCAGGCAGATTCTTTACCACTGAGCCACCAGGGAAGACCAATGGTCCACATCAAAAAATCTTTAAAAAGAAATAATACAAAACAAAAATAGCCAAGAGAGACTACTACGCTGTTATGAGCTGAACTCTATGCCCTCTAAATTCATTCACTGAAGTCCTGATCCCTCGAGGCCCCCCAGAAGCTCAGATTGTGCCTGAGCTTGGAAATAGGCTTCTCAGTCTTCAGATAGTCTAGATTTAGTCTTTTCAGTCTGCAGATAGTTAAAGTAAGGTGCAGTCATTAGGGCGGGCCCTAATCCAACCATCAGCACCCTCATAAGAGGACAGAGTCTGGACACGCGCGGTGAAGACCGTGCGAGGTTACTGGGAGAAGGTGGCCGTCTGACGCCACAGAGAGGGGCCGCGGGAGAGACCTGCACCCCCGACACCCTCATTCCAGATTTCTGGTCTCCAGGGTCGTGAGACAACACACTGCTCTTGTTTCAGCCCCCCTGGCCTGTGCTGCCCTGTTACGGCGGTACTAGCAGACTCACACGACTTAACACCCCAAATAAAAGCACAGCGCTTCCCCAATGTTCACTGCAGCACTGTTTACAATAGCTGAGACGTGGAAGCAACCTACATGTCCACTGACAGAGGATAGATAAAGAAGATGCGGCACATATATACAGTGGAATATTACCCAGCCGTTAAAAAGAAGGAAATAATGCAACAACACGCATGGACCTAGAGAGTGCCGTACTGAGTGAGGTCAGACAGAGAAGGCGAAACGCCATGCAACACCCCTTACATGTGGAGCCTAAAAGAAAGGGTGCAAGTACACTTATTACAAAACAGAAAGAGACTCACAGACTTTGAGATGAACTTACCGTTGCAAGGGGAAGGGACAGTTAGGGAGTTTGGGATGGATATGTACACACGGCTATATTTCAAATAGATAAGCAACAAGGACCTGCTCTACAGCACACGGAACTCTGCTCAGGGTTATGTGGCAGCCTGGATGGCAGGGGAGTTTGGGGGACAGTGGGTCCATATGTATGTATGGCTGAGTCCCTTTGCTATCCACTTGAAATTATCACAGCATTGTTAAGCAGCTACACCCAATACAAAACAAAAAGGTAAAAAAATAAATAAAAGGACAGTGCCAGATTTATTTTTTCCCCTAAGGAGGGAGAGCTCTGCTAGTCAGGCAGTCTCTCTGTCCTGGGTGGACTGATCTCATGCAGGATTTGGCGTTGGGAGGGTGGCAGACCTTTGGAGGCATCAACAGCTTCATGCCATCTGTAGGACTGTGGTCTCTCAAGTGAGATCCCTGCTGACTGGCTGGCACCCGGAGGCGTGTTTACCAGAGTGAGTCCACCCTTGATGGGCTCTTTCACTGGCTGAGTTTGCAGGGTAGAGCGCTGACATGGATTGTTTGGCTTGCAAAAGCAAGTTCGCTGAGGCAAGCCACTGCGGAGCGGCTGAACGGGTTTCTAACGGATGCTGGTTGGCGGCCTGCTTCTCTGGCTGTCTTTTCCAAAGCTTGTGGGAACTCTCCAACACTCCACTTGCAGCATGGTGGTGGTCCCCAAAACTGTCGGCTCCATAAGAAAAGGAGGATGATCTGAATTGCTCATAAAGGGGGCTGAGCACCAAAGAGTTGATGCTTTTGAACTGTGGTGTTGGAGAAGACTCTTGAGAGTCCCTTGGACTATAGGGAGATAAAATCAGTCAATCCTAAAGGAAATCAACCCTGAATATTCACTGGAAGCACTGATGCTGAAATTGAAGCTCCAGTACTTTGACTACCTGATGCGAAGAACCAAGTTATTGGAAAAGGCTCTGATGCTGGGAAAGATTGAGAGCAGGAGTAGAAGGGGACAACAGAGGATGAGATGCTTGGATGGGCATCACCAACTCAAGGGAAATGAATCTGAGCAAGCTCCAAGAGATAGTGAAAGACAGGGAAGCCTGGTGTACTGCAGTGTGGGGGAGCTTCCCAGATCAGGGACTGAACTCCTGACGCCTGCATTGGCAGGCGGGTTCTCTACCACTGAGCCACCACGGAAGCCCAAGCTTCAGTGTGATTGATTGATTGTCACCTCACTATGTCTATCCTCACACGCGCACATTGGTGCATGCACACACCCTCCAAAACATAAGTATATATTGAGGAACACTGGTTTTTTGAATAGTAATATGATGTAGTCATTTATACAGTGATACAAGTGGAGCTTCCAGACATATTCAGCCACATCCTGCGTTCACCTATTTTTAAGCCAAATGCCACCCCATGGACCTTCCAAAAAGAACCTGGAGTCTCCACTCCATTAAAGCCTTGGTGAGGAGCCGGGGCTTCAGCAAAAAAGCTGTAGGACTCTTTTTGAGGATTTCAGGTAGAGGAAGGCAGTCAGATTTTCATTTTAATGCAAAACAGTCATGCACATAAACTGTAGCAGTATTTTCTTAGATCAGTCTCCCGAGGTGAAAGAAATAGAAGCAAAAATAAACAAATAGGCCCTCATCAAACTTCAAAGCTTTTGCACAGCAAAGGAAACCATAAACAGAACAAGAAGACAACTTACAGAATGGGAGAAGATACCTGCAACTGATGCAACTGATATGGGCTTACTTTTCAAAGCAGACAAACAGCTTACAACTCAATCATCAAAAAACAACAACAACAAACAAATCAAAAAATGCGCAGAAGACCTAGACATTTCCCCCAAAGGAGATATATATATGGCCAACAGGCACGTGAAGAGACATTCAGTAACACTAATTATTAGAGAAATGCAAGTCAAAAGTACAACGCAGTACCACCTGACACAGGTCAGAATGGCCATAATCAAGACGTCCACAAACAATAAATGCTGGAGGGGTTGTGGAGAGAAAGGAACCCTCCTAAACTGTTTGTGGGAATGTAATTTGGTGCAGCCATGATTGAGAACAGTATGGCGATCCCTTAAAAAACTAAAAACAGCTACCATTCGATCCAGCAATCCTACCCCTGGGCGTATACCTGGAAAAGACAAAAACCCTAATTTGAAAAGATCCATGCACCCCAACGTTCACAGAGGCGCTACTCTAACAGCCAAGACATGGAGGCCATCTAAGTGCCCACTGACAGACGCATGGTTGAGGGTGTGGTGCATATATACAACGGAATATTACTCTGCCACTAAAAGAAGAAATGGTGCCATTTGTAGCAACATGGATGGACCTAGAGATGATCAGTCACATCAAGCAGAGTAGTCAGAGAGAGACAAGTATTCCATGATAGCACGTACGCATGGAGGGGAAAATGGAAACAGTGGCACATTTTATGTTCTTGGGCTCCAAAATCACTGCTGACAGTGACTACAGCCATGAATTAAGAGACGCTTCCTTCTTGGAAGAAAAGCTATGATAAACCTAGGCAGTGTATTAAAAAGCAGAGACATCACTTTGCCAGCAAAGGTGCACATAGTCAGAGCTATGGTTTTTCCAGCAGTCATATATGAGTGTGAAAACTGGACCATAAAGAAGGCTGAGCACCAAAGAATTCACGCTCTTGAACTGTGGTGCTGGAGAAGACGGTTGAGAGTCCCTTGGACAGCAAGGAGATCAAACCAGTCCATGTTAAAGGAAATCAATCATGAATATTCATTGGCAGGACTGATGCTGAAGCTCCAATACCTTGGCCACCTGATGTGAAGAGCTGACTCACTGGAAAAGACCCTGATGCTGGGAATGACTGAGGGCAGGAAGAGAAGGGGGTGGCAGAGGATGAGATGGTTAAATGGAATCACTGACTCAATGGACATGAGTCTGAGCAAACTCTGGGAGATAGTGAAGGACAGGGAAGTATTGTGTGCTGCAGTCCATGGGGTCGCAGAGTCAGACATGACTTAGAGACTGAACAACAACAGGCACTCCAAGAAACCTGATTTACTTTATTTTGAAGTGGTCTACAAACTCATGAGCTTCCGGTCCCTTCAAAGACTTTCTTCTCACTGTCCCTTTGTAACTCACCCTCAACACTAGCTGACAGTTGCTGACAGCCCACTTTGTGCTAAGTCCATTACATACCTTATCCCCTCTACATATTAGAAGAGGCAGTGGGAGGCTCTGACTCTTGCTTTTGTCCCTAACAGGCAGACAGGACCAGTTTAGCATCCTAGCAAAGAGCTATCATTCCAGGAGTATCTCTGAATGCCTCACCTGGAGTCACATGCTCATTCCTGAACCAATCACGGTGGGCACAGCAAGAGAACAGAGTGTCTGACAAGGCTTGGGTCAAACCCTCACCAGATCTCCATAGAAAATGAAGGCTTCTGTGGCAAGAAACAGGGGGAGGGAATACTGGGCAGAAAAACCACAGAGATTTGCAAGAATAATAGAAATCATGTTTCTAAATAGAGGAGACCACCTATATCTCTGGCATGTTCAATTAGTTAGGCCAACAAATTCTCCTTTTTATTTAAGTCAATTTGAGTTGAATATTTTGTATGTTGTAACTGTTCTTGTTGTTGCTGCTGTTTAGTCACTAAGTCACATCCAGCTCTTTGCAACTCCATGGACTATAGCCTGTCAGGGTCCTCTGTCCCTGGATTTTCTCCAGGCAAGAATACAGGGGTGGGCTGCCATTTTCCTTCTCTAATGCTGTAAATGAAAGACACTAAATGATTTATTTACATGTATTTCTTCTCTTTGCACCATAATGTAAACTCCATGAGAACAGATACAAAGTCTATTTTGTTCATTGCTACAGTCCCTTTGTCTGAAATAGTGCCTGGCACCACAGTAGGTACTTAGTAAATATGTGCCATCCTTGTGATTATCTGTTTAATACCTGACCTCAAACCTATCAGGCTCATTTCCATGCAGCACAGCATTTTGTTTTACTTTTCAAACTTTCTCCCAGACTCTAATATGTCTCACACATAATGGGCTCTCAGAATATAGTGATGAATAAATAAATAATAACAAAATAGCAAAAGGAACAAATAAATAACAAAACAACACAAACAAATGTTGGTAAGGATATGGGAAAAGGGAACTCTGTACACTGTTGGTGGGAATGTAAATTGGTACAGGTACTACGGGAAATAGTACAGAGGTTTCTCAAAAAAACCTAAAAACAGAACTACCATCTGACTAAGCAAAAAACTCCACTCCTGGGTACATATCTGGAAAAAAAAAATGAAAACACTAATTTGAAAAGGTACATGTACCTCAATGTTCAGAGCAGCACTATTTATAATAGCCAAGATATGGAAACAACCTAAGTGTCCATCAGCAGAGGAATGGATAAAGACGATGTGCTACATATATACAATGGGACTCTACTGGCCATTAGAAAGAATGAAAGTTTGCCATTTGCAACAACATGGATGGACGTGGAAGGGACTATGCTAAGTGAGATGTCAGACAGAGAAAGACTAATACTCTATAATACTGCTTATATGTGGAATCTAAAAAGTATAACAAACTAGTGAATACAACAAATGACCAGACTTGTAGAGAAAGAACTGGTGTTACCAAAGGACAGAAGGAAGCAGGGAAGGGATAAACAGGGGTAGGGGATTAAGAGGTACAGACTATTAGGTATAAACTAACCTACAAGGATACACTGTATAACACAGTGAATATAGTCAATATTTTATAATAGCTATAAATGGAATATAACTTTTAAAAATTCTGAATAACTAGATCATATACTTGTAACATAATATTGTATATCAAAGATGCGTCAATTAAAAAATCATAAAAAATAAACAAATAAATAAGTATCTCTCCTGCAGGACTCTAAGGAACAGGGCAGTAGAGACTGCTGCTGCTACTGCTGCTAAGTCGCTTCAGTCGTGTCCGACTCTGTGCGACCCCATAGACAGCAGCCCACCAGGCTCCGCCGTCCCTGGGACTCTCCAGGCAAGAACACTGGAGTGGGTTGCCATTTCCTTCCCCAACGCATGAAGGTGAAAAGTGAAGTCACTCAGTCGTGTCCAACTCTCCGCAACCCCATGGACTGCAGCCCACCAGGCTCCACCGTCCATGGGATTCTCCAGGCAAGAGACTGGAGTGGGGTGCCATTGCGTCTCCAGCAGTAGAGACTGTAAGTGTATTAACAGCAGTAGTACCTTTAGCATTCAGCACACATAGGAAGTCAGCTTTCTTCAGATCATTACTGACTGAGTGATAGACTAAATGAATTAATAAGTATTAAGCATGCAAAATGTTAATATCACTGGTGCTCGCAGCAGCTTATGAACCGACAGTCTGTGACTCCATGGAGTCTACAGAGGTTCACACGGTCAACTTTTTATTCTTTTGCAGACACCCCATCCAAAGACAGATTTTAACACATACAGGCATCTAGCACAAACCACTGAAAGAGGCAGCTTTAGGGCTCCAGGCACCCCTCCCATTCCTTAGGCGGGGTACACTAACGTCACTGGTTCCTCTTGCTCCCCTTCAAGAGCTCTCAGCTCTAGATAGCAGTAGAGGCAGAGTAGGGTTGGTTACCATGGAAACAACAGCTGGCGTGGGTAAGGAGAAGGTGCCTAAGCAGTGAGCAGAGAACTAAAATTTTCAAGTTCAGGAGGCAGCCTGTGTGTGGAATAAAAATACCAGAACAGCACACTAAAATATTCTCAGTAACTATTTTTGGGGTGACTGAATGAAAATATGGCAACTTGGGCAAGCCACCTCCTATCTCTGAGCCTCTTTCTTCATTTGTAAAATAAAAATAATAATTATCCTACTGCAGAGGACATTTCAATTATGATAATGTAAATACCATCCTTAGCACAGGGCTAGGTGGACTTTAAATCAAAGTTTCTCAAGCACAGTCTTAGGTCTGCTTCATAATTGGAGGCATTTATTTATAAATTTCAGGTGTCTTTTTTTTTTCTTCTCCAGTTTTCTTTCTAGGAGGAATGAAATCATCTTCCCTCTCCACCTTAACATATTGCCTTCTCGCCTTCTCACTAGGGCGCCAGATAAAATATAGAAAATCCAGTATGGGACAATACTAACGCTAAAAAACTGTCATTTAAAACTCAAATTTAACTGGGTTATCCTGTAATTTTACTTGCCATATCATGCAACCCTACTTCACACACTAGACTACTTTTTAACAAATGATTTTGGTTTTATCAGCCAAGCTAGTGCTTGGTTCACTTACCAAGAACTCTTAACTTTTGGTGCAGCATGCCCTTTTAAGAGCTTCCCAGGTGGCTCAGTTTGCCAATGCAGGAGTCGCGTGTTCAATCCCTGGGGAGGGAAGACGCCCTGTAGAAGGAAAACCCTACTCCAGTATTCTTGCCTGGGAAATCCCATGGACAGAGAAGCCTGGCGGGCTACAGTCCATGGGGTTTCAAGAGTCAGACACGACTTAGTGACTAAAACCACAAAAACGCTCTTTTACAGACTTCAGCGATCTGAACACTATTCATTGAGCATTCATTCTGTGCCAGGTACCCTTTAGGTGCAGTGGGTACTTGGACAGACAAGTGCCTGCCCTCTTAGCGTTTTCATTCTGGTCACGGAATCTCTTCCCCAGAACATAGTGAATATTCAAAATGTAACCTCATAGAATTCTAAAATTGAAACTCACTGACAAAAGATGAACTCATTGTCTAGAACATGATATAAAACTACTGTGTCTGAAAACACATTTCCCCAACTCGACAACGGACGGTTTGGGTAGAGCTAACGGATACCTACGTTGGCCTGTCGCTTTCTCTCTGCTCCTGGTTCCTGTGAGAGCTCCTTGAGGGCAAGGCCCTACTCGCTTGCCGGGCGGTTTCCCAGGCGCCCTTGCGCTGAGCCCCGCACGGCGCGCCTGCGCACTAAGTACCGACTCGTTGACCAGGGCAACGCCTGTTCCCGGGCCGCTTGCCGGTTCTCTTCAGGGACACGCGCTAGGCTTAGAGACCTGCGACTCTAAAGCCGCAGTAAATGGAGGGCGTGATTCTTCTGTCCGTTCTTTACCGAGGGATGGGGCGACTAGTCCACACCGGAGGGAGAACAGCGGAAAGTCCGACGCCCCTGCGTGGGCCCAATGGCAAAGACTGTCCAGGGCGCAGGCGCGCGGGCCCTCAGGGTCCGGGCACCATCTTGAGCCGTCGCGGGAGGCGATCCATCCCCATCCTGGCCGTTCGGGGCTACGAGGTCGGTGGGCTCGGGTCGTGGAGCCCCTCGGGACGTCGGTTTTCCCTCCCTCGTGGAGACTCTCCGGGCGTCCTCGTCAGGCCTCGCGCTGGACTCAGGCCGTCGGGAATGAGGCGTTCCGCGGTTTCCGCAGAACCTCAGTTCCTTTTGCTTTTCCGCGCTGCGGGGCTGCTTCTTGGCCGGGCCCACCGAAGACCTCCAGCCTCTCCGCCAGGTTTCTTAAAACAGCGAGAAACCTTCCAGGAAGCGCTCCTGAAGTCCGGGGCCCGCTCCCTACCTCTGTTCCACCCCGTGTTTTCTCTGAATTTGGGCTTTCCCGTGACTACCATTGACTTGAATAGAGGAAGCTTTGAGTCTAGGAAACTGCCTTCGGTTAGGAATCGGTTGTCGGAACAGCCAGCCTCTTGTCTTTTAAACAGCTTTTTTGAGACATAAATTTACGTACCTTAAAACTTACCCACTGTAAGTGTTCAACTCAACTTTTTTTCTTTTATTTTAAAGCACAATTAAGGAGTTGTGCCGGGCTTCCCTGGTGGCTCAGCTGGTAAAGAAGCCGCCTGCAAAGCAGGAGACCTGGTCGATCGCTGTTGGGAAGATTCCCTGGAGAAAGGAACGGCTACCCCCTCCAGTATTCTGGCCTGGAGAATTCCATGGACTGTATAATCCATGGAGTCGCAAAGAGTTGGACACAACTGAGCGACTTTCACCTCTCTAAGGAGTTGTGCAGGCCCCGCTGCAAGCTTTAGAACATTTCCATCATCCCTCAAAATTCGGTCCCGCCCATTTGCAGTCAGTGGTGGCTCCTACCACCGAGGAACCATGAGTTTACTTTGTCTCTTTAGATTTCCCTTTTCTGGACGTTTCATAAAAATGAAATGGTACAGTATGTGGTATTTTGCGGCTGGCGTCTTAAACTTACCGTAAGGCGTTTGAAGTCTCTTTATCCAGAGTTGGGAAGTCAGATGGTTTTGGTTCAGAACTGCTCTGCTGGGAGTTTAGATAATTTGTGAGGACAGCTGACTGGGCACTATAGGAATGCCGTTGCCCCCACAACCCCTGCCATAAGTTTGGCTCAGTTTTTCCAATTTCTGTTTTCCCTGGGTCGAACATGTTTGATTAGGATTTTGAGATTTATTACCATGGAATGGTAGGGAATCTGTTGAGGATGCTGACTGTTTGCTGCCTGACTTGGCTTTGGGGCCAGCTCTTCTAACTTGTTAGTTGTGAGACTTTGAGTCTCTGTGGTTCTCAGTTTGCAGGAAACAGTCTTTCCTAGGTTAGATGAATTACTGCATAGAAAGTCTTAGAATAGTGAGTGCCCTGACACACAGTCCAGCTGAAAACGTTAACTCTCCTTATCTTACAGGGATTCCTTTCGAGGGGAGAGAGGGTGGTGAGTCAACAGATGGGTGCTATTGCAACCTGCTCGGCTAGGGTATAACATTGGTTGAGAAGCCTTTTCTTTTTTTTAACTTTTTATTTTCTATTGGAGTATAGTTGGTTAACAATGTTGTGTTAGTTTTAGGTGTACAGCAGAGTGTTCAGTTATACAGACACATGTACCTATTCTTTTTCAAAGTCTTTTCCCATTTAGGTTGTTCCATGATATTAAGCAGAGTTCCCTATGCTATGCAGTAGGTCCTTGTTGATTATCCATTTTAGACATAGTAATGTGTAAATGTTAATCCCAAACTCCCTAACTATCCCTGACCCCCCACACTTCCCTGCTGATAACCATAAGTTCCTTCTCTGTGTCTTGTTTTGTAGATAAGTTTGTTTGTAATTTTATTTTATTTTTTAGATTCCACATACAAGCGATAGATGATATTTCTCCTTCTCTGAGTTACTTTCCTCAGTATGACAATCTCTAGGTCCATCCATTTGTTGCAAATGACATTATTTTATTTTGTTAATGGCTCAGTGATGTTCCATTGTATACATGCACCACATTTTCTTCATCTGTTCATTTCTGGGTGGACATTTAGGTTTCTTCCATGTCTTGGCTGTTGTAAATAGTGCTGCAGTGAAAGTTGTGGGTGCTGGGGGTGCATGTATCCTTTTGGACCATGTGTTTTCTCCAGATATATGCTGAGGAGTATGATTGTAGGATCATATGGTAGCTCTGTGTTTAATTTTTAAAGAAATCTCTATGCTGTTCTCCTTAGTGGCTGCACCAATTTACATTCCTACTAACAGTGTAGGAGGGCTCCCTTCTCTCCACACCCTCAAATCAATTTGTGGCACATAATTATTTGTTCTCTGGGAGTCAGTAGAGGTAGTGAAAGTCAGTCAGTTGTGGCTGACTCTGCAACCCCATAGATTGTAGCCTGCCAGATCTTCTGTCCGTGGAATTCTCCAGGCAAGAATGCTGAAGTGGATTGCCATGCCCTTCTCCAGAGGATCTTCCTGACCCAGGGATCGAACCCTGGTCTCCTGCATTGCAGGCAGATTCTTTACCGTACAGGTCACCAGGAAGCCCTGGGAGTCGGTAGGAAGCTTCTATATACTCTCCCTCCAACCAAGATTATTTTCGTAGTTTTGGTACTTTTTATTTTCTCAGGAAAGTGTGCATTTCCTCAATATTTGCAGACCAGGTTAAAATTAAATGGTGTCTTGTTAAGAGTGTAGTCTCTGAAGACAGAAGCAAGGGTTAGAGGCCTGAGCTCTTATCAACTTTAGCACCATGGGCAATGTGCTTAACCTCCTGAGTCTCCAATTCATCCACAGAATTGGAAAACAATGGTACCCTGCTTTCCCTGGTTGAGGATTACATGGAAATCTTGTATTTAGCAAAGCACCTGGAGTCGTAGGGAAAGTTCTGTAACTGTCAGCTGTGTTATTTTCATTATGCAGAGTTCTTTCCAATTAAAACAGCTTAGGGATTGTAAACCTTTATGAACCAGTCATTAAAAGGAACTGGGACGTCCTCCACTGTTTTTGAGGCCTTGGAACGCGTTATGGAACATAGAAATTTGTTCCTTGAAAGTTTGGAAGGAAGTTTTCATTCCTACTCCAGTCACCCTTTAAAGGAATGCTTTTTCTTCCTTTGAGGGAGTACTTTTTATATATTCCCCCTCCATTTTTCACTAAGAGTTTTAATACCAAAAAGAATGAGGGTCCATAAATCTTTTCTGTTAAGGGCCAAACAGTAAATATTCCAGGCTTTGTGGGATATGTGGTATCTTTCAGAATTACTTAGCTGAGCCACTGCAGTGTGAGAGCAGCCACGGAGAGTGTGTCAACGTGATGTGTCTGTGTCCAATAAAACTGTTTATGAACACTGAAATTTGGATTGCATACCATTTTCATGTGTCACAAAGTATTATTTTTATTTTTTTCCAATCAATTAACTACTTCATTCAACTAGTTTGTGTCCAAATTTGGCCTGACGTAATGAATAGTGGTACGATACGGAGTAAGAAAGACTTGGTTCTGATTTGTATTAACTGGATATATTTGGGCAAGCTAACCAGCACTCTAAGCCTCGTGTTCCTCATCTTGCAAATAGGTATTCTGCTAACATATGTGCCTCTTCAAGTTGTTAGGCTGATACAATACATACTGTATTATGCATAATGCTGGGCATCTAACGAATCACATACTAGCTCTATCAGCTAGTATGAATCCGTCAAATGGAATATGTGCTAGAGGGTGGAGCTAGATGACCTGGGTTTCAATCCTGGCTGTTTATTAGCTGTGTGACTTTGCGCTGGTCACCCAACCTCTGTGCCTCTCTTAACTAATCCCTAAGATAGGGATTATAATAGTACCCACTGCAGACAATTGTCTTGAATATTAAGTAAGCTAACACTTAATGAAACACTTAGAGAAATTTCTGACACATATAAATTCTCAATTAATATTAGCTGTTACTATTTCACAATAAGATGTATTTGGGGTTAAAAACTCCCGTGCTGTGTTGTTAAAATGAAAGACTTTTGCCTCTTTCCCCTGAAATGGTACAATTTATAAAACATAGGATTTGTTCCTTGGAAGTGAGAAGAAAGTTGCTGGAAAATGGCAAGGGCTTAGGGCACTTTGTGAAGAAAGCGCTCCCTTGATATTTGCCAAGTTTTTATTATCTGTCTTCCTCTCAAGAATGATCCATTTCATTATAGCTTTCAAATTTCATAGCACAGAAGTGTATTCGGTGGTGAGAGCTTGGGTGTCTCAAAGATCTGGATTTGATTCCTGACTCCCATCTACTAGCATGTGACCTGGGACAAGCTACCCACCTCCCGTAACTCACTTCTGGTCTATGAAACTTGGATAATAATAGTATCTATTTCACAGAGTTGCTGTAAAGATTAAACTTACTAATGCATATAAAGTGCTTGGTGCCAGGCCTTGCCTGTTGTAAAAGTTTAATAAATGACAGCTACTACTTTTGTTGTCCTCCAGGGCACTCTTATTAAAGTCAGACCTATTTGAGATGGAAAACCACTTGCTAGGTTTTTTAATGGGCAGCCTTCTCTCTCACTCTAGGTTTGGAATGTTTAATAGTATTGTAGGAATTTTTTGTTCTTAGAAGATGGCCCTTGTGAACCTGTTAGCCATGAGTTTATGTTTCTCAACAAGGGGGCCATTTCTTGAAGATTCTCACTTAATTTGCATAGAATTGTGTTGGGAAGTAGAAAGCACTGTAGGCAGAAAGACCTAGGTTTGAGTCTTGACTCTCTCAACCAGATTATGAACTTGAATAAATGTCATCCTCTCTGAGCTGCAGATTTCCCATCTATAAAACAAGTATATTAGTTCTAGTTTCATTAAGATTATTTGGAGCACTCACCCAGATGCATATTTTTAAATAACAGTTTCATCTAGATGTAATTAATTCACTACCATAAAGTTCACCCACTTCACTGGTGTTTAATACATTCAGAATTGTACAACCATAATCAAAATCAATTTTAAAACATTTTCATTACCCTAAAAAGAAACCCTCACTCTTCATTCCCCTCTGCCCTAGACCTAGGCAACTGTTAATCTACTTTCTGTCTGTCTGTGCCTATTCTGGACATTTCATATAAATGGAATCATACGATATTGTGGGCCTTTATGACTGTTTCCTTTCATTTAGCATAATGTTTTCAAAGTTCATCAATGCTGTAGCATGTATCAGTACTTCATTTTTTATTGCCAAATACTCTGTTGTATGGATATACCACCTTTTATTTATCCATTTATCAAACAGTGGGTCCATCAAATGATGGGCAGTTATTTCCACTTTTTGAATTGGAAACTTCAGTATCACTCTTGTGATACTGCTGCTGTGGACATTCATGTACAAGTTTTTATGTGAATATATGTTTTCATTTCACCCAGAAAAGGAATTTCTGGGTCTTATGGTAACTGACCGTTTAAGGAACTGCCAGACTGTTTCCCAAGCAGCGCCCAGATCATTTTTAAAGAACTTGACTCCTAAAACTTGACATAGAGCAAATGCCTCATATAAGATAGCCATTTTATTGTAAAAAATTTGTTCTTGGAGGCCACTCTTCTAATTTAGTTGAATAAACTGGCCAGCCTTCTGTCTTTTTAAATGCTCTGGAACAATGTGTACAAACTAAAAATAATTTGCTCCTTGAGCATTTGAAGGACAGGTCCAGTTAAACTGAGATTTCAAATAATTTCTGCTTCCCTAGAAAGTGATGCATTCCTTTAAGGTTTTCCAATTTGTTAGCATAAAATTATATTAGCACAAGTGTTTGAAGTCTGACTCTGCAGTCATTTGCTGGCTTTGGAAGTTGGAGTAAGACTCCATGACCTTCACTTTGCTCACATGTAAAACAGGTCATGAGGTCACCTATATCTCAATAAGGAGGAGCTACAAATACATACAATGTTTTATGCTGTATCCTGCATACAGGAAGTGCTAAATAAATATTAGTTTTTAATCTCATAGAGACTGTGAGGTTGCAAATCGTTGTGCTAGGCTATTAAAATGTTGTAGAGAGTCTTGTTCAGTCGCTCAGTCATGTCCGACTCTTTCCGACGCCATGGATTATACACCACGCCAGGCTTCCCTGTCCTTCACTATCTCGCAGAGTTTGCTCAGGTTCATGTCCATTGAGTTGGTGATGCCATCTAACTATCTCATCCTCTGCCACCCCTTCTCGTTTTGCCTTTAGTCTTTCCCAGCATCAGGGTCTTTTCCAATGAGTCAGCTCTTTGCATAGAAATTATGAAGTAGAGAGTCTTAGCACATAGGAATTCTTTGTAAGAAGATTTCTCCTAATTTTTTTCCTATTCCTTTGGTAGTCAGTTTTAGTAATTCTTATTTTCCTTGACTGGAGAAGGAAATGGCAAACCACTCCAGTATTCTTGCCTAGAGAATCCCGTGGACAGAGGAGCCTGGTGGGCTGCTGTCCATAGTGTCGCACAGACTTGGACACTACTGAAGTGACTTAGCATGCATGCATGCATTGGAGAAGGAAAATGGCAACCCACTCCAGTATTCTCGCCTAGAGACTCCCATGGACAGAGGAGCGTGGTGGGCTGCCGTCTATGGGGTCGCACAGAGTTAGACACAACTGGAGCAACTTAGCAGCAGCAGCAGCATTTTCCTTGACAATGTTCATTTTCATTAAAATTTACATATCATTTGTCTAAAACCTTGGTTAATATTAACATGTTTGCTTTAACTTTTAATATGCAATTTATTTGTGTGGCCCAAAATTCAAAAAGGAAAGAGGGTACACAGTGAACACTTCCTTCCCACACCCCTTCTCTCAGCACCAGCTTCCCTCCCTGTAGATAACCATGTCACTAGTTCTGTGTATTTTCCTTCCAGAGTTATTTCATGTATATTGAAGCAAATATATATACACATATATTGTTTGCCTCTTTGTTTAACAAAAGAAGCATACTGTATTCAGTGTTCAGCACCTTGACTTTTACTTAACAGTGTATCTTAGAGATCATTCCATAAGGTATTTCTCATCCTTTTTTTTAATGGCTATGGAAGTTTCTATTATGTGAAATATGTAGAATTTATAAAATGTTTCTCTAATCTCCAGATGTTTTTCTGCTTTCTGATTCATGTTTTACTTTTATGTCAATGATGGTCTTTTTCCTGTTCTCCTCAGATTTATTTTGGTGGGCCTTTGGCAAAATGAACCAGATAAGAGTGTGTGTTCTCTCCTGGCCTGACAGTCTGCATTGCAGAAGCCAGATCACCTCTCCATACCATTCTCATCACATCCTGAGGTGTTGACATGTGAGTATGAGTGGAAATCATGCCACTTTTTGGGAGACTTGAGTGAGATCCGAGTGCTGGCTGGTCACCCTGGGGGGAATTTTTGTGGTAAGCTAGAGATTGTGATCGTCAGGGATCTCCAGTCCTTAAGTGGCCTCCAAGGCCTTGCAGGGTCCGGCTGCTCTCCCCCTCCTCTGTCCTAAGCCAGTCTGTATTCTAGCTGCATGGCTCTCCGTACTCCTCTCTGCCTCCTAACCTTCGTACATGCTGTTTATTAGACATGCGGTGTTCTTCCTCAGCACCTCAGACTCCCTCACACACATGCTTAGGCACAGTGTGTTGCCGTCACATGTACTGCTTCCCGTTCATCTTATTTATGTGGCTGTTTATAATTGTTTGGTGTCATCTGTGAACCATACACCCCTGTGAAAGCAGAAACTGCATCTCCTTTATCATTTTATCCCTAGTGTCTGGATGTCTTTGATAATACCTGTTTATTGAATGGTTGAATAAATGAGTGTCTGCCATTTTGCAGTTCAGGATTAGAGCTTTCTGCCTGGCAAACCAGTATGAGAAAAAAGTATGTGAATAACCTTGTATTTTTTAAATAAGTATTTTGTTTGGCATGTGATAACTTGACTCTGAGTGCTTCTGCTTCCTGTGAGAGAAGGCTCCTGGTGCCCTCTTGGACAGGGGTGTGTGAGCAGAACTGTGGGTAGGCGATCCTTCCTGGCCTACAGAAACTCTTATAGTTCTGAATCTTAATACCATCAGCCAGATTTGACACTGAATTTTTCTCTGTTAACGTCAGATTTGTGACAGCGTTCTCCTTTGCCTGTCTTTAATCTTATGTGTAATTAACTGTTTAATATTTGAATTTAGAAGCAGTTTTTGTGATAGAGTTGGTTGCCTGTATGTGAACATTTGGTTTTCTGTTGTCTTGAAATTCCTAGAGGGGGTTAAACAATTAAGTTCACTCTCAAAGAAAATTGGTTAGATTTGCATTACTGAGGAACTGTATACAAATTTGTATACTAAGATAATTACCTATCCAGCTCTGAATATGCAAGAGTACTAAATACTGAAGAACACATTTTTGAATTTATTTTTGTAGAGTACAGTGTTCACTTCACAGCTCTGTGTGGAAAACTTCCAGAGTCAGAGCTCTAGCAGACCTCTCCAGAGTACCTAACTCAACATCTCCACTTGCTTGAGGGTAAGCATTTCAAATGTAACACATCAAAAAGAGAGCTCTGGATTTTCTGTTCTTCCCCTCCCCAAACCTGTGACTCAAGGACTCACTAAATAACACTTCCATCTACCCAGCCGCTCAAACCAAAAATACAGGAATCATTTGTGATGCCTTTTTCCTTTGCCACAAATACACAGATTATCAGCAGGTTTGTCTATTTTGTCTCCAAAACACCTGTTGAATTTGTCCACTTCTCCTTATTCCCACTGCCATCCTGCCGGTTCAGAGCACTCTCATCCTGCCTAGACAGCTGCCTCCTAACCGGTCTACGGGCCTCCTCTGTTTTCAACCTCTAGTCCCCTAGTTCTCCACACAGCAACATGAATCGTCTTTCAGTGGATTATGTCAGACCTTATTTAAACATCTTTAATGACTCCATATCACCTTTGAATCAAATTCAAGATCTTTATCTTGGCCTCCAGCTCCTAAAGAACTGGCTTTTGCACACCTGTAAAACCTCATTTTACTCCCCTCTACTCCATTCTTGCTATCCTCCAGGCATTCTGATGTCTGTTCTATTTTTTTTTTTTTCCTTTTTAGTCTTTGTATATTGCTATTTTATCTGTCTAGAATATTCTCCCCTTGCTCTTCCCAGGGCTAGCTCTTTCTCACAGTTTACTTTTAGCTTCTCTTCCATACAGAAGCCTTCCCTGACTGCTCTATTTAACCGCCATACAAACACCTATCCCCCTCTCCACCTCATTGCAGCTGCCTGTTTTTTTCTTCAGACTCCTCACTGCAATTTTTAAAGGTTTATTTTTTCAACTTTATGTATCTTGCCAGCTAGACTGAAGCTTAAAGACATACTTATCAAATAAATGACTTAGGGCAGGGGCTATTTTGAATTTAATTGCAGTGAGCCAGAACCGGGCCTACCACTGGTCCTTATGTGTATATAGAGAGAGAGAGAGAGAGAGAGAGAAAGCACTCAAATATCTGTTAACGAATAGATGAGTAAGCATTCATTGAGAGACTTAACCATGTACTAAACTCTATGCAAATTCATGGGATCATAATACCCAGATCGCCCAATCTGTTAAAGATTTATTGTAGACCAGGGGTTGTCAAACTTTTTTTTCTCAAGACCCATTTACACTCTTGAAAATGATTAAGGACTCTAAAGAATTTTTGTTTATGTGGATTATACCTATCAATATATATAGTTGTAGAAATTAAAATTTTAAATGTATATTAATTAATTTAAAATAGGTAGTAAGTTTATTACATGTTAATATACGCAACCTTGTTTTAAATTTCATGTGAATAATTCCCAAAGCAAAAGACTACTGAGAAGAGTGGCACTGTTTTACATCTTTACAAATCTCTTTAACAACTGGCTGGAATGAAAACAGCTAGATTCTCAACTGCTTCAGCATTCACTCGGTCGAGATACCACATGTCATACAGCCTCAGGAAAACCCCATTGTACACTTGGGAAAGAAGTGAGAACTGCTGTAGATAATTTAGAAAATAGTATTTTGGAGATTTCCCTGGCAGTTTAGTGGTTAAGACTTTGCATTTCCAATGCAAAGGGTGTGGGTTCAATCTCTGGTTGGGGAACTAAGATCCCACCTGCCAGGCAGTGTGCCTGCCCCCACCTAAAAAAAGGATAATATTTTTGATTGAGATGGTGCTGTGAGTGCTGCATTCACATTTCAACCTGTTTTTAATATAACTTTCAGTGATCTAGAAATGTATGGATAAAAAACTGAACAGAAAAACTAGGATCTGTGGGGTTGAAGAGCTGAACCTGTTGGACTTCTGATCTTTAAATACAGGTGGTTAACAGTTTGACTGCTAGGGAGTAACAAGGTCCAGAAGCACTCCATGCATATTGAGGTCCCAGGCTCATTGTGTCAAACAGGGGCTGGGGTGAGATTCTCCTGACATGAAATGAGACTGAAAAAAAGCCAGTAATAGTTACTCAGGGCTTCAACTTACATTAAGAGCAGTGGCAGGAGTGAAAACATCACCATGTAGAGCACGCCCAGCCTGAGCTTAAATTTTGCTCAGTGACTAACATACTCCTTTATCTCATGGCACAGAGCCCCCATTTAACTTGTCTCAAGACTAACTTTCTACAGCAAAGAAGACACAACCAAAAAAAGGAAAAAAGCTAGATATGGAGGGAAGGGATAGGTGGGGTCAGGGGTGATAGCCAAGTGTTCTAAGAAACACTTAGAAATTAAAATTACAAAGCACTGAGTTAAACATAGGAAAACTTAACAATAAGCAAGACAACAAAATGAGCTGTCAGGATAAATTCATTCCTGATAAAAATGCAATTCTAATAATTTCAGTGTAACTTTAAGATTCTTGAAAGATAAAGAATAGTATTCATACAATGTTCATCCATTTGAGAAAGGTAGATATAAAAAAGCACTGATTAAAAATCTTACACATGAAAAAAAAAAAGGCCACTGTAAAACACGTCAAGGTAAACATTATATTGGATGCAGTTCAAAAAAGGAGTTACTCAGAAAGCAGCTCAGAAAAGTACATGAAAAATAGAGAATGTAAACAAAGGACAGACTAAGAAGGCCAAATATACTCTAGGAGGTTGGGAAGAGAATAAAGTTGAAATGGCAGAAAAGCTATATTGGCCAAGGTAGACTGGCCAAGAATTCTGCAGAATGGCAGAAAGACCTTCATTGGTCACACAGTCCTGAGCAGGAGAAACAAAAATAAATCCATATATAACACCTTTTGAAAAGCCACAGAGGAAAAAACCAATGCTATTAGGAACATTTATATCATAGCAAACCTCATCAGCAATGTTAGATGTTGAAGACAATAGAATAATATCTTCAAAATAAGAGAAGAGAAGGGTCACTTTACAATTCCATACCTAAGTAAACTGTCATTCAAAAAATATCTTAAAGCCATTTTTAGAAACACAAATACAGAGACTGCCCCCTACACTAAAAGGCTTATTTAAGGATTTATTATAATGAGGGGGGAAAAAAGAACCTAAAGAGGAGTAAAATTCAAGAAACGAGAATAAATTATCAGTAAACGTAATTAATCATTGACTGCAAAAATTGTGCTTTGGGTTTGTTTTAAAAATATGTAGCTAAAATTCTAGACAATAACCAGGAAAGTGGGAATAAGAAATTCAATGAATTGCTAAGGTATGGCAGGTTCCTTTATTATTTTACACTCTGTTTAAAAAATAAGTACTTGTATATAATTAAGAATTTAAAGACAGACGATAAAATAACATTTAATTGAAAGCTTTCAAATTAGCAAAGAGAAAAAAAAGTAAACTTGATCAAGTCAGTAGAAGGCAGGAAAGGAAAAAATAAGGAGCAAAGGAAAAGGCACATTTAACAAGCAAGTATATCAGAAACATAAAATGTGAACAGATTAACTCCCCTATTGAAGGCAGACTTCAAGATTAATTTCTTTGATATCTGATTTACAGGAAATCATGAGCTTGTTCCTACCTAAAACCATGGCCTTGAAATACATAAAGCAAAAACTAAAAAGAATTACCAGGAGCAGTGAATGAAGCCATAGGCTAATGGGAGATTTTTTTTTTAAATAATTATTTAGAATTGATATATCAAGCAGACAGAAAACTAATAAGAATACTGAAAATGTAAACACAGAACTTGATCCTATGGACATAAATAGAAATTGGTACCTGATAATTACAGAATGCTTATTCTTTTCTAATACACTGAACAATTAAAAATTGATTACATCCTAAGATCACAAAAGGAATTTTAACAAATATCAAATAATAACATATAGACCATATTATTTGGCTATAATATAGTTAAATTGGAAATCTATAATCAAAAGACTTTTAAAGAACTTGAAAACCTAAATACATTCCTTAGTGTGACTAAGAGGAAATCTATTTGCAGCAATGGAATATAGTACCAAACAACAGTGAAATGTATGGAATGCGGTTCAAGTGGTACTTGAAAGGAATGTAATAGCCTTAAATGTACCTGTTAAAAATTAAGAAAGATTAAAGGTAAATGAGTTAAATGTGCAACTCAAGATGCTAGGAAAAGAAACTCAAATAAAGAGAAAAAAGGAAATAATAAAATAGAGAACAGACATTAAATGTAAAAGAAGAGTAAGTAAAGAGGACAATTTTGTTAGAAAATATAAATGACCTAAATTGACTCAAGATAAAGCAGAAATATAGTACAAAACTAAGGAAACCAAGTAAAAAATATTTCATGCAAAAAGACCTCAGATTTAATTTTATAGTGAGTTATGTTAAACTTTCAAAAATGAGAAACTCTATTTTTTATGATCTGTTGTAGAGAATATAAGCAGGAAGAAAATCTAAATAATTTTATAAGTCTAGTATAGCCATGATACCAAAATGAAACTAGTAGAATAAGAACTTAGGTGCAAAAACCAAAAGTAAAATATAACTCAGTAGTATCCTGCTGCATGTGTATATAAATCAGACCCTCATTATCATGATCAAGTAGGGGTTACAAATGCCACATTTCAACATCAGAAAATTTGCCTTAACTCTCCACATTAACAGATTATATAACATAAGCTTCCCAAAAGATAACAGAAAAGTCATTACATAAAAATTAAATGTATTCATGAAAAAATTTTTAGAAAACTAGAACTAAAGGGAATTTCCTTAATCCCCAACAAAGAGGCTTTGCAAACAAACTTACTGTGGACATTTTTACTTGATAATAAAAGATACATATCCCCTTTCAAGTCTAGAACAAGATTTATTCCATATTTCCCCAGAGGTCCTAGAGGATGCATTATGATAGAAATGAGATATAATTGTCAATAAAAATCTAAAAATTGTCATAAACCAGTTAACATTTTCAAAGCGTCCAGGAAAATCTGAGAGAAACTATTAGAACTAACAAGGACAGGTCAGCAAATTCACTGGATTAAAAAAAAAAATCAACATATAAAAAGCAATAGCAGATAATTCTCAAAAACCATAATCCAAGACAAATCATGAGAAACTGTTAGACAAACTCAAATTGAGACTTTCTAGAAAATACTTGACCACTATTCCTCAAAACTGCTAAAGTCATTAAAAACAAGGAGATACGGAGGATCTGTCACAGCCTAGAGTTGTCTGTTGCTGCTGCTGCTGCTAAGTCGCTTCACTCGTGTCCGACTCTGTGCGACCCCAGAGACAGCAGCCCACCAGGCTCCCCCGTCCCTGGGATTCTCTAGGCAAGAACACTGAAGTGTGTTGCCATTTCCTTCTCCAATGCATGAAAGTGAAAAAATAAAGTGAAGTCGCTCAGTCGTGTCCGACCCCTAGCGACCCCATGAACTGCAGCCCACCAGGCCCCTCCGTCCATGGGATTTTCCAGGCAACAGTACTAGAGTTGGGTGCCATTGCCTTCTCCGAGAGTTGTCTAAGGACACATAACTAAATGTAATGTGGTGTTCTGGATGGGATCCTGGGACAGAAGGAAAACATTTATGGCAAATCTGTAGTATAATTACTAGCTTTGTACTAGTGGTAATTTCTTCATTTGACCACGTACCAAAGTTAGGTAAGATGTTAACATCAGGGGAGACTGAGTAAGGAATGTTTACATTATCTTTGCAACTTTTCTGTAAGTATGAAATAATTTTTTAAAAGCTTTATCACTGTTTTAACTCAAAAATAACCTGTTAGGTAAGTAATGGGAAAAAAGACCTCCGAAAGTCAACCAAGATCTTTATGGGAAAAAATTACAATGTACTGTTGTTGGCTGTAGAAGACATGAATAAACAGGTAGCACAGATCATAGGCAAAGATGAGATGTCATGATAAAATGTTTTGGGTTCTCTTTAAATTTTTTTGTGGTTTCAGTAAATTGTTGAGGGCTAAGAATAGCCAAAGACACTTTTGAAAAACAAGGTAGGGCAATTGTCCTTTAAGATATCAAGATATTGTAAAGCTCCAATAATTAATGCACGCAAGTAAACAGATGGACCTATGGGACAGACTAGAGTTTAGGAATGGGTCCACTCATACAGAAACATATATGTCAGGATAAAAAAATAGATCCATACCACAGAACATATATAAAACTAAACCTGAAAAAACTAAAACTTAAGGGTATTGTATCTTTATGATTTCAGCGTGGAGAGGGATTTCTTAAGGTATAAAAAAGCAGAAATCTGAAGGAAAAGATTATTAAATTTTACAGCACAAATATTTAACATTCTTCCGTGACAAAAGATATTGATGCCTTTTCTTTTAACTTTGTTCATGGTGTGGATTTTAGACATATTGAAGTGTGATTGGGGTCAAGAATAGGAGGTAATTCAAGCTGCAACATGATGTCTTATTTACAGTTAAAGAAGATGCTGTCTAGAAAATACTAGAGGGAAGGGTTTGAAGTCAAAGCAGGTAGTCAAGTGAGTAGGCTAATACCTAGGGGGTAATGATTAGTACTATCATGCAGAGCAAAAAGGGGACAAATTTGGAGTGTATCTTGGATGTAGAGCCAGCAGGACCTGCTGATGAATTGAATGTTGTTGGTAAAGGAACCAGGAATCTAGAACAATTGCAAGATTTTTGGCTACTGCAACTGGTGCTGTTTATAGAAATAGGGAAAAGGGAAATTACTGTTTGTTTTCAGTGTTTTGAGTTGCCCATTAGACATCCTGGTAGAGCACTCAGCTGTTAAGCAGCTAGTTGGGTATATGAGACTGGGCTTCTGTAGAGACTTCTGTGCCAGAGGGAGCTGTTGGCATGCAGGTGGCATTTAAACCATCCGGCTAGGTTAGACTGCTGCCTAGGGAGTAGATGTTGAGGGAGAAGGCTAGTGACTTGAGTTCTGAGCATTGGGAGCTTGAAGGGAACAGAAGCCAACTAAGAGAACAGAAGGGGAAAACCAGGGCAGTGTAGTGTCTCTGAAAATAAGATGGTGTGAGTTTTTATTATCATTGTTTTAATGAGGATGTTGAATGTTACTGAAAGATCAAGTGAGATTAAGAACAAGTTTCTTAGCCACATAGAGAACTGCTGAAATTGCCAAGTAGTTTCAGGAGTGTGGAAAGGGGGAAGCCCCCAGTGTGGCATGGTAAGGGGAGAGAATGTGCGGTAAAGCTGTTGAGTCCTTGACAGAGACCACTCCATCAAGAAGGCTTTATTGGCTGGTGCCAGAAGGGAGTGCTGAGAAAGGGGAGACCCTCTGAGAACATGTGCTATCTGATGGGAATGAATGATGCGGGATCCAGAGAAAAACCTGTGTTGCAGATAGAGGTTTTGAGGAGAGAGGGGATGGAGGGGTCCCTTGAATGTGTTAAATCACCTTCCAGACCCTAGCCAGACTTTAAATTCCCCTCCGGGGTTCGGAAAAAACACCTCTGTGGGACGCTGGGCACCTGCAGCGTCCAACAGCTCCCCCAGCGGCTCCTGACGTGTGTGGCCAGATTTGGAAACCTCTGCGCTACGCTTAGGACCGCATTCACTCTCAGTGGTCCCTCTAGAATCTCTGTGGGTGCTCATGGGGAGTATTCAAGGGTGCAGAGCAAAGGCGTTTTCATTCAGATTTTCTGTTTATGTGGCACTGCTGGCTGGCCGGAGACTGTTGAAGGCTTGGGGGGTTTCAAACACCGCCCCCCCGCCCCAGGTCAGCAGCTGCCCAGTATCCCCAGGAACCACTGATTTATAAATATTTATACTTACGAGGTGTAAATGTAAAAATTCATTTTGGATATCCTATTCTTTATGCTCTTGGGTAATGTACATTCTGTAATTAATTATATCTCATGAATCTTTTCCTTTAAAATTCAAGTCTTACATTTTAGCTGGCCACATAAAATCGCATGGTATGGCTTTGCCCGGGTACAGTTTGGTGCTTCCACAGAGTGCCTGTTTTTCACAAAAAGTGACGCTCGCCAAGCACGCCTGCATGGGCTCGCTCGCACCTCTCCGCTTTATTCCTGGAGAGGGGCGGCCGGATCACCCGCGCGTCGGGGGCTCGCTGAGACTCCCCGCGCCTACCGCACGGCAGAACACGCGTGTTTCTGGAGGGGGAGTCCGGCAGAATGGACTGGAGACGGGCAGGAGCCCGCCTCCGTCTTCCTTCCCCTCTCTCCCGTGGCCCCTGAGGTGACCGGCTGACAATTTCTTGCATGCTTCCGCAGAGGTTTAACCGCGTGTGTGTTCACCCTTAACAAACGAACAAGTGGGACTGCTTACCGGGTCGTGGCTGCACGCTTCGGCCTGACCGACGGTGTGACTGACAACCGAGTCCTCGATGGTCGTCTGTCCCGCGCGGTGCCACCGCGTTTCCCGCCGCACAGGTCCTCAGGCGGCGATGCGCCCCGCACATCAACCGTCCGGCTGGACGGCGGTGGACCGGCCCGGCGGCGGCACGCGCGGCCGCGTGAGGAGAGCGGCCGCTGAAGCGCGCGAGTCGCGCTCTCGGTTTTTCGGTCTTTGGAAGTCGGGTCATGAGTTCTGTCCCGCAGGTCTGTCGGCCATTTGTGCTTTTCTGTGAATTGCCAGTGTCCTCCCTTTTTGCCCATTTTTCAGGCGCGATTTGGTCTGTACGGTATCGGTTTCCAAGAATTCTTCGTTTATTAGGGAAGTTAGCCCCGGGTCTTTCGTGTGTCCCAGGCAGAAAAGCCTCGTCTCCCACTTTCTCATTTGTCTTTAACTTCAACATACATATTTTTGCCCGCCAGCTTTTCACTTTCTTAGACAAATGTACGGGTTTGTTTGTTTGTTTGTTTGGTCTCTTCAGAGGATTTGCATTTGGGAGTCGTTGGTAAGGCTCTCTCCGTGTGACCCCCCTTCTTTGTTTGGGGGTCGAACACACCCCCACCCCCCAGACCCTTCCTCAGGGCCCCTCGCGTTGGCTCTGTTGACGTCAACCTCCTGCCTTCGCGCCAAGCAGTCGCCACGGCAACCGCGGCCCGATGGGCAGGGCCGAGGGTGTGGCGAGGGGCCCTGGGCGCAGGGGGCAGCCGTTGATTGGCCAGTGCCCGGCCCCGCCTCTGCGGAGAAGCAGACAAGGAGCCGCGGGGCCGGGGCTCGGTGCAGACGCCGTGAGCCGCGGGAGGAAGAAGTTGGAGCAGAGGATCGGACATGTCCACCCTTGGCTGCTGGCGCTCCCGAGCGCCTGGGGCCGTGTGGGGGCACTAGAGCTTGCACAGGCTGCGCAGTGGTCGAGCTGTCAGCCCGGGCAGGGCGGTGCCTTGAGGTCCGGTGAGGTGAGTCCGGCTGCCCCGGTCCGCACCACCGCATCTGGATGGTGCGCCGGGATGGATGCCGCAGAGCCGGGACCCTGGTCAGTGGGCGAGAGCTGCCGCGCTTGCCACAGCCGCACCATGTTGCGCGGCCAGCTGGAGTCTGGGATCAGGGCTCCCGTGCCACCTGTCCTGGGCATAGCGGGTACAGGGACGGCTGATCATCCTGGGCAGGGGGTGGGACGGCCACAGGCTCCGGGCTCCGCAGTCCGCTGGGGTGGGTGCTGGAGCAGTGGCGGCGGTCCCTGATGAGCATGGGAAGTCACAGGGTGCCCCCGTTTCCCCGGCTCGGTCTGGGGGCTGCAAAGGGCACCCCCATTCCCCGGGGTCCTAGACTAGCCAGGTTCCCTCCGGCCACCCCTGCATCCTTGCCGGTGTCTGGGGCGGGGCTTGCTTGCCGCAGTGGCGGCGGGAGGAGCTATAGGCGGGGCCGAGGGTGGCAATGCCTGCGGGGTGTGTTCTCAGGGCAGTGACGAGCTGCGGCCCACCCACCCTGGCGCTGTCTTTGAAGCGGCGGCGGTGATGGGCTGCGAGGACGCTGTTCTGATTGGCTGGGGAGGGGCTGAGGGCTGTGACAGCGGGTCTCAGAAGAGACCGTCCAGTCCAACCCGCCGCCGCGGCGCCATCTTTGATGGGGGCGGCAGAGGCTTGGCCGGCGCCGTCTGGCTGGCCAGCCGCGGGGGCGGGGCCGCGGGTCTGTGCTGGAGTCTGTGCTGTGATTGAAGGCTGTGGGGGTCCTCTGTCTCACCCCTTTTTTGCTGGTCTCGAGTCGGCCGTGGACACTTGCCGCGGACGCTTGCCGCAGAGGCTTGCCGCGATGCGTCACACCTGACGGGCGTGCCGTCTGGTGACCGGAGGGGGGCTTCTTTTTGATCAGCAGGGGCCACACTGTTGTCACTAAGGAGCTGTTTGTCTTGAGGGACAGGGTCACGGGCTGTCATTGTGCCCGCTGCCTCTCTTGGCTGCTCTGGGGTTGCAGAGCATGACTCCCTTCTGGACTGCTTTCACCCTGGGATGTTTCTGGCTCCATGTTTTGGTTGGCGCCGTGGAGACTGGGCGGCGGGTGCAGCCTAGCTGCGTTTCACAGGTGCCCTGTTGGCTGGGCCGAGGGCGTGGGACCGCGGGCCGTCTGGGGGGACTGAGCGCTGCAGAGTGCTGTGAAGCCCTGCCCGCTGTGACACTGTGTGTGGTGGCCAACAGGTGGCGCCGAGGCTCATTGCGCAGGAACCATTGTGAATGACGGCGGAGCTGCAGGGGTCGGGCCGAGGGAGGGGCTGCGGAGCCCTGCCCTTCCCACTGCAGTTTGTTGACAGACAGGCTGAGGCTTATTGTGCAGGCGCTGCCTTAAATAACAGCGAGGCGGGTCTCGGGGCGGGCAGAGGGAGAGGCTGTAGCAACCTGCCCACTCGAGCGCTGTTTGTTGACTGACAGGTGGCACCAAGTCTTACTGCGCAGGCGCCATCTTGAATGACAGTGGGGCTGGCAGCAGTGGGCGGGCTGAGGGAGGGGCTGCAGAGCCCTGCCCTCTCCAGCGCTGTTTGTTGACTGACAGGTGGCGGCCGAGGCTTACTGCGCAGGCGCCATCTTGAATGGCAGCGGAGCTGCTCTCAGGGGGCGGGTCGAAGGCGGGGCTGCATAGCCCTGCCCACTCTAGCACTGTTGACTGACAGGTGGCGCCGAGACTTATTGCGCAGGCGCCATCGTGAATATCCGAGGGGCTGACCACAGGGGCGGGTCGAGGGCGGGGAGGCAGAGTCCTGCCCACTCCAGCGCTGTTTGTTGACTGACAGGTGGCGGCCGAGGCTTACTGCGCAGGCGCCATCTTGAATGACGGTGGTTCTGCAGGGGCAGCCCGAGGGAGGGACTGCAGACCCCTACCCACTTGTGCTCCGGTGGCCGACAGGGGGCGCCGAGGCTTACTGCGCAGGCGCCATCTTGAATGACCGTGGGGCTGGCTTCAGTGGGCGGGCCGGGGGAGGGGCTGCAGAGCTCTGCTCACCTACAGCTCCGCCGACCGACAGGTGGCGGTGAGGCTTACTGCGCAGGCGCCATCTTGAATGGCAGGGGGTGGGCTTTGCTTGCTGCGCATGCACCATCGTGAGTGCCAGCGGGGCTGGATTAGTGGGCCACCGCCTCTGGTGTCCAGGGAGACCGAGCCCGCCCCGTGTTCTCCGCTGTGCAGGCACCAGGTGGACCGCTGCTTGCCTCTGCACCACGTCTCAGTGGCCGCGCGATGGCGCCATATTCCCTGGAGAGGGTGGGGGCTGTGGGACAAGGTTCAAAATGTGCACATCTGGGGGTCACGTGGGAAACAGAATCTTAATAGATTTGGGGGAGGGTGGGTTCCTAAGTGAGAGGGTGGAGGAGGCTGTGCATATGAGATTTGAGGGTGGGAAGGCTGTTGAGGGTGGTAGGAGGTGCTTGAAGGAAAAAAAGCTCGTAGATGGCCTGGAGCATGTACAGTGGCAGAAGGCTATGAGGGAGGCACTGCGTGGGGCCTGGTGGGGTGGAGGCGGTGCTGGCAGGTGGGCGGGACTGGGGGGCGGGGCGGGGCGGGGCGGGGGTGGCCCCAGCCGGGAGGGGCGGTGTGAGGGGGGTGTTGCCAAGTGTGTGGTGGGTGGAACCTAATTATAAATCTGCTGGCAACTGATAGCGTTAATAAAAGCCAGCGGCACAGTCCTGAAGGGGCTTCTACGGGCCACTGATTGAACACATGCTCTGAGTCACAGTGGGACTTGAAACGTGTAGTGTCGTCCAAAGGGATCTTGGTAACCTCTAAATGTTGTGTAAGGTTAAGTAATGATGCCGTTATCTCATAGTAATGATGATTATTATTAAGGTCCTAATATAAGCTAGTGTCTTCATGCTGCGTAGGTGTGCAGCACAGTAACACTTCTGGTATTGCGTCACTGGTTATCAATCACATGGCAAGACTAGAATTTCAGCTCATCTTTCTAAGTGGTGTCTATATCATTGTTCCACAATGTTTCCATAGAAAATATCTGTAGATGTACTGTTTTCCAAAATGACATTCGTTGATCTGTAATTGCCATGAACTCTGAGGTTGAGTTCTCTGCTTCATTTTTGTAAAATATGTAGAAAATTAATAATGTGAGAATTAACAGAGATGCTGAAAGTAAGCTGCCAAGCACTATAGGAGGCACATAATTAGCAATAAATAGTACTATTTTCTTAGCCATTACTATTTTCTTTCTCCCTCCAGTTTCTATCTGCAATGTGTATACCTTGACTTTAGAAGGGTGGCCGGTGCAACAGAGCTAATAAGTGGGAAATTGGGGTCTTGAATTTTTCAGCCCCAAGTCCTGTGTTTTTACTATTTTGCTCTGCATATTAGAGAAGGTTGTGACACACACACTTAGAGTTGGTTGCACACCCATTGACATGACCTCACTGGGTGAAGGCTGTGATTACAGCCCACAGTACAACGTACACCCCAGGGGGCGAGACTGATGAGCTGTCCACCCTGTGGGAGGTAAAGATGAAACTGTGTGGGGTCATTTCCAGCCTGGGAATTCCAGTATTTGGAAAATAAATTTGAGGTCTCACGTTTTCTTTTCCTTCCCCAGCTCTGCTCTTCTCTTCTCCGAGGTGATCGGCAGGAGGCAGAGGGACTAGGTCCAAACGTCAGGTGTCTGTGTCCAGGTGAGCTGAAGTCCCTCCTCACAGTGCCACGCCATCCTTGGGGTGAGCACGTGCTTCCTGAACCTGACACCTCCCTGCTGCACACGTGTTCCATCTGACCATGAGCACGTTCGTGCTCGCTGAGAATGTGCAGACTCTTCCGGTGGACCGTGTGTTCACCGGATTCTCCTTGGTCTCACGCCATCCTTTGTGGTGTCCAACAACCATCCTTTGTTGGTCTTTTTCCAATATTGAGCTACTCCTTCAGGCCTCCCCTTTCTTTCTTATTGGGTGATTAAGGAAGCATGAAAAGTTCATCGAGTCTTCTATCAGCCATGACCCTGAGTGGGAAAGGAAGTGATTCCTTGGAGCTCATAATCTTTTGGGTAATGAAAGCCATTGAAAAAAGTAACGCTGTGTGCAGAGACAGGCGGGAGAAGACAGCGTGCCGCCTGCTGCCCCTGAAACGAAGGCAGTAACTTCTCAATTCCAGCCCCTCTGATAAGGTAGGGAGCAGGAGATGGGGCTGGGTCTCAGAGCTCTGTAACAAGGCCCCAAAGTGAGCAAACGGGACCAGGCTTGGAGACCACACCCCGGAGCTGCTGTCACTCCTGGTGGGATGTGGGGAGCCTGGGGTCCCATGGGGGCCACGGACTTTCTTACTTCTCCTCCCACGGCCCAGCCGCCGGTCCAGCCCCCAATAGTCGAGTTCCTCCCCGTGCAGTTGGAACAGTTGACCCACTGATCTTTGATTGAGGCCAAAGACCTCCACCCCCACCCCTGACTTGCGGCAGGAACACCTGATGAGTTCCAGCTTGGTTTAAGGTACATTAACTGTGAGGCCTTGCTTTCGTTTTCTATGCATTTTTATGAAGTAGAAGTAAAAGACTTTAAGATGTTCAAAGAGCGACCCAAATGCCCCACATGGACCACAGGGGCAGCCCTGTTGGCCTGCGGGCAGCCCCGCTGCGCTGCGGTGGGACAGCCCAGCTCAGCGCTGAGCTCCATCTGCGCACAGTGCTCACGGCGCACCCACTTTGCGCTCATTGTCCAGTGTGTTTGAGGACAGCTGAGCTGGAGCCCCGTAAACCCCTCTGCCTGGTTAGCTGGTGATACCTCGTCCTGACCAGCTGCCTCGTTCATCTCCTGTCCTCCCCACCAGCCTAGCTGATGCCCCTCCTTGGCCCTACGACCAGAGTTGGGCTGAGTCCCAACTCTGTGTGCCCCCACACTCGCCCTCATCCTCTGAATGTGGTCAGACCTTGGCTTTTAAAATCCTACCCTTGACCACACTGCTTGACTCACACTGGGATTCCTGCTCCAAAGAGAGTGCGGAGGGGGAGGTGGGGGCCTGCTAACTAGGGTACCTGAGAGCCCACCTCCAGGCCAGGAAACCACACTGATGGCTTCCCTCAGGGCCAGAGTTCAGTGAGGCAGGGGGGACGGTAGGTGGCGACATCCGGGTCTAGGCATGGAGCCCCAACAGTGCTGTTCTGCCCTGAAGGGTATGTGTGTTGGGGGGGGTTGCTCTGTGGGAGCACTGCCGGTGGGAGAGGGAGGGAGCCACAGGAGGAGGGGCTACTGATGGGCACTGGCCAACAGAAAGGAGAGGAAAGCCCCACAGCTGCTGAGCTTCAAATTTAGATTCAAATTTTTTTCTGATTGTGAACTTCAAATAACATTCTAAATTGGAATGTATAATGTGTCTTTTATCAATCATTTCCTTTTTCAGGTTACCTCACTTTACTACGTTCCTTATACAAGTTTTATTTATGTATTGTTTGGCCCACTGTGTGGCATGCAGGATCTGTTCCCCAACCAGGGGTCCAGCCTGTGCCCCCTTCCCTGGAAGCACAGAGTCTTAACGAGGGGACCACCAGGGAAGGCCCCAGTTTGTATGGAGATTTGCTTCTACCTTGGTTTGTGCACACTTCCACACATTTAAGTATCTATGTAGCTTTTTTGGTTTTAGTAAGACTATGCCCAATTCATTAAGGCTTCAGACTCAGGCCACCAGAGTGAAGCATAAGTGGGATGTTAGGCAACATTTGGTTGTGGGGGGGTGTGATATGAAAGCTGGGACCTTGTATCCATCACGTTTATGTGGGTGTGTTTCTGTGTATAGACATGACTTAGTGCAGCTCTTCAGCAATGGCCATAAGAATTTCAGTATAAACACGCCTCCATCTATAGCTTTGCTTTCTAAAACTGCATTTTATTCCGTGTGCAGACATCCTCATCATTTTCTGTGTACATATAATGACTATGTTTGCAGTAAGAATGCCACATATGCTATATACCATTTTATACCCTAGTATTTTCATTTAATGCTTTAAACAGTTTTTATATTAGTCATTTCCATCAAGTGCGAATTGACTGTATCCATGGAAAGGAAGACTGTGTGGCCTTTAGAAACAATGACGTAAATCTGTATGTACTGATTGGAAAGATGTCTATCAAAAATTACTGCGTTTAAAAATACACACACAGAGAGAGCCCCTGGTGTGATCTCATTTTGTTAGAAACGATGTAATATGTATGGAGACTGTAAAAAGTTTAATGTAGGAACAAATAGGGTCGGGGAGCGCGGCTTGCCGTCTCAGGGGGTGTGGCTTGCAGTTTCAGGGGGTGTGGCTTGCCGTCTCAGGGGGTGTGGCTTGCAGTTTCAGGGGGTGTGGCTCAGCAGTCCTAGTAATGTGTGTCTGCTTCCGAAGCGAGTTTGGTCTACCGTTCCGGAGCTCTCTGTCTTAGATTTCTTAAATCATTCAGATTTCATAGCAGAAACTCAAAAGCTTTCTACCTCCTGTCTGGTTGGTTTATAAGATGTGGGAGTGGGCCTTTTCTTGAAGACGATACGTAAGGCCTTGCCCACAGCACGGTATCAGTCCACAGCCACATGGAGAATGAATTCTCTGACACTCTTGACACTTCTTCTGTGTTGATTAGTCCATGTATTTCTTTCTTTAAAATGTCTGCAGGTCCCTGGCATTTTGACTGTTCCTGTGGATAGCTACTTGTTCAGAAGTTCCGGAAGGGACCCTGTTCCCACCAGGTGATTTACATACCCAGGGGTGTCCCGTGGCCTCTTGAGAGGCGGGGCCGTGGCCGTCTAGGGGAGCAAGTTCTCTGAATCGGAGGCCACGGAGAGATCGGGGTCGCTTCCCTGTCCCCCGCGGGCTCTGAGGGCCCTGCTCTGGCCAGGCAGTCCCTCTTAGCCATGCTCTGGGTCAGCTCACAGCAGCTCTCCAGAGCCGGGGGGCTTGCCCAGCAGGCTGTCACCTGGTGCCCTGTCTGCTGTGGAGGAGAGGGGGGCAGGGCAGGCAGAGTGGGAGTGGCAGAGGCAAGAGTCTGCCCAGCTGGCGGGCAGGACGCTGCAAAGAGAGTGGGGGTGTGTGCGCGGGGCAGAGCGGAGCACACCGCAGAGAGGCTCTCAGGCCCTGGGCAGGAAGGCTGCTGTGAGACGAAATAATTGAAACCCCTTTTGTTTTCTCTTTAGAGATTAAAAACAATTTTTTTTTAACTTACTGGCTTTTCTTTTAAAACAAAAAAGAATTTTTGCTGCATGTGGTTTTGTCCTTCTCTGGAAGTAAAGTCAGAAGTACAAAACTGTCAGGTAAGTTACTGCACCCTGACCTGGACTTCTTTGCTGTGCCGCCTGCTTTCTGCTCCAGCGTGGCTGACCACTGAGGACAGGGCAGGGCCGGAGAGCTCGTGGGCCGCTGAGCGGCTCAGGTGAAGGGGGGCGAGGAGCCTTAGCTGATGACACCAGAGCAAGAGGAGGACGGGGAGTCAGCTTTTACACTCAGCCTGAGAAGTTCTCTTAGCAGGGTGAGGGCAGACCCTATAATAGAGATGCAGCGACGGGAGGGTGAACGGAGTAGCACGCTGGTTTCTCTGGAGACCCCTGGATCTTGGACGAGGCTGGCCAGAGCAGGAGGTGTGGGGCGTGCAGAAGCCTGCTGCGCTTGGGCATGTCATCACCACTGATGTGAGTGCTAGATGTGGGGCTCCCGCGGACTCAGCGGCGCTCCATCTGACCTTCTGCTGGCTCATTGAGCTGGGGGCCGGCATCCAAGCTCCACGGAACGCCAACGGGGCTGATGTTGACCCCTGACCTTCCCAGTGAGGGAAGCATCTGTCTCTGATCCCTTCACAGTGGGGCCTAGGCCAGTTAGCTCAGATATTTAAGACTAAATTTGAGAGGTGCCCGGAACACCAGTAGATTGACCTCTGTTCAGGCACCAGAGGCAGTGGTGCAGACAGGAGCCTAGGGCTGCCCTCAGGGTGCACGCCGTGGAGAAGGCATGCCTGCTGCCTGCAGACGCAGACACAGGGCAGCCACCCGGCCGGAGCAGTGGGGACGTGGCTAGTGTGCAGAGGAGCTGAGCTGCTGGTTTCAGGGGCCGTTCGCTTGGTCAGCACGTGTTGCATATGCAGAGCACAGGCGCAGAGACGTTGCCCAGAGCACCTGAAGCCCAGGACCCGCACCGTCACGTGTGTGTGTGGCCTTCCTGTGCTGCCCACCTGGAGGCACGGCCGCGGAAGGCGCGCAGGCCGCCCCGGGTCTGCCAAGAAGGGGCGGACTGCAGGACTCAGGCTCCGAGACCCAGGGTCGCAGAGGCCGTCAGGAGCAGAGCGTGGTCCTCCCGCGGCAGGCGTGCTGCTTGCGACTCCTCGCATGTGTCTGTGTGTTGGGGGTGTGGTGCGGCGCCCCCCTGGGCCTGTCCTCCCACCGGGCAGTCCTCAACCCCTGGGACATGTGTGTCTCCTTACGATCCGCAGGTCCCTGAGCACTGACTGCCCCCGCTGCTGCGTCTGCCCTGTTGGCGCATGTTGGGTTCCTCCAGTGAAACTTTTCCTTAGAGACATGCTGCCTCCCAAGTCCTTGTCCGCCACCAAACCCAAGAAGTGGGCCCCAAACCTGTATGAGCTAGACAGTGACTTGTCTGAGCCGGACGCAGTCCCAGGAGAAGGCGCCACTGACTCTGAGTTCTTTCATCAGAGGTTTCGGAACTTCCTCTACGTGGAATTCATTGGCCCTCGGAAGACCCTTCTCAAACTCCGAAACCTCTGCCTCGATTGGTTGCAGCCGGAGATTCGCACCAAGGAGGAGATTATCGAGGTCTTGGTCCTGGAGCAGTACCTGTCCATCCTTCCGGAAAGGATCAAGCCTTGGGTGTACGCAAGAAAGCCGGAGACCTGCGAGAAGCTCGTTGCTCTCCTGGAAGATTACGAGGCGATGTATGAGCCGGAAGGTGAGCCAAGGGGAAGGCGCACCCCTGCTGCTCCGGTGGGACCGTTCTGGGGGGCTGGGGCGGGCGCGGGGGGTGCGGTATAGGTGACAGCCCGGCCTTTCTGCCTGCAAGGAGCCGGAGCCCTCCCCACCCCAGCTTTGACGGTCTAACCGGGGGCTGGGGGCGGCGGGGAGGGGCATGGCGGGCGCCCTCGGGGGCTAAGCTAACGGGCGAGCGTGGCTGAGCCCCTGAGCCGTGTCTGGTGTCCCCTCAGACGACAACAGCAGCGACACCCACAGCGAAGGCGGCATGAGCCGGAGGGCCGCGGAGTCCCCACCGCCGCGCCCCGCCCTCCCCTGCTGCAGTGAGTAGCTGCCCACCGCCGCTGGGTCTGCGCACAACCCTTCTCTGGGGACCTGCTGCTGCTGCTCGGGAATCTGGGGCGGGGGATTCCGGGATGGCGGAATGAGACGTTTTCATCAAAGCAGACACATCCGTGGAGTGAAATACAACTTTTTATTATTCAGTGATGAGGGAAAACATTTAAAATTTTGAAGCTATTTGGAATTTGCCATAGGTTGTTTCAGGCTGTGTCTACCGCCTCCGGGGGGTAAAGTTCATCACCACTTTGCCCGCACAGCTGTTCATTTGTTCAAGGTTCTCCAGAGAACTTTCTGGAGCAGCAGTGCTCCGGGGACGGTGCTTTGTCTCTCTGTAGTCAAGTGGGGAGCACATTAAGACAGGCCAGGGTTGGCCAGGCTGTGGAGGGTTGGCAGATGGCCTCCTCCTTAAGGCGGAGACCGCAGGATCCGGGACACCGGGAGAGCCTGAAGCGGGAAGGGCCCCTCGAGGGCGGTGGCCCGACCAAGGCCAGGCCAGCCTGCGCGAGGCCGCAGAAGCGGTTCCAGGCCCCGGAAGCGGTTCCAGGCCCCGGTGTATGGGGCATCTGCCCCTCGACTGGGACCCAGCTCCCAGGGGAGAGCAGGCATAGCGTTCGGGTGTGGAGGGGTGTGCAGAGCCCACGGCCAGCTCCACACGCCCGTGTCCGCAGGTGACCGGGAGCGAGACCGGGACTGGGACCAGGACTGGGAGCGAGACCGGGAGCGAGGCCGGGCGCGGGAGCGGGAGCGCCGCCGTGGCCGGAGCCGGGACATGGAGTCACGGGACCGCTGGCCGTCCGTCCGGAGCCCCAGGAGCAGTACGTGTCCCCAAGAACCGCCCCCCCCCTTCCCCCCCAACTCGCCTGCCGGCTGACTGCACCGCATCCATTCACGCGGCCTCTCCCTTCCCAGGGTTTCACCAGCGGGATCTCGCCCTTCCTCTGGCGGAGAGAGCCAAGGAAAGAGAGCACAGACGCAGGGACTCCCTGCTGGATTTGGATGCCAGATCTGAGGTGCGCCCAGGTTTCCTCTCGTTCTGGGAGGGCCGTCTTCACTCCGTGCTGGAGGTGCCTTTCTTTCTCGGGAGGCTGAGTTATCTGCCACCTAGAAGCCCACCAGGGTTGGGGAGAGAGCCCAGGGGTGACCAGTGGCCGCAGTGACTGCCGCCTGCTTTCTGGCTCGTCAACGGGGTCAGCACTCGTGTCCCCTGGAGGTCGCCTGCCCTGTGCACAGAGCGGAGGGAGAGGGCGCTCAGGTCCCGGAGCCGAGAAGAGCTGAGTCTGCAGCCTGGCTCTGCCACCTGCCAGCCCACTAGCTGCACCAAGCCTCAGTTTCCTCATCTGTGAAATGGGTGTGATGACAGCCTCACCAGGGCTGTTGTGAGGGATGCGTGAGTCACACATAGATATGCAGTGTGCAATGTGCGGCCTGGCACGCAGTGGGCACACTATCACTGCCAGTTCTTGTGCACTAAGGACAGGGGCATGGGCAAGGAGGGGCTCGGGCAAGAGGGTCGTGTGTGATGTGGCGGCGTGGAGGAGGGCGCCTGTGCAGCCGTGTGAGAAGGCAGCGTCTGAGAGACAGCAGACGCAGCTCAGGGCTGCCCACTCGTCGGGTCAGCTCAAGCGTTCTCTTTCCTGGAAACAGTGTAGTCCAGAACGTAATGCACGTTTATGTCACTCAGATTCGACCAACAGGAGGTGTGAAAAGTGCCCCTTTCCTTTTGCCATTGCCTGTTGGGGTCTGTTAGCACCAGGGGTGGTGCCCTGTGGCACCCTCAGCCCCCCGAATTCTTGATCTCATCTGCTCTCTGCCAGCCCTGAGCTAGGAGCCGCGGTTTCCTCCTGTCCCACCGCAGACACAGCTGTGCTCCCCAGCCCGAGGCTTCACCTGCACTGTGATAACCCGGGGAGGCCTCAGGAGGGGGCATTGTCAGCCCTGAGTGCCTCGCAGTGCCCGCTCCGGGGAGCTGCCCACCATGGAGGGGCCCCCTACCCCCAGAAAGGGAGCGTCTAGCTCTCGTTGGCCAGCACCAGCAGTCCGGTGGTGCCTGCTGCTTCTGCAGCTTCTTGTCCTGGACTCCACAGCCCTGCCCTGGCAAGGGGTTCATTTTTGAAGCTGTGCTTCATCTTGCCAGGGGTTTTGTTTCTAATTGCTGAACAGTGGCAACTGTATAAAGGAGGTTTTCATTCTCTTAAATCCCAATGCCTGTGCCTGTTTATTTTTCTCAGTAGGAGCTGCACCTAATTGTGCCCACATCGTTTTTGTTTTCTTTGCTACACTTCCACATGGCTGTCATGTCATACGCCACTTCCCAGAACTAAAGCAAATTTAATATCAAAATATCTTTATATAATAGTTCAGTAGTGACAACAACTTATGTTTTATTTACATAATTTTCTTTTTTTACTTTCTGGCCGGGCCACATGGTGTGTGGGGTCTCAGTTCCCTGACCAGGGAGTGAACCCACATGCCCTGCAGTGGAAGCCCAGGGTCTTAACTGCTGGCCCGACAAGGGAGTCCCACCCAGTCTTCCTGCACACTTAGCCCCACGTGCAGCAGACCACGCGGCAGGACACGCACACACAGTGTTAGCTCCTCTGTACTTCGCCCAGGTCAGCGGCCCAGCTGGCAGGACCCCCACAGCCTGAGGGGGGCAGGTGGACACCTTCCTCTCCATTTCACAGATGAGGACGCTGAGGTTTGGGAGGACTTCTGTTCCCAGCTTGCTCGGTCGTTAAGGTGCTTGAGCTCCTCTGACCCTGGAGTTCCTCTGGCTGCGCCGCTGGGGGCCCCTCAGGCTCCGTGCCCCTCCTGGGGCCTCAGCAGCGCTTGCGGCCCCGCCCACACCTGTGGGTCTTGCTCACGCCCCCCAGCCCACCCTGAGCTGCCCCTGCCACGCCTGCTTAGCGCCGACTCTCTGCACCCCACTTTGTTGTTTACTGTTCTCTGATTGTTTCTCTCCAACCAAATGATAAGCTGCATGAGGGCAAGGAATATGTGCCCTCCGTCTTTGGGAGCTTCCTCAGAGTGTAGCGCCAAGGTAGGTACGACGTAGGTCCCTAGTAGAGCCTGACCAGATCACTCGGAACCCCCGGCGCTGTGAGCACTTGCTGCACACTGTGTGCGTGTGTGTGTGTGGCTCCCGCGCTGCTGGCGCGGTCCTGGCCGCGGTCGCCCGGGCAGACCCCGCTGAGGGCACATCTGCTGTTGCAGGAGGCGGTGTTGTACCAGGATATGGTGGCCCTCACTGAGGATCGCAAGCCCCAGAACCCGATTCAGGACAACATGGAGAACTACCGGAAGCTGCTCTCACTGGGTGAGCGCTCGAAGCAGGGTCAGAACAGCTTCCGGTGGAGCGGGAGCGGGAGGGAGTGGTCCTGTGACCTGCTCCGACGGGGCCGCGCCCACATGGCTCTCACCCCAGAGTGCCACCCTGCGACTCCAGTCTGCTCTGAGGCAGGTCCGGGGTCCTGGATGGCTTCCCTGGGGCACACGTGGTTGAGTTTGAGGCAGCAGTCGCCCCGCGAGGGGTCGTGTGGGCCCTGACAGGTGGGGAAATGGGCGGAGCCTGAGAGCCAGCAAGGATGCCCTGGGTTTAGGGGTGCTCGAGGCCTCTGCGCAAGCTTGTCAGCAGAGTCCAGAGAAGTAACCAAGACAAATTGGGCAAGGGGCCAAGGAATGGACAGTGAGGAGAGGGAGCGAGACACAGGCCGTCCAGGGCACGCTCAGTGCCCGAGCCAGCCCGTCGTCCGTGGTGACATGTCTCATGCCGTGTTCTTCCTTCGGACAGGGGTTCAGCTTGCCGAGGACGATGGCCACTCACACATGACCCAGGGCCACTCGGCAAGGTCAAAGAGAAGTGCCTACCCGAGCACCAGCAGAGGTGAGCGCGAGGCCCTGCTGCAGGAGCGGGCGCTGGGCGCACGAGCAGACATGCCTTGGGGGGGCTGTGCACAGACACGGTGGTGTACACACACTGACACGCGGTGGGGGGTGTGCACAGACACGGCGGTGTACACACACTGACACGCGGTGGGGGGTGTGCACAGACACGGCGGTGTACACACACTGACACGCGGTGGGGGGTGTGCACAGACATGGCGGTGTACACACACTGACACGCGGTGGGGGGTGTGCACAGACACAGTGGTTTACACACACTGACATGCAGCAGCATGCACTGATAGGGTGGCATGTGCACACACGCAGCAGCACACACAGTCACGTGGGGCGTGCACATGGATACAAGGCGAAGTGCAGTGACACTTGGGGGCACGTGGTCAGGGCACAGGGTACAGACGTTCATCCCAGGGCCCCAGGGAGTGAGTGTTCATACGGGGCTTCTTCCAGGTCTGAAGACGGCGCCTGAGACCAAGAAGTCAGCCCACCGGCGGGGCATCTGCGAGGCCGAGTCCTCCCATGGGGTGATCATGGAGAAGTTCATCAAGGACGTGGCCCGCAGCTCCAGGTCCGGGCGGGCACGGGAGTCAAGTGAGCGGCCGCACCGGCTCTCCCGGAGGGCGGGCGGCGACTGGAAAGAAGCATCGTTCAGCAGGAGGGAGGCGGGAGCCTCAGAGAGGGGCCCAGAGGGGGGCGCCTTTGGGGGAGGAGGCTTCAGCTGTGGCTCAGACCTGGTTTCCAAAAAGCGTGCTCTGGAGAGAAAAAGGCGCTACCACTTCGACGCGGAAGGGCAGGGCCCAGTGCACGATCCCAGGGGCGGGGCAAGGAAACGGCCCTTCGAGTGCGGAGGCGAGGCCCGCAGGGCCGCCAAGGCGGCGGGTGCCAGCAGCCTGAGCGCTCCGCCCGCGGCCCCGTCGCAGCCGCTCGACTTCGGGGCCATGCCCTACGTGTGCGATGAGTGCGGGAGGTCCTTCGCGGTCATTTCTGAGTTTGTGGAGCACCAGATCGTGCACACCCGGGAGAGCCTGTACGAGTATGGGGAGTCCTTCATCCACAGTGCAGCCGTCAGTGAGGCCCAGAGCAGGCCCGAGGGTGCCAGGCGCTCTGAGGGTGCGCAGGCCGCTGGCCTGGCCGAGCATCGGGGGGGCCAGGCCCAAGAGCACCTCCGGGGCAGTGGGGACGAGGAGCAGGACGAGCCCTTCCTGCCCAGCCCCACCTTCAGTGAGCTTCAGAAGATGTACGGCAAGGACAAGTTCTACGAGTGCAAGGTGTGCAAGGAGACCTTCTTGCACAGCTCGGCCCTGATTGAGCACCAGAAGATCCACAACCACGAGGACAGGGAGAAGGAGCGTAGTACGGGCGCCGTGAGGCGCACCCCCATGCTCGGAGAGTTGCAGAGGGCCTGCGGGAAGGAGAAACGCTACGAGTGCAAAGTCTGTGGGGAGACCTTCCACCACAGTGCAGCCCTGCGGGAGCACCAGAAGACCCACGGCCGAGGGAGCCCGTCTGAGGGCAGGGCCAGAGCCTTCGAGGAGACCTTCATTCCTGGCCAGTCCCTGAAGAGGCGCCAGAAGACCTACTCTAAAGAGAAGCTCTACGACTTTAGAGAGGGCGGGGATGCCTTTGGGCGGAGCTCAGACTTCATGGAGCACCAGAAAATTCATTCTCGGAAGAGCTACTTTGACAGCCGGGGGTATGAGAAGCCGCTGCTCCACAGCATGTCCATGCCCGGCTCTCAGAAGAGTCACACGATCACCAGGCCGCCCGAGGATGAGGACGAAGAGAAGGCATTCACTGCCAGTAGCAGCCCCGAAGATGGCCAGGAGGCCCGGGGCTACGAGAGGAGCGCCTACGAGAGGGCCATCCTCCACAGCCTGGCCGCCTTCCGGCCTCCCCGTGGCCTCAGGGAAGACGGGGAGCCCTCCACATACCTCTCAGGCCTTCGTGACCCGCCACAGAAGACCCCAGCCTGGGAGAGCCCTTATGCTGGAGGCAGGCACAGCTTTTTCAGGAGCTCAGTCTTCTACCGCGCATCGCGCCCTGCTCCTCTGGACCACCTTGCTGGGGAAGGCCCCAGCGGGTGGCAGAGAGACGGCGAAGCCTCCGGCCCCAGCTCAGATGGCCGCCAGCACCAGAAGGCACGTGCCAAGAAGAAGAACATTGAGCGCAAGAATTACGACGCCTCCATGATGCACTCCCTGCATTTTGGTGAGTCTCAAACATTTCGCCCGAGAGAGAGATTTTACGAATGTCTAGAATGTGGAGAGTTCTTTGTCCGTAGCTCTGAGCTGGCTGAACACCAGAAGATCCACAACAGGAAGAAGCTTTCTGGAAGTAAAAACTACCTACGGTCTGTCCTTCGCAGCCTGTCCTCCACTGACCCTCAGACCAGCTACCAAGGCCAGTCAGTGCAGATGAGTTATCCCCAGGAAGCAGCTCAGACCAGTTATGCTGAGCTAGCAGCTCAGACCAGTTATGCTGAAGAGCCAGCTCAGACCAGTTACGCCGTAGAGCCAGCTCAGACCAGTTACGCCGAAGAACCAGCTCAGACCAGTTACACTGAGGCACCAGCTGAGGCTAGTTATACTGAGGAACCAGCTCAGACCAGTTGTATTGAGGAACCAGCTCAGACCAGTTACACCAACCCAGCAGCTGAGACCAGTTACGCCGAAGAACCAGCTCAGACCAGTTACACTGAGGCACCAGCTGAGGCTAGTTATACTGAGGAACCAGCTCAGACCAGTTGTATTGAGGAACCAGCTCAGACCAGTTACACCAACCCAGCAGCTGAGACCAGTTACACTGAAGAACCAGCTCAGACCAGTTACACTGAGGCACCAGCTGAGGCCAGTGGTATTGAAGAACCAGCTCAGACCAATTACACAGAGGAATCAGCTGAGGTCAGTTATACTGAGGAACCATCTCAGACCAGCTGTATTGAAGAACCAGCTCAGACCAGTTACACTGACCCAGCAGCTGAGACCAGTTACACCGAAGAACCAGCTCAGACCAGTTATACCCAAGAACCAGCTCAGACCAGTTGCACCGAAGAGCCAGCTCAGACCAGTTGCACCGAAGAACCAGCTCAGACCAGTTATACCCAAGAACCAGCTCAGACCAGTTACACCAAGGAGCCAGCTGAGGCCAGTTATACTGAGGAACCAGCTCAGACCAGTTGTATTGAGGAACCAGCTCAGACCAATTACACCAAGGAATCAGCTAAGGCCAGTTATACTGAGGAACCAGCTCAGACCAGTTGTATTGAGGAACCAGCTCAGACCAGTTACACTGACCCAGCAGCTGAGACCAGTTACACTGAAGAACCAGCTCAGACCAATTACACCGTGGAATCCGCTGAAGCCAGTTATACTGAGGAACCATCTCAGACCAGCTGTATTGAAGAACCAGCTCAGACCAGTTACACTGACTCAGCAGCTGATACCAGTTGCACCGAAGAACCAGCTCAGACCAGTTGCACCGAAGAGCCAGCTCAGACCAGTTATACCCAAGAACCAGCTCAGACCAGTTGCACCGAAGAACCAGCTCAGACCAGTTGCACCGAAGAACCAGCTCAGACCAGTTATACCCAAGAACCAGCTCAGACCAGTTGCACCGAAGAACCAGCTCAGACCAGTTATACCCAAGAACCAGCTCAGACCAGTTGCACCGAAGAACCAGCTCAGACCAGTTACACCGAAGAACCAGCTCAGACCAGTTACACCGAAGAACCAGCTCAGACCAGTTACACCCAAGAACCAGCTCAGACCAGTTACACCCAAGAACCAGCTCAGACCAGTTACACCGAGGAACCAGCTCAGACCAGTTACACCGAAGAACCAGCTCAGACCAGTTACGCCCAAGAACCGGCTCAGACCAGTTACGCCGAGGAACCGGCTCAGACCAGTTACGCCGAAGAACCGGCTCAGACTAGTTACACCCAAGAACCGGCTCAGACCAATTACACCGAGGAGCCGGCTGAGGCCAGTTACACCGAGGAACCGGCTCAGACCAGTTACGCCGAGGAACCGGCTCAGACCAGTTATCCTGAGGAACCGGCTCAGACCAGTTACGCCGAGGAACCAGCCCAGACCAGTTACGCCGAGGAACCGGCTCAGACCAGTTATCCTGAGGAACCGGCTCAGACCAGTTACACCGAGGAACCGGCTCAGACCAGTTACGCCAAGGAACCGGCTCAGACCAGTTATCCTGAGGAACCGGCTCAGACCAGTTATGCCGAGGAACCGGCTCAGACCAGTTATGCTGAGGAACCGGCTCAGACCAGTTATGCCGAGGAACCAGCTCAGACCAGTTATAGTGAGGAACCAGCTCAGACCAGATACACTGGGGAACCAGCTCAGATCAGATATGCGGAAGAACCAGCTCAGACCAGATATGCCGAGGAACCAGCTCAGACCAGTTATGCCGAGGAACCAGCTCAGACCAGATATGCCGAGGAACCAGCCCAGACCAGTTATTCTGAGGAACCAGCTCAGACCAGATATGCCGAGGAACCAGCCCAGACCAGTTATTCTGAGGAACCAGCTCAGACCAGATATGCTGGGGAACCAGCTCAGACCAGATATGCCAGGGAACCAGCTCAGACCAGATATGCTGAGGAACCCCCAGCTGAGACTAGTTATGCTGAACTAGTAGCTCAGATTAGTTATGCTGAACTAGTAACTCCGACTAGTTACGCTGAACTAGCAGCTGAGACCGGTTACTTTGAACCACCAGCTCAGACTAGTTATACTGAACCAGCTGAGACCAATTATGCTGACCCAGCAGCTCAGGTCAGTTTTGATGAACCACCAGCTGAGGCTAGTTATGCTGATCTAGCAGCTGAGATCAGTTATGCTGAACTAGCAGCTGAGACAAGCTATGCTGACCTAGCAGCTCAGATCAGCTATGATGAACCACCAGCTGAGACTAGTTATGCTGAGCTAGCAGCTCAGATCAGTTATTCTGAACCAGCAGATCAGACTAGTTATGCTGAGCTAGCAGCTCAGACCAGTTACTCTGAACCACTAGCTCAGACCAGCTATGCTGAGCTAACAAGTGAGACTAGTTACTGCGAGCAGCCAGTCCTCAATGAATGTAAGGAGTGTGGGGAATGCTTTGCCACCGTTGAAGACCTTGGCAGACATCAGAAGATCTATGCCCGAGAGAAATTCCATGATGGGAAGCTGTTTGGAGAGCCTGTGATGCAGGACCTGGGCCTGGATGGGTCTCCGGAGGAAGAGCTGGAAGAGCAGGAGGAGCCCGAGGAGCCCGAAGACTCCATCTATGGCTGTAAGGACTGTGGGCTGGGCTTCGCTGACCGCGCGGACCTCCGGGACCACCAGAAGGTCCACGGCCGGGAGTACCTGGTGGACAGCCGTGAGTACACGCACCCCGCGGTGCACATGCCGCCTGTCAGCGAGTACCAGAAAGATTGCCTCGGAGAGCAGCTCTACGAGTGCCCGGCCTGCGGAGAGTCGTTCGTGCACAGCTCGTTCCTCTTTGAGCACCAGAAGGTCCACGAGCAGGACCAGTTCTACGGCCACAGGCGGTACGAGCCCTTCATGCAGCCCCTGATTGTCAGCCCGCGGCGGCCACAGGCCCCGCAGAAGAGCGCCCCGGCCGGGGTGGGCCCGCAGTGCCAGGTATGCGGGCAGGACTTCATCCATGCCTCGGTCCTCAGCGAGCACGCCCGGGGCCATGCCGGCGAGGGGCTGCCGGATCAGGGCCAGGGGGGCGCGGGCGCGGCGGGGCCCGGCCCGGCACCCACGGAGCCGCAGCAAGACCCGGGCGAGGAGCAGCGCTACGAGTGTGAGACCTGCGGCGAGTCCTTCCCCAGCCAGGCCGATCTCCAGGAGCACATGCGTGTGCACGAGAAGGGCGAGCCCTACGACTACGGGGCCGCCTTCGTGCACACGTCTTTCCTCACGGAGCCGCCCAAGAGGGACTGGCCCTTCTATGAGTGCAAGGACTGCGGCAAGTCCTTCATCCACAGCACCATCCTCACCAAGCACCAGAAGCTGCACCTGCAGGAGGAGGGCGCGGCCGCCGCGGCCGCCGCCACGGCCCAGGAGGCAGAGGCCAACGTCCTCGTCCCCCGGGAAGTCCTGCGCATCCAGGGCTCCAACGTGGAGGCGGCCGAGCCCGAGGTGGAGGCGGCCGAGCCCGAGGTGGAGGCGGCCGAGCCCGAGGTGGAGGCGGCCGAACCCCTCGGGGAGGCCGAGGGCCCGGAGTGGGAGGCCGCGGAGCCGAGCGGCGAGGCGGAGCAGCCCCACGCCGAGGCCGAGCAGCCCGACATGGACGCCGACGAGCCGGACGGCGCGGGCATCGAGGACCCGGAGGAGCGCGCCGAAGAACCCGAGGGCGACGACGACGAGCCGGATGGCGCGGGCATCGAGGACCCCGAGGAGGAGGGCGAGGAGCAAGAGATCCAGGTGGAGGAGCCCTACTACGACTGCGGCGAGTGCGGGGAGACCTTCCCCTCGGGCGCCGCCTACGCCGAGCACCTGACGGCGCACGCCAGCCTCGTCATCCTGGAGCCCGCCGGCCTCTACGGCGAGGGCGCCGGTGGCCCAGAGGGCGGCCGGCCCGACGACGAGCTCTTCAAGTGCGACGTGTGCGGGCAGCTCTTCAGCGACCGCCTGTCCCTGGCCAGGCACCAGAACACCCACACCGGCTGAGGCCCGGGGGCGCCCTGGGACCCGACCCTCCTCACCCACACTCACCAGACCCACTGCGACCGCCCGGACTGCACTCACCCGACCTGGACTTCAGACACCCGGCCCGGACACAGCCCCACGCCAGCTGAGGCTCGGCGGGCCGGGGCCTCCACTGGGACCCGGCCGGCCCCCTCACCCACACACAACCGGACCCACCGAGCTGGCCTGCACTGCACCCAGCGGCCTGGATTCAGACTCTCGGCCCCAAGGTGCAGATGCTTGCAGCTCCCTTGTCCAGCACAGCAGGTACCTGCGGGACAGCAGGGCACTCGGCCGCCCGCCGCCGGGGCCTTCGCGGCTGCAGAGAGCGCCCGTCTGTGACAGCCCGGGACCTCCGCGCACTGCCTCCCGAGCTGTGCACAGAACAGCCCAGCACAGTGAACTGGACTGAGTGTGCCGCTCACTGGCCGCTTACCTGCAGACGCACCTCACCTGGTACTCTGGTTTTGCTTTTTCTTTTTTTGGAGGAGGAAGAGAGCAACAAATTACAATATATTTGTAAGCATCTTAGAGCTTTAGAAAGATCTATTGTGAGCTGTTTGAACCCTATCAGTATCTTTTTGACTAACGGACTGGTTCCTCACTTTCTACATAACCCCCTCACAGTGTAGGCGTGAAAGGCAGAGCGTCTTGCCCGCTTCGCCGTGTGAAGGGAAGTCCTGTCTGCTCCCCTTTCAGGCGCCTCGTCTACACCGACACTTGTGAAACCTCGTGCTGTGTCAGCCTTTCCTGTACGTGGATTGGCCTTTTGTAACCTCTTTGGTTGGTTGCCGTTGGTTGCCACCTTGTAACCTTGCAGTGGGTCTCATGCAAAAAACACTACAAGTTTTTGTTATTTTTATTTTTTAACCCACCTTGATGTCTCTTCGATAGTGAATTTTACAAAAGCCGAAGCTTTTCCCTGTGAGTCTTACATCCTTGCCTTTAAAGAGTGGGTTGTAACCATCACTAGATCACGCGTGCCTAATGAAGGTTGAGAACCACGGGGGAGGGGGGCTCTCCTGGTGTAAATACGGTTGAGGGCCTACGACTTCATTACTTCCCTTTGCGCGCTTCCTGCCTTAAGTGACCAGTAGCAACGTGGCTTGGCCCCTCCGTGCCGCCACGTGGCAAGTCTGCACCCTGGGTGCCCAGGAGCTAGCATCCTTAGAGCTTTCCAGCCTGAGACTTCATCCTCCTCTCCACCTGTCTGACCCTCAACCAACCCCATGTCTAACTTGCATTTAAAAAAAAAATAGAAAAAAGCTTTCTTTACAGCCAACTCGAGCTCGACACGGACTCAGGTTCCCCGGCAGCCTTAATTTGCTTCGTTGCCATCTGTCCCCCTCTCAGGTCGCGCCTTCCTGACAAGCACCCCCGCTGCCCTCAGAGCGGCCCCTGTCCCGCCGCCCCAGTCTCCTGTGCTGCCGTCCCAAGCTGACCTCGCCGCTCTGGGGTCTCCTGCGTCCTGCCTTGTGCCCTCCCTTTGCTTCCCCGCCCCCTCTTCGAATAATGACTATTATGAAATTTCTTGGCTTTGAGTTGGCTGGCAAAAAAATTTAAAAAATTTTTTTTAAAACTTAAAAAAAAAAAGAGGATCTTGTAGCTGCAGTGAGCAGAAGCTAAGAGCAGATTGTTTGGGAGAGCAGAGTGAGATCTGCTCGGGAGCCGCGTCTGGACCCCCCTCTCCTAGGTCCCTGCCATGAGGGCTGGGGAAAGCGTGTCAGAGCTGGAGGGAACGCCAAAGTCAGGGAGAGCCAAAGAAGGGGGTCCTGACGCCTTACCAGACCTGGGAGGGCAGGGTCTGACAGAAGGAACATCAGAAGCAGGGACTGGAAGGCCCCAGTGGGGGAGGTTGAATGAATGAGCAGGGTGTCCTGGCAGTTAAGAGAAGGGGCCGCTTGGTGGCCTGGTGTCGATGAGGGCAGCTGCATCACAAGACCCAACATTGGAGCGGACGCCCCGGAGCCCCGAGGGGCTGCGAGCTGGGAGCCAGCCTGCGTGGCGTAGGGGTGAACCTGGCGTTCATCGCTGTCGGCGGCACCAACTGGTAGAGTGTTTTCAGAGAGCCGCCTGCCCAGCGTCCGTTCCAACCGTCCTTTGGTCAGTGAGCGATCAGGAACAACTGACAAATGCCAAAAACAGGAGGAAGGTGAAGGGAGTGTGTCCGCGCACTCTGAACGCAGCTGTCTAGAAAGGATAATCATGGAGAGTTACGTAGTGACGTGGAGATATATTTACGGAATACCAAGTGGAAAAAGCAGGACACAGAATTATATTTATACTACAATTACAGCTGTTTAAAAATGTATGCTTATAGTCAAAAGCTGTGGTGGTGGTGCTGTGGTAGGCTTATAGTTGAGCATTATTTTCTTAAATTCCTTGAATGTTTATGGTAGTGTTACTCAAAAGCTTATAATCACGTCTCCATTGTGAACATAATTTGAGCTCATTATTCAGGCACTCAGAGAATACAGAAAAGTGGAGGGAAAAAAATCCATATACCCACCATCCAAAGATGACAGATATGCTCCTCACTACATTGTTTATTCTTCTTTCTGTGCACAGGCTTATAACTGTGTCCCAAACGTGTACTCAGATTAAGTGTTAGCTTTGTGGAATTATGGTTAAACGCTTTCATCCTAATGTTTTCAGATGGCCCTTAAAATAGTTTCCTGATAACAAAGTTGATTCTGCTTGCTTCAATTAGCAAGCATAATACACACCCAGAGGAATAATTGGAAAATACAAAATAAATGAGAAAAGAACAAAAAAAGTCGCCCATATTCCCAACGCCCAACGACTACTGTTAACATCTTGTTTCCTCCATCTCGTATCAGTGCACAAGCTTGTGATTTATGACCGTGGTGAATATGTGTGCATACAGTCTAAAATGAAAAAAAATCACAGAAAATAATTAAAGTAGTGTTGTCATTGTGGGATTATGGTTAACTATCTTGTCTCAAATTTCTTGAATGATCTTTGGTGTTTTGAGTATTAAATCTTATGTATGTTTTTCCATTAAAATTCTTAATACATACTCATGGCATACCTTGGGGGAGATTTAGTAAAGCAAAAGAAATTCACGCATATTCCTGACACCCAACAATCATTGCTGTTAAACCTTGATCTGTGCACAGTCAGGACGGGGGTGTCTGTGGTGAGAATGCAGAGGGTTGAAGAGGAGAAGAAAGCAGTGAAGGAACGGTCGTGTGGTCTTTGCCGGCGTTAAGGCTGTGGGGTTCGCTTTCCTGGGAGGCCTGTCTCGTTGTGTCCCGGTCACCGACCTTTTATGACGGGTGCCTCCATTGTAACTGCAGTGTCTGCTCACTGTAGAAACCCGGCACTTACAGAAGTGTGGAAGAGAGGCGTGCCCCTGTCGCCATCACCCAAAGACCACGGTTAACATCTGGACACGTTTTCTTCATCTTGTCTCTGTGCACAGGTTTTTGGTTTGTTAGTATGGTTGTGGTCGTTCTATCTGTAATCGTGTCACCAATAAAAATAAAGTTGAAAATAAGATAGCTCTCAGCCTCTTCTTTTGTCCATTTGAAGTGTTCGGGGTGTTTAAAAAATATGAGCACTTAGTGTCCCCCTTAGGCCCTACAAATCTCCTCCCTTTTTAAATTATTGTGTATTTCAACAGCACACTTCTAAGGGATCTCTCAGTACTACACAAAGCCACATTTGTAACTGCACTAATAAAATTAAAAGATGATACATATCAATAGTGTTTTTAAACTTGACATTAAGCGTTAGGTAAGTTTTACTTACTTTGAGTCTGCATTTAAAATTTTAATCTCATCTAAATACAATACTCCCTCAAACACAAACAAGAATGATCCCCGTAACATAAAAAGAATGTTAATACTGTGATTTGGAATCCCTTTGTATTCAGTCGTGTCTGACTGTGACCCCAGGGTCTGCAGCCCACCTGGCTCCTGTGTCCATGGAGTTCTTCAGGCAAGAATACTGGGGTGGGTTGCCATTTCCTCCTCCAGGGGATCTTCCCAACCTGTCTCCTGCACTGTAGGCAGCTTCTTTACCATCTGAGCCGCCAGAAGACCTATTACATACAGTGTGTGTCCCTAACTCCCCTGAAGCTGAATGGATCTGTCTGAAGGTGCCTGACCAGCTCTCGAGTCACAGCTTCAGTAATCCTTCCGGGGTGTCCAAGATCGTCAGGGCAAGGGGTCAGTTCTCTTTTAAGGCTGACTTCCTGCAGAGTTCATCACTAACAGACAACCTGTAGGAAGGGAAAAGGTGAGGGTCGCTGGGGCTTGCCTGGCCAGCGCTTGCCCTCTCAGACAGCTCCCCGGTGCCCCTGCCACACGCTTATTCCCCGAGCCAGACCCCTCCCTGGCCTCAGCTGACTACGCTCCTGGGTCCCCGCGGTCCCGTCAGACCCAGACCAGGGGCCGGCCGGTGCGCCAGGGAGGCTGGGCACCCGGCGCCTGGGGCTCTTGGTGGCACTGCCCTGTGCTCTCCCTAAGAACGCCTCTCCCACGAGCTGACTTTGTCACCCAGTTCTTGGTGTTTTCCCTGGCCCCGAATCCTTTTCCCTTCCCTGGGAACTGGCAAGTCTGCTGAGAAGGATCAATTCCCGGCCCCTCCCCGTCTCAAGGTCGGCGCTGACCACGCATCAGTGCCCCCCATTCTTTCTCTGAGCACACTGTCCCGGCAGGCTTCTCCCTCCCTCTACTTGGCCAAAGTTGGTCATTTGTAGCCCCAAAGAGCCCTAAGGGAGACACAGAGTGGGCTGGACATCATAAACCCTGAGGGAAACTGGGATACTCGGAAAAACTCAGGATCGGGCCCCGGGACAGGGATGGGGACCGTGAAGACTGAGGCACGTGGCAGTAAGATCCCTACGTACCACCCGGACGTCAGTCCTCTGGCTCCTCTGCTTGGGGGGGCGGGGACAGGGGAGGGCTTGACAGCAACTGTCACAAACCCCGAGACTGCGAAGGATGTCCAGGTGAAAGCCACAGGTGGGTTTAAGGCAGGAAACAGGACGCTGCGGGTCCTCTCTGACTGTGCTCGGCCGCGTCCATAGCCCTGCCCCGTCTCCAGCGACAAAAGCTTAGGCAGCCCCGGGAGAAATGGAATCCTGGCGATCAGAAAGGTGGCGTCTGGAAGACTTCGGACCCCTCTGAAGCTCCAAGCCCTTGAAAACACTCCTCATCCATCACCTCCCTCTCGCAGGACGGGAAGCAGGGGGCGCTGCCTGTGGGAGCGGCAGCTGTCGAAACGCTCTCTGATGTCCTTTGGGATGGGCTGAACCCCTGTACTGAAACGGAGGAAGCATACGCAGACTCAGAGAACAAGCTTATGGTTGTGGGGGAAAGGATGGAGGGGGATGGTTAGGGAGCTTGGGATGCACATGTGCACACACGGCTAGATTCAAAATGCAGACCCAACAGGGACCTATTAGAGCACAGGGAACTCTGCTCAGGGTTAAGCGGCAGCCTGGATGGGAGGGGAGTTTGGGGGGAAATGGGTGCATGTGTATATATGTGGCTGAGTCCCTTTGCTGTTCACCTAAACTATCACAGCTACACCCCAATACAAAATAAGTTTAAAAAAGAAGTATGGCTGGTGTAGTCAGATCCTGCAGTGGATGCGGTGGCCCCTCAAAGGACCCCCCTCAGCGAGAGACTCCCAAACCACAACTAGAGGGCTGGCCCTGCTCTCAGCAACTAGAGAAGGCCGGAGTCGAGGCAAAAACCCAGTGCAGCCAAAAAATGAATTAATTTAAAATATACCAGTAGTCTGGTGTTCACCTTTAATATTAAAAAGCTTTATCTATTTAAGGTTTACAATGTAATGTTTTGATTCCATATATATTGTATAATAATTATCGCAATCAAAATAAGTAACATATCCATCACCTCACATGGTTATCTTTTGGGGGGCAGCAAGAAGAGAGATCTACTCTTTTGGCAAATTTCAAGTATATAATACAGTAGTATTAACTAAAGTCACCAAGCTGTACATTAGAACTCCAGAACTTATTCATCCAGCATAACTAAACCTTTATACATTTTGGGCCACACCCCTTCATCCACCACACTTCCCAGACACTGGCAACGACTATTCTAAGAGCTTGACTGTCTTAAATCCCACATATAAGTGAGATCATGCAGTATTTATACCACACTATTTTCCATAGTAGCTGTATCAGCTTGTATTTCCTCCAAAAGTATGCGAGTTCTCTTTTCTCCACATCCTTAACATTAGTTATCTTTCGTCTTTTTGGATAATAGCCATCCTGACACGTATGCGGTGCTATCTCTCGTGTGTGTTTTTGGCTACGAGGCAGGTGGGATTTTAGCTTCTCAACCAGGGCTCGAACCTGTGCCCCCTGAACAGGAAGCTCAGAGTCTTTAACCACCGGACTGCCAGGAAAGACCCTCTTATTCTTTTAGTTTGCATTTCCCTCGAATACAGACTTAAATTGAAGAGAGTAGGGAAAACCACTAGACGATTCAGGTATGACTAAATCAAATCCCTTCTGATTATACAGTGGAAGTGAGAAACAGATTCAAGGGATTAGATCTGATAGAGTGCCTGAAGAACTATGGATGGAGGTTTGTGACATTGTACAGGAGGTAGTGATGAAGACCATCCCCAAGAAAAGAAATGCAAAAAAAGCAAAATGGCTGTCTGAGGAAGCCTTATAAATAGCTGTGAAAAGAGAAGTGAAAAGCAAAGGAGAAAAGGAAACATATACCCATTGGAATGCAGCGTTCCAAAGAATAGCAAGGAGAGATAAGAAAACCTTCCTCGGTGATCAGTGCAAAGAAACAGAGGAAAACAAAGAATGGGAAAGACTAGAGATCTCTTCAAGAAAACTAGAGATACCAAGGGAACTTTCCACACAAAGATGGACACAATAAAGGACAGAAATGGTATAGACCTAACAGAAGCAGAAGATACGAAGAAGAGGTGGCAAGAATACACAGAAGAACTGTACAAAAAAGATCTTCATGACTCAGATAATCACGATGGTATGATCACTCACCTAGAGCCAGACATCCTGGAATGCAAAGTCAAGTGGGCCTTAGAAAGCATCACTACAAACAAAGCTACTGGAGGTGATGGGATTCCAGTTGAGCTATTTCAAACCCTAAAAGATGATGCTGTGAATGCACTGCACTCAATATGCCAGCATTTTTGGAAAACTCAGCAATGGCCACAGGACTGGAAAAGGTCAGTTTTCATTCCAATCCCAAAGAAAAGCAATGCCAAAGAGTGTTCAAACTACTGCACAATTGCACTCATCTCACATGCTAATAAAGTAGTGCTCAAAATTCTCTAAGCCAGGCTTCAACAGTACATGAACTGTGAACTTCCAGATGTTCAAGCTGGATTTAGAAAAGGCAGAGGAACCAGAGATCAAATTGTCAACATCTGCTGGATCATTGAAAAAGCAAGAGAGTTCCAGAAAAACATCTATTTCTGCTTTATTGACTGTGCCAAAGCCTTTGACTGTGTGGATCACCATAAACTGTGGAAAATTCTTCAAAAGATGGGAATACCAGACCACCTGACCTGCCTCTTAAGAAACCTGTATGCAGGTCAGGAAGCAACAGTTAGAACTGGACATGGAACAACAGACTGGTTCCAAATAGGAAAAGGAGTACATCAAGGCTGTATATTGTCACCCTGCTTATTTAACTTATATGCAGAGTACATCATGAGAAACACTGGGCTGGAGGAAGCACAGGCTGGAATCAAGATTGCTAGGAGAAATATCAATAACCTCAGATATGCAGATGACACCACCCTTATGGCAGAAAGTGAAGAACTAAAGAGCCTCTTGATGAAAGTGAAAGAGGAGAGTGAAAAAGCTGACTTAAAGCTCAACATTCAGAAAACTAAGATCATGGCATCTGGTCCCATCACTTCATGGCAAATAGATGGAGAAACAGTGGAAACAGTGGCTGACTTTATTTTGGGGGGCTCCAAAATCACTGCAGATGGTGACTGCAGCCATGAAATTAAAAGTTGCTTACTACTTGGAAGGAAAGTTATGATCAACCTAGACAGCATATTAAAAAGCAGAGACATTACTTTGCCAGCAAAGGTCCATCTAGTCAAGGCTATGGTTTTTCCAGTGGTCATGTATGGATGTGAGAGTTGGACTACAAAGAAAGCTGAGTGCCAAAAAATCGATGCTTTTGAACTATGGTGCTGGAGAAGACTCTTGAGAGTCCCTTGGACTACAAGGAGGTCTAACCAGTCCATTGTGAAGGAGATCAGCTCTGGGTGTTCATTGGAAGGACTGATGTTGAAGCTGAAACTCCAATACTTTGGCCACCTGATGCAAAGAGCAGACTCATTTGAAAAGACCCTGATGCTGGGAAAGATTGAAGGCAGGAGGAGAAGGGGACGACAGAGGATAAGATGGTTGGATGGCATCACCGACTCGATGGACATGGGTTTGGGTGGACTCCGGGAGTTGGTGATGGACACAGAGGCCTGGCGTGCTGCAGTTCATGGGGTCGCAAAGAGTCGGACACAACTGAGCGACTGAACTGAACTTTGTGCCCCACTGTGTGTTCTTAGCAACTTTATTGAAGATCTGAAGATGAATGCCCTTATTTCTGACTATTCTGTTCCATTGGTCTATGTCTGTTTCAATGCTGGTTCCATACCATTGTTACTGCTGTAGATTTACAAGGTTTTTTTCTTTTTTCATCAAGAAATGTGATAGTTCCAAAATTGTCTTTTCTTGCTCAAGATTGTATGGGCTAGTCAGGTCTTTTGTAGTTTCATCTGAATTTCAGGATTTATTTTCTATTTATGTTAAAATGCTATGGAATTTTGATAGGGATTGCATTGAATTTGAAGATTGCTTTGGATAGAATAGAAATTTAAACAGTATTAATTCTTCCAATCAATGAACATGGTGTATTGTCCCATTTATGTCTGTCTAGGAAATGGCACCCCACTCCAGTACTCTTGCCTGGAAAATTCCATGGACAGAGGAGCCTTGTAGGCTACAGTCCATGGGGTCGCAAAGACTCGGACACGACTGAGTGACTTCACTCACTCACTCACTTGATTCCTTTCTGCAGTGTTTTATATTTTCCAGTGCACAGAGCTTTCACCTCTTTGGTAAATTTATTCGTAAGTATTTTCTCTTTTTGATGGTTTTAGAAATAGGATTGTTTCTTAATTTCTTTTTCAGATAGTTTGTTTTTAGTATATGGAAGTGCTACTGATTTTTGAGTGTTGATGTTTACCCTGCAACTTTATTGAATTTGTGTGTTAGTTCTAACAGATTTTTGGTGGAGTATTTAGGATTTTCATTTAAATATCTATTTTACTTCTTACTTTCTGATTTAAATGCCTTTTGTTTCTTTTTTCTTGCCTAATTGCTCTGGCTAGTGCTTCTAGTATTATGTAGAATAGGATTGGTAAGAATAAGCTGCTGCTGCTGCTAAGTTGCTTCAGTTGTGTCCGACTCTGTCAGGCTCCCCCATCCCTGGGATTCTCCAGGCAAGAACACTGGAGTGGGTTGCCACTGCCTTCTCCAATGCATGCAAGTGAAAAGTGAAAGTGAAGACATTCAGTCGTATCCGACTCTTAGCGACCCCATGGACTGCAGCCTACCAGGGTTCTCCATCCATGGGATTTTCCAGGCAAGAGTACTGGAGTGGGTTGCCATCGCCTTCTAAGAATAAGCATTCATGTCTTATTTCAGATCTTACAGGAAAAACTTTCAGCCATTCACCACTTATGTGATGTTAGCTGTTGGCTTGTTATAAATGGCTTTTATTAAGTTAAGTTTCACTCCTTCTATACCCAGTGTATTGGGACTTCTTATCGTGAAAGGGTATTAAATTTTGTCCAGTGCTTTTTTTCCATCTACTGAGATGATAATATGATCTTTATCTTTGTCTCTTAATGTTGTATCATTTATTGATTTGCAGGTGTTAAGCCATCCTCGAATCCCAGTACATATTCACCAGACAACTCTTTTTAAAAAACTATTCCCAATACCACTATTACACTTAAAATAATTTCTTAATATTGCCAGATAGCCAGTGTTCAAATGTCTACATCAGACACGACCATCTATTTTTAAGGTACTGTTTGAAATCTATGTTTAAATTACTCTCATACAAAATCTGCATAAACTTGTGATATTGTTGAATGCAGTGTTTTGCCTTTTATTGAGTACACACTGCTCTTGGCGGTGCAAGGCTGCTCAGGGGTGCTGGAAGTTTTGAGGCAGGGTCTCTAGGGACCTCTATGCTACTTTGGTCATTGTTGTTCAGTCGCTCAGTCGTGTCTGACTCTTTGCGATCCCGTGGACTGTATGTAGCATGCCAAGCTTGCCTGTCCTTCACCATCTCACGGATTCTGTTCAAACTCATGTCCATTGAGTCCGTGATGCTGCTTTACCCTCTGGTAAGCGGATGAGGTGCTGAGCATGAAGTTCCCCCCCCACTCGCCCTTCATACCTACAGATGAGGTAAACCTCTCTCCAGCTGCAGGAACCCAGGGCTAGGGTGAAAGGAGGCAAACCACGTGGTACCCCTCCCCACCACCTCCACCACGCCTTCGGTTTCAGGACTACATTTCCCAGCGGTCCTGGCGCGCCACCCTACCTCGGGCTCCTTAGCAGACACAGGGAGGCTGGCGTCGGCGAGGCGCGGTGCCTTCTGGGACTTGTAGTTCGGTGGGCGGTGCTGGGTGCACTTAGGTCCAGGTTTGAATTCCGCCCACCCGCATTCGGCTCAGAGAGGAGGTAGACAGTGCGGGCGAGCGGTGAGTTTGCGGCAGGAGAGGATGGGAGGTGGGCTGGTGCGGGGGGAGGGCAAAGGGAGAGAGAGTGCATGTTTTGGGGTGCTTTGTCTCTGTCCGTGGAGCGTGGGGAGAGGGTCGGAGGAAGCGGGGTGGCTCAGCTGCGCGCTCTGGGGGGTGACAGCGGCTGGGTCCTGGGCCACCCCTCCCTGACCTGTTGTATCTCCGAGGGTGAAGGGTCTGGGGTGGTGAGTGTGAGTGAGTGAGCGTGTCAGGGTGCGAGGTGAGCCTGTCATGGGGGGAGGGGGCCATGTGGATGCCCGGGGTGCGTGGGACTGACTCGGAGTGTGTGGCCTTGTCTGCGCGTCCCAGGGCGGGAGACTTCGTGGGATTCCACACTGTAAGGATTCTGAATTTGCGAGGCGTCTGTGAGAGTCCGCACCTGCTCTGACAGGTGCAGTCTGAGGGCGCCTAGGGGGTGTGGGCGTGCGCGTGGAACCGAGTCTGACTGTGTGTCTGAATTCGAGCAGCTCACTCTGTGAAGGGCGTGCTAATCTGATGGCGGTGGCAGGCGGTATTGGGGGCCTCCCGGACGCTGGATGGGTGCATTGAGAGTTAAGAGGGCCAGTGATGAACTTGGCTGGATGGGGCAAATATAAACGACTTGCAGGGAACACCTGAGGCAGTTTGTAGGGGGCGTTGGGGCTGCAGAGAGGCCTCAGGAGGCACCTGAGTGTTCCCCAGAGTGGGTGTGAAGTTTGGGGTTTTAGAAGGGTTTTTGAGCTTGCAGTGGGTATGAGCAGGATGCTGGGCTGAGGGTGGGGGCTGGGACCATGGCTGGTGCACACGTGTGAGAGGGGGCAGCCCTGGGTGCTAAGTCTTCATTCCCCGGTGTCTGAGGTGTTTATCTGAAAAATGTGTGTGTCTACAAGTGTGTGTGTACGTGTCCATGTGGGTTACCTACAGATTGGAGTTGTATGAATCTGAATCTACATATTTGCATGTGGGGGAGCGAGGGCCTTTTACTGTTTTGAAAGGCCTGGAGGCTGAGAGGGTGAGTGGTTTTCCAGGTATGTGTGTGTCTGCAGGCCCGGATTTCTGTGGATGGATTTCTGCATATCTGTCATATTTGATTTCCTCGTAGGTTTCAATTTTTTCCAAGCCTATACTCCCAAAGGAGTGATTCTGAGGTTTAAAGAAAACCATCTGGAGAGAGTGTAAAGGAGAGTGATGGGGGTCTGAGAGGGGGAGGCCTCTGGGGGTGGGTCCCAGGTGAGACATAGGGTGGACCCTGGGGTGTCAGACAGAGGTGGTCTGGGTGTCCCCTAGGGTGTCCTTTGAGATCTAAGTGTGCAAAGGTGTGTGTCCTCCTTGTGTGTGCCTGGAAGTGCCCAGTATTTGAAGCTGTATCTGCACATCTGTGTGTGTGTGTGTGCGTGTGCCTGAGCTTCCCCGAACCTCAGGATGTTACTGCCCATCTGCGTGTGTTTCAGGATCTACAAGTGTGTCTTCATTTGCGCACGTGGGGCTCTGGGGCTAGGGGTGTGTCTGGGAGTTGCTGAGAGTGTCCTCCTGTGAGTCCCGGGCAGGGGGTCAGCTCCCGAGAGGGAGTCACTGTGTGTCTGTGATCCTGCAGGACCCACCCCCACCCCCGAGGGGTCCCCAGCGCCCCCCACCCCTGGGTCTCTGAAGCCCGAGCCTCTGTGCCTTTCCCAGGAAGGCCTGGCCTGGACAGTGGGGGAGGGGCGCTGGGGGGAGGGCTGTGCGCTGAGGTCCAGCAGGGACACCTCAGAAGAGGGACAGTGATGCTGGCAGGCTGGGGGTCTTCCTGGAGGAAGAGGCCCGGGACCCTCCCCACGAATAATGAAATTGCGGTGAACATTCCGACGCCTGTGCAGGTGTCAGAGACTGTGTTAACCACCTGACTTGTGTTTAGGGGCGGGGGTGGGGGTTTATGCGTGTCTGTGAGCGACTCAGCCGCGTTCATTCACGCGAGTTTGTCCACGGCATCCCTTCGCATCTCCAGAGCCAGCGTGGCTCCAGCGCCAAGGACACGCGCTGAGCAAGCCCGCCCGCCCCTGCCCAGCGGCCGGGACAGAGTCTGGGTACCCTGGGTCCGGAGGTCAGTCCCGTGGCCGAAGCTCCGAGGGGTCTGCGCCGCGCGGGGCGAGGGGGTCCCCGCGGGGAGCGCGGGAGCGCCCCGGGAGGAGGTGCGGGCGCGCTCTGGGCTGCTGCCTGGGGGCCCCGAGACGCCGGGGCGCGCGCGGTGCGGGCCCTGCAGGAACCCCGGCTCCCCTGAGGGCGGGGGGCGTCCTCAGACCCTCGTGAGCCGCGGGGAGGCTCGAGTCCGAGGGAGGAGGGGAGCCTGGAGGGGACACAGGAGGCTGGGGTGTCCGGAGGCGGGGGTCCCCTCCAGGGCAGGCGGGGGGAGCCCGGGTCGTGCCCCCCGAGGTTCTGGGGGGCGGGGGGCGCGGACCCGGGACTCTGCTGTTTGCGGAGGAGGCGGGAGGGATGCGCGGAGGGTGCTGTGAGAGCCAGGCGGTCACGGGGCCTCAGAGAGCGGGGTCAGCGCGGGCCGCGGAGAGCGCCGGGTGCGCGGGGCGGGCGGGGCTTGGGCGCGCCGGGGAGCTTCCGCGCGCTTCCCGCCCCCGCGGCCCTGCGCGCACCTGCCGCGCGCGGGGAGCGCCTCTCAGAGCGCCCGGGCCGGCGGGGCGGCGTGTCCGCAGGCGGCTCTCGGTTCTTTAGAATAAACCTCTGGGCGCCCCTGGTGCCCCAGCCGCCTGGAGAGCGTCCTGGAGAGCCGGAGCGCGGGAGAGGCCCCGAGGGTCACCGCGTTCCTGGGGGTCGTCCCAGCTCTGAGGGCCCCGGAGGGCCGGCCCAGTTCTGAAGCCCACCTGACCTGGTGACCCGCCCCTTGTCCCTGTGCCTCAGCAGCTCAGTGACCCGGGGGGCTTCTCCCTCTTGCAGGGTTCCTCTCCCCCGGACGACCTGACCCAAAAGGAGGCCCTGGACTGGTGGGGAGGGGCACTGGGGAGGTCAGAGGTCAGGCTGGAGGGTCCCAGCATCAGAGACAGTGATTCAGGGAAGGTGGGTGGGAGCCGGTGGGGGGAGGCCCCCTGACCGCCCCAACAGCGATAGAGTTGGAGCCGACACAGGACTGCCTTGGTCTGGGTCAGACTGTTCTCAACACTTGACATGCATTGAATCCTATTTAATTCTCACGTTTCATCATTCTGCTCATTTTGTGGAGGGGAAAGCTGACAGCACAAGAGGTTAAATACTCCCAAAGTGGGGGTATTTAATCGAATACTTACATTCGATTTTCAACAAATAATAAATTACCTTTTAGCATAAGTACATCCCAATATTTCATGGGATTTGCCTATACTTAAAAGTAATATACTGAAATAAATTTTTTAAAATGAAGTTTTGAAATGTAGACATGTCCCATGCAGTGTTGGAGATATTTATACTAAAAATTGATTTATGTGTCTGAAAGTCAAATGTCAGTTTGCTGCGTATTTGTTACAACGTTAAATCTGGCAAACTTGATCCTTGAGATCTCCCAGCTAGTGACTGGGAGGCTTGAATCTCCCCAGCTCACAGTCACAAGACACACTGGCCACATCCTGCCCAGGGTGATGCTGGGGCGGAGGTGAGGAGCCCACACTGAGCCTGTGCCCAGCCCCCTCCCTGCAGGGCTGGCCCAGCCCCAGGACTGTGCTGGCGGGTCTGGGGCCCAGCCCCTCCCCTCACCCCGCTCCTGAGGGCGGGACTGATGCCCCCTGTACCTGGAGGGGCCCAGGACAGGAGGGGAGGGCCTGTCTGAACCCCTTGGGCAGGCTGCCTGGGAGCCCTGGGACGGAGCTGAAAGACAGCACTGAGACTGCTCCACGAGTGCACTTACTGAGTGCCTGCTGTATGCCAGACTCCAGAGGCCCTTCGGATACCCAGTTAGCCGAGCTGCAGCTTCCTGGTCCCAGCACTTGGTGTCACGGTTGTTCTAGTTTTAAAGGGGGGTGAGCCCCAGGTACCACGAGCCCTGCCCTTGTCCTTGCCAGGCGCCATGACAACCGCTCTCCCCAGATCACACCCTGGGCCTTGGAGGAAACCAGCAGGAGCCGTTGCCAGCACGTCCCCTTGGATGCTGGGGACCCGGAGACGTGGGAGGGGATGGAGCTGTCTGAGTCCACCCGAGCTCTGAGAGCCACACCCGGGCCCCCCGGCTCCACCGCCCAGGCACTAACTGCTGTGTGTCCTGTCCGCAGGGAGCACCTGTGGTGCCATGATGCTGCCTCTGAGCACCATCGAGGGCCAGGAGACCAAGGAGGTGCAGACCAGGCCTCCGGAAAAAGGAGGTGAGACCCGCGTGGGGCAGAAACTGTGGCAGGCGGGAGTGGGGAGGTGTCCGGGCCGTGGGTCTCCAGCCCCAAATATCTGCCCCTGGCTCCTCTAAAGGAGGGAGGTCCCTGAGCAGTGCCTGGGAGGAACCGCCAGACACTACCTCCTGTAGTAGGTTCCATGACTCCCCTGCTTGTAGAATGCTGAAAAGCATGCCTGGCACATGACAAGTGCTCAACACGGGTGAGTTTCATCACTGGTTTCATGATAAAGACCTTGTTACTGAGTTTCTCAAGCCTCAGAGGGCACAATGGCCTCACGCCTCTTTCTTCCCCACTCAGCCCTGCCTTCTGAGAACCCTGATGATCTGCTAAACAAAGAGGAGGGGAAGATGTCAGCCAAGTTCCTGCCCATCTGTCCCTTGGTAAGCCTGCTTCTTTCGTCACTTTTACCGGAGCCCCCTTGGTTCTGAGAAGAAAGGCGCATACATCACCCTCTCTGCCCAGGAGAACCTGTGGGTGGCTAGGCATCCCTTGTATACCCTTGAGGATGTGGCCCCAATCCTCTGGCGGGTGGTTTTCTTGGAGATGCTGCCCTCTTTCCTGCCTCCTCTCTTTCCTAATTCCAACTTCTGCTCCAATGTCACCTCCTTCATGAAGCCTCCCTTACACTCTTCCTCCGGATCTGGCTCTAAGCCTCTGCCTTACTGAATTTTCGTCAGTGTTATTATTGCTACCTGAGAAGATACCTTGTATCTGTGTGTTCATCACCTGTCTTCCCTCCTAGAGTAGTTCTATGGGGGCAGGACCCTCCTCCGTTGTTCAGTGACATATCCTCCTCCGTTGTTCAGTGACATATCCCCCTCTGCCTAGCACAGATGTAACCCGTGTCCGGCACTCTATACACTCGGGCTGATTAAAGGAAGGAATGAATTAGGGAACGCTCCCTCCTGTGGAGGCAGGTGTGGCCTTATCCACCTAGGTAGCAGTCCTCCTCCTACTAACCCCCTTGACTTTTCTGGGGGGACCACCTGTCTCCATGCACTTTGAATGGATATGATCCCATCCTCAGAGCAGTTCCAGGTACGCCCCTAACGAATCAGAGCGGCAATGCTAAGGTTCCTGGTGATTGGTCCTTGGCTGGCACATGACTCACACTTGGCCAGTGAGGTGTCTGCTTAAGAGGCAGGAGGGGAGCCTGGAGGGACCCTGGTGAGAGGGGTGAGGGGAGGCAGAGGGTCAGATGTCTGCAAGAAAGTCTTTCCTGTTAGTGCCTGCAACAGTCCCAGGAAGGACTCATTAGAAATCTTATTAGAAAAGAACGTGAGAGTCACAGGTTTTGCAAAAATGGTATAAAGTTCATCCAAATTCACCAACTGTTAATATTTTATTTGCTTGTTCTATCTAATAAATATATTTATACATGCGTTCCTCAGTCTTTATGACCTTAGATATAGAATATACTCTTCCATAAGTGTGGGCTGTTTTAACATTCCGGCTTTTCACCTTGAGACACACCTTCATCTAATCTCTGTCCATATTCCTGTTTCGTGAATTAGCTACATGCTGCCTTGTTTCCATTCTTTCCCCCAGATCACAGGGTCCATTCTGGGCCAGATATTGTGCTTAGTAATGTATCTTCTTGTGAAAGTGTGAAAATGTTAGTTGCTCAGTTGTGTCCGACTCTTAGCGACCCCATGGACTGTAGCCCACCAGGCTCCTCTGTCCATGGGATTCTCTAGACAAGAATACTGGAGTGGGTAGGCATTCCCTTCTCCAGGGGATCTTCCTGACCCAGGCATGCAACCCAGGGATCGAACCTGGGTCTCCTGCATTGCATGTGGACTCTTTATCACTGAGCCACCAGGGAACCCTACAGGTAGAGGCCAGAGATATCTCTCAACACCCTGCAAAGCCCAGCATGGCCCCCTGACCCCCACTGCAAAGGATGATCTGGACCCAAAATATCCTTAGTGTGGAGGCTGAGACTCCTGGGAAGAGAGGCAGGATGGTTTTGCCAAGATGAGGGCACTGGGTAGGCGCAAAACCCTCTCTCACTAAGCATCAGACATTAACCATCCTTTTCATGGATTATCCTGTTCAGTCCTCACCCGGCCCTGAGGGAGTAGTTACTTTTATTTCATTAAATAGAATTATAAACGGAAGTGGGGGAAGGTCAGGTCATTTGCCCCGGAGCCCCCAGCTATTTGTAAGCAACTTGGAATCCAGCCCCCAGTGGTCGCCCTTGGGTGCCAGGGCTCAGCTCCCACACTAAGGGTGAGTGGACGCCCCCGGCGTAACATTCCCCTCTTGCTTCTCTGTTCTCTCTCCTTCCAGCCGAGTGTCTGCTTCGCTTACTACCTGGAAACGGATGACTCTGACTCTGATTCCCAGTCTGACCCCGACACCTCGAAACCCGGCTTGAGGTGCAGCTCCCCCTCCAAGCCTGGCGTGGACCACGAGGAGATCCAGGCGTGGGAGTGTCCCCTGTGCTGTCTCAGCATCCTTTGCCTCTCCTAGATCCCGAGGGTACCCTGTCCCCCCCACCCCTTCACCCCCACCCCCCTGCTCCAGAGCACCTGAGCTCTCCACCTCCCCCGCCCCTGCTCCATAGCACCTGCACTACCCCCCCCACCCCGCTCCAGAGCACCTGTGCTCTGCCCCCCCCACCCCTGCCCCTGCTCCAGAGCACCTGCACCCTCCCCAGAGGCGCGTGCTGGACTACTGTGATGTGAGACCGCCGATACAGCAGCCTCAATAAACCCAGCTTGCCATGTCTCTCGTGTGGATGGTTTGTGTGTTAACCTCTCAGGGGCCAAGGTGTGGCCACCCTGTGGAGCTGGGCGGCCAGGGTCCTTTGACCTGGGGGCTCTGTGGCTGGAGAGGGCTCACCCCCCACACCAAGCCCATGTTCTGGCTTAGGGGGAAGGGGGACGATGAGGGGAAGGGAAGACACACTTTAGACCCTCAAAGGGAAACTCCTCCAAGATGCCCAGACCACTTTTCCTTAAACCTCATTGGCCAGAGCCTAGTCACATGACCATAAGTAGCTGCAAGAGAAGCTGAGCAATCTTGTGTCAGCTAATAGCTCCTATTGTTATAGCAAAGGAGAATGGCCATTATGTCCACTGCTGACCGGGTCTGGTATGTTCATTTACCCCCAGCACTAGCCTGTGATGAACACATGAATGAAAAAAATTTACTCTTCAATTCTGTATCTCTCTCCCACTGATGAGGATCTCCTGCCTTTAAGCAAATATTTACAATAATGAACATTTCTTTGGACTTCTTCCAGTGGTTAAAACTCTGAAATTCCAATGCAGGAGCTGTGGGTTGGATCCCTACACATATAACATCTTACACACACACACACACACACACTGAAATACTACCCAGTCATTAAAAAAAGAATGAAATTCTGCCATTTGCAACAATGTGGATGGACATGGAAGGTATTCAGTTCAGTTCAGTTCAGTTCAGTCGCTCAGTCGTGTCCGACTCTTTGCGACCCCATGAGTCGCAGCACGCCAGGCCTCCCTGTCCATCACCAACTCCCGGAGTTCACTCAGACTCACGTCCATCGAGTCAGTGATGCCATCCAGCCATCTCATCCTCTGTCGTCCCCTTCTCCTCCTGCCCCCAATCCCTCCCAGCATCAGGGTCTTTTCCAATGAGTCAACTCTTTGCATGAGATGGCCAAAGTATTAGGCTTAGTGAAATAAGTCAGACAGAGAAAGATAAATACTCTCTATATTATTACTTACATGTGGCATCCAAACAATAAAACAGACAAATGAATAGAACAAAATAGAAACACACTGAAGGCTTCCCTGGTGGCCCAGATGATAAAGAATCTGCCTGCAGTGTGTGAGACCTGGGTTCAATCCCTCGGTCAGGAAGATCCCCTGGGGAAGGGAATGGCAACCCACTCCAGTATTCTTGCCTGGAGGATCCCGTGGACAGAGGAGCCTGGCGGGCTACAGCCCATGGGGACCCAAAGAATTGGACATAACTGCATGACTAACACACAGTCACGGATGTAGAGAATAAACTAGTGGTCACTCGGGAGGGGAGGAGGGCCAAGAGACGTGTATCTGATTAAGAGGCACACACTACTATCTATAAGGCAAATAAGCAACAAGGGTGTATTATACACACAGGGAAATATAGCCATTATTTTGCAGTGAGCTTAATAACTTTAAATCATATAAATAATCTACTGTAAATAATAAAATAATCTATAAAAATATTAAATCACTGTGCTGTTCACCCAAAACTAATATAAACCAACTATACTTCAGTTTAAAAAACGGCCCCAGCAGAAGAATATTTCTTTCCTCTAGAATAAGTTTCTTAAGGCCCATCCAATGAGAGCATTGGTGAAGAGAAATCCACCAAACTAAGCCAGTAGTCCTCCACGTAGGTAACTGACCGTAAGCCCAACCGCTGGAATAGTTTCTAAACTCTGCATATGATTCTGCTTATCATAGAAAAACATTTCATTCACATGCAAAAGTCCTCACACACAAAAAAATGATAAAGAGTCATATGGGTCAGGTCTGGGCTTCCCTGGTGGCTCAGGTGGTAAAGAATCTGCCTCTGATGCAGGAGACCCAGGTTTCAATTCTGTGGTGGGGAAGACTCCCCTAGAGAAGGAAATGGCAACCCACTCCAGTATTCTTGCCTGGAGAATTCCATGGACAGAGGAGCCTGGCGGGCTACAGTCCATGGGGTCGCAGACAGTCAGACACGACTGAGTGACTAACATTTCCAGCTCACATGGGTCAGGTCTGGCCTCTTGGGATAGCTGTCTACCTCTGATGCCATTTCCTTTTTTCCTGGTCTGAGAATAATCTCTCCTGTGCTTGAGCATGGATGTGAGAAGATTGGAGGCCAGCAGTCCTCTCCATAGATGAGTCAGATATCATAGCAGAATCTACAGATTTGGGGAGTTTCCTGTCTTCTCAAGGAAGGCCTTAATGTAAGTTGAGATTCCTGCATCTGCCAGGAGCTGTCCTTCCTTATTTACCTGGGAGTGCTACTAGGAACTCTGAAGCAAGGTACCAGGCTATTTTTCCCAGGAGCTTTGTAACTCCTTAAAGTTCACCTAAGCTCTTTAAAGCTGTCTGGTTATAGTCTGTGCATATTCTCAACAATGTTTCCATTTATACCCCATTAAAAGAAGAGATTCTTATTGAATTTATGCAGGTAACTACACTGCCATAAAAAAAGAATACTTGCTAAGAGTTTCCAAATTCTGGAAGGATCAGGTAGAGAGACAATATAAACGTTTCACTTCAGCTTACAAAGGTATAATTTGCCAAACTGTTGTCATAATTAAATGAGAGCGAAATGTTTCCTTATGTCTAGAAAAACAAAGATTAAAAGCCAGCATTTCAGACAAAGGGCCGTAAAAATGGAAAGTATCTTCAACCCTTCACTCAGTCCTGTGTAATGAATCCTTGTTGATCTTAAACTTCTGTTGGCAGCTTATGAAGCCATCGGCTTCTCCGTTAGGATTCTTCAATTCCTTATTCAGTGCAGTGGTATGAGCTGGAGGTTATCAGAAACCTGTGATTGTCGAAAAAAGACATTTCAATGTAAATGAATTAAACATTGAGTTCAAAACAGTTTCTCAGCCCCACCAGCTACATTTCAGTGGCCAGATGTGGCCAGTGGCTACCACACTGAACACATTTCAGATACAGAACATTTCCATGGTCACTGGAGGGTCTATGTCAGGACTGGCTTAGATCACTTAGGTTTTCAGAATTATTACACTAGAGCCCCTAGGGCTTCCCTGATAGCTCAGGTGGTAAAGAATCCTCGTGCAGTGCAGGAGATCCCAGTTTGATTCCTGGGTCAGGAAGATCCCCTGGAGAAAGGGATAGGCTACCCACTCCAGTGTTCTTGGGCTTCCCTGGTGGCTCAGCTGGTAAAGAATCCGCCTGCAATGTAGGAGACCTGGGTTTGATCCCTGAGTTGGGAAGATCCCCTGGAGAAGGGAAAGGCTACCCACTCCAGCATTCTGGCCTAGAGAACTCCATGGACTGTATGGTCCATGGGGTCGCAAAGAGTTGGACACAACTGAGCAACTTTCACTTTCACTATAGGCCCTAGAAAACGAGGATTTGGGCTGAGCACCGTGAGATCCCGAAAGAGCACAGTCTTACAGAGCATCCTATCAGTGGTTCTTGGGGACTCTTGGTTGCACGCGGGCCCTCTGGGCACTTCAAGTCTCAGCTTGGCCGGTGCCCAGCCCACAGGACACGTCCTCCGCCTGGGCCAGGTTGACCAGTCTGTTCCTGATGATGTTCGGTAAATGGTGACATTCCCCAGGCACTTCCTCCTGTCACTCATGGTGCTGAGCACTGTACGTAGACAAACTCATGTAACCGTCAGCAGATCCCTAGGAAATAGGAGCTAATATGACCCCAGTTTATGTGGGAGAAACCCGAGGCTTGTGAGGGCTGTTTTTAAAGATTATTATTTCAGTTTCTGAATCTAAACCAGGACTCTCTGGCTACTCTTTACACTTTTTCAGCCTCATGGAATTCAAATTTTCACAAAATATATCTTTAAAGAAATAAAATATAGCTGTTTACATTTCTGCCAAAACTGCCCTTCCACCAGCCAGCAGCTTGGCTTTGTCTGCTGCAGGAGCTGGCAGAGAAAGCTCTCTAGGTCAGAGGTGGGCAGACTGCGGCCGTCCAGCCCACAGCCTGTTTGTGCAAATAAGGACTTTTTGGCACAGTCATGTCTGGACTGCTTTAATGCAAAGTCCTTTAGCTGCGACAGAGACTTATTGGCCCAGAAAGGCTAAAAATCTTGCCATGAGACCCTTGAAAAGAAAGGTGACTAATCGCTGCTTCTGTATAGCTTCAGGATTCAAAGAGAAAAGGTTGAGCCAAAGGGTGTCCTAGGGATTGGATGTGGAAGACCAAGGGGGAGGTGAGCATCTTGGATAGCTTCATGGATTCTGGCTTGAGCCACCGGAGGTGCTAGGTTCCAAGGTGGGAATGATTTGGGAGACACACCAGTGGGTTTATAAGGGTTCATTTAATTTAGGATGTGTTAAATTGAATTAGAGCCAAGTAAGCCTTAGCAAGTGCAAGGAGTGTGTGTTTAAACCTGCAAATATTTTTTTAAGCTGCCTTCATATACACCCATTACCTCGTGTCCAGGAATGTAGCTCTGCCCATGATTTCTGATTTGCAGATCAAGCTTAGAAATTGATGGCGATTAAGTTATTCATTCATGTATTCAAAAATATTTTACCAACACCATAAAGAAAGTCAATGTATGAATAAGAAAGTCATCAAAGGTAATTTCAGTACACAGTACGTAGACGAGATCAATATCTGTAATATGTAAAGAACTCTTATAAATAGATAAGACAAAGACCAACCACCCAATCAGAAGTGGGGACAGAGGAAACAGTAATTAACAGTGAAGAAATGAAACTGTTTCTAATAGTGTTTTGACCCAGCTTTCAGTAAAGATTTTAAAATGTGTTCCTATATACGGACGTGGCCTGTCCACATGCACTGTTAGTCAGAGTCTCCTCTGGTCCTCTTTATGAAGGGCAATTTGGAAAGAGCTGCTCCCAAATTTGAAATGTACATATACTCTGATGCAGTACCTTCCGTTCTAAAACCTGTGCTGATAAGCTTCCAATTATGTGCAATGACACACTTTGAAAGAAGGTTATTCCAGTCATGTTGGTAGTAAGAAAAGACCAGAAGCCAACTAAATGTCCAGCCTTTGGACACTGGTTATACAAATCATGGTAAAGTCACTCAGTGGAATAGTCTACTGCTATTAAAAAGAATGAGGCAGTACTGTATGGATGGATATGACAAAATTTCTAAAATATATTCATTTGTTAGCTAAAAAAAACAAAAGCAGGAGTGTTTATGGTAGGATATCGTTCATGTTAAAGAAAGAAACAGAGGGATAGGGGCAGATGAAACGTACTTCTGTTTATTTAAATACACACATGCATATACATGCATCAGTTCAGTCCAGTCGCTCAGTCGTGCCCAACTCTTTGCAGCCCCATGAATCTCAGCACGCCAGGCCTCCCTGTCCATCACCAACTCCCGGAGTTCATCCAAACTCATGTCCATTGAGTTGGTGATGCCATCCACCCATCTCATCCTCTGTCGTCCCCTTCTCCTCCTGCCCCCAATCCCTCCCAGCATCAGAGTCTTTTCCAATGAGTCAACTCTTCGCATGAGGTGGCCAAAGTACTGGAGTTTCCGCTTTAGCATCATTCCTTCCAAAGAAATCCCAGGGCTGATCTCCTTCAGAATGGACTGGTTGAGGGACTCTCAAGAGTCTTCTCCAACACCTCACTTCAAAAGCATCAATTCTTCGGCACTCAGCTTTCTTCACAGTCCAACTCTCACATCCATACATGACCACTGGAAAAACCATAGCCTTGACTAGATGGACCTTTGTTGGCAAAGTAATCTCTCTGCTTTTGAATATGCTATCTAGGTTGGTCATAACTTTCCTTCCAAGGAGTAAGCGTCTTTTAATTTCATGGCTACAGTCACCATCTGCAGTGATTTTGGAGCCCCAAAAAATAAAGTCTGACACTGTTTCCACTGTTTCCCCATCTATTTCCCATGAAGTGATGGGACCAGATGCCATGATCTTTGTTTTCTGCATGTTGAGTTTTAAGCCAACTTTTTCACTCTCCTCTTTCACTTTCATCAAGAGGCTCTTTAGTTCCTCTTCACTTTCTGCCATAAGGGTGGTGTCATCTGCATATCTGAGGTTATTGATATTTCTCCTGGCAATCTTGATTCCAGCCTGTGCTTCCTCCAGCCCAGTGTTTCTCATGATGTACTGTGCATATAAGTTAAATAAGCAGGGTGACAATATACAGCCTTGACGTACTCCTTTTCCTATTTGGAACCAGTCTGTTGTTCCATGTCCAGTTCTAACTGTTGCTTTCTGACCTGCATACAGGTTTCTTAAGAGGCAGGTCAGGTGGTCTGGTATTCCCATCTCTTTCAGAAGTTTCCACAGTTTATTGTGATCCACACAGTCAAAAGCTTGGCATAGTCAATAAAGCAGAAATAGATGTTTTTCTAGAACTCTCTTGCTTTTTTGATGATCCAGCAGATGTTGGCAATTTGATCTCTGGTTCCTCTGCCTTTTCTAAAACCAGCTTGAACATCTGAAGTTCACAGTTCATGTATTGCTGAAGCCTGGCTTGGAGAATTTTGAGCATTACTTTATTAGCATGTGAGATGAGTGCAATTGTGCGGTAGTTTGAGCATTCTTTGGCATTGCCTTTCTTTGGGATTGGAATGAAAACTGACCTTTTCCAGTCCTGTGGCCACTGCTGAGTTTTCCAAATTTGCTGGCATATTGAGTGCAGCACTTTCACAGCATCATCTTTCAGGATTTGGAATAGCTCAACTGGAATTCCATCACCTCCACTAGCTTTGTTCGTAGTGATGCTTTCTAAGGCCCACTTGACTTCACATTCCAGGATGTCTGGCTCTAGGTGAGTAATAATTAAGCATACAAATAAATGAATACATATTTATCTCTGATGGCATGGATAGGAAATTGGCTAATGCTAGTGGAGGTTACCTTCAGTAGGAAACATGGCCGGGAGAGCTGGAGGGGAAGGAGATGTACTCCTTTCTGTATAATATTTTATCCTGTTGGAAGGTTTCACTACTGTTGCTGAAAGCAAGTCTCCCCTCGATCCATTCCCCCTTTCTTCCAGGACATGAAAGCCCTGAATCTCAGCTGGAATCCTGCTCCCTGAAGGCAAGACAGCATTTCTCACTTCTTGTCCCAGGAGTCCATTTGATTAAGGTCTGGCCAGTGAGCATCCCTGGGCTTCCCAGTTTCTCAGTGGTGAAGACTTTGCCTGCCAGTGAAGGAGATGTGGGTTCCCCTGAGTCGGGAAGATCCGGTGGAGGAGGAAATGGCCACCCAGTCCAGTATGCTTGCCTGGAGAATCCCATGGACAGAGGAGCCTGGCGGGCTACAGTCCATGGGGTTGCAAGAGTTGACCATGACGGCGCCTGCGCTCAGGGACCATCCATAACAGACAGCCCGGGCGAGGTGTGTTTCCTCACGTGTGTGCCCATCCATAGGAGGGTCTCAACTGTCACCAGCAGGCCTGAGAAGTTGAGGGGACATCTTGGGGGTTTGAGAGTAGGCCATTGTGAGCAGCAGTGAGTGTGTGGGTATTTGGGAGAGGGGTCACCGCGTGCCTGGGGGTCACTGTATCTGAAGATGGTGCAGGGCGGGCCCCCAGACCCCAGTGCCACCCCCGCCCCGGGCATCCAGGCCCTTGGGTCTCCGTGGCTCGGCAGTGAAACACGGTTCTTCCCTGTGAACCCCACGTCCCGTCTCCTGAAGACCTGGGCCCGGGCGGGGACCAGGTGGGGGAGGGGCGCTGGGGGGCCCAGGTGGAACCCCCGCCAGGGAGACAGTGATGCCGGGACGCTGGCTCACAGAGGGGGTGTGAGGCCAGAATTCCCAGCGCTCCAACCCTGAGACGACAAAAGCGGAGCCAGCACGAGCCCCTGCTGCACTTTGTTGCGGGCGCGGCTGGAACCACTCGGTCTGCGTCCCCGTGGGCCGGGGCGGGGCCGGTGGTCGCCGGCCGCCCCCTCCGCGCTTTTGTGCCGGGGTCCCCAGGCGCGTGTGCAGGGAAGCCCCGCCGCGCGACGCCGGGGAGCCGCCGGGCCCGCCCGCCCGCCCCGACTCAGCCCTGGGCAGCCCGGGGCCGAGCCGCCGCCGCGCCTCCGAGGGTCTGCGCCATCCGGGCGAGTGCGCAGTGCGGGCGGGGGGCGGCGGGCGGCGGGCGGGCGCTGCGGGGTCGCCGCGGGAGGCGGAGGCGCCCCGCGGGCGGTGCGGTGCGTGCCGGCGGCGGGGCGCGGGCGCGCGCCGGGGAGACCCCGAGGAGCCCGCGGCTCCCCGAGGGCGCCGCAGTCCTCAGACCCTTCTGAGCGCCAGGCGGGCGACTCGTGGTCCGAGGGCTCCTCGGGCCGCCGGCGAGCGAGCAGGCTGGAGGGCAGCGAGGAGGACTGGGCCGTGCGGGTGAGGGCCTGGCTGGGCCTCCTCCCCGGGCAGGTGCAGGAGGAGCAGGCGCCCGGCCCGGAGCCGCCCGGAGGTACGAGGGCCGGTCTGCGCGCCGCGCGGCTCCCATGGCGGCCGGGCGCTCCGGGGAGGCGGCGGGGCCGGGGCTCCCTCCGGAGCGGCCGGAGGGAGCCCAGCAGGCTGGCTTGGGGAGCCTCGAGGGGAGCCTGGGGGTGCGGGGGGCCGGGAGCCCCTCCGGAGCCTTTCGGGGCACCGGAGCAAGCTGGCGAGAAGCGCGCCTGCCGAAGCGTCCTGGAGCCTCGGGTGTCCGCGCCCGCGCCTGCGGCCGGCGGGGCCCGGGAGCGCGCCGGAGCGCGCCTCTGAGGGGGGCGGCCTCCGGGGGCGACCGAGGGTCTGCCCCGGGGGGGCCCGAGGGGATCCTGTGTCTGGGGGCCGATTGCGGCTTTGCAAACGTCTGTGCCTTCCTGCCCCGTGTCCAAAGTATCTGTTTGGAAATCGGTGTTTCTGCAAGTTCATACGTGCATGTGTCTGTCTGTGACTGTCTGGATTGTCTGCTCTTTCAAGCTCCGTGAACCTGAATCTGCACGTTTGTGTGTGTGGATTTGTCAGCGGGTCTTAGCGTTTCCAAAAGGCCCGTGAGCTGAGAGGGTGTCTCTGATTTTCCAGGAATGTCTGTGACTGCAGTGTGGGTGTGGATATGTGTGTGTCTGTGTGCACGCCTGGGTGTCTCTGAGGGTGTCTGAGAGAGACACGCCAGGGTGTCTCTCTGCATATCTGTCTGATTTGATTTCCTCGTAGGTTTCAATTTTTTCCAAGCCTATACTCCCAAAGGAGTGATTCTGAGGTTTAAAGAAAACCATCTGGAGAGAGTGTAAAGGGGAGTGACAGGGGTCTGAGAGGGGGAGGCCTCTGGGGGTGGGTCCCCAGGTGAGACATAGGGTGGACCCTGGGGTGTCAGACAGAGGTGGTCTGGGTGTCCCCTAGGGTGTCCTTTGAGATCTAAGTGTGCAAAGGTGTGTGTCCTCCGTGTGTGTGCCTGGAAGTGCCCAGTATTTGAAGCTGTATCTGCACATCTCTGTGTGTGTGTGTGTGTGTGTGCGCGTGTGCCTGAGCTTCCCCGAACCTCAGGATGTTACTGCCCATCTGCGTGTGTTTCAGGATCTATAAGTGCGTCTTCATTTGCACACGTGGGGCTCTGGGGCCAGGGGTGTGTCTGGGAGTTGCTGAGAGTGTCCTCCTGTGAGTCCCGAGCAGGGGGTCAGCTCCCGAGAGGGAGTAACTGTATGTCTGTGATCCTGCAGGACCCACCCCCACCCCCGAGGGGTCCCCAGCGCCCCCCACCCCTGGGTCTCTGAAGCCCGAGCCTCTGTGCCTTTCCCAGGAAGGCCTGGCCTGGACAGTGGGGGAGGGGCGCTGGGGGGAGGGCTGTGCGCTGAGGTCCAGCAGGGACACCTCAGAAGAGGGACAGTGATGCTGGCAGGCTGGGGGTCTTCCTGGAGGAAGAGGCCCGGGACCCTCCCCACGAATAATGAAATTGCGGTGAACAATCCGACGCCTGTGCGGGTGTCAGAGACTGTGTTAACCACCTGACTTGCTGTTTGGGGTTTGGGGGGGGCTTGTGTCTCCGAGCAACCGAGCCGCGTTCATTCTCTTGGGTTTGTCCACAGGCTCCGCAGGCATCCCCAGAGCCAGCCCTGTCCGGGCGTCAAGGAAAAGCACTGGGCCCCCCATCCCGCTTGTGCCCAGGGTCGAAGAGAGACCCGGGTCGCGATGTCAGTCTCGAGGTCAGTTCTGCGGCCGCAGTCCTGAAGGGTCTCCGCCTTTCGACCAGGATGGCGCTGCAGGGGTCTCCGTGGGGAGCACAGGGAGGCACCCAGGGAGGATGTGCGGGGGCCTCCTGGGTGGTGGGTCCCAGGGGCGTGGGCTGGGGGCCACAGAGACCCGATGGGGCGGGCAGTGGGGCCCCTTGAGGAACCAAGTCTCCCTGAGGGCAGCCTCACCTTCTGAGCTTCCCGACCCCTCCCAAGTCTGAGGGTTTCTGGGGTCACCAGGAGGAACAAAGACTGCAGCGGGCAGGGGAGGCTGGGGTGTCTGCAAGAGGAGGTGGTGGGGACCCCCTCCTGGTCCCCAGGTTTTCAGTTCAGTCGCTCAGTCGTGTCTGACTCTTTGCGACCCCATGGACTGCAGCACACCAAGCTTCCCTGTCCATCACCAACTCCCGGAGCTTACTCAAATTCATGTCCATCGAGTTGGTCATGCCATCCAACCATCTCATCCTCTGTCGTCCCCTTCTCCTGCTGCCCTCAGTCTTTCCCAGCATCAAGGTCTTTTTCAATGAGTCAGCTCTTCTCATCAGGTGGCCAAAGTATTGGAGTTTCAGCTTCAGCATCAGTCCTTCCAATGAATACTCAGGACTGATCTCCTTTAGGATGGACTGGTTGGATCTCCTTGCAGTCCAAGGGCCTCTCAAGAGTCTTCTCCAACCCCATAGCTCATTTTAGGGAGCACAGGGGCAGACCTGTGGACTTCTGAGTTTGTGGGAGGAGGCAGGACTTTGGGGAGGGGGGCGCTGTAGGACCCAGGAGAGGTCAGGTGTGGATCGTGGTCCAGGCACAGCCCTGACCAAAGAGGACATCCAGAAATTATTTCTGGGGGGCAGTCCAGAGGGGAGTCTGGGGCAGGGGAACTTCTGAAGGCGTTTGGAGGTCCTCTGAGGACGCCTGTGATGATGCGCTGCTGAGGAAGGCCTTGGAAATGGGCTTGTCGACCTCCAGGGATTCTGGGGGGTCATGTCTGGTTGGAGGGGGGGGCGCCTCCCAGAGGGGCAGCCTCTGGGGAGGTGCCGTGGGGAGCGCCTCTCAGAGCGCCCGGGCCTGGCGGGGACGGCGGGCGCACGGGCGGCGTGTCTTCACTCTGGGGCGGCGGGGCGGCGTGTCCGCAGGCGGCTCTCGGTTCTTTAGAATAAACCTCTGGGCGCCCCTGGTGCCCCAGCCGCCTGGAGAGCGTCCTGGAGAGCCGGAGCGCGGGAGAGGCCCCGAGGGTCACCGCGTTCCTGGGGGGTCGTCCCAGCTCTGAGGGCCCCGGAGGGCCGGCCCAGTTCTGAAGCCCACCTGACCTGGTGACCCGCCCCTTGTCCCTGTGCCTCAGCAGCTCAGTGACCCGGGGGGCTTCTCCTTCTTGCAGGGTTCCTCTCCCCCGGACGACCTGACCCAAAAGGAGGCCCTGGACTGGTGGGGAGGGGCACTGGGGAGGTCAGAGGTCAGGCTGGAGGGTCCCAGCATCAGAGACAGTGATTCAGGGAAGGTGGGTGGGAGCCGGTGGGGGGAGGCTCCCTGACCTCCTCCCCCAACAGTGATAGAGTTGGAGCCGACACAGGACTGCCTTGGTCTGGGTCAGACTGTGTTCTCAACACTTGACATGCATTGAATCCTATTTAATCCTCACATTTCATCATTCTGCTCATTTTGTGGAGGGGAAAGCTGACAGCACAAGAGGTTAAATACCCCCAAACTGGGGCTTTCCAGGTAAAATATATGATAAATACTTAAATGGAAATTTCAGATAAATAATGAATTACCTTTTCGTATAGTAAGTGAGTGAAGTCGCTCAGTCGTGTCCGACTCTTTGCGACCCCATGGACTGTAGCCTACCAGGCTCCTCTGTCCATAGTACTGGAGTGGATTGCCATTTCCTTCTCCACCTTTTAGTATAAGTACGTCCCACATATTCCATGGGACTTGCCAATACTGAAACAAAATTTAGAAGAATAAATACAAAATGAATTTTTATGTCATTAGTGACATGAGCCATGCAGTGTTTGCAGATACTTATGCTAAAAAGTGATGTGTGCGTCTGAAACGCAAATCTCAGGGTGCTGTCTTTCTTGTTGCTGTTGTTAAATCTTGAGATCTCCAGCTAGTGACTGGCAGGTTGGAATCCCCCAGTTCTCACCCCAGACATATGGCCCACGTCCTGCCCGGGGTGATTCTGGGGCCGAAGTGATGCTGGGGCGGAGCCCCTTCCCTGCAGGGCTGGCCCCGCCCCAGGGCTAGGGCCCGGCCCCTCCCCTCACCGCGGTCCTGAGGGCAGGACTGAAGCCTCCTGTACCTGGACCCGGGAGGGCCTGTCTGAACCCCTTGGGCAGGCTGCCTGGTAGCCTTGGGACGGAGCTGAAACAGCACTGGGATGGCTCCACGAGTGCACTTACTGAGTGCCTGCTGTATGCCAGCCTCCAGAGGCCCTTCTGATACCCAGTTAGCCGAGCTGCAGCTTCCTGGTCCCAGCACTTTGTGTCACAGTTGTTCTAGTTTTAAAGGGGGGTGAGCCCCAGGTACCACGAGCCCTGCCCTTGTCCTTGCCAAGCGCCATGACAACCGCTCTCCCCAGATCACACCCTGGGCCTTGGAGGAAACCAGCAGGAAACCCAAATGGGTGCATTGCAAGCACGTCCGTCCCCTTGGATGCTGGGGACCCGGAGACGTGGGAGGGGATGGAGCTGTCTGAGTCCACCCGAGCTCTGAGAGCCACACCCAGGCCCCCCGGCTCCACCGCCCAGGCACTAACTGTCTCCTGTCCGCAGGGAGCACCTGTGGTGCCATGATGCTGCCTCTGAGCACCATCGGGGGCCAGGGAAGGGAGGAGGTGCAGACCAGACCTCCGCAGAGAAGAGGTGAGACCCACGTGGGGCGGAATCTGTGGTCAGGCGGGAGTGGGGAGGTCTCCAGGGCACAGGCGATGGGGAAGCAATGACCCTGAAGACTGGCCCCAAGCCCGAGTGTCTGCCGCTGCTCTCTGAAGGAGGGGGCCCTGAGGGGCGCCCAGCTGTTGTAGCTGACGTGACGATGGTACAACAGATACTGGTCCAGTCCACCGTGTCTTCCCCCACGTATTTTATCAAATCTGTAGCAGCTTATAACCATCACACAAAACACAGACATGCCTCTCCGTCGCTCAGCTTTGTAGTTCCTTCCCCAGACAGCTACTTCCCAGCTCCTTGTCCAGTCTTCCAGAATGTTCTATGCTCACTCATGGAGACAAGGATGTGCATGTATCTGTTACTGTGTATTTATGTCTGATATACGGGTGTGTACTGCACATGCAACTTCCTTCAGTGTTTGGTTTCATTTATTTCTGCTCTGACACAGAATCTTCCAGTCACAGTCCCAAGGCTTTCCACACATCCAGTCACGCAAGCTTCACAATGAGGGAGGGACAGGAATTACCTCGTTTTCCAGATGGGAAATCTGAAGGGTGAAAGTGAATAAATAGCTCACGATGGGATCTGAATCCCTCTGGCCTGGGGGTCTTTGACCTTAAGCACCGTGCCCCCTGTCCATCTCTAGGACCCTCCCCCACAAGACGCCCAGTTTGTGTTCCAGCTGCCTGGGATTCCACGTCTCTCTGTGCTATATGTGTGCTAAGTTGCTTCGGTCGTGTCTGACTCTTTGCGACCCTACAGATTGTAACCCTGCCTGGCTCTTCTGTCCATGGAATTTTCCAGGCCAGAATACTGGAGTGGGTTGCCATTTCCTTCTCCAGGGGATCTTCCCGACTCAGGGATTGAACCCAGGTCTCCTGTGTCTCTTGCACTGGCAGGTGGATTCTTTACCACTGAGCCTTCAGGGAAGCTTGACCAGGTTCCTGCAGGTGGCCATTTGGGTTATTCCCAGTCTTTGACGATGACAATAAATGCAGATGGAAATAGGACTATACTTGGGTCACATTGCACCAGGGGAGTGGATCCAGGACTACATGTTTAAAAAGGGAGGTGGCAGCGTCCGAGGGGACGTTTGCACAGGTGGCCTGGATGGTCCTCCAGAGAGGCCGGCTTCCATTCTCAGGAGTGGAGGAGTCTGTAAGCAAATAGATGGATTTGTGGGCAGCTTTCAAATAGCAGGGACTTTCACTCCAAATCGACATGTCTGTCTTCTTCAGGGAATCCCAAGTGTTTTCTGGAGAGACGTGCCCACTGGCACCTGCGTATCAGCTGTGCCTTCCTCCTGGGCACGGGTGCCCCAGGGCGTCATATCTCCAGAGCCCCCGTTGTCTAACTCCAGCCTCTCCACTCGCTGACATTCCCTGTCTGTTCCTGTGGACCTTCAGGATGCAACTTCATGCATCTCTGCAGGGACTGCTGTGCAACCTCCCGCAAGTGTCCTAACCTCTCCGTTTCCTTCTCTCTAAAGTTGGATGAATATAGTGCCCATCTCAGAGAGTTATCATGAACAACCAAACAAGCTAATACCTGCAAAATACTTAAAATTGTGCCTGACACACAGCAGGTCCTCCACGTGTATTAGCCATCGTCACTGGTTTCATGATGAACATTTTATTATTATCGAGTTTCGCAAGCCTCAGCAGGCGAGAGGGCCTCATGCCTCTTTCTTCCTCGCTCAGCCCTGCCTTTTGAGAGAACCACCGGTCAGCGAAGGGAGCCCGCCAGAAAGAATGCAAGAGTGTCAGCCAAACAGGTGCCGACGTGCCCCATGGTGAGTCTGCTTGTTTTCTCCTTTGACCAGAGAACCCTGGGCCTGAGAGGTCAGGCTCATCGCCCACCCTCTCCACCCAGCAGAGACCCTTGGGTGCCCGGGTGCCCCTTGCCCCTCCCTCGTCCCAGATGTGGCCCCATCCTGTGAAGGGGATGGTTTTCCTTGAGGGTCCTGCCCTCTTTCCTGCCTCCTTCTCTTTGCTAATTCCAACCTCTGCTCCAATGTCACCTCCTTCATGAAGCCTCCCTTGACACTGCATGCCCAACCCCTTGCCTTGCTGAATTTCTTCAGCTTTATTATTGTTGCTTGAGATTATACCATTTATCTATTTGTTCCTAATCTGTCCCCCTTAAGAGAGTAGTTCAGGGGGAGGATGGCAGCGGGAAGCCCCGTGTTGTTCAGTGACATGTCCCCTGTCTAGATCAAATGTAACCCATGTCCAGCACTGTATACACTCGGGCTGATTAAATGAAGGAATGAATTAGGGAACGGTCCCTCCTGCGGAGGCAGCTGTGGCCTTGTCCACCTGGGTACCAGTCCTCCTTCTCCTGCTAACCCTCTTGACTTTTCTGGGGGACCACCGGTCTCCACCCACTTTGGGTGGATCTGATCCCATCCTCTGACTAGCTCCAGGTACGCCCCTGACCAATCAGAGCCGGCAGTGCCAAGGTTCCCGGTGATTGGCCCTGGGCTGGCACGTGACTTGCCCTTGGCCAATGAGGCGTCGGCTCTATCTCTGGGCTTCTTAACAGGCACGAGGGGAGGCTGGAGGGACCCTGGTGAGAGGGGTCAGGGGAGGCCCTGGGTCAGATGCCTTCGAGAACGTCTTTCCTACTAGTGCCTGCAACAGTCGTGGGAGGACTCTTTAGAAATTATATTAGAAAAGAAAATGAGTCACAGACGGTATAAAGATCATCCAAATTCGCCAGTTGCTAACATTTTTTCTATTTACATATTTTCTTTAATAAAAGAAATAATATATATGTATATTATATATGTATATATTATGCATATATGTGTATATTTGTTGCAGTATATATACACATAACATACCTAAGTGCATCGCCTTAGATACAATATTCTATTATACAGGGTGGGGTTATTGTCACCTTCCCTCATTCAACCCTGATACACGCTGCATCTTATCCCTGTGCTGGTTTTGATATTAACAATATGCTACATACTGTCCATCTGGCATTCTCCCTCCAACACAAGGCCTAGTCTAGGGCAGAGATTGTACTTAGTAACGTATCTGTAGTTTTTTTTAAGCTAGACAGTCTCCTAAGCCTTGTTTGCTTTTTATGGCCCTGACCATTTTGAAGTCCAGAGTCACACCCATCCCATATGTGGTTTATTGGGTATATTTTTTACCATCTCCCTGTGAATGAGACTCAGGATAAGCTATGATCTCTGGAGCACCACCTGTGACGCCGTGTCCTTCTCAGAACATCACATTTCGATGCACATGAGGTCTGTGCGCTATCACTGGTGATGCGAATTTTGATCCATTGGGCCAAGATGCTTGTTCCATTTCTCCACTGAATAATATCTGACTTTCCCATTTCTAATAGGAACTCATTGGAGAGACACTTGAAGCACTAAATAACTTAGAAGCAGAGAGAATCTTATTGGTCCTTCCAGGTCCTTTGCTCACCACTGAACCAATCATCAGCTAACCTAGAAGCAGAGAGCCTTTTGATTGGTCCTTCCAGGTCCTGTGTCTCTCCACTGAACCAATCATCAGCTAATCCAGAAGCAGAGAGCATTCTGATTGGTCCTTACAGGTCCTTTGCTCACCACGGAACCAATCATCAGCTAACCTAGAAGCAGAGAGCATTCTGATTGGTCTTTCCAGGTCCTGTGTCCTCCACGGAACCAATCAGCTGAGGTGACGCAGGACCCTAATGGCCTCAGGCCGGGTCACCTGACCATAGTAATGCGAAGGAAATCAGATCCCTCCCTTTCCCCATACCTGGAGAACACAAGGAAGGGATGAGGCGGTGATTCTCAGCCAGAGGCAGTTTGTCCCTCAGGGGTCGCCTTCAATGTCTGGAAACATTTTTGTTTGTCACAATTGAAGGGGTCGTGCTAATGGCATCCGGTGGCCAGGAATGCTGCTTAGCATTTCTGCAATACTCAGGAGCCCCTGCCCCACCCACCGCAAGAAGGATCTGGACCCCAAATGTCACAAGTGGGAAGGGCTGGTAACCTGGGAATAGGAGAAGGACGGTTCTGCAGAGGTGAGGGCACCGTGTGGGGGGAACACCATCCTGCCCACCCCAAGCTTCCCAGCTGGCATCCCAGCCCTCTGAGGCTAAGGGCCCAAACTCCAGACTCTCAGCGCTGGGTTCAAACCCGGCGTCAGCCACTACCGGCTGTGGGACCCGGGGCCAGTTCTTGAACTCCTCTGTGGCTCAGTTTCCCCATCTGTGAAACAGGGCGGTAGGAACCGCACATGGGGTTGGTTACTAGGAGGAAGAAGTGGGTTCACATCTGTGCTGCGCCTACCTGGGAAAATGGGCTTCCCAGGTGGTGCTAGTGGTAAAGAACTCACCTGTCAGTACAGGAGACACAGGTTTGATCCCTGGGTTGGGAAGATCCCCTGAAGGAGGAGGGCATGGCAACCCACTCCGGTATTCTTGCCTGGAGAATCAAGGTTATGTACTCACTTCTAATCCTGAGTGCTGCATGTTCCCCACCTATACGTCTGATCAAATGCCAGAGTGGGAAAGCTTACCAGTGCCTCCCTACCCCCATTTCCTCATCTGCAGGATGGAAAAATAAGATCAGAGGCCACCTCGTGAGGATTAAATGGGACCTGATATGTCATTCACGCTAAAGCGTCCTAAATGCTCAAAAACCATTGGATAGAAATAGTAGTCCTCTCAGAAATCACTACAGCTTCAATACTGCCAGCACCGTGGGTGATGCTTTCTATTGGGAAGAAGTGTTTAATTTTTTAGGAAAGCAGATGGTTTTAAGAAAACCAGCAAAGCAAACATTGTCACAGCTGACGGGTTTCCAGCTCTCACAAAGCGGCAAACATTGTTACATTTAATGATCCTTTTTTTGGATTACCTTGTTCAGTCCTTACACGCCTCTGTGAGGGAGCAGTTACTTATAGTCCATTATACAGAAATGTAAACTGAGGCCAGGGAAGGGCAGGTTATCTGCCTCAGGATCCCCAGCTGTACTGGGCGAAGAAGGAATTCAACCCTAGGTGGGTCGCCCCTGAAATCCTTGCTCAGCCCCTCCCCCCAGGGCACTAAAGTTCTCCTCTCTTCTCCCTGTTCTTTCCTTCCAGCCGGGTTTTTGCTTCGCTTTCTACATGGATTCGAAAGACTCCGAGTTTGATTCGCAACCTTCTCCTGGAAGTTCGAGAGGTGGCTCCAAGTATACCTCCCCTGCGAAGCCTCGTGCAAAGTATAAGGAGATCCAGGCCTGGGAGTGTCCCCTGTGCTGCCTCAGCGTCCTCTACATCTCCTGAATCCTGAGGACACCCCCGGCCTCCCGCTCCAGGCCACCCGCGCGCCCCCCAAACATGCATGCTGGGCTTCTGTGATGTGAAACCCCCAATATGGCGGCTTCAATAAACCCAACTTGCTGTCTCTCTCAAGGCTGTGGTCTGTGTGTGAAACTCCCAGGACCGGGGCAGTGCAGCTCCGTGCAGTTGGGCAGCCAGGGTCCTTTGACCTCGGAGCTCTGTGCCACGTGGCTGGAGAGGGCTCACCCCCCACACCCAATCCACATTCTGGTTCGGGGCAAGTTGGGGGATGAGAAGGGAAGACACGTTTCAGTCCTTCGAAGGGCGACTTCTACAAGAAGCCCAAATAACTTTTCCTCACAGCTCATTGGCCAGAGCAGGTCACATGGTGACATCTAGTTGCAAGGGATGCTGGGAAGTGTAGTCCCTAGCCGGGCAAGCCTGTGTCACGTAATAGCTGCCATCATTAGAGCAAAGTTGTGTAGTACTTAGTGCAACTCCGCGACCCCGTGGACTGTAGCCCGCCAGGCTCCTCTGTCCATGGGTTTTTCCAGGCAACACTAGTGGAGTGGGTTGCCATTCCCTTCTCCAGGGGATATTCCCGACCCAGGGATTGGACCTGCATCTCCTGTGTCTCCTGCATTAAAGGCAGATCCTTTACTCACTGAGCCATCAGGGAAGCCCTTTTATAGCAAAGGAGAGTGGCTATTGTTTCCATCACTGACGAGATCTTTTATGTTCATTTATCCCCAGCAGCAGGCTGTGGTGATTACACGAGTGAATAAACTTATTCTTCAGTTCTGTATCTCTCTCCCACTGACTAGGCTCTCCTCCCTTTTTACACAAATATTTAGAATGATGAACATTTTAGAGCACCGTCCATGTGGGAGGCACTGAGCTAATGTCTTTACACATTTTGATTCCCTTAATTGCGTTCTATTATTATCCCTCTCTCTGAGATAAGAGAACAGAGAGTCCACATCACTTGCTTCAGGTCACACAGATCAGAAGGAGCCAAGCCAACATTCAAACCCAGGCAGGCTGGCTCCAGAGTCTACGCCCTTAGCCATCATGGTATCCACCTCACAGAGGTGGACACGGGGAGATTCCCAGACGGCCACACAATTGTGAGTCAAAGAGCCTCTTTCAACACTCAGACCTTCCAACATTCCCTTCACACAACTCTTCAGATGCTGCAGAAATACTTGGAATATGTGTGTAGCATGTATCTATAGCCACAATAGTGCCAGTTAACAACCACCACCACAAAATCCATAGAGGTTTTTCACTGAGGTGAAAACACACAACGTGAGAGCTGTGAGTTTTCATTTTATCTGGGGATTTAGTGGGGATTATAGCCCAGGAGACAGCCTCTCGGAGAGCTGTGAGTGACTGCTCCAAACAGGTAGGTGAGACGTCAGTTTACATGGGATTTTTGGAAAAGGGGTCCACGCAATCACGTGCACCCCTCATTACAAGGTTCATGTTGGTTATGATGCATGGACATCTCCATTAAAGAATTAAAGACTGTAGTTCTTTTCTAAGTAAAAGGTGCAGGTTGGGCAGAAATGTGAACAGACATGCTTTTTTAAAAAAATAGTTTATGAAAATTTAAATCCTGTGAAGTAAAATATAAAAATAGTAATATATTCTTGACATATGTGCAAAATTTGAAACAACCACCTTTAAAAACAGCTTTCATGAGCCTAGGTATCTTTCCTATAAATTAGGGGTCATTTTCTTTCCTATTTTATAGGACTCTGGTGAAGGTTACTTGAGCTCATCTATGTAAAGTTCTCAGTACCACACCTGACAGATGGAAAGTGCCCAGGAAACCAGTCATGACACAGACCCTTCAGTGACCATGGAATTGCATTTGAGAGGGATCCGGGTTTAATTTTCTTGCCTCCAGCACAATCACTTCATGTGGATCCTTCAATGTAATGGAATCCAGGACATTTCAGGGGCCCAACATGGCCAGTAGCTACTGCACTGGACGCCACAGATACAGAACGTTTCCATGGTCACCGAAGGATCTGTGTCGGGACTGGCTTAGATTTCTTGTGCTGTGCTGAGTGCTCAGTCCTGTCCAACTCTTTGCCACCCCATAGACTGTAGCCCACCAGGCTCCTCTGTCCATGGAATTTTCCAGGCAAGAATACTGGAGTGGGTTGCCATTTCCTTCCCCAGAGGATCTTCCTGATCCAGGGATTGAACCCACAACTCCTGCATCTCCTGCACGGCAGGCAGATTCTTCACCAACGAGCCACCAGGGAAACGCTTTAGATCTCTTAGATTATCAGAATGATCATACACTGCAGCCTTCAGAAGTGAGGCTGTGGGCTCGCTGCTGTGAGAGCCTGAAAGAGCACAGTCTCATGGAGCAATCTCATCAGTGGATCTTGGGGACTCTTGGCTCTGTGCAGCGTCCTCTGGGCACTTTGAATCTCAGGGTGCCCAGTGCCCTGTCCACAGGACACCTCCCCTGCCTGGGCCAGATTAACCGATCGGTTACTGCTGATGTTAGATAAATGGTGACATTTCCCAGTCGCCTCCGCCTGTCACTCATGGTGCTGAGCACTTTACGTAGATGAGCTCATGTAACTGTCACCAGAGCCCTAGGAAATAGGAGCTAATATGATCCCCAATTTATTGGAGAGAAAAGCATGGCTCAGAGGAGCTTTTTAAAAACACCACCATTTTAAATTTTCTGCCAAATTCCACACTATGTGCCTATTTGTATGCTCAGTTCAGTTCAGTCGCTCAGTCGTGTCCGACTCTTTGCGATCCCATGGACTGCAGCACACCAGGCCTCCCTGTCCATCACCAACTCCCAGAGTTCACTCAAACTCACATCCATCGAGTCTGTGATGCTGTCCAGCCATCTCATCCTCTGTCGTCCCCTTCTCCTCCTGCCCCCAGTCCCTCCCAGCATCAGAGTCTTTTCCAATGAGTCAACTCTTCACATCAGGTGGCCAAAGGATTAGAGTTTCAGCTTCATCAGTCATTCCAATGAACACCCAGGACTGATTTCCTTTAGGATGGACTGGTTGGATCTCCTTGCAGTCCAAGGGACTCTCAAGATTCTTCTCCAACACCACAGTTCAAAAGCAATAATTCTTCAGCACTCAGCCTTCTTCACAGTCCAACTCTCACATCCATACATGACCACAGGAAAAACCATAGCCTTGACTAGACATTCAAATTTTCATAAAATATTTCTTTCTTTAAAGCAGTTTATCTGTTCACTTTTCTTCGCAAACTGCCCTTTTGTGAGAGAGCAGCTTGACTTTATGTACTGCAGGAGCTGGTACAGAAAATTCTCCAGGTCAGAGGTGGGCAGACTATGGCCATCCAGCCCCAAGCCTGTTTGTGTAAATAAGGGTGTGTTGATACAGCCACAGTCATCCTTAGGTACCGTCTGGGATGCTTTCATGCAAAAGAGGAGCAGCTGCGACACAGACCTGATGGCCCAGGATTCTAAAATACCTGCCACACACCCTCTGGCCAAGAAAGGTGACTGACCCAGAACTGATGAGGCCAAACTGAAATCAGTACGGGTGAGGGCGTGAGAATGGTTAGAAAAGGAGGGAAACCCGGAACTACCGTGAATTCGATGCACACTGTAAGAGATATTCTGTGTTTGAGCCCAATACACATGCTATTAACACATACATGCGTTTCTACCTGTGTAGCATCTCTTCCTACTCTAAGCACAAGTTTAGAACCACTACTTACTCTTACTGAGCTGTTACAAATCCTAAAAGATGATGCTGTGAAAGTGCTGCACTCAATATGACAGCAAATTTGGGAAACTCAGCAGTGGCCACAGGACTGCAAAAGGTCAGTTTCCATTCCAATCCCAAAGGAAGCCAAAGTCAAAGAATGTTCAAACTACCACACAATTGCACTCAACTCACACACTAGCAAAGTAATGCTCAAAATTCCCCAAGCTAGGCTTCAACAGTACATGAACTGAGAACTTCCAGATATTCAAGCTGGATTCAGAAAAGGCCAAGGAACCAGAGACCAAATTGCTGACATCTGTTGGATCATAAAAAAAGCAAGAGAATTCCAGAAAAATATCAACTTCTGCTTCATTGACTAGGCTAAAGCCTTTGACTGTGTGGATCACAACAAACTGTGGAAAATTCTTCAAGAGATGGGAATACCAGACCACCTGACATGCCTCCTGAGAAATCTGTATGCAGGTCAAGGAGCAACAGAATCAGATATGGGAAAACGAACTGGTTCAAAACTGGGAAAGAAGTACGTCAAGGCTGTATATTGCCACTCTGCTTCATTAACTTATATGCAGAGTATATCATGTGAAATGCCAGGCTGGATGAAGCACAAGCTGAAATCAAGATTGCTGGGAGAAATATCAGTAACCTCAGATATGCGGATAACACCATCCTTATGGCAGAAAGCGAAGAGGAAGTACAGAGCCTCTTGATAAAAGTGGAAGAAGAGAGTGAAGAAGTTGGCTTAAAACTCAACATTCAGAAAACTAAGATCATGGCATCCAGTCCGATCACTTCATGCAAATAGATGGGGAAACAGTGGAAACAGTGACAGACTTTGCTTTCTTGGGCTCTAAAATCACTGCAGATGGTGACTGCAGCCATGAAATTAAAAGATGCTTACTCCTTGAATGAAAAGCTATGACCAACGTAGACAGCATACTAAAGCAGAGACATTACTTTGCCGACAAAGGTCCATTTAGTCAAAGTTATGGCTTTTCCAGTAGTCATGTATGGATGTGAGAGTTGGACTATAAAGAAAGCTGAGCACCGAAGAATTGATGCTTTTGAACTGCGGTGTTAGAGAAGACTCTTGAGAGTCCCTTGGACTGCAAGGAGATCCAACTAGTTCATCCTGAAGGAGATCAGCCCTGAATATTCATTGGAAGGACTGATGTTGAAGCTGAAGCTCCAATACTTTGGCCACCTGATGCAAAGAGCCGGCTCATTGGAAAGGTGCTGGGAAAGATTGAAGGCAGGAGGAGAAGGGAGCGACAGAGGATGAGATGATTGGATGGCATCACCGACTTGATGGACATGGGTTTGAGCAAGTTCCAGGAGTTGGTGATGGATAGGGAGGCCTGGCGTGCTGCAGTGCACGGGGTCTCAAAGCGTTGGAGACGACTGAGTGACTTAACTGACTTACTCTTATGACCTGCACAAGGTCATTCTCGTCCCCTTAAGACCTGCCCATCACGACCTCCTATGTCGGTTTCACTACCGAACTGAGACACAGAGGCCCCCGACCCTCCCCGCTAATAACCAAGTTGCCGCGAACCTCTGACGCCTGTGCTGGTGTCAGAGGCGGTTTGAACCACCTGACTCGGCCTTGGGGGCGGGCTTGGGGCTTGTGCGTGACGCCGAGCCGCTCAGCGCTGTTCGTTCGCGCGCGTTTGTCCACCGCGTCCCCGAGCGCCTCCGGAGCCGGCTCTGCTCAGGCGCCAAGGACGCGCGCGGAGCCAGCCCGCCTGCCCTGCCCAGCCGCCCAGACCGAAGCGGTCCCGAGGTCAGTCCCGCGGCCGCCGCTCCGCGGGGTCTGTGCCCGCAGGGCGGGGGCGCGGGCCGGGGGTCCCCGCGAGGAGGGCGGGGGCGCCCCGGGAGGAGGTGCGGGAGCGGGGGCTGCCGCCTGGGGGCCCCGAGACCCCGGGGCCCGCGTGGTGGGGGCCCTGCAGGAACCCGAGTCTCCCCTGAGGGCGATCGAGACCCTCGAATCCTCTGAGCCCCTGGGCAACTCCGGGCCCCAGGATTTCTGAGGCCACTGGGAGGAGCGAATCATGGAGGGGACAGAGGAGTGCCCCCCTCCCGGAGTAGGGTGTCCGGAGGCGGGGATGGCGGGGACCCCCTGCAGGACAGGCCGGGCGGGGGGGCCGGGGCCGGGTCCCCAGGTTTTGGGGGCGGGAGAGGCGGACCCGGGGACTTTGCGGTTTGATGGGGGAGGCGGAGGTCCGGGGGCTGCTCCCAACCTGGGAAGCCAGCGGGGTGTCAGGGGTCAGCGAGCAAATGGGCGAAGCAGAACACGGGAAGTGATGCCATGGGGCTGTTCTGGGGAGTGCGGGGGTTACTTTGAGGGGTAGGGAGCAGGGGCGACCCTCTGGACGTGTTTGCAGGTGCGCTGAGACGCATCAGAGGCTCGCAGATGAGGAGTGCGCGTGGAAAACAGCTTTTGCGCCTCCAGTGGTTCTGTGCGCCTGCGTGGCTGCGGGTGGGGGCTGGGAGCACGTTTGGGGCGCGCGGTTTTGAGGGGCAGCCTCTGGGGGAGGGGCCGGGCGAGGCTGAGGGTGGGCCTGGGGTCCCCCAGAGGGAAAGTGTGCTGGGGAGGGTGGGGGGGTCGCTCCAGCCTGTGGGTCTGCCTCTGTGCCTGTCTGGAGGGTGTGTGTGTGGGTATGTGTGTGTGAGTGTGTGAGCAGGACTGCCTGTGAGGAGTGTGCTCAGCACTGAGCAGCAGCGTGGTGGGGTCTCTGAATTTCCCTGGGCTCGTCTGCAGGTGTGTTTGTGTCCTTAGGCCCTGGTTCCCGCAGTCTGCATCTCAAAGTGTGCGTTACTAACGATCCTGTGTTTGTGTTAACTGGTCGAGTGTTCCCACTGTTTGACGCACCTTGTATTTGCACGATTAATGTGTGAGGGTCTGTGGTGGGTCAAAGGATTCTTAAAAAGGGTTAAAGGAAGAGGTTTGACTCTAAGTTACCAGAGTGTTCTGAGTATGTGTGTGTAGTTAATTGCATTTAATTTTCATGTTTAATCATTTATAGTCCTCATTTTCATGAGGGGAAAGCTGACAGCCCAAGAGGTTAAATAACCCCTGAATCAGGAGCTGCAGGTAGAATGCAGTGCACATGTTTAAACATGAATGTCAGATAAATAATGAATTATCTTTTGGTATAAGTACACTCCAAATATACCGTGGGACTTGCATATACTTAAACATGATTTAGCCAAATAAATAAAAACTTAGTTTTTAGTAGACATGCCCATATAGTGTTTGGATATGGCTTATACTAAAAAAAAAAAATGATCTGTGAGTCTAAAACGCAAATCTCAGGGTTCTGTGTTTTTCTTGCTGCTGTTGTTAAATCTTGAGATCCCCCAGCTAGTGACTGTAGGAGTGAAAGCCCCCAGTTCTCACCCTCAGACACACTGGCCCACGTCCTGCCCAGGGTGATGCTGGGGCTGGTGAGGAGCCCCCTCCCTGCAGGGCTGGCCCCGCCCCAGGGCTGTGCTGGCGGGTCTGGGGCCCAGCCCCATCCCCTCACCCTGGTCCTGAGGGCGGGACTAAAGCCTCCTGTACCTGGAGGGGCCCAGGACAGGAGGGGAGGGCCTGTCTGAACCCCTTGGGCAGGCTGCCTGGGAGCCCTGGGACGGAGCTGAAACATGGTGATGGTAATGCTGACCTTGAGGCGCACTTACTGAGTGCCTGCTGTATGCCAGACTCCAGAGGCCCTTTGGATACCCAGTTAGCCGAGCTGCAGCTTCCTGGTCCCAGCACTTCGTGTCACAGTTGTTCTAGTTTTAAAGGGGGTGAGCCCCAGGTACCACGAGCCCTGCCCTTGTCCTTGTCAGGCGCCATGACAACCGCTCTCCCCAGATCACACCCTGGGCCTTGGAGGAAACCAGCAGGAGCCGTTGCCAGCACGTCCCCTTGGATGCTGGGGACCCGGAGACGTGGGAGGGGATGGAGCGTCTGAGTCCACCCGAGCTCTGAGAGCCACACCCGGGCCCCCCCGGCTCCACCGCCCAGGCACTAACTGCTGTGTGTCCTGTCCGCAGGGAGCACCTGTGGTGCCATGATGCTGCCTCTGAGCACCATCGAGGGCCAGGAGACCGAGGAGGTGCAGACCAGGCCTCCGGAGAAAGGAGGTGAGACCCGTGTGGGGCGGAAACTGTGGCAGGGGGGAGTGGGGAGGTGTCCAGGCGATGGGGAAGCATGGACCCTGAAGACTGGCCCCATCACCAAATGTCTCCACTGGCTCTTCTGGGCAGGGACACCCAGGATGCGGCCTCCCTGACATCACCTCCCGTCAGCGGGTCCCGTCACGGCCCCGCTCAGAGCCTGCAGGGAGCTCCTTGGAGCTGAGCCCGTTTGGGCCCCTTTTTGTGGCCTGGACACCCCTGTTTTCTTACCCCAGCCCTTCCCCTCCCTCACACTTCCTGTCTGTTCCCTGGGGGCCTTTGGGATACAATTGAATGCAGGTTTCACTCATTCCTGGGTGACCTCCAACAAGTGTCCCTACCTCTCTGTACCTCAGTTCGCTCATCTCTAAAGTGGGTTGATGATGATACCCATCTCAGAGAGTTATTGATTTCCCTGGTGGATCAGTCAGTAAAGAGTCCGCCCTCAACATGGCAGACCAGGGTTTGATCCCTGGGTCGGGAAGATCCCCTGGAGAAGGAAATGGCAACGCACTTCAGTATTCTTGAGAGTTATTATGAAGAGAGAGTTATTATGAAGAACCACATAAACAAATACGTGTATAATACTTAAAAGCATGTCTGGAACATACTTCAACGTATTAGCTCCTGTTACCGGTTTTGTGATGAAGACTGTTATTACCGAGTTTCTCAAGTCTCAGGGTCAGATGGTTTCATGACTCTCCTCTTCCCTCAGTCCTGCTTTCTGTGAAGGCTGATGTTCCACGAAAGAAGTCCAAGAGAATGAAGGGAACGGTGTCCTTCAGAGTCCTGCCGTTCTGCCCCGTGGTAAGCCTGCTTGCTCCCTCCCTTTTCACCGGAGGCCCCTGGGCTGAGTGATCATGTGGATTGGCCACCCTCTCTGCCCACCAGAGACCCTTGGGTGCCCGGGTGCCCCTTGCCGCTGCCTTGTCCCGGACGTGGCCCCATCCTGTGGGGGCTAGTCTTCCTTGAAGATTTTGCCCGCCTTTCTGCCTCCTTCTCTTTGCTAATTCCAACCTCTGTTCCTGTGTCACCTCCTCCATGAAGCCTCCCTTGCTCACATTCATTCCGTTTCTCGCCAATTCACTGCCTCACTGAACTTTTTTTCACAGTAGTTATTGCTACTTGACAGCATACCTTCTGTCTGTGTGTTCATCATCTGTCTCCCCTACCAGAGTAGTTCTGTGAGGGCAGGGCCCTCCTCTGTTTTTCAATGACTCATTCCGTGCCTAGCACAGATGTAACCAGCGTCCGGCACTGTATACCCTCGGGCTGATTAAATGAAGGAATGAATTAGGGAACGGTCCCTCCTGCCAAGGCAGCTGTGGCCTTGTCCTGGGTACCTGGGTACCAGTCCTCCTTCTCCTACTAACCCCCTTGACTTTTCTGGGGGGACCACCTGTCTGCACGCACTTTGGATGGCTCTGATCCCATCCTCAGACCAGCTGAGGATTGGTCCCCTGACCAATCAGAGCCGGCAGTGCCAAGGTTCCCAGTGATTGATCCTGGTCTGGCACATGACTCGCACTTGGCCAGTGAGACGTCTGCTTTGTCTCTGGGCTTCTTAACAGGCAGGAGGGGAGGCTGGAGGGACCCTGGTGAGAACCAGGGGGGCCATGGGGAGAGGTCAGGGGAGGCCCTGCGTCAGATGCCTGCGAGAAGGTCTTCCTGTTAGTGCCTGCAGCAATCCTGGCCAGCATTAGAAAATCTTATTAGAAAAGAACACGAGAGTCACAGGTTTACAAAGTATTTCCTGGGCAGCTTCGACCTGTCAGGCGTGGTGTGAGCACTTTACATAGATGAGCTCATGTAACCACACCGAGTCCTATGAAACACGGATTAATATGATCCCTAATACAGGAGAGACACCTGTGTCCTGAGTGCTGTTTTTAAAGGTTATTTCAAGTTTGTACATAGTGAAGACCCAATGGCTCCTTTCATATCAGACTCTCAATTCTCAGGATTCGTATCTTCATAAAGTATTTCTTATTTTTAAAGAAAATCCACAAAGTGTACCCTTTCACATTGCTGCCCTAACTGCCCGTTCACCAGAGAGCACCTTGGCATTGTGTACTCCAGGAACTGGCACAGAAGATTCTCTAGGTCAAGGGGGAGCCGATTAAGGCCACCCAGTCCATGGCCTGTTGAGTAAATAAGAGCTTGTTGACACACTACACCCACGTCTTAGGGAGAGTCTGCGATGCCTTCATGCCAAGTCCAGTGGTTCTGACACAGAGTGGATGCTTCAGGAAGACTAGGCAATTTGCCATGACACCTTTGACCGCCAAAGTGACCGATCTTGCTTGGAATAGATGCAAACTGAAATTAATGCCAGTGAAGGTGTGAAAATGGTTAGAAAAAGGAGGGAAATCTTGAACTACTGTGAGTGTGAAGCCGGGTGTAAAAGGTATTTTGTGTTTGGGTCCAGTGCATATGCTACACACACGTGTTTCTAGGTGTGTGGGGTGGGTGTTGCCTTATATTCAAGAAAGGCGTTTAAAACCACTCCTTTCCCTTGCTGCCTGCACTGCTGAGTCTCCTCCGCCTCAAAGCCGCCCAGGGCCACCTCTGTATCAGTTTCTCTAAGCAGTGAGGAGGACGAGGCCTGGGACCCTCCCCACAACCCTAGAAGTGAAGCGAACACGCCGTGCTGGCGGCAGGCACCCTGTTGACCTCCTGCTCGTGTTGGGGGGACCAAGGCTGGGGGTGCAGGATTGTGCCTGTCACGGAGCCGCTCGGCGCTCTTCATTCCTGCGAGTTCACCCGCAGGTGCCCTGGACTTCTTCGGAGCCAGCCCTGCCCGCGCCGCCAGGACACGCGGTGAGCAAGCCGGCGCGCTCCAGCCCGGACGCCCAGACCGAGCCCGGGGCCGGAGGTCAGTTCCGCGGCCGCAGCTCCGAGGGCTCTGCGCCAGCAGGGCGAGGGGCGCGGGAGGGCGCTGCGGGGTCCCGCGGGGAGCGCGGGAGCGCCCCGGGAGGAGGTGCGGGCGCGCTCTGGGCTGCTGCCTGGGGGCCCCGAGACGCCGGGGCGCGCGCGGTGCGGGCCCTGCAGGAACCCCGGCTCCCCTGAGGGCGGGGGGCGTCCTCAGACCCTCGTGAGCCGCGGGGCGGCTCGAGTCCGAGGGAGGAGGGGAGCCTGGAGGGGACACAGGAGGCTGGGGTGTCCGGAGGCGGGGGTCCCCTCCAGGGCAGGCGGGGGGAGCCCGCGTCCTGGTCCCCAGGTTTTGGGGCGCGGGAGGGGCGGACCCGGGACTTCGCAGTTTGCTGGGAGGAGGCGGGAGGCACAGGTTTGCTCTGCACACCAGAGAGGGCAGTCGGTATCGGGCTCAGGTAAGGAACTGGCCACACAGAAGATAGGAACATGACTCGAGGGAAGTCCAGAGGGCGGTGTGATGAGTGGGGAGCCGGGGAGACCCTCTGGGTGAGTTTGGGGTTCACTAAGGGCGCAGAGCAAGGTTCACAGATGAGAAGTGCGCGTGGAAAACAGCTTTTGCGCCTCCAGTGGTTCTGTGCGCCTGCGTGGCTGCGGGTGGGGGCTGGGAGCACGTTTGGGGCGCGCGGTTTTGAGGGGCAGCCTCTGGGGGAGGGGCCGGGGGAGGCTGAGGGTGGGCCTGGGGCTCCCCCAGAGGGAAAGTGTACTGGCGAGGGTGAGGTGTATTGATAATTTCAGCTGATGCGTCTGCAGTTGTGTGTGTGGGGGGGGGGGGGGCGCGGGGGTGTGCATGACCAGGACTGCCTGTGAGGCCCGTCCTTCAGTTCTGAGAAGCAGGCCTGCCCACCTGAGTCATGGGGGTCATGGGGGTCTCTGGGTTTCCTTGCAGTGTGTCTGCGGGTGTGTTTGTGTCGGTAAGCCCTGCTTTCCACAGTGATCAACAGTTGTGTGTGTTGTAACAATTGTGTGTGTTAGTATATCTGGCCACGTGTTCCCGCTATTTGACGCACTTGTATCTGCACGATTATGTGTCAGGATCTCTGATGGGTCTTAAGCATCTTACGAAGGCTTCGAAGAAGAGGTTTGACTCTAAGTTACCAGATAGTATGTTCTGAGTGTGTGTGTATTTAATCATATTTAATCCTCATGTTTAATCATTTATCTTCCTCATTTTCATGGACGGGAAAGCTGACAGCACAAGAGGTTAAAAAACCCCTGAATCGGGGCTTGCCAGGTAAAATACAGGATGCTTACTTCAATTTGAATTTAAGACAAATAGTGAATTCCCTTTTAGTATAAGTATGTTCCAAATATTTCATGGGGCTTGCCTATACTTAAACATCATTTAGCAAAATAAATTTAAAAATGAGTTTTTATGTAGACCTGACCTGTATGGTGTTTCAATATGACTTACAGTAAAAACTGATTTCTGTGTCTGAAATTCAGGTCTCGGTTTGCTCTGAATTTGTTGTAATATCATTTTGGGAAATCTGGCAAACTTCATCCTTGAGATCTCCCTGCTAGTGACTGACAGGCTGGAATCCATCTAATCCACAGTCCCCAGACACACTGACCAGGGCTCTGCCCAGGAAGGGCTAGGGTCAGCCTGTGCCCAGCCCCCTCCCTGCAGGGCTGGCCCCGCCCCAGGGCTGTGCTGGCGGGTCTGGGGCCCAGCCCCTCCCCTCACCCCGCTCTTGAGGGCGGGACTGATGCCTCCTGTACCTGGAGGGGCCCAGGACAGGAGGGGAGGACCTGTCTGAACCCCTTGGGCAGGCTGCCTGGGAGCCCTGGGACGGAGCTGAAACATGGTGATGGTAATGCTGACCTTGAGGCGCACTTACTGAGTGCCTGCTGTATGCCAGACTCCAGAGGCCCTTTGGATACCCAGTTAGCCGAGCTGCAGCTTCCTGGTCCCAGCACTTCGTGTCACAGTTGTTCTAGTTTTAAAGGGGGGTGAGCCCCAGGTACCACGAGCCCTGCCCTTGTCCTTGCCAGGCGCCATGACAACCGCTCTCCCCAGATCACACCCTGGGCCTTGGAGGAAACCAGCAGGAGCCGTTGCCAGCACGTCCCCTTGGATGCTGGGGACCCGGAGACGTGGGAGGGGATGGAGCTGTCTGAGTCCACCCGAGCTCTGAGAGCCACACCCGGGCCCCCCGGCTCCACCGCCCAGGCACTAACTGCTCTGTGTCCTGTCCGCAGGGAGCACCTGTGGTGCCATGATGCTGCCTCTGAGCACCATCGAGGGCCAGGAGACTGAGGAGGTGCAGACCAGGCCTCCGGAGAAAGGAGGTGAGACCCACATGGGGCAGGGGGGAGTGGGGAGGTCTCCAGGCTGATGGGGAAGCATGGACCCTGAAGACTGGCCCCAACCTCGCATGTCTGCTGCTGGCTCCTCTTAAGGAGGGAGGGCCCTGAGGGGCGCCTGGAATGGAACCTCCCCAACATCACCCCGTGTCCGTGGGTACATTACTCCCCTGCTCAGAGCCCGCAGGGCTGCATCCTGGGAGCTGGAATCAGTCTGGGCTGCTTTGTATCATGTGGCCACCTGCATGGGCCAGCTGACCCTCCACTCAGTTGCCAGGTCAAGGGGCTGTAGGGTCATTCATCTGAGACGCGATGGAGGCCTGAACCAAGGACTTAGCAGTGGGAAGGAGTGCGGTGGGGGCTTCCCAGGTGGCGCTCGTGGTAAAGAACCCACCTGCCAATGCAGGAGTCACACGTTTCCCTGGGTGGGGAAGATCCCCTGCAGAAGGAAATGGCAACCCGCTCCAGTGTTCTTGCCCAGAGAATCCCATGGACAGAGGAGCCTGGCGGGCTACAGTCCATGGAGTCCCAAAGAGTCGGACACGATTTAGTGACTGAGCACAGAGCTCCTTGCTGGTCCTGTTGGTGGTCTGGCCTCATGAGGGAGGGCTCTTGGGTTTGCTGTGACACTCCCTTTTTTAAAAACTTTTACTTTGTAATAATTTTATATTCACAAGACATTGCCATCATAATTCATCGAAATTCCATGGACCCTTTATCCCATTTCCCCCAGCCATTTGATCTTATTGGATGATAGTCCAGCGTGAAAACTGGCCCGCTGATCCTGGCACAGTCCCATGCGTGTTTTTGCTTCTATTTCCACACATCTGTAGCTACATGTAGCCATTATACAAAATAAGATGCAAGCCCCTTCCTTAGCTACCTACTTTCTTGCCCGAGGTAGCTGCTTCCCAGCTTCTCATCCAGTCTTCCAGAATGTTCTGCGCTCACTCAGACAGACAAGGATGTGCGTGTATCTGCACTGTGCATTTATGTCTGATATGCAGTGTGTACTGTGTATCTCACTTCCGTTTCCTATTTCATCTTATTTCACTTCATTCTCATCTGGCATGTCGTGCCAGGCCCGGTCCCAGTGCTTCCCCTGCGTCCAGTCACCCACACTCCACAACAGCCCTGTGAGATGGTGACACCAATGACCTCATGTTGCAGGTGGGAAATCTGAAGGGTGACAGGTGCGAATCATCAGCTCACGGTGGGATCTGAGCCCGTCTTGCCTGGGGGTCTTTGACCTTAAGCACTGTGTCCCCTGTCCATCTCGAGGACCCTCCCCCACAAGACGCCCGGTGTGTGTTCCAGCTGCCTGGCATTGCGCCGTCTGTCTGTGCTGTGCGCGCTAAGTCGCTCAGTTGTGTCCGACTCTGCGACCCCATGGACTGCAGCACGCCAAGCCTCCCTGTCCATCACCAACTCCCAGAGCTTGCTCAAACTCATGTCCATCGGGTTGGTGATGCCATCCAACCATCTCATCCTCTGTCGTCCCCTTCTCCTCCTGCCTTCAGCCTCCCCCAGCATCAGGGTCTTTTCCAATGAGGTAGTTCTTCTCATCAGGTGGCCAAAGTATTGTCTTCCTTGGGGAAACCTTCTTTGGGGAAACCTTTGGGGAAACCTAAGTATTTTCTGGAGAGATATGCCTCAGTGGTACCTGTGTATCAGCTGTGCCCCCCTCCTGCACACGGGCACCCCAGGGCGTCACATCTCCACAGCCCCCTGTTGTCTGACTCCAGCCCCTTCGGTCACTGACATTCTGTCTGTTCCCTGGATGCAATTTAATGTGTGATTGCAGGCATTGCTGTGCAACCTCCTGCAAGTGTCCTAACCTCTCTGGGCCTCAGTTTCTTCATCCGTAAAGTTGGATGAAGATAATAACCAAATCAGATATTACAGTATAATGTATGCAAGAGTGCCTGGCTCAGGGCACGCACTCAACACGTTAGTTTTTGTCACTGGTTTCCTGATGGAGATCTTATTATTACTGAGTTTCTCAAGCCTCAGAGGGCACGATTGCCTCATGCCTCTTTCCTCCTTCCCCAGCCCTGCTTTCTGAGAACCCTGATGAGCCTCGAAAGAAGCCCAGAGGAATGAAGGGAAGACTGTCTTTCAATGTCCTGCCGTTCTGTCCCATGGTAAGCCTGCTTGTTTCCTCCCTTTGACCAGAGATCCCCTAGGTTATGAGAGGTCAGGCACCTCCACCATCCTCTCTGGCCAGGAGAGACCCTTGGGTGGCTGGGTGTCCCTTGTCCCCCACCCCAAGATGTGCCCCCGTCCTCTTTGGGGTGCTGCCCTCTTTCCTGCCTCCTCTCTTTCCTAATTCCAACTTCCAGTATCACCTCCTCCATGAAGCCTCCCTTGCTCACTTTTGCCCCATTTCCCTCAGACCTCTTGCCTTCCTGAATTTTCTTCAGCGTTATTATTGCTACCTGAGAGCATATCTGGCAGCTATCTTTTTAATCATTTGTCTCCTCTACTAGAGTAGTTTTGTGAGAGCCTCCTCTTGTGCAATGACATATCCCCTGTCTAGATCAGATGTAACCCGTGTCCGACACTGTATACTCTAGGGCTGATTAAATGAAGGAATGAATTAGGGAACGGTCCCTTCTGCAAAGGCAGCTGTGGCCTTGTCCACCTGGGTACCAGTCCTCCTTCTCCTACTAACCCCCTTGACTTTTCTGGGGACCACCTGTCTGCACGCACTTTGGATGGATCTGATCCATCCTCAGACCAGCTCCAGGTACGCCCCTGACCAATCAGAGCCGGCAGTGCCAACGTTCCTGGTGATTGGCCCTGGGCTGGCACGTGACTCACACTTTGCCAGTGAGGTGTCTGCTCTGTCTCTGGGCTTCTTGACCTGCAAAGCGGGAGGCTGGAGGGACCCTGGTGAGAAGCAGGGGGCCCGTGGGGAGGGGTCAGGGGAGGCAGAGGGTCAGACACCTGTGAGAATGTCTTTCCTATTAGTGCCTGCAGCAGTCCCGGGGAGGACTCTTTAGAAAATCTTGTTAAGAAATAATGTAATCAAAGATTTTACAAAAACAGTACAAAGATCATCCGAGTTTGCCAGTTGTTACCATTTTTTTCTATTTGCATGTTTCTCATATATGTACTATGTATATATGCTCCTATTCCTCCGTGTGTTTCACTTTAGAAGAAGAATATTCTCTTATATAACTGTGGGCCTGTTGTGACCTTTGAGGTCTTAACCGTGATATGCACTTCCATCTCACCTGCTCCATATTCTTGGTTTCTTCACTCACTACATGCAGTCTGGTGTTCTTTTCCCTCCTACCTGGGGGAAAACTGGGGCCAGCTATTGCACTTGGTGCCACCTGGGATTCCCAGGTGGCACTGGTTGTAAAGAACCCGCCTGCCAGTGCAGGAGATGTAAGAGACATGGGTTCAGTTCCTGGGCTGGGAAGATCCCCTGGAGGAGGAAATGGCAACCCACTCCAGTCTTCTTGCCTGGAGAATCCCATGGACAGAGGCGCCTGCGGGGCTACAGCCCATGGGGTCGCAAAGGGGTGGACAGAACTGAAGCAACTGAGCATGCACACAATATATCTTTAGTTCTCTTTGAGCTAGACAATCTCCTCAGTCTTCCTTTGCCTCTTATGACAGACGATTTTGAACATCCGAGTCACACCTCGCACAATATTGATTGCTTTTTCTGTTTTGTTTCATTTCTACACTTGTTTGATTTTTATGCTATCCCCCTAATGAGATTCAGGGTAAGCTATGATCTTTGGAGCACCACCTAAGTGATGCCGTGTCCTAAATGCACTTGAATTTAGATCCACTCAGTCAAGATGTTTATCACATTTCTCCACGGAATACTTACTGATTTTTCTTTTCTCTATGCAACTAACTAATAAGAAATCAGTGGGGAGATGCTTGGAGATGAACCAAATACTCTAGAAAGAGAGCTTTCTGACCAGTTCATTTTGGGTCCTGTGCCCACCACGGAACCAACCGTCAGCTCATGAGATGAGAACCCTACATCTTGTATCCATGGGCGTGTATGGGGCAGACGGTCCCTGCCTTTCCCTAACCGCTGTAAGGATGGGACGAAGCAGTGATTCTCAACCAGAGGCAATTCACCCCCCGGGGGACACCTTCAGTGTCGGGACACGTTTCTTCTTTGTTACAAGTAAAGGAAGCAAGCTACTAGCACCTGGTGGGTAGAGGGCAGTGATGGTGTTTAACATCCTGCAATGCACAAGAGGCCCCCCAAACACTCACACTGCACAGAACGGCCTGAGAGTGCGACACCACCATTCTTTCCCTGTGTCTCTGTTCTCTTTCCTTCCAGCCGAGCGTCTGCTTCACCTATTACGTGGAGCCCGATGACCCTGAGCCTGAGCCCCAGGTTCCTTCTGACGGTTCGAAATCGGACCCGAATTGCACCTTCGTCCCCCTGCCTGTGCTGGAGTTCCGCGAGGTCAAGGTGTGCGAGTGCCCCCTGTGCTGCCTCAGCTTCGTCACTGCTTCCTAAACGCTGAGGGCCCCCCGCTTCCCGCTCCTGACCGCGCGCCCCCGAATCATGCATGCTGGGCTACCGTGATGTGAAATCCCCCAATACAGCGGCTTCAATAAACCCAACTTGCTGTCTCTCTCAAGGCTGTGGTCTGTGTGTGAAACTCCCAGGACCGGGGCGGTGCAGCTCCGTGGAGTTGGGCAGCCAGGGTCCTTTGACCTCGGAGCTCTGTGCCACGTGGCTGGAGAGGGCTCACCCCGACACCCAGTCCACATTCTGGTTCGGGGCAAGTGCGGGGATGAGAGGGGAAGACAAGCTTCAGTCCTTCAAAGGGCGACTCCTACAAGAAGCCCAGATCACTTTTCCTCACAGCTCATTGGCCAGAGACGGTCACATGGTGACATCTAGATGCAAGGGATGCTGGGAACTGTAGTCCTTAGCTGGACAATCCCGTGTCATCTAATAGCTTCTGTTATTATAGCAAAGGAGAATGGATAATGTGTCCACCTCGGATCAAGTCTATTATGTTAATTTATCCCCAGCACATGTTGTGATGAACACATGAGTGAATAAATATATTCTTCAGTTTTGTATCTCTCTCCCATTGACTAGGATCCCCTCCGTTTTTAGCAGGATAAATGTTTTTGAGCACTGACCCTGTGTTAGGCACTGAGCTAATGTCTTTACACATTTTGAGCTGCTTAATTTTCACAACCTGTGGCTGGTTCTATTATCCCTCTTTCTGAGATAAGAGAACAAGACACAGAGAGTCCACGTCACTTGCTTCAGGCCACACAGATCAGAAGGAGCCAAGCCAACATTCAAGCCCAGGCAGGCTGGCTCCAGAGTCTACGCCCTTAACCATCATGGTATCCGCCTCACAGAGGTGGAGACAGGGAGATTCCCAGATGGCCACACACCTGTGAGTCAAAGAGCCTCTTTCAACACTCAGACCTTCCAATTCCCTTCACATAACTCTTCAGATGCTGCAGAAATACTTGGAATATGTGTGTAGCACGTATCTGTAGCCACAATAGTGCCAGTTAACAACCACCACCACAAAATCCATAGAGGGTGTTCACTGAGGTGAAAATGCACAATGTGAGAGTTTCTGTTTTATCTGGGGGTTTAGTGGGGACTATAGCCCAGGAGACAGTCTCTCGGAGAGCTGTGAGGAGCTGCTCCAAACAGGTAGGTGAGAGGTCAGTTTGCATGTGATTTTGGAAAGGGGGGTCCATGCAATGAAGTACATAACTCAGTACACGGTTCATGTTGGTCATGATACATGGACATCTCAGTTAATGTGATTAGTGCTTTTCTAAGTAAGGAAGAATCTAAGGCTCTTGCGTCCTATTATTTTCTCCTGAACATATCGAGCATCTGAGGTGTAACTGAGCCCAAGTTTGGCCACCTGGGACTCATAAGTCAATCATTCAAGAGGCAGGTGTCAGCAGATAGGAAAGGTGCTTTTATCAGAAAAGATGACACCTGGGAAGATGGTGGGCTTGTGTCCAGGGACCAACTCAAGACATTCTTCTCAGCCTTTTGTTTTTTCAGTTGCTAAATGGTGTCCAACTCTGTGACCCATGGACTGCAGCACACCAGACTTCCTTATTCTGCACTGTCTCCCAGGGTTTGCTCAAACTCATGCCCATTGAGTTGGTGATGCCATCCAACCATCTCATCCTCTGTTGTCCCCTTCTCCTCCTGCCTTCAATCTTTCCCAGCATCATGGTCTTTTCAAATAAGTCAGTTCTTCCCATCAGGTGCCCAAAGTATTGGAGCTTCAGCTTCAGCATCAGTCCTTCCAATGAATATTCAGGGTTTATTTCCTTTAAGCTTGACTGGTTTGATCTCCTTGCTGTCCAAGGGATTCTAAAGAGTCTTCTATAGCACTGCAGTTTGAAAGCATCAATTCTTCGGTGCTCAGCCTTCTTTATGGTCCAACTCTCACATTCGTACGTGACTACTGGAAAAACCATAGCTTTGATTATACAGACCTTTGGGAAAATGGAGGAATCTCTGTGAATCGTCAAGGCAGGAGGTTGGGTTCTACACCATTCTCCATTGTATGCAGAACTGGCTGAGGTCTCTTCAGATGTTAGCTTGCCCATTCAATCTGCCTTCTGGATGCTTAGGGGCACTTTGGAGGAAGAGAGCTAGTCACGTTTCTATTTATCCAGGAAAAGTATCAACAGGTTAGACAAGGCATTCAGGAGAGGATATTAGTTCAGTTCAGTCGCTCAGTCGTGTCCGACTCCATGCGACCCCATGGACTGCAGCACACCAAGCTTCCCTGTCCATCACCAACTCCCGGAGCTTACTCAAACTCATGTCCATTGAGTTGGTGATGCCATCCAACCATCTCATCCTCTGTCGTCCCCTTCTCCTCCTGCCTTCAATCTTTCCCAGCATCAGGGTCTTTTCCAATGAGTTTGTTCTCATCAGGTGGCCGAAGTGTTGGAGTTTCAGCTTCAGCATCAGTCCTTCCAATGAATATTCAGGATTGATTTCCTTTATGATGGACTGGTTTGATTTCCTTGCAGTCCAAGGGGCTCTCAAGATTCTTCTCCAACACCACAGTTCAAAAGTGTCAATTCTTCATAAGTCAGGAGTTAATTTCAATTACTTAGTGATCTCATTCCTATGATTAGTTTATTTTAGAGGCGGGACATAATTGAGCAGACAGGAAACGGACAAAGGACTTGCTTTCAGAGGATTCTTTCTGCCACTTCTCCCAGAACATAAGTGCCTCACCCAGATCTTCACTCTGAATTCCTTTCAGGGTGAACTGTAGGTGGTGGTGTGTGGTGGGGAACATCCTTTAGTTGGCAAACTTCAGGGACAAGACATATGAGGTCAGGGAGGAGGCTGTGGTGCCATTTCTGAGCTCCTCCGGCGCCTGGTGGACACTGGTCCTCAGCTCTCCTAGGCTGGCCTCTCCTGGGGGACTGGGGAGACCTGGCCCTGCTCTCAATGTCTTTTCTCCTCCAACAGGCTGGCTTGGGCAGGTTCATCCTCATGGCACTGGTAGAGGTGCAGGGGAGAAACAAATGTCATTTCACAAGCACTTTTCAACCTCCTGCTGGATCATATTTTGCCAGCCTCCTCTGCTGAGAGCACGTTCCATGGCCAAATGCAAATTCAGAACAAGGGGGCATTGCACACTTAAAGCACAAAGGGGATAGAAAGAAGGCAGGGTGGAAAACAGGCCATGTGTGCAGTCTACTTCAATGCAGAGTTGTGACTACATCCCCAACGTCCATGGGCTTCCACCTGTCACAACACAAGAGGGTTCCCCAGCCTGGCACCTGGGAGGGAAGCCAGGAATGGGGGAGAGCCTTCAGCAGCCAGGTGACCCTTCTCAAGCATCAGAAGAGCCTCTGGGAGGATGCAGGTATCAGTGTGAGAGATGAGGAGGAAAGACTTTCTGTGTAAGTCAAATGTCCAGAGACCTCAGAGCCTGCATGCCACAGAGAAGCCCACAGGAGTCCTGAGTGTGGGGAAGCTTTCACAGAGGGCTCACCCCTTAATCGTCACGGCAAAACCCACACCTCGGGGAAGTTGTGACGATGCACCGAGGATGGGGGGTGGGGGTGGGCTTCGGGCAGGTCTCCTCCCTGCTGCTCCACCAGAGAGTTCAAGCTGGAAAAGACAGTAAACTTTCTGAGTGTGGAAAAAACCTATAACTGAAACGCACATGAAAACCATGGAGAACCTCTGGGAATAGAGATTTCTTTCATTTCACCGCCAACATCTTTGGGTAGACCAGAAGTTCTCATGTGGGGTGATACTTCAGCGCCCCCTCCTGGAACTTGTCTGCAATGTTGGCACTATTTCAGGTTGTCCCAAATTGGTGCCCCTCTACTAGGCTCTGATGAAGAAGCAAATGGCAACCCACTCCAGGGTCCTAGCCTGGAGAATCCCATGGACAGAGGAGCCTGGTGGGCTACAGTCCACGGGGTCGCAAGAAGTCAGAGATGACTGAGCAACTAACACACTAGACTCTAGTGGATAGAGACCATTCTAAACACGGTGCGGTGGACCAGGAAGACCCCCTGAACAAAGAACGTTCAGGTCGCAAATGTCAGTGACACTCTGGGGGATGCATTTCAGAAGGAATTAGGTACAATTTTCTGGCTCTCCAACACAGTAATCACTAAGTAACCACATGAAGCTAATCAATGTAAACAAATCAATCTTAAGTAAAATTCAAAACAGAGTTTCTTGGCAGCTCAGGGTAGGATTCAGCCGCCGAATGTGGCCAGAGGCTACCGCCCTGGACGCTGCAGATACACAACATTTCCGTGGTCACTGAAGGGTCTGCGTCAGGACTGGTTTAGATCCCTTAGGTTATCACTTACCGTGGCCCCCAGAAAGCGAGGGTGTGGGCTTGCAGCTATGAGAACGTGAAGGAGCACAGTCTCCTGAAAAAACCTTATCAGTGCATCTTGGGGACTCTTGGCTCCTTGCACGGTCCTCTGGGCACTTTGAGTCTCAGAGTGGCCAGTGCCTGCCCCAAAGGGCACCCCCTCTCCTGGGAGAGATTAACCAAGTGGTTACTGATAGTGTTAGATAAACTCTAACACTTCGCGGGCACTTTCCATCTGTCAGGTCCGGTGCTGAGCACTTTCCACAGATGAGCTCATGTAACCTTCACCAGAATCCTATGAAATAGGAACTAAAATGATCCCCAACGTATAGGGAAGTCACCCAGGCTCACCAGAGCTGTTTTTAAAGGTGGTTGTTTCAAATTTTGCACATATACCAAGACTATATTACTATTTTTATAGTATACTTTACAGGATTTAAATTTCCATAAACTATATATATATATATATATATTAAAAACACATATCTGTTCACCTTTCTGTTCAAACTGCACTTTTCACAGCAACTTTTTGGTTTATCTACTCCAGGAGCTGGCACAAAAAAAATTCTTTAGGACAAGCATGGGCAGATGATGACCATCCAGCCCACAGACTGTAAATAAGGGCATGTTGACATAACTCCATCCATCCTTAGGACTGTCTAGGACGGGTTCATGCAAAGAGGAGCAGCTGCGACACAGACCTGATGGCTCAGGAGTCTAAAGTACCTGCCACACACCCTGGCCAAGAAAGGTGACTGACCCGGACTTGAATAGCCGCAAACTGCGATCCACACGGGTGAACGTGTGAGAATGATCAGCAAAAGGAGGGAAACTCTTGAACTTCCCGTGCCCGTGATGCCCAACGTTAAAAGATATTTTGTGTTTGAGTCCAGGACACATGCTATTAACACATACGTGTGTTTCGACCTGTGTGGCATCTCTTCTTACTCTAAGCACAAGTTTAGAACCACTGACTTACTCTTATGACCTGCACAAGGTCATTCTCGTCCCCTTAAGACCTGCCCATCATGACCTCCTATATCGGTTTCTCGAAGCAACGAAAACAAGAGGCCCCCGACCCTCCCCCCTAATAACCAAGTTGCCGCGAACCTCTGACGCCTGTGCTGGTGTCAGAGGCGGTTTGAACCACCTGACTCGGCCTTGGGGGCGGGCTTGGGGGTTGCGCGAGTCGCCGAGCGGCTCAGCCTGTACATAAGCGCGCGTTTGTCCACCGCGTCCCCGAGCGCCTCCGGAGCCGGCTCTGCTCAGGCACCAAGGACGCTCGCGGAACCAGCCCGCCTGCCCTGCCCAGCCGCCCAGACCGAAGCGGTCCCGAGGTCAGTCCCGCGGCCGCCGCTCCGCGGGGTCTGCGCCCGCAGGGCGGGGGCGCGGGCCGGGGGTCCCCGCGAGCAGGGCGGGGGCGCCCCGGGAGGAGGTGCGGGAGCGGGGGCTGCCGCCTGGGGGCCCCGAGACCCCAGGGCGCGGGCGGTGGGGGCCCTGGAGAAATCCAAGTTTTCCCCTGGAGGCGATGGAGACCCTCGGATCCCTTCCACCTCGGGGAGACTCCAGGTCTAAAGATTTCACTGGTCACTGGGAGAAACGAAAACTGAAGGCGACAGAGGAGGCTGGGGTGTCCGGAGGCGGGGATGGCAGGGGTCCCCTCCAGGGCAGGCGGCGGGGAGCCCGGGTCCTGGTCCCCAGGTTTTGGGGGGCGGGAGGGCGGACCCGGGACTTCGCAGTTTGCTGGAGGAGGCGGGAGGCACAGGTTTGCTCTGCACACCAGAGAGGGCAGTCGGTATCGGGCTCAGGTAAGGAACTGGCCACACAGAAGATGGGAACATGATTCTGGGGGGATCCAGAGGGCGGTGTGATGGGTGGGGAGCCGGGGAGACCCTCTGGGTGAGTTTGGGGTTCACTAAGGGCGCAGAGCAAGGTTCACAGATGAGGAGTGCGCGTGGAAAACAGCTTTTGCGCCTCCAGTGGTTCTGTGCGCCTGCGTGGCTGCGGGTGGGGGCTGGGAGCACGTTTGGGGCGCGCGGTTTTGAGGGGCAGCCTCTGGGGGAGGGGCCGGGGGAGGCTGAGGGTGGGTCTGGGGTCCCCCAGAGGGAAAGTGTACTGGCGAGGGTGGGGGGTCACTCCAGCCTGTGGGTCTGCCTCTGTGCCTGTCTGGAGGGTGTGTGTGTGTGCGTGTGTGTGTGTGTGAGAGTGTGTGAGAGAGATCAGGACTGCCTGTGAGGAGGGTGCTCAGCACTGAGCGGCAGGCCTGCCCGCCTGCGTGGTGGGGTCTCTGAATTTCCCTGGGCTTGTCTGCAGGTGTGTTTGCGTCATTAGGCCCTGGTTCCCGCAGTCTGCATCTGAAAACGTGTGTTTCCACTGACTGTGTGTGTGTGAGCGTGTGCGTATCTGGCCTGCGGGTCCCGCGCTGTTTGACGCACCCTGTATTTGCAGGATTATGCGTGAGGGTCTGCGATGGGTCTCATGCCTCTTCGAAAAAGGCTTAGAGGAAGAGGTTTGACGCTAGGTTACCAGATAATGTGTGCTCAGTATGTTTTTAAGCATATTTGATCCTCATGTTTAATCATTTATAGTCTTAATTTTCATGGAGGGGAAAGCTGACAGCCCAAGAGGTTAAAAAACCCAGAATCCGGGCCTGCCAGGTTAAAATGCAGGCTGCTTTCTTAAATTCAAACTTCAGACAGATACTGAATTACATTTTAGTATAAATGTGTCACAAATATTTCCTGGGAGCCCATCTGTAAAGATAATCTAATACATTTTTAATAATTTTTTTTAAATGTAGATATGACCCACACAGTGTTTAAAAAGACTACTTAAACTAAAACTTGATTCGTGTATCTGAAATTCAAATCTCCATTTACTGTGTATTTATTATAACATTGCTGTTGTTAAAACGTGGCCAACTTGATCGTTGAGATCCCCAGCTAGTGACTGGCAGGCTGGAATCCCCCAGTTCTCACCCAAGACACACTGGCCACGTCCTGCCCAGGGTGATGCTGGGGCGGAGGTGAGGAGCCCACACTGAGCCTGTGCCGAGCCCCCTCCCTGTAGGCCTGGCCCCACCCCAGGGCTGTGCTGGGGGGTCTGCGGCCGGCCCCTCCCCTCACCGCCGACCTGAGGGTGAGACTGAAGCCTCGTGTACCTGGAGGGGCCGAGGACAGGAGAGGGGGGGCCTGTCTGAACCCCTTGGGCAGGCTGCCTGGGAGCCCTGGGACGGAGCTGAAAGACAGCCCTGGGACTGCTCCACGGGTGCGCTTACTGAGTGCCTGCTGTATGCCAGCCTCCAGAGGCCCTTTCTGTACTAGTTTGCTGAGCTGCACATCCAGGGTCCTGGCACTTCGTGTCATATTTCTTGTGTTTCTTAAAGGATCATAAACCCACGGACCCTGCCCTTTCCCTTGCCAGACACCATGCCACACACTCCCCAAATCACACACTGGACCTTGAAGCAACTCTATGCGGGTGGCATTGCCAACATGTCCGTTCAGCTGTTGGGGACCTGAGGACTTGGGGAGGGGATGGAGCTGTCTGAGTCCACCTGACCTCTGAGAGCCACACCCGGGCCCCTCGGCTCCACCGCCCAGGCACTAACTGCTGTGTGTCCTGTCCGTAGGGAGCACCTGTGGAGTCACCATGCTGCCTCTGAGCACCATCGAGAGCCAGGAGACCGAGCCCGGTGAAGACCAAGCCGCCGAAGAAAGGAGGTGAGACCCGGAAAACTGTGGGCAGGCGGGAGTGGGGAGGTCTCCAGGGCAAAGCAATGATCCTGAAGATTGGCCCTGTCACCAAATGTCTCCACTGGCTCTTCCGGGCAGGGACACCCAGGATACAACCTCCCTGACATCACCTCCCGTCAGCGGGTCCCATCACGGCCCGCTGGGAGCTCCTGGGAGCTGAGCCCGTTTGGGCCCCTTTTTGTGGCCTGGACACCCCTGTTTTCTTACCCCAGACCCTTCCCTCCCTGACACTTCCTGTCTGTTCCCTGGGGGCCTTTGGGTTACAACTGAATGAAGGTCTCACTCACTCCTAGGTGACCTCCAACAAGTGTCCCTACCTCTCTGTACCTCAGTCCGCTCATCTCTAAAGTGGGTTGATGATAATACCCATCTCAGAGAGTTATTATGAAGAACCACATAAACGAATGCGTGTACAATACTTAAAAGCACGTTTGGAACACACTCCACACGTATTAGCTCCGTTACGGGTTTCATGATGAAGACTATTATCACCAAGTTTCTCAAGCCTCAGAGGGTCAGATGGTCTCATGACTCTTTCCTCCTCCCTCAGGCTTCTTTTCTAAGAAGCCTGATGTTCTGCCGAAGAAGTCCAAGAAAATGAAGGGAACGGTGTCCTTCAGAGTCCTGCCGTTCTGCCCGGCGGTAAGCCTGTTTGCTCCCTCCCTTTTCACCGGAGGCCCCTGGCTGAGCGATCACGCAGATTTGCCACCCTCTCTGCTCACCAGAGACCCTTGGGTGCCCAGGTGGCCCTTGCCCCTGCCTTGTCCTGGATGTGGCCCCAGCCTGTGGGGCGGGATGGTTTTCCTTGAGGGTGCTGCCCTCTTTCCTGCCTCCTCCTTGCTAATTCCAACTTCTGCTCCAATGTCACCTCCTCCATGAGGCCTCCCTTTCTCCCTTTCACCCCGTTCCTCTCCAGCCCCTTGCCTTCCTGAATTTTCTTCAGAGTAATTATTGACAGCATACCTTGTACCTATTTTTCAACCATCTCTCTCCCCTACTAGAGTAGTTTTGTGGGGTCAAGAGCCTCTTCTGTTGTTCAATGACATATCCCCTCTGCCTAGCACAGATGTAACCAGCGCCAGGCACGCAATCTCTCGGGCTGATTAAATGAGGGAATAAGTCAGGGAACGGTCCCTCCTGCGAAGGCAGCTGTGGTCTTGTCCACCTGGCTACCAGTCCTCCTTCTACAACACCCTTGTTTTTCCAGCAGGAGCTAGCACAAAAATTTCCCTAGGTCAACGGTGGGCAGACTACGGTCATTCAGCCCACAGCTTGTTTGTGTGAATAAGGGTTTCTTGGCACATCCACCCCCAACCTTAGGTAGAGTCAGGGCTGTTTTCATGTAAAATCCAGCAGCTGAGACGCAGACTGGATGATCCAGAAAGGCTATGCAATTTGCCATGACACTTTCCACGACAGTGGTGAATGACGGTGCTTCGAATAGATGCAGGCTGGCATCAGTTCAGGAGAAGGTGTGAGAATGCTTAGAAAAAGGAGGGAAACTCTTAAACTCTTGTGACTCTGATGCACGGGGTGGATACTTGCTGTTTGGGTCCAGCACATATGAGACATACATGTTTCTACGTGTGGGGCCTGTGTTTCTTCGTATCTGAGTAACAAGTTTAAGAGCCACTGCTTACCTTGCTACCTGCACAACTGAGTCTCCTCCACCTAAAGCCGCCCAAGGCCACCCTCTGTATCAGTTTCTCTAAGCGGTGAGGAGGAGGAGGCCCGGGACCCTCCCCCCAAAATAAAAGTGAAGCCAGCACGCCCGTGCTGGCGGCAGGCACGCTGTTAACCACCCGCTTGTGTTGGGGGTGGAGGTGGGGCGTCGTGAGTGATGCGGAGCCGCTCGGCGCTCTTCATTCCTGCGAGTTCACCCGCAGGTGCCCTGGACTTCGGATCCAGCCCTGCCCGCGCCCCCAGGACAAGCGGTGAGCAAGCCGGCGCGCTCCAGCCCGGACATCGAGACCGAGCCCGAGGCCGGGGCCGCAGGTCGCTCCCGCGGCCGCAGCTCCGAAGGGTCCGGCCATCAAGGTTGGAGCAGTTCGGGGCGGGGGGCGGCGGGAGGGCGGAGGGGGATCTCCGCGGGGAGGGCGCGGTGGGGGCTCCCCGAGGGCGGCGGGAGGCCTCGGACCCTTCCGAGCCGCGCGGGGACTCCGGGCCCCAGGATTTCTGGGGCCACTGTGGGGAGCGAATCCTGGAGGGGACAGAGGAGTGGGTGCCCCGCGGAGTTGGGTGTCCGGAGGCGGGGATGGCGGGGACCCCCTCCAGGACAGGCGGAGGGGGGCCCGGGTCCTAGTTCCCAGCTTTTGGGGGCGGGAGGGGCGGACCCGGGGACTTTGCCGTTTGATGGGGGAGGCGGAGGTCCGGGGGCTGCTCCCAACCTGGGAGGCCCGCGGGGTGTCAGGGGTCAGCTAGCGAGTGCAGAATGAAACATAGGCTAACGACTTTATGGGGAGTCCAGAGGGCAGTTTGCAGGAGGCAGGAGGCCCTATGGATGTGTTTGGGGTTTCACGGAAGACGCATGAGAAGTTCGCTGATGAGAAGGGCGCGTGGAAAACAGCTTTTGCGCCTCCAGTGGTTCTGTGCGCCTGTGTGGCTGTGGGTGGGGGCTGGGAGCACGTTTGGGGCGCGAGATTTTGAGGGTCAGCCTCTGGGGGAGGGGCCCGGGCGAAGCTGAGGGTGGGCCTGGGAGTCCGCCAGAGAGAGTTCCCCGAAACTGATGCATCTTTTCTTTGCGGGATTATATGTGAGGGTCTCTGATTGCATCTTATGTTTCTTTAAAATGTTTAAAGAAGGTTTAAAGAAGGCAGAGGTGTTGATTTTGTTTCCAGATAATGTGTTCTGAATATGTGTCAATTTAGCCATATTTAAGCTTCATGTTTAATAATTAATTTTACTCATTTTTTTCTGGAAGGGAGAATTGACATAACAAGAGTTAATAACCCCTGAATTAGAGCTTATCAGGTAAAACGCAGGATCAGTTTAGTTCAGCTGCTCAGTCCTGTCCGACTCTTTGCAAGGACTGCAGCACGCCAGGCCTCCCTGTCCATCACCAACTCCTGGAGCTTGCTCAAAACTCATGTCCATCCAGTGGGTGATGCCATCCAACCATCTCATCCTCTGTCGTCCCCTTCCTTTCCTACTTTCAGTCTTTCCCAGCATCAGGGTCTTTTCTAATGAGTCAGTTCTTCTCATCAGGTGGCCAAATATTGGAGCTTCAGCTTCAGCATCAATCCTTCCAATGAATATTCAGGATTGATTTCCTTTAAGATTGATTGGTTTGATCTCCGTGCCATCCAAAATGTAGGAGGGTTACTTACATTTGAATTTCAGGCAAATAATGAATTACCTTTGGCCATAAGTATGTCCCAAGTATCTCCAGGGATATATACGTAAACATAGGTTAGTATATTAAATAAATGATTTTAGGTAGATACTTACCATGCAGTGTTTGGGACTTGTTACAGTGCAATATGACCCGTGTGTATGAAAGTCACATCTCAGTGTGCTGTGTATTTGTTGTGATGTAGTTGTTAAATCTGGCAAACTTGATCCTTGAGATCCCCAGTTAGTGACTAGCAGGCTGGAATTCCCCCAAGTCCACTCCCCAGACACACAGCCTAAGTCCTGCCCAGGGTGATGCTGGGGCAGAGGTGGGGTCCCCACACTGAGCCTGTGCCAAGCCCCCTTCCTGCAGGGCTGGCCCCGCCCCAGGGCTGTGCTGGGAGGTCTAGGGCCCGGCCCCTCCCCTCACCATGGTCCTGAGAGCAGGACTGATGCCTCCTGTACCTGGAGGGGCCCAGGACAGGAGGGGAGGGCCTGTTTGAACCCCTTGGGCAGGCTGCCTGGTAGCCCTGGGACGGAGCTGAAAGACAGCACTGAGACTGCTCCACGAGTGCACTTACTGAGTGCCTGCTGTATGCCAGCCTCCAGAGGCCCTTTGGATACCCAGTTAGCCGAGCTGCAGCTTCCCGGTCCCAGCACTTGGTGTCACAGTTGTTCTAGTTTTAAAGGGGGGTGAGCCCCAGGTACCACGAGCCCTGCCCTTGTCCTTGTCAGGCGCCATGACAACCGCTCTCCCCAGATCACACCCTGGGCCTTGGAGGAAACCAGCAGGAGCCGTTGCCAGCACGTCCCCTTGGATGCTGGGGACCTGGAGACCTGGGAAGGGATGGAGCTGTCTGAGTCCACCCGAGCTCTGAGAGCCACACCCAGGCCCCCCGGCTCCACAGCCCAGGCATTAACTGCGCTGTCTCCTGTCTCTAGGGAGGGCCTGCCGCGTCATGATGCTGCCTCTGAGCACCATCGAGGACAAGGAAGCCGAGGAGGTGCAGACCAAGCCTCCGGAGAAAGGAGGTGAGACCCACGTGGGGTGGAAAGTATAGGCAGGTGGGAATGGGAGGGTCTAGGGCAAGGTGATGAGGAGGGGTTGACTCTGGAGACTGGCTCAGTCCCACGCAGGCGTCTCCCCCTGTGGAGGGGGCCCTGAGGACACACAGGATGAAGTCACTGACATCACCTCGTGTCAGGCTGTCTGTCACTCCTCTGCTCAGAGTCTGCAGCCTGCAGCAGGGTCCTCACCTCTCTGCCTCAGTTTCCTCATCTCTAAAGCGGGACAATGATAGTGTCCGTCTCAGAGAGTCATTATGAGCAATCAGTTAAGCTAATACATGTAAAGTACATGAGCGCCTGGACATGGCAAGCACTCAGTACGTGTTAGCTTTTGTCACTGGTTTCATGATGATGAAGATACTGAGTTTCTCAAGCCCCAGCAGGCAAGATGGTCTCACACCTCTTTCCTCCCCCCCACACAGCTCTGCTTTCTGAGAACCCTGATGAGCCTAAGAAGAAGCCCAGAGGAATGAAGGGAAGACTGTCTTTCAAGGTCCTGCCGTTCTGTCCCATAGTAAGCCTGCTTGTTTCCTTTCTTTGACCTGAGATCCCCTAGGTTATGAGAGGTCAGGCACATCTACCACTTCCTCTGTGCAGCAGAGACCCTTGGGTGGCTGGGTGCCCCTTGTCCATGCCCCCCCCCCCCCCAGGATATGGCCACCATCCTCTGGGGGGTGTTGCCCTCTTTCCTGCCTTCCTTCTGTTTCCTAAATTCCAATCTCGGCTCCAATGCCACCTCCTCCACGAAGCCTCCCTTGCTCACTTTTGCACCATTTCTCTCTAACCCCCTGCCATGCTGAATTTTCATCAGATAATTATTGCTACCTAAGAACATACCTTGAATCTGTGTGTTCATCATCTGTCTCCCCTCCTAGAGAAGTTGTTCAGTGACATATCCCCTGTCTAGATCAGATGTAACCAGTGTCAGCCACTGTATACACTCGGGCTGATTAAATGAAGAAATGAATTAGGGAACGGTCCTTCCTGCGGAGGCAAGCATGGCCTTGTCTACCTGGGTACCAGTCCTCCTTCTACTAACCCCCTTGACTTTTCTGGGGGGCGCTCCTGTCCCCACGCACTTTGGATGGATTTGATCCCATCCTCAGACCAGCTCCAGGTACGTCCCTAACCAATCAGAGCCTACGTCCCTGACCAATCAGAGCCGGCAGTGCCAAGATTCCCAGTGATTGGGCCTGGGCTGGGCACGTGACTCACCCTTGGCCAATGAGGCGTCTGCTCTGTCTCTGGGTCTTCTTAACAGGCAGGAGGGGAGGCTGGAGAGACCCTGGTGAGAACCAGGAGGCCCTTGGGGAGAGGTCAGGGGAGGCCCTGGGTCAGATTGCCTGCGAGAATGTCTTACCTACTAGTGTGACTAGTACTACTCTTAAAGAAGTTTTCGTATTAGGAATTAATGTGAGAATCCAAGATTTTTTAAAAAACAGTACAAAGATTATCAAAATTCACCGAGTGTTGCCACATATTCTATTTGCATGTTTTTTAAAATATATATTTAGATATAATATTGATGGTACTCAAGATTCTGCAAAGCACAGGATGCCCCCACACACACACACTCTGCAAGGAATGACAAGACCCCAAAATGTCACTAGTGTGACACTGACATTCCCCTCTTGTTTCTTTGTTCTCTTTCCTTCCAGCCGAGTGTCTGCTTCAGCTACTACCTGGAACCGGATGACGCTGAGCCTGAGCCCGAGCCCGAGCCGGAGCCCGAGCCCGAGCCCCAGGCGGCTCCTGACGGTTCGAAATCGGACCCGAATTGCACCGTCGTTCCTATGCCTGTGCTGGAGTTCCGCGAGGTCAAGGTGTGCGAGTGCCCCCTGTGCTGCCTCAGCTTCGTCACTGCTTCCTAAATGCTGAGGGCCCTCCGCTTTCCGCTCCTGACCGCGCGCCCCCGAATCATGCATGCTGGGCTACCGTAGTGTAAAATCCCCCAATACAGCGGCTTCAATAAACCCAACTTGCTGTCTCTCTCAAGGCTGTGTGTGGTCTGTGTGTGAAACTCCCAGGACCGGGGCGGTGCAGCTCTGTGGAGTTGGGCAGCCAGGGTCCTTTGACCTCGGAGCTCTGTGCCACGTGGCTGGAGAGGGCTCACCCCGACACCCAGTCCACATTCTGGTTCGGGGCAAGTAGGGGGATGAGGAGAGAGGAAGACATGCTTCAGTCCTTCAAAGGGTGACTCCTACAAGAAGCCCAGATCACTTTTCCTCACAGCTCATTGGCCAGAGACGGTCACATGGTGACATCTAGTTGCAAGGGATGCCGGGAACTGTAGTCCTTAGCCGGGCAATCATGTGCCATCCAATAGCTTCTATCACTATAGCAAAGGAGAATGGATAATGTGTTCACCTCCGACTGGGTGTGTTATGTTAATTTATCCCCAGCACGTGTTGTGATGAACACCCAAGTGAATAAATGTATTCTTCAATTCTGTATCTCTCCTCCATTGACCAGAATCTCCTCCCTTTTTATGCAGATAATTAGAATGAGGAACTTTTCTTGGGCATTGACCATGCGGTAGGCCGCAAGCCAGTGTCTTTACACATTTTGATCCCCTTAATGCTCACGACCATGTGGCCAGTTCTGTTATTCTGTCTCTTTCTGAGATAAGAGAACAGAGGCACAGAGTGCCCGTCACTTGCTTCAGGTCACACAGATCATCCAAGCCAGGATTCAAATCCAGGGAGGCTGACTCCAGAGTCTGTGTCAACAGGACTCAGCAGCTAAACAACAACAACCATCCTTTGTATCAGACTCCTTCGGTGGCAAGCAACAAAAACCCTGACTCCGGGCCTTTGCCCTGGCTGTTTACTCCCCTGCAGTGCGCTTCTTCCAGGGCTTTTCTGTTGTTGACTCAATCCGAATCTTTTCCAGTTCCTCATTCTATGCAGGTATTGGTGACTTTACGGCTTATGAGATATTTATGACAGTTCTTTGGTGCTGGCTCGTTTTAAGATTATCACCAGTTTCCAGCCCTCTGTTATATAGGAAAGTACCCACTCATTTCTGAGAAGTAAAATGATCACCCGTGAGCTTCAGCACCTCAACAATTTAGAAGACTATAGAGTGAGTTTTCTCTGTAAGATAATACATGCATTTCACAAGAATCCCAAGTCATAACAAGGTGGATTCATTAAAACAAAAAAAGTCTCTCTCTCTTTCTCTATCTTCTATTTTTTGCAGTTTTAATTTTGCTGATATTTATAATCTATTCAGCTTGAGAAATGTCTTTCAAAAGTTTTGCTTTCCAAAAACCAGATTTCAGGGGTACAAGCACATATCCCTCAGACTGACTAAAGGAAAAACATGAGGGTTGGTGAGGCAGTGAAACTCCTAGAACTCTCACACATTGTTGCGGAAGTGTAGATTGGTGCTGCTCTTTAGAAGAGAAAACTGGTGGCCGGCATAACTGCACATATGCATGTCCGACCCCAACAACCCCGTTCTTGGGTATATTCCCAATACAAATGCATATTAAGCTAACAGAGGGTATGTACAAAAATGTTTCATGGCACCTCCTACACTATTGGTGGGAATATAAACTGGTGCAGCCACTCTAGAGAACAGTGTGGAGGTTCCTTACAAACTAAAAATAAAGCTATCATATGATCCAGCAATCTCACTCCCAGGCATATATCTGAAGAAAACACTACTTGGAAAAGATACATGCACCCCTATGTTCAGAGCAGCACTGTTTACAATAGCAAGACATAGAAGCAACTGAAGTGCCCATCAGCAGATGAATGGATGAAGAAGATGCGGTGCATACATACAACAGAATATTACTCAGCCATCAAAAAGAATGAAATTATGCCATTTGCAGCCACATGGATGGATCTAGAGATGATCATATTGAGTGAAGTCAGAGAAAGACAAATACCTTATGATATAACTTATAGATGGAATTTCATACAAATGAACTTAGGAAACAGAAACAGATGCACAGACATAGAAAACAAACTTATAATTACCAAAAGGGAAAGGGGTTGGGGAAGGGATAAATTAAGCATTCTGTATTAGGAGATACAAACTGCTATATACAAAAATACATAAGGTCCTGTGGCATAGCCCAGGGAGCTCTATCTAATATCCTGTAATGAAAAATCATATATATTTCTATCTGAATCACTTTGCTGTGCACCAGAAACTAATACATCATAAATCCACTATACTTCCATAAAACAAAAACAAAAATTAACTCATATATATGTGTGCTGCTGCTTCAGTAGTGTCTGCTCTTTGCGACCCTATGGACTGCAGCCTGCCAGTATATATAGGCTTCCCTTGTGTTTCAGACAGTAAAGAATTTGCCTGCAAAAATAGAGGTTAACTCATATATATATATCAGTTCAGTTCAGTCGCGTCTGACTCTTCGCGACCCTACGGACTGCAGCACACCGGGCCTCCCTGTCCACCACCAACTCCCAGAGTTTACTCAAACTCATGTCCATGGAGTCGGTCCATCCAACCATCTCATCCTCTGTCATCCCCTTCTCCTACCGCCTTCAATCTTTCCCGGCATCAGAGTCTTTTCAAATGAGTCAGTTCTTCATATCAGGGGGCCAAAGTATTGGACTTTCAGCTTCAGCATCAGTGTTTCCAATGAATCATATATATACATATATGTATGTATATATAAACTTTACATACATACATGCATGTGTATAAAGAATGTTCATAACAGGCCCATTCATAATAGTCCCAAAGTGCCAGCTACCCAAATGCTTACATTATTTCTCATCTTTTGTCCTGGGAGTCCATTTAATTAAGGTCTGACCAGAGACCATCCTTAAGGGTAAGGACCATGCTTAACAGACAGGCCAGGCGGGGTGTGTTTCGACAACTGTGTGCCCATCTCAAGAGCGTCTCAGTTGCCACCATCTTGGGGGTTTGAGAGTAGGCCATTGTGAGCAGCAGTGAGTGTGTGGGTATTTGGGAGAGGGGTCACCGCGTGCCTGGGGGGTCTCTGTGTATCTGAAGATTGTGCGGGGTGGGCCCCCAGACCCCAGTGCCACCCCCGCCCCGGGCATCCAGGCCCCTGGGTCTTCGTGGCTCTGAACTATAACACGGTTCTTCCCTGTGAACCCCACTTGCCATCTCCTGGAAGACCTGGGCCCGGGGCGGGGGGGGGGGGGGGCGGGGCGGTGGGCCAGATGGGGAAAGGGCACTGGCGGGGCCCAGGTGGAACCCCCGCCAGGGAAACAGTGATGCCGGAAGGCTGGCTCACAAAGTGGGTGTGAGGCCAGAATTTCCAGTCCTCCAACCCTGAGAACAACAAATTTGTTTCAGCCACTGTTTTAACCGCTCGATCCGAGTACCCGTGTGGACCCGGGTTGGGTGCGGGGGTCGTGAGCCGCTCCTTCCGCGCTTTTGTCCTGGTGGTCCCCAGGCACGTTTTTAGGACCCCCGCCCCACGCGGGATGCCAGGGCCAGCACTGCGCCAACCGCCCCCCCTCCCCGACTCCGTGCCCCCGGGCACCAGCGCCGGGTCTCAGCCGGGTTGGGGGGGCGGGGTCAGTCCCCCGCTGCGGTTCTGAAGGGTAGGGGGCGGTGCTCACGGCTGGGGGGCGGAGGGGGCCGGGGCTGCAGGGGGTGGCGCTGCAGGCGCAGAGGGAAGGCGAGGGGGCGCCCTGGGAGCGGGTGTGCGGGTGCGGGGTGGTCTCGAGGGGGCGCTGCCCGGGAGCCTGGGAGGGGCCGACCGGCTGGGCGGGCGCGCGGGGTGGTCTCCCGGGAAGGCCCGCGGTTCTCGGCCGGGCCGGGCGCACGGGCGGCCTGGGCTCCCGCGGAGGCCTGCTGCCACCTAGCGGGCCGGCGCCGAGGGGCCCTCGCGGCTGCGTCTTCCCGGCTGGCGGGCAGCGCGGGGCTCACGGCCGGGGCCACAGCAGGGGATCTGAGACCCGCCCCCCGGAGAGCGGGTGGCGGGAGAGGTCTTCTGACCCTCACCGGCTAAGAACAATAAAATTGTCGTTTAGTCGCTCAGTCCTGTCCCACTCTGTGCGACCCCGTGGACAGTAGCCCGCCAGGCTCCTCTGTCCGTGGGATTCTCCAGGCAGGAATACTGGAGCGGGTTGCCACGCCCGCCTCCAGGGGATCTCCCCCACCCGGGGATCGAACCCGCGTCTCCTGCAATAGCGAGCATATTTACCCCTGCGCCACAGGCGAAGCCCGAGTGACACGTACGCAGTAAGAATTTTTCACTTTTGCAAGTATGTATAAAAGAAGCAGAGGCTCCTCTGACATGCCCCCGGGGGCTTGCAGCGGGGGGTGGGGGAGAGGTGCAGGTGTGTGTGTGCAGCTCCCCGCTGTTTCTGTTCCCAAGCCGGGAAGGGGCAGGAAAGGGATTGAAGGGGAAGGAACTGAGGCTGGTTTCTAACTCCTGCTGGAGATTTTCCAGTTGCAGTCACCCAAAGCGAGACCCTGAATCCTTGAGCTGAACCCCCTGAGGGGCAGAGAACAGGATGGGGGAGGGGAAGGGGTGCAAACCCTCCATCAGGCATCGGCTGCCAAGTGTGTATTTTTAAAATAATAAACGTGGACTTCTGGTTTCAGAAATGCCATCCGGTACACAGTGGTACTCAGTCCAGGGTTTAAAGTCACCTAGAGGCACGGCCTCCTGAGATGAATGTAAAGTCACGACTGGGGAAATCCTCGAGGGCTTTTGGAAATGATGTCGCTCTGCTTTCGGGAGTAATGAGGCGAGAAGGGGAGATGAGCGCCGTGCTCGAAGGTCTCCATCCTGCCGGACCTGCCTGGCTCCTCTCCCCCGGGGGGCCGGGAAGTGACTCCTTTCACAGCCCCCTGGGAACCTGTGTTTGCTGTGTCCCCGTGAGGGAAAAATGAACTCATGTTTGCCACCTTTTTGCCAGGTATCAAAATGGCCTTTCTGAGAGCGGATTCGTATATCTGTCTGACTGAGTCCCTTCGCTGTACACCTGAAGCTGATACACAGCACAGACCTGTGCAACAGTCTCCAGCCTCCCCAGCCAGCGGGAGAGATTCTTTAATGTCTCAGCCAGCAGAAAGCCCACAAGTTAGGTACGTAGACTGCAAATTCTGACCCCTCTTTGAGTCACTCATCTCTGGGTGCTTCCGTGTGTCTCACACTCTACAAGACACATGCTAATAAGTCTTTGTGGGTTTCGCTCTCATTCACCTGCCTTGTCCCAGTTTCTGTCACAGAATTTGGGGTCTATATACCTAACTTGGTGGGGGGTACACAAGACTGCCCTCTCTTTAGACACCAGACAAGTGTTCTGCGGGTTCCCAGGCTGCCCACTCTTCTGATCATTTGGCCACAAATTTGGGATTCCTCAATTCCCTCGGAGTTCTGTTATTCACTAGAGGGGCTCACAGAATTCAGGAAAGCGCCGTGCTCACAGTGTGATGTTATATATGTGGATATATACATTAATAGCTATTTTTATTCATTTAGCTGTGCCTGGCCTAAGTTGCAGCAGGCAAACTCTTAGTTGCAGCATGTGGGATCTAGTTCCTTGACCGGGGATGGAACCGGGGCCCCCTGCACTGGGAGCGGGGAGGCCCAGCCCTGGCACCACCAGGGAAGTCGCTGTGATGCTCAAATGCAGAGATGCACTGGGCTTTGGGGTCCTCGGGGCGCCTCCCCTTCCTGCACATCCAGGAGTGTCCCCAGGGAGGCTCATTCAAGCATTGAGGGTCCCAGGTCTTTGTTAGTGTTTCATCATGGGGGTCCCGGGTCTTTGTTAGTGTTCCATCATGGGGGTCCCAGGTCTTTGTTAGCGTTCCATCATGCAGGCTGGGTTGATTTCATCATTTGCCACATGATTGAATTCCATCTCCTGTGCCTCCTCCTCCCTGGAGGTCAGGGTGATGTTTATCGTCCGCTCAACATTCTCCATCACTCGGCTCACGGCCCTTCAGATGTGGTGCATGTTTGCGTCTGTGCTCGGGCTCATAAATGTTCAAAGATATGCCGGAGATAGATCACACTGTACAAAAACACATTCTTCACATCACTCTGGCCACTGTTTCTCATCTGGGAGTGGTTGCCTGTCCCCAGAGGGTGTCTGGCAGCATTTTATCACAGTTTGAGGACAGGGGATTAGTGGGTAGAGGCGGAAGACGCTGCTTCCAACAGCCTGTGATGCACAGGATGGCCCCCCAGTCATCCAGGCTCTAGTGAGCAATGCTCTGAGGTTAAGGAGCCCTGAATGTTGTAGGCTGAATGTTATAAAATTCACTTGAACTTTCAGCTTTTTTATGGATGTGGGTATTTATTAGATCTTTAGTTCAGTTCAGTTGCTCAGCCGTGTCTGACTCTTTGTGACGTCATGAGCCACAGCACGCCAGGCCTCCCTGTCCATCACCAACTCCCAGAGTTTACCCAAACTCATGTCCATTGAGTCGGTGATGCCATCCAACCATCTCATCCTCTGTCGTCCCCTTCTCCTCCTGCCTTCAGTCTTTCCCAGCATCAGGGTCTTTTCAAATAAGTCAGCTCTTCACATCAGGTGGCCAAAGGATTGGAGTTTCAGCTTCATCAGTCCTTCCAATGAACACCCAGGAATGATTTCCTTTAGGATGGACTGGTTGGACCTCCTTGCAGTCCAGGGGACTCTCAAGAGTCTTCAAGACCACAATTCATAAGAATCAATTTTTCAGCACTCAGCCTTCTTTATAGTCCAACTCTCACATCCATACATGAGTACTGGAAAAACCATAGCCTTGACTAGACGGACCTTTGTTGGCAAAATAATGTCTCTGCTTTTTAATATGCTGTCTAGGTTGGGTGTAACTTTTCTTCCAAAGAGTAGGCATCTTTTAATTTCATGGCTGCAGTCACCATCTGCAGTGATTCTGGAGCCCCAAAAATAAAGTCAGCCACTGTTTCCACTGTTTCTCCATCTATTTGCCATGAAGTGATGGGACCGGATGCCATGATCTTTGTTTTCTGAATGTTGAGCTTTAAGCCAACTTTTTCACTCTCCTCCTTCACTTTCATCAAGAGGCTCTTTAGTTCTTCTTCACTTTCTGCCATAAGGGTGGTGTCATCTGAGGTTATTGATATTTCTCCCAGCAATCTTGATTCCAGCTTGTGCTTCATCTGGCCCGGCATTTCTCATGATGTACTCTTATTAGATCTTAGGGATACTCATTTTAAAGAGACAACATAGTAAGTTATGTAAAGTGTAAAATATATACATACAATAAGAGTTGTACACAGCACAATGGAATGTTAGCCGTTAAAGAGAATGAAATACTGCAATTTGCAGCAACATGGATGCAGCTAGAGATCGTCATACTGAGCAAAGGAAATCAGACAGAGAAGGAGAAACGTCATATGGCATCCCTCACATGTGGAGCCTAAAATGAAATGATATAAATGAAGTTACGTCACAGACTCTCAGACTTAGAGAACAAACTTATGGTTTATTCTTATGGTTAAACTTATGGATAACCAACAAAGTCCTACTGTATAGCACAGGAAGCTTTGCTCAATGTCACGTGGCAGCCTGGATGGGTGGGGTCTTTGAGGGAGAATGGGTAAATATATATATATATATATATATGGCTGAGTCCCTTCACTGTTTACCTGAAACTATCACAACATTGTTAACTGGTTATACCTCAATACAAAACAAAAAGTTTTTTTTTTTTTTAAGTTGTATAAAGATACGATGACTAAATAAAGTATTTGCATGGCAGCAAGAACCACGGGGGTAATATCATGTTCAGGGGGGATGATTTTTCCTTTTTGTCTTAATAATATTCTCTTTCAGCAAATAAAAATCAAGAGTAAAATGTGCATACATTGTTTTTAGGTGATTCCATATTGTGACATCTTAAATATGTATGAACACATATCCTTGTATCTACTCTTGCTGCTCTGATTTTAACATAAGGAGTTAGAAAACCATTAAGGACAGTGTAACCTCCTAGTTATGATCTTTTAAGAGGTGCTGCTAATATATTCAACACAAACTTTTTAACTTTTTATTTTATATTGGAGTATAGCCAATTAACAATGCTGAGATAGTTTCAGGTGGACAGCAAAGGGACTCAGCCATAGATACACATTTTTCCATTCTCCCCGAAACTCCCCTCGCATCCAGGCTGCCACTTACCACTGGGCAGAATTCCTCATGCTTACAGTAGGTCCTTGTTCGTTCTCCATTTTAAATACAGCAGTGTGCACATGTCTGTCCCAAACTCCCTAACCATCCCTTTCCCCCATCCTTCCCCTCAGCAACCGTAAGTTGAACATACAGCTTTTTAACTCTGATTCTGTGTCGTGCCCCTGGCAGGCACCCTGGACAAGACCCCCATGCATAAGAAAATGTTCGTGAGTTACCTTCAGCCTAGAAAATAAGAAAAAGTGAGAAAAACAAGATCCAGAACAAGATACGAACTTCCAAGAAGTTGACGTGCACTTAAGACAAGTGTGTGACTTAGAAGTGGGAGTCTCCTGACCTCTGGATGTTTCATGTGGCTGCTGCTGCTGCTAAGTCGCTTCAGTCGTGTCCGACTCTGTGCGACCCCATAGACGGCAGCCCACCAGGCTCCCTCGTCCCTGGGATTCTCCAGGCAGGAACACTGGAGTGAGTTGCCATTTCCTTCTCCAGTGCATGAAAGTGAAAAGTGAAAGTGAAGTCACTCAGTCATGTCCAACTCTTAGCGACCCCATGGACTGCAGCCTACCAGGCTCCTCCGTCCATGGGATTTTCCAGGCGAGAGTACTGGAATGGGTTGCCATTGCCTTCTCTGGTTTCAAGTGGATTCTGAGAAAAATGTCTGCTTCTTTAATTAGATGGAAATGTACACAACAGAGAGCTTTGCATCAGGTCTGGCATTTAGTGCATGACTCCCGGGGACATTCCAAGCTGGGTTGTTGACCTATTTTTCCTCTGGACCCCAAGCTGTGTTAACTCTTTGATGACTTCTAATCAGGAATCAACGATCCCTGTTAGAAATGCCCATCTTGCTGCCCCCTTATCTCCCTTCCTTCCTCAACCACTGTTATTTCTTACTTTTTGTGTTGCTGTTATTGTTCCGTCACTAAGTCATGTCCGATTCTTTGAGACCCCATGGACCGCAGCACGCCGGGCTTCCCTCTCCTTCATCATCTCCCAAAGTTTGCTCAAACCCTTGTCCATTGAGTCAGTGATGCCATCCAACCGTCTCATCCTCTGTCATCCCCTTCTCCTGCCTTCAGTCTTTCCCAGCATCAGGGTCTTTCCCAAGGAGTCGACTCTTCGCGTCAGGTGGCCAAAGTATCGGAGCTTCAGCTTCAATGTCAGTCCCTCCGATGAAGGATTGACTGGTTTGATCTTGCAGTCTAAGGGACTCTCAAGAGTCTTCTAATAAAATTGTAGTCAACATATAAACTGCCTGTATAGATCTCAGACACCACTTTAATCATTTGACATATGATGGGGTTCAGAATACCTCACCCCAAAATATGACACCTGGCATATTGAAGGTGAAGCAGTTTGAGAAAACAGCAGAAGCAGGAAGTTCACTCTCACTTCCCCTTCCCCCTTCTTCCGTAAAGCAAGTCATAATTCCCTAATGGGAGAGGTACCCTCCCTATACCAGGAGCAAAGGAGCATTCTTATCTGTAAAGGCTGAGGAACACTTCCAAGAAGAAGACTAACACACGGGCCTTGCTAAGTTTCTGCCAGCTTACTACACTTAGCTCTTATTCCTTAATCTATCATATTCTTCCACAACTGTCCATGCCTCATCAAACCTAGTTTGAAATACTCAAGTCGGTTTCTTTAGGTCTTCATTTCCTTAGGAAGGCTCCTGTGTCAGTTAAAACATATCAAAATAAGTTGTAAGCTTTTTTCCTGTTAATCTGTCTTTGTTGGTTAATTTTCAGACCCACCCAGCGACCCTCAGCAGATGGAAGAAAAGATTTTCCACCTCTACGAATTTTAATCCTTACATTTACTTGCTGTCCTTTTATTTTAGAAGGACAAAATGAGGCTCAGAGAGCTTAAATGACCTCCAAATTGTAGGTTTTCAGATAAAATACATAGGAGAGCCCTTCTGGGGAATCCCCCACACCAGGGGTTTGTGAACTGCATGTGTATACCTAAAAAGTCATCACCAAATCTCAGGTTATAGGTTTTCTCTTATGTTCTCTTCCTGGAGTTTTCTAGTTTTGGTTTTACATTTGGGTGTGTGATCCATTTTGAGTTAATTTTTGTCACAGGTATAAGGTCAGTGATAAGAATACTAACCATTATGTCATCATCATCATAATCAACATCACAATGCATAAAATAATTATTGCACGTTTCACTGTACTTTCCCTACATATCTTGAGGCCCTGATAAATGTTCTTTAGTTAAATACAAATGGCTCCTCAACACAGAAAAATATTCTACCTTGCTCATGAAAAATTTCTCAACCCTAGTTTTGGAAAAACTGAAAAAGCATCCTATTATCCTGAGAATGCAGGTTTGCTCACACAGGCTGGTGGGGGTCTGAGATGCAAGTGTCTATGGAAGGCAGCTTAGAAATCTCTATCAAAATGACACACACATTTGCACCGTGGCTCAGCAATTCCACTCCAGGGAATTTAATCTTCCCAGAAGGTGTACACACCAGCAGAACTGCTGAAGCTCATAGTTTTCCATAAATACTGGTAGCAAAGGGATGAAAACAACTCAACCACCCAGTAGTCAGGAACGGGTTAAATAAATCAAGTCACAACAACAGGACAACAGAATTCAAACAGCTGTTCAAAAACAGTAGGCAAATTCTCTTTGTACTGATGTAAAAAGCTCTCCGAGATAAGGAAAGAATTAAGGCATAGAACAATGTGTACAGTCTGCCACCTTTTGTATAAAACAGGTAGGAAATGAGACTATGAGTATTTTTGCAAACATAAAAATATATGTATTATATTTGTACAAATATATAATTATATATAATATGAATCTGTGTGTCATCATGATATATGTATTATAGTCGGTCAGTCGTATCTGGCTCTTTGAGACCCCATGGACTCTACAGTCCATGACATTCTCCAGGCAAGAATACTGGGTAGCCATTAGCCAATGCTGAATAGTAAGTGGGTAGCCGTTCCCTTCTCCAGGGGATCTTCCCAACCCAGGGATTGAACCCAGGGCTCCTTCACTGCCGGCGGATTCTTTACCAGCTGAGCTACAAGGGAAGCCCAAGAATACTGGAGAGGGTAGCCTATCCCTTCTCCAGCGGATCTTCCTGACTCAGGAATCGAACCAGCGTTTCCTGCATTGCAGGAGGATTCTTTACCAACTGAGCTTCCAGGGAAGCCTTATATTACTGTCAAGGAAGTACTTATATGACTTAAGTATAAATTTTAAGCTACAGTATATACCACATTGTGTCACATTATAGATTGTGTTATATCATCACATTTCTTATTTAGAAAATATATTTTATATTTTAAAATATTTATATCTATTACAGATATATATGTGCCGAATTTATAGTATATATATTTATATCAATAATAATCACATGTATGTGTGTATAATGCACATATGTATATACATATATCTCTATTTACATATAAACAAAGACACTGTGGAAGGACACTGAAAACATGTTCAAGCTTTCATAATTATTCAATATAATTATTCATAAATATTCAAATAATTACACCTGTCACCTGAGTGTTACGTTGTTTATAGCATGAAAATTTGGTCGGTGGCACACTTTCACTTTTCACTTTCATGCATTGGAGAGGGAAATGGCAACCCACTCCAGCGTTCTTGCCTGGAGAATCCCAGGGACGGGGGAGACTGGTGGGCTGCCGTCTATGGGGTTGCACAGAGTCGGACACGACTGAAGCAACTTAGCAGCAACAGCAGCAGCACACCCACAGTGAGAAGGCTTTTCACTGCATACTGTTTATTTAAAAAAAATTTTTAAACCACGTGCTAACTACTGAAAAAATTAGTAAAGCACCTAGAAGAAGTAGTTCCCCGGCCCCTCCCAGCGCTCTCTGTGCAGCGCGGTCCTCGTGGGCCCCCCGGCGGAGCTGGCCGGAAGCTGCCTGCGTTTTCCGAGCGGCGCTGCGGCCGTCCCGCCGTGCACACGCGCAGACCGCGCTGCGCATGCGTCGCGGGTTTGCGCGGCAAGTCTGAGGTGGCGAGGTTCGGTCAGGCGAGGGTGTCCGTGTGCGAGGTGAGCGCGCGGTGACCCGGGCCCGGACGCGACGGAGGGGACCTGGGGGCGAGCGGCCGGCTCGCGGGCAGGGAGGCGCGGGCGTCCCTGAGAGGACGCCGGGGCAGACGCGCCCCTTCGCGGGGAAGTCGATGGGGAGGGAGGCGCGAAGTCGCGGCCCTGCGGGGAAGGGGTGCGGGAGGCCGCGCGGGCGAAGTCGGTTCTGAGGAGGACGCGGCGGCCTCCCTGCTGCTCACGCCCTCTCTCCAATGCTGCCTCGGCCTGAAGGCCTTCCGGAAGGAGGGGTACGTCCGTCCTCGTCCTCCCACGTCGAGCACCTTGCTCCCCACAGCCAGGACCCCGCAGACCCCCCTTTTCAGGGCCCCTCCGCTCTCCCCTCCAAGAACGCGCTCCTTGGTCCTTGAGGACCCTCCCCGAGGACCCCACGGGCCTTCCCCTTCAGAGACACCTGTTGGCCTCCTCAAGGACGCCTGCCCTAGAAAACCCTCCTTCCCCCTTGAGGACTCCGCCCTTCCCTTCCGCCCCCCCCGTTTCGAAGATCCCCCCAGTTTTCCCCCTCAAAGACCCCCTGCCTTCCCCTCAGGACACCCTCCTCCTTGAGGACCTCCGCCCTCCGTTTCGAGGATGCCTCTCAGCCCTCTCTCTAGGACCCCACTCTCGCTCTCCCCGACCAGAAGCACCCGTGTTCCCCTCCAAACCCCCTGTCCCTTTCCCCCAGCCTCCCCCACATTCAGACCCCCCGCCGCTTTTCCTTAGGCTCTCCCTTCAAGATAGCGCCCTCAGCCTTGGGCCGGCCTTCCTCCCTCCCCTCTGTCCTGCTCCTGCCTCTCTCCAGGCTCCCGTTTATCTACCTCAGAGGCTCTCCTTCATTCAGCTCCCCCTTTACCTCCTGTCCCACCTTCATCTGCGTTTTCCTCTGGCCCACCTCTGCTCTCCCAGCCCTTACCTCCTCTCAGCCTTCCTGCTGGCCCCTACTTCCGCCTGGGCCCTGGTCCGTCCTTCCTGCTCCTTCCTGTGCCTCTTCGCTCAGCCCTCCTCCTCCACCTCTCGCACCTCTCCTCTCTATATTGTTTCCCTCAGTCCTGACCCCCTTCCTCTCCTTAGTTCTGCCTCTCCTTTCTGCTCCTCCTCTACCTCAGCCCCACCCCTTCTCTCTGGGTGCCTACTCCCTGGACACGTCTCCTAGCCCAGATGGGTTCTTCCTATCTACCTTGCCCCCCTCCTCCTCCTCTGCTCCAGCTCTGCATTCTGCCTGGCCTTGCTTTACTGTTTCCTCCATACCTCAGCACTTCTCTTTTGGTGGCTCCCTTCAGTCCCTGCTTCCTCCTGCCACAGCCTCTGCCCACCTGGAATCTCTTGGTCTTCACTCCCTTCTCCCAACTCTCGTCCCCTTTTCTCTGGAATTTCTTCCTTACTCTGAAATCAAGGAACCTACCACCACTCATATGTTTTTTAGGGACTCTCTGGCTTTTTTTTTTTTTTTCCCAAGTATTTAACATTAGCTGCTTTTATCCCTACTTTTCCCTCTCTAGGTGAGGAGAAAGGATTGTGACTCTTGCTGTAGCTTGGGACCTGGCTAGCCTAGGGAGGCAGGCTGCCAAGATTTCACAGTCATTTCTGCTACTCCTTTCTCAGAATCTTATACTGCAGCCTGTAGAGATAGAAATTCAGTTCAGTGGGGGTATCATACATCCAAAAAAAGGAAGTAATAACAAATTTAAAATTGATGGTAGGCAGAAAAGTATTTAGAAAAAATTACAGTCCTGTCATATGTTATCCCACACTAACTTCTAGCTAAAGAATTAAAATGTGTAAAGAAAATATATTTCAATATTTAACTGATTGCTGCCTTTTTCTTACAGATTTGTATGATTTCTTTATATGTTTTGCATAGGAATCCAGTCCTTTGTAGGATGAATGTAACGATCTTTCCTCATTTTGTATTAACTCATTTTTAAAATGATATTCTTACGTGGTTCATCAGTTAGTTCAGTTCATTGTGGTTTGGAGTTCAAATCTGTTCTCTTCAGTGCCATTTCTGAGATTTTTCTAGCCCGTGTCTGTGGATCTTCTAGACCTGATATTGTGACTGAGGCAACAACCTGTCTGTAGATGTACAAATCTGTGAATATTCATTTAGGCATTTGTGTGAAACGAGGTAACTTCCTTTGATTCACATAACCTCTACTGTCCAGTTAAACTGTGCAAACCATTTGTGAGTCTCTCTGTGTAATTTCTGCAGATCCTAAGGTTTCTGACTCTTTTCTTCATCTTCCACATCTTCCAGCCCACCATCTTCCACAACAGTGTGCTTTGAAGCAGCCTGCCTTTTAGAGTATCTCCATCCTTTGAAGGGTCAAGCTGTAAAAATGCTCCACATGAAAGAGGTTTTGGATGACATCTTGAGGAATCCCCAGCTCATTCATCTACATGATCAAGAAGAAAATCCAGAAACCACCCCCATAAGAAACCCAGAGGTTCTGAGAGTTTCTCATCAGAACTTTAGGTATTTTCAATCCCTGTCGGTGACAGGGCCTCACCAAGCTGTGAGCCAAATCCAGGAGCTCTGCTGGCGGTGGCTGCAGCCAGAGATCCACACCAAGGAGCAGATTATGGAGCAGCTGGTGCTGGAGCAGTTTCTGAACATCTTGCCAGAGAAAGTTCAGATATGGGTGAGGTCAAAACAGCCCAAGAGCAGCAAGGAAGCAGGAGACCTGGTGGCAGACTTGATCCAAGTATGTGAGGAGGAAGGTGAGAGGAGGGACTTTCTGAACATTTGCTGTATGCCTGGCATGTAAGAGGGAGCTAAATAAAAACTTGTTAAATGAATGAATGAATGAATTTTATAATCTCCAGTCTAATCTGCCTAATCTTACGTGAAATGAAAGAAACTTGAAGTTTGGTTTTTGCTTTTAATGCTATTTTCTGAGAGTATGCCTTCTCTCTGCTTTGTTCCCTGCCCTTCCACATTTCATTTTGAGCCTAAACTTTAGTGTCAACACAAAACAATACACAGTGGAAAAAAAAAAAAAAAGAGGGCATGCAATGTGGGAGATATGAGGCCTGAAATTTAAATTCTGTCAAAATTTGACTGGTCTCTTAGAAACTCAGAGTTACTAGACTGGAACTAAGGGCATTTCAATGATGATAGAAGAAAGCCATTCACTCCTAATAGCCCTTTGAATGAGATTGATACTAAAAACAAAGCTGAATGAAATTGATACTAAAAACAAAGCAATGTTTATATATATATATATATATATAGACAAGGAGAGAAAGGCAAGGGAAAAAGACTGGGATGTGGACCATTGGGATGGGTTGATTACATTGAAAAATATAAACAAGTAAATTTGAAATAAACATGAGGGTCTTGTATGGCTGAATGCTGATGTATCAAGGATTATGATTAGTCCAATTGTGTGCACCTGCATTCATTAAAAGAATTGTGAAGATGCTAATAGTAAACATATTGGACACTTAAAATGTACTACATTCTAAATATTTTATAATAGTGCTTTACTTCTCTTAGTAGTTCTTGAAATAGGTATTATCCTCCTTCTACAAATGAGAAGACAGGCACAGGGAGGTTGAATAACTTACCTGTGAAAGTGTTAGTCGTTCAGTTGTGTCTGACTTTTTGACCCCATAGCCTGCCAGGCTCCTCGCCAATGGAATTCTCCATGCAAAAAGACTGGAGTGGGTTGTCATTTCTTTTTCCAAGGGATTACGTCTGAGCCACCAGGGAAGCCCAACTTGCCTGTGGTCCACAATTATTAATAGTAATTGGCAGTCAGGATTCAGACCTGTGGCTGCCTCCAGTCTGTCCTCTTGTTAATCATGGCTGTTATACTGCCTCCAGTGCACATAGGGCCTATTGTCCCACAGAATTTTTAAACTTGGTCAAAGGCACCACCTTTGATGGAGCTGGAATTCAAGGGAAGGGAAAGAGCTTGCTAGGGTATGAGAAAGAAACTATAGAATAGTGAAAGATACTCTTGGAAAGAGGCCACAAGCAAGAAAGGACTTCAGGTTTCGTAAGGGAAGTGGTGGTCGTCTTCTAGATCCCTGAGTGAAAAAGATGTAATAAGAGTTGTTGTGGGTTTGTTTTTTTTTTTTTAATGCCTGTTTTGTGCTTCACATATGTAATGTTTAATCCTTACAGGAGCCCATAGAATTAGAGATATTATCGTAATTTTCATGTTACAATTGAGAAACTGAGGTTCCCTGGTGACTAAATGGATGGTGAAGCTAGGACCGTTGATACGAATAAAGAGGGAACTTCTGTTTTATTTGGAAGGCGCTGAAAATCAATGGAAGCATTTAGGGGTGGGAGATAACCAAACCTCTTCTCTGGAATTGCCACACTGAGCTGAGAAATGTTTTTTCGGTCTTGTCATAGGAAGTGCTGCTTCCGCCCATGGCAGGTGAGGGATTGGCAGGCTACTCTCTCTGTGGGTGCTGCCAGACTGGACTCAATGCTATGGTCATTCCTTTCCCTTCTAGGTTTCTCTCTTCAGAACTTTGTTCTTGCCGAAAAGAGAAACACCAATGAACACCAAAAGGAGGACACAGAGATGTCTGACAGTAAACCATTTGTTACATCTCAGGTGAGTCAGGTTTTCTTCTGACTTAGTTCTCCAGTATGAGGAGCTCCCCCTTCTGATTTCCAGACCTCTCCTATCTAATTAAACTTCCTCATTTCCTTAAAGTCTTTATATAAACTTTACCTAACTGAGCCTTTCCCTGGTTTCTGTATCAGAATTTTCTTCTGACTCTTTGTATTTGCTTTCCTGCTTTTTCTCACACTTACTGCCACCCCTACATACCATATCTTTAATGTTTTCTCTCTTTTCTTATCTCAGGAATAAATTTTTCATTGTTTATTATTCCATTTTATCTCCACTTTTGACTTAATCAAAGCAACCCTCGTGTGATTTGTACTATTATTATGCTCCTTTTTATATATGAAATAACTGTTGTGAATTTTTTAAAATTTGCTCCTTAATGTTCTTGTTAAATCATGTTTTGAAACCTAGAAGAAGCTAACATGTTGTGCTTCCTTTAGAAAAAAATTGATGTGTGGGGGAAGGCGTTTGACAATTAGGAAAACAAAGTGTTTAAATATGCTCCTTGAGGGAGAGATAAGGGGAAAAGGATTGAGAAACGTTCTAGATGATCTGTTCCTGAGAATAGCCCTCTGTCCCTACAGTGTTCATGTCAAGGATCCCAAGTGAAGATGCCCACAGAGACTGCTGAGGTAATATAAAAGAGCTTGTAAGTGGGTGGATTATGACAAACTGGGAGGCACCTGCCCCATCAAAGGGGCAGCTGTGACTCAGCTTCAGCTAATGGTGCCATGTGAGAATGTGAACCCAGATCTCTAGATCTTCTGATTTTTTAAAAAGAAGTAAAAATATCCAAATAATATGAATTACACCAATATTTTGGTGTTGGCAAATTTTGAAGAAAGAATAAAAAACACATGTGAGCCAAATAAACCCCTCTATAGAAGCTGGGCAGTCAGTACATGCTCTCTAGTTCATTGATCTGCATAATGTTTCCATGAAAACACAAAATATGTATATTAGTGAAATGGGTATCATAGTCTTATGTAGTCTTCCAATACCTGCTTTTTACATTCACCCTTCTGTTACCAAGAATGTTGCATGTAATTGTAATTAGTTTGTTATTACTGGATGATGATTATTATTCTGTGGTGTGATTATATGTGTGTTAGTCACTCAGTGATGATGGCATCTGGTCCCATCACTTCATGGCAAATAGATGGGGAAACAGTGGAAACAGTGGCTGACTTTATTTTTTTGGGCTCCAAAATCACTGCAGATGGTGACTACAGCCATGAAATTAAAAGATGCTTACTCCTTAGAAGAAAAGCCAAATAAATAAATTTTAAAAAAAAGAAAGAAATAGGGTTTTCACCAGCCCACCCTGTTTACCCGTTGTTCAACTGACTGCAAAAACAACCCTCACTATTGTTCCTTCTCTAAGAAAAATCTGGCCAAATCACCATCTGCTGGGTTTGGGTAAACTCCAGGAGCTGGTGATGGACAGGGAGGCCTGGCGTGCTGTGGTTCATGGGGTCGCAAAGAGTCAGACATGACTGAGTGTCTGAACTGAACGCTCAGTTGTGTCTGACTCTTTGCAACTGCAGGGACTGTAGCCTGCCAGTCTCCTCTGTCCATGGAATTCTCCAGGCAAGAATACTAGAGTGGGTTGCCATTCCTTTCTCCAGGGGATCTTCTCGGCTCAGGAATTGAACCCGGGTCTCCTGTGTTACAGGCAGATTCTTTACCATCTGAGCCACTGGGGAGCCCCAAAATCATAATACATTTATCTCTTCTACCGTAAATGAATGTTTGGGTCTGTCTTAGATTTTGGAGGTTATAAGGCAGTACACACGAGCAGATGTACCTAGGAATAGGTATATTTCTGGACCCAAAGTGGTTTACTAATTTATATTTCCCTGGTGGCTCAGACGTAAAGCATCTGCCTGCAATGTGGGAGAACTGGGTTCAATCCCTGAATCGAGAAGATCCCCTGGAGAACGAAATGGCAACCCTCTCCGGTACTTTTGTCTGGAAAATTCCATGGATGGAGGAGCCTGGTAGGCTACAGTCCACAGGATCACAAAGAGTCACACACAACTGAGCAGCTTCACTTTTAGCATCTTTTAAGAGGTCTCAAAAGTCCACATTCTAAGATTTTCCTTGGTGGCTCAGTCAGTAAAGAATCTGCCTGCAATGCAGGAGTTGGAGATTTAATCCTTGGTCAGAAAGATTCCCTGGAAAAGAAATGGGAACCCGCTCTCTAGTATTCTTGCCTTGGAAATCCCATGGACAAAAGAGCTTGCCTACAGTGGATGGGTCTCAAAGAGTCAGACATGACTGAGCAACTACACCACCACCACCAAGAGTCCACATTCTAGACAGTATTTGGTATTGTCGGACTTCTTAATTTTTGTCAGTTGAATGGGTATAAAGTCATACTTTGTCATTTTGAAATGCATTTTCTTGTTATAATAAGATTGGCTATCTCTTCATATTTATGAGCTGTTTGTGTTTTATGGATGAGTCACTGAGGCTTAACCTATCCACACTCACAGAACTTAAACCCAGAACTTAAACTCAGTTGTCTCTTAGACAATTGTCTCTTAAACTTAGAGCCAGAACTTTAACCCAGTTGTCTCTTTTTCCTGAAATTGAGGTATACTGCTCAGCTTTTATTTGCATTTTTCTCTCTTTATAAAGGAACTTAAAAGGATCTTTCTCCTCCAACACAAATCTCTAAAAATTAGCAGCAGGAGCTCTCTCAGAAATGCTCCTACTTCTCTCAGACTTCAAGACCAGAGAAAGATATACTTCTTTTTTCTCTTTCTTTTTTTATGTTTTAAATTATGAAAGTATGATAACACATTTACAGGAGTCTTGGAGAGTCCAGAACAAAGTTACATATAGTTCCACTATGTGGTGGTTGGTGGTTTAGTCGCTAAGTCGTGTCCAATTCTTGTGACCGCATGGACACATGGCCTGCCAGGGTACTCTGTCCATGGGATTCTCCAGGCAAGAATACTGGAGTAGGTTGCCATTTCCTTCTCCAGGGGTCTTCCTGACCCAGGAATCAAACCCAAGTCGCCTGCATTGCAGGCAGATTCTTTACCAACTGAGCTATGAGGGAAGTTCCACTATAAATTACAATTATTTTTAAGTAGATAAATTAAGATTTTTAGTTGGACTTTCAATATCAAACTCAAAATTAATAGAATGAATAAAAGTAGGAGGATATAGTAGATCTGAAGAGCACTGTGAACCAGTTCAACAGAATTCAGATTTATGTAGTTTTCACACAACAAGAGAATTCAAATTCTATTCAAGTTCCCATAAACTAGGAGACACTAGAACATATCCAGGGACATAAAACAAAGTGCAAAAATTTCATGGTCTGAAGGTATTGAAATCATATACAGTCTGTTCTCTTATCACTGTGGAATTATGTTAGAAATTAATACCAAAAGATATTGGAAAAAGTGTGACATTTCCCAAGGGAGATCTTTGACTTAGCCATTGAAAGTCTCTATAAAGTTAGAAGACTGAAAAAAAAACAGAGGATGATTGCAGAGAAGAAAGCATTTTAATGAGAAAGACTTAAAGGAAAGATACACTTATAAGTCCCTGAAACCTTTGGATTAGAGTCTTTCTGCTTGTCTGAATGTCTGCTTCATGGTCAGTCCCCTCTTATCAGGCACTTTTCCCCTCTTTGGGATAATTCCGGATTTCAATCATTTAGGAATATGTCTGGCATTTCAGGAGTTGGTGACTTTCGAGGATGTGGCTGTGCACTTCAGTCCAGAGGAATTACCCTATCTCAGTGCTTCTCAGAGGAACCTCTACCGGGAGGTGATGCTGGAAAATTACAGGAACCTGGTCTCCCTCGGTAAGCTGTGATGACCAGAATTGTTTCCAGACATTGGCATATGTCCCTAGTGGCCAAAATCTTTGGAAACAGGCTTTATTGTTCTTGTGTGTAAATTTGCACTTTCCCTATTATCTCAGAGTCTTTAGAAACCAGGCTGGGAGTGGAGTTCCTGGGGGTACAGGACAGAACCCCCAAGTTATAAGTCTCCTTCTTCAACAGGGTACCAGTTCCCTAAACCTGACATTATCTCACAGCTGGAAGAGGAGGAGTCACATGCTAGGGAGGAAGACGGGAGTACAGTGACATGTCAAGGTGAGCAGTGAGACCGGAATCTTGGGGAGACAACCCTGCTCAGTGAGCAGGGGCTGGGAGCTGGTCCTCAAAGCCCACTCAGCTTAGAGAGAAGGCTGGTAGGTGCTTTTATGTGAGGGGCACATGTGGCCTCACCGCATCATTTTCACTCAATACTTCTTTTATCTCCTCTCCACAGCTCATCTCTTCTCTCCTGCTCAGTTCCAGGGAGGCCAGTTTCCCTATCCTCTAGTGTTCAAGCCCCCACATTCATTTGTGCCTTTCCCCTGACAGCTAGAAATCAGAGGTCTTTCGTCTCTCACTGAGACAAGCAAAAACCTTGGTGTGATACCACTGCTCTTTCCAGCCCCACTCAGGGAGTTGACTTTATAAAGCACAAACTTTGGATCAGGTTCTTAACCACTCTCAAAAGAAAATCCAGACTTCTAGCAAAACATTTAAGTCCGTCCCAGTCTGGCCTAAAAGTCACATCCAGCTTCATCTCTCATAGATACTCCTAACAGAACCCTGTATTACTGCTCCCCAGGACTCTACTTTTCATAGTTCAGTGTCTGCTCAGAATAAGCTTGCCACCCACTTAACTGCTTGCTGAGCCCTAATGCCTTCCCCTCCCTGATCTTTTTCTGTTCCCAAAAGAAATTAATTACCCAAACTCTCCTTTTGTACATTTATAGCCTGATTAGAGTCTTTATACAGACTTAGGAACATCCATTTGGATAACACTTTGCTCAAAATCGACGTTTAATAAATGTTAAGTTGAATGGGTAAAACGAGAGATTGAGAGCCAAGAAAAGAGTTGGAATTCTCTTGCTTTATTCTGAGTGAGAGATTGTTGACCGGTGTACTCCACTGTTTCTTCAGTAGTCCTACAGAATTATGATAATAGGGGTTCTTTAAAAAAAAAAAAAAGTGTTCCCTAACAAGATTAATTAGAGAAATGCTACCTCTTATATCTCCCCTTTTGAGATCTGAGACGCTGGTTAAGGGATCTGAAGAGTCCTACAGGAGTGAAAGCTGACTTGCATCATACAGTATTGCCCAGATTGACCTGACAATAGAATCCCTTTATGGCCACAGTTATATTAGTTCCTCCAAAGAGTAGTGGTGTACCAAGCATGGTCTGGAAGTTTCAGCCAAGCCCCAGTCCCACCTCTTCTCTGGTTTCCTTCTCATTCTCCTGTCGGTGACTCTGGCATCTTCGTCAGTGTTCAGTCCTCCTAGGTGGTCTCTTCTGCCTCACCCTCACCTGTCCTTACTTACTCTCTTCTCCATCCTTCTCCCGCTCTCTCCTTAGGTTCCCAGAAAACTCAAACCTCTGTACTCTTCTGTAGTTTTTGGTCTTTTTCTTCTGTTTCTACTATAATGATGTTTCTCTCTGAGTAAAAATAGTAGAGGGCCTTTTACATTTCTTTTAGATTGGGAGGAGCAATCAGAAACCAAAGATCTAACTCCAGAGCAAAGCCTGCCTGTAGAAAAATCATCTTCAGGGGCAGGAATAGAGGATTTGGAGGCAGGTGATTCCTGGTATACCCACACAGGAGAGTCTTCTGATGATCCCCTGGAGTCGCAACAGGTCAAGCCAGCGGAAGTTTTGAGTCCCACAGAAATGAGTGACCCGAAGACCCTTAATCAGGAAGGAAGCCACGAGGGTGATCAACTAGAGAAAAGCTTGGAACTTAACAAACCATCGGAGAGTCTTCCTGGAAAGGATCCCCAGGAGCACACCACTCCTGAAGTCTGCACCAGGTCCCAGCTGGCCCACAACTTATTTTTCCTCCAAGAGAACAAACACTACAGATGTGAATTTTTCGACAGAAATTTTAGTACCCGACCAGGCCGGGAGAAACACCAGCAGATCCATACGGGGAAGAAGCCGTTTGTATGTAAACAGTGTGGGGAAGCCTTCTACCTCATGCTACACCTCACCAGACATCAGAAGACTCACTCAGATGGGAAGTCCTTGACCCAGCGTGCAGATGTCTACGGCCGCGTGAGAATTCAGAGTCAGGACTACCACGAGTGTTTCCAGTGCGGCAAGGCTTTTATCCAGGCTGTGCATCTTTTCCAGCATCTCAAAGCCCACGAAGTAGCGATGGCCCTGCCGCTTGAGTTGCCCCGAAACAAGATGTATTTGATTCGATATAAGCGACAGCACGACTACATTGGAGAAAGAGCCTATCAGTGTTGCGACTGCGGCAGAAGGTTCCGTCAGAGTTCACACCTCATCCAGCACTACAGGATTCACGCTCAGGAGAGGCCTTACCAGTGCCAGCTGTGTGGCAAGTGTTTCAGCCAACCATCCTACCTCACTCAACATTACCAGCTCCATTCCCAAGAGAAGCCCCTTGAGTGCCGTCACTGTTGAAAACCCTCCCGTCAGAACATTTCTCAGCATCTTAGGCTTTCTCCTGGAGAGAGACCCCTCAAGTGCTCTGAATGTAAGAGGGTCTTCCACCAGCCCACCCACCTTGTTAACAACTTGAAAATGTGTCACGGTGTAGTCAGAACACAGCAAGAGGTTGCAAGGGGATAGGACAATCTTTTTGCAGACGGACAGCACGTGTGTCAGTCACTGAGGCAGAAAACCTTACAGAGTACTTTTGTTGCATGGGAAAGAAGCCGATAGATTTTACCCTTCTCTGGTGGTGTCCACAGAATGGAGAACCTCGATTTTGACATCCTGGCAAAAAATTTGTGACTGGCAGGTGGGCTCCAGACAGGAACTCTGTTGCCTGAATTTTTACAGGAGTGCTCACATACAATATCTTTACCACATGGGATGTATCAGCACAGGGCATCGTAAAAAGGTTTTTGAGGTGTACCTATAGTGATCAATCCACAAAGCTGAAGCAATCGGTAATGTGTTTACATAGTAGTTCATAATTTTGAAAACATTGTCATATGTATTATTTGATCTTTTAAGGAGTGCTGCACTGCACCTAGTTTGACGATATTTATTTCATATTTACAGATGGCGCAAACTTGAAACTCCAGGTTGTCATTTGATTTGACCTGGGTTTTAAGTGATGAGACAAGAACTGAACCCCAGCTTGGTTTGGTTCAATTATTTGGTTTTTGAGAGTCCATGAGATACTTATTTTAAATCTTGATGCTCAACCCAGGTTTGTTTTATTCCTGCCACATCCTCTCTGAGGAAAAGTAACAGCTGTACTGACTGAAGCCACCTTCCTTTTTAGTAATTTCAGTGTTATTTCATGTTAAATCAGATGGGAACACTTGTAGTATTAGGGGATCAAAAAGATTTTTAAAGTGAAGTTCTGATAGCCATTGCTTTTACAATTTAGGATTAGATGAATTTTGGGGACACTGATCAGTGAAGTATATTTTTGCTAAACACTTTCTTATAATTGGTCTTGTAGATCGTAAATCTGCTTCTGATCAAATAGAATTTTTTGTAATTTTATATTTGAGGGTTTGGGGTTTTGTATTTTTGAAAAAGGAAGGAGTATTTGAAAGCTGTTTCTGTTCTTGGACTCTGGCATCGTCAGCACAGCCAGCTTCACATAAAGTCCTATTTCTATGCTGGGCATACTTCACTCAAAAGTATGAGCCACGGATTGCACTAAAAATCCCTTTCATACCATACTGTTCTAATGTAAAGGTTTTGCATCACCGACTTGAATGATGGTCAGACGCAAAGACACGGGAACCAAGTGGACCTGGTGTCTCAGAATCTGACTCCTTGCCTGGCAGGGTGGGTTGTGTCTATCGTTATTCACTGCCTTACTTTTTCTCATCCTGACATTTCTGATCTATGATGTGTGGCTCCAGAGTCATGAAATTAAAAACAAACATGACTCATTAGGACCTGCACCAGCCAAATGAGCACTTGCTCCACATGGGCGCTCACTCACAGCCCCTCTTCCTTGTTTCCCAAGTCCCTGATGAGACAGCCCTCACTGACTGGCCCTGTTTCCCCCCAGGGACCACCCTCCCACCCACTGTATATTTGTTTCTGATCCTGCCACCACTACCTCAAAGGAACATAATGTCAGTGTGGCTTATTGTTGATGTTGTTAATTAACCTATATTTGTTTCTGTTTGTAATTTATAAATATCTCTCAGGAGAAACTTTGAGGAGAGCTTCCAATTTCTCTTGAAACTTTTACCTACTGAATTCTAGCATCTAGCAAGTGGATTTTACCTACAGCCATTTTTACTCTGTCATACTATAATGGTGATTTTTTAATTTTCCTCATCCCTTCTACATTTAGTAGTTAGAATTCTGTGAGGAAAAGTTGCTTCCCTGTATTTTTATTCAGTAATTTATTTTATCAGGATGGATTTGTGGCATGGGCTGTAATTCAACACGACCATTACTTATTTTAGAATTGTTCCAGCTCTGGCCACTGGGAGTCCTTTCATGTTGGTTCCTATGCCTTTTCAACCAGACCCCATCCTTTTCTGAACAGTTGTAATTTTTCCTTAATCTCTCCTTTCAACTCCAGGAAAACCCTGTAATTTCTTCATGATAATTTCTACCTCACCACACTACCTTGTGAAATCTTCTTTCCCCGGGATCATAGCTTTACTCACGCCCTTGTCAGTCTGCCATTTCATTTCTTCCTTCACCATTTTTGCTAAATCTCCATACTACTTCAATTATTATTTAATACACTTTCTTTCAATTGTGTCATCTCTGTTTTTTTAAACTTCAGTATATCTACCTAAAAAGGAAAATTTTAGATCAACTCAAAGTGTCTTACCCACACCGTAATCAGATTTTCCTTGTCATTTCTGAGATGTCCTTTTATAGCTGACTTGTTTGAATCTGGATCCAAATGTGCTCCATTGATTGCATTAGGTTGTCTGATTTCAAGTTCCTCTTAATCTAAAGCAATCTCCTCTCACTTTTTCTTAATGCCTTATGTGACCCCAAGAATAATGTAGAAATATATTTCCCCCCTCTCTCCACCCAATTCCTAATATAGCTAACAGTTTTTATATTCTTTATATTAAGGTTTAACTTTTTAAATTTAGAAGCACTCATTTTTTAATTTATTTTTAATTCTGATAAATCCATGACAAAATTAAGTGGAGTCACATTATTGTGCAGTGGATACTCAGGACTTTTTCATCTTGAAAAACTCAAATTCTGTATCCATTAAACAATAACTCCCCATTTCCCCCTCCCTCCAGCCATGGCAACCATCATTCTAGCTCTCTTTTTTTTTTTTAAGCTTTGTGTGATTATGCAAGTAGTATTGGCAGAAACAAGGTCAGTTGTCCTGTGGAATGTCCCCCTTTCTAAATGTGTCCGTTTGCTTGCTGTGGTATCCTGAATTTGTCCCTCTCTCTGTATTTTCTCTAAGTGGAAGTTAACGCTAAACTCTGGAGAATTTAATTTGATTCATCTTCAGCTGCTTTGGCAAGTATACCTCGTAGGTGGTTTTGTGTACTTTATATCATATCCCATCAAGCTTTTTGCCCTTCCCAAAGGTCTAGGCTCTTGAAGTCATTCTCCAAGCCACTGCACCATTCACAGGCAGAAAGGTTTCAGAGTTTTCACCATCTGTGGACTCTTCATGATCCATCTGCATGTTCCTTCTTTATCACCTCTTCTAGACTTTTCTTTATGTGCCTCCCTCCATTACTCCATCCTGATCTTTAGATATTTGGATTAAGAGGTGATGGAGACTCCTTGAGGGGGTCTGCTGTGGGCCATTTGTCGAGGGCCCTGGCCAAGGCTTCTTAAGAGGCCTTAACTCCAGAAAGCCAGGGAACATCAGACTTGACTCTCTTCCGATGCTTCTTTCATACCACAGATGGCAGCGGCGACAGCATGGATAGTTAACTCTGCCGGTCATCCCTGGACTAGTGGGAATTTATGGAATAAGCACAAGCCACTGCCTCCATACTTTACAAGCTGAACTCGAGCTGCCTGTGGTGGCAGGTGCCTCAGCCTGTTCTCTCTCACCTTGCTGCTTTTCTTCCTGCCGTTCTAGTGGGCCCCCAAGACAATGCTATTCTTCCTGGCTTTTCCCAACCAGTTCCTAGTACATCAGGCAGTTTGGGCACTGCTCTTACACTCAGGTTAATGTTTTTTAAATTTAGAAACACTCATGTTTTAAGCTTTCTTTGATTATGCAAGTAATACATATCTGTTCAAGACAATTAGAAAATACTATCATCTTTGAGGTTTTGGATTTTTGTTTTTTAATACTTGTATTTTCCTGTCTTAGATATACTTGCTGCTGAAAGAGGTATACACCGTTCAGACATTTTTTCCTGTGTGTAGGTTTATATAGATTTTTAAATAAAATACATACTATTTTAAAAGTTGAAATTTTTCTTCTAATATATCATGAACATCTTCTTACATATATTCCCCAGTTTCATCTTTCAGGACTGCCTGATACTTGATTGCATAGATGTGGCCTAGTTTATTTCACTAGACTTCTAGGGTTGGAAACTGGGGATACTGTTCTTTATCTCTCTTTTTTTTATTCCATCGTGAACCTTTTAAAAATTTGTTTTTATTTAGTTATAATTAACATACTGTATTATATGAGGATGGGGGGATAGACCAGAAAGTTGCAGGGGATTAAGAAGTACAAACTTCCAGCTATAAAAGAAGTCACAGGAATGTAATGTACAAATAGGGAATATAGTCAGTAATATTGTGACAGCTCTGTGGTGGCAGATGGTAAGTGGGCTCATTGTGGCGATTGTTTGGTAATGTATGAGAATACTCACTCGCTGTGTTGTACACCCGACACTCACCTCTTATGTGTGCACTGCTTCCGCTTTACCTCCTGAGTCTTGGAATCTCACCGCAACTGGCTGTGATGTCTTTGCACGTGGTTGTGTTCCCCACGGAGAAGTTCCAGCAAGGCTTTGGAAGCACTTGAAGGCTTTGGAAGCATTCCTGGCCTTCTCTGCTCAATGTCTAAAAGATTTTTAGATTTTTTTTTCTCTTGGGAGCAACTAAACTACTTAACTCTCCCCTATACTCACTTTCTCCAAGAAGAATTTGCACTCTTAACCCCCCTTAGGGAATAAGAGGCCTGATGTCAGGCCTAGAAAGATCCACAGATGAAGTAGTTTGTTCAGACCCTCATTTAACCAGTTGTGTTAGGTTTACTTTCCTCATTAAATAGTATTAAGCATATTAAATAAAATTTGAGAAGCACAGCAGGCTAATAAACTACGCCGGGGTGCTCTCATCAGAGCACACAGCCAGGACCATGCCTGTGTTCACTGGGTGAGGACCCCTTGGCAGGGCAGGGAGAGCATGGGCTTTGGAACCAGGCAGACCTGAAGCCAGAGCCAGCCCCCTCCTCAGAAGCTGATTAACCTCGCTTTCTTAAGAATTGCGGTGACGGTGCCTCCCGCTGGGGCTCTTGAAAAGCCTGGAGCTCCTCTGTGCAACAGAGCCTAACAGTGCCTGGTACATAGCAGGCACTCAGGGGGTGCTTTTCTCTTAGTGATTGCTGATAAACCACAGCCGTACATCAGACACAGCCACATCTTATCATATTTTAGTATTCACTGTACTTAACAATTTTTTTTCCTTTGAGTAAATATTTTTCATATAATTACAGATTTAAAGTTCTCTTTTTCTTACTAATTTGTAATGACAATTTAAAAATGACAGTGATGAAAAGGTTCGATTAACAGATCATAGAGCATTGTATTTGTAGTTGCTTGCTTAAGATAGATTTCCAAAAAGTGGTATTACCAGATGAGACGTGAAGAGCATTTCTGTGGTTCTCAAAAGATAGCGCAGAATTTGTTTCCCGAGGGGCAGCACTCACAGCCGCCAGCTAAGGGCAGGGCGGGAGGAGGGTGGGCAGGGATGTGCATAGCTAATCAGTCACACTGGCCCTGAACTTGAAGACTGGCCCACACCTTTCTCAGCATTTGCAAAGAAATGTCTTTGCCACGCCTGGTATAAATAAGGATGTGAACAACTTTGCCAGCACTGGATATTCATTACTTAAACCAACAAAATGTTTTCTTGTCTGATAAGCCCAAAAAGTGATTCTTGCTAACTCATGGATTCCTTCCCGCCTGTGTATGCTTTTCAACTTCTCTCTGTATAATCTCGGCCTTTGGTCCATTTTACTATTGTGTCTTTGTGCCTTTTTTTTTTTTTTTTTTTTACTGATTTGCACGAACTGCTTTTTCCTTTTTTTCAAGTATGCATTTCTGAAGGATTCCTGCTGTTCATTTGAGAGCAGTACTTGACTCATTAAAAACAATTTCAATTTTATGAAAAGGTAGATCTCTCTCTCTGCCTTGCCGTCCCCGCCCCCCCCCCCCCCACTCCAATGCACCATAAACACCATTAACATTTTGGTCATTTTGGTTTGTTTTCTCATAATTTTTTTTTTGGCTGCATATACTGCATGCGGGATCTTAGTTTCCCAAACAGGGATTGAACTTGAGCCCCCCTGTGTTGGGAAGCACAGGGTCTTAACCACTGGACCGCCAGGGAAGTCCTCTGTTTTCTGCAAACTAGTACAGCCACTATGGAGAACAGTGTGGAGATTCCTTAAAAAACTGGAAATAGAACTGCCTTATGATCCAGCAACCCCACTGCTGGGCATACACACTGAGGAAACCAGAAGGGAAAGAGACACGTGTACCCCAATGTTCATCGCAGCACTGTTTATAATAGCCAAGACATGGAAGCAACCTAGATGTCCGTCAGCAGATGAATGGATAAGAAAGCTGTGGTACATATACACAATGGAGTATTACTCAGCCATTAAAAAGAATACATTTGAATCAGTTCTAATGAGGTGGATGAAACTGGAGCCTATTATACAGAGTGAAGTAAGCCAGAAGGAAAAACATAAATACAGTATACTAACACATATATATGGAATTTAGAAAGATGGTAACAATAACCCTGTGTACGAGACAGCAAAAGAGACACTGATGTATAGAACAGTCTTATGGACTCTGTGGGAGAGGGAGAGGGTGGGAAGATTTGGGAGAATGGCAATGAAACATGTAAAATATCATGTAGGAAACGAGTTGCCAGTCCAGGTTCGATGCATGATGCTAGATGCTTGGGGCTGGTGCACTGGGACGGCCCAGAGGGATGGTATGGGGAGGGAGGAGGGAGGAGGGTTCGGGATGGGGAACACATGTATACCTGTGGCGGATTCATTTTGATATTTGGCAAAACTAAAACAATTATGTAAAGTTTAAAAATAAAATAAAATTAGAGAAAAAAAAAAATAAATAAAAATAATTACCAGACTACGGAGGTGCTTGCCTCTAGGGAGTAGTGGGGAGGAACTCTGGTTGCCTTGGTACCTCTCCTCTATCTCACCTACTCACACGTGTGGCCGTTTTACTATTTTAAGATGGTCATAGCTTTCATTGAGCTGTGCTCATCCCATGTGTGCATGGCGTGTTTTTTCCATGTAATTGTACACCTCACACACTGCCCTGTCACCCTGGTCAGCCATTTTCCCCTTGTTCACAGCTGCACAGTATGCCCAGAGATTTATCTGTGTGTGTCCCTCCCTCTGTTTGAATGTTTAACTTAGTTCTGTTTTTTCACAATTGTAAAGAATACTGTGATGAACATTTTGGTCCTTAAAATATTTTTCTAAACTTAGGATTCTTTAAGATTTTGCCAAAGGGGAATTCCTGTATCGGAAGGGGAATGATTGTATTGGAAGGGAAATACTTGTTTAAGGTTCCTAATACACATCTAAGTTTTCCTTCGAAAACATAGCAATTTGCACTGCCACCATTAACTCATGACTATGTTTTCCACACATTCTCGCTAGTATTATGTATTAAGAGTACTTTTCACCTTTGCTAATTTAACAAGGGAAAGGACGTTAATTTTAATTGTGTGTGTTTAGTTTTTAAGGACACTGAATATTTTCCTCTGAGCTTCTTAAGCAGTTATATTTCTTCTCTTTGCATTCATTGTCTGTGTGGCTTTAATATCTTCCAATCAATTTGAGCAGTCTCTTTATTAAAGGATATTATCTGTCTTCATTTTGGCCATAAACATTTTCCTGTTTGTTTGGATAATTTTTTTGTCAAGGTTTCAGTTTTTATATAGCTCAATTCTTCCAATATCTTTTCTAAACCTAAAAATCTAACCTTCTCTAAAGATTAATGTTTTATTCTGCAGTTTTTATTATATAAAATATACTTTAACTATTACTGAATTTACTTTGAATGTATAATGTGAAAATAAAAACGGTCTCCCGTTAACTGCCCCGACATCAATTTTAGTAAATGACACATCAAGTCATAATATGTTATTTTATAATACAGTTCTATATCTGTATCATCCAAATTGTTTGTTTTGTCACCCTTTACATATCCTAGATCTATATTTTTAACTTGCGTATAGCCTTATGAGTTTTCTGTCATTGCGCCTTTAAAAAGTACATTTATGTGTATGTGTATTTATATGAGAAAGATACGATTGTTACTCTTCTGAATAAAAAATTTGTTTACCAGTTAAAAACAGCTGTTTGATGATTATTGAAGTGAACTTACAAATCAGTTAGGAAGAATTGACCTTGTTACATTTATTGGCATCCAGGAATATGATGTTCTTTTATATATTCAGGCATTCTTATCAACTGGTAAAGCTTTGTGGGTTTTTGTTTTTCTCATAAGTTTTCCTTAGTTATTCCCACATACTGTTGCCATCCTAGGCTCCGTTGTGTAGGCTTTTTCTTGTTTATTATAATTCCTCCAAAAGCCAGCATCCTAGGAATGGGGTTACTATTCCTAGTGTTGCCCCACTGCATGCACTCAAGCTAGCCAAACCCTATGCTTCCAGAAGCAGGTGGGAAGCAGAGATTATCCGAAGGAAAATGCAGGAAAAGCATCGCATTAAGTATGTGAGCACACGTACACACACACATAACTTATAAATACCACCCCCATATCCCGCCCCCAGCCTCAGTTTTGAATCTCTCACTCTGGGTCCAGGGCTGGGGCCCAGGCCATCTGATTATCAGGTCTCCTCTAGGGGGGACCCTGAAAGAGCGAGGAAGTACAGGACCCATTGCCATGATACCTGGCCCACTTCAGCCTTTCAGATAAAAGCCTGGTTTGGATTAGCTGACCATAGGTTTCGTCGTTTGTTTTCTTGGGCTTTGGTTTTTCTTGTGGGGTGGGGCAGGATTGGCCATACCGCATGATTTACGGGATCTTAGTTCTCCCTACCAATTGTAGGAGCCAGCCAGAGCTCCAAAGGGTGGCACCTGACTGGGAAGCACTGTCTCCTGCTTTCTTTTAGTTTCGTTCTATTATAGAATGCAAATCAAAAATTAAGTTTCCAGTTTTAACCACATTTCCATCCTAAAGGAAATCAACCCTCAATATTCATTGGAAGGACTGATGCTGAAGCTACAATACTTTGGCCACCTGATGTGAAGAACAGACTGTCTGGAAAAGACCCTCATGCTGGGAAAGATTGCGGGCAGGAGGAGAAGGGGACAACAGACGATGAGATGGTTGGATGGCATCACCAACTCGATGGACATGAGTTTAGGCAAACTCAGGGAGATAGTGGACAGGGGAGCCTAGCGTGCTGCAGTCCATGATGTCACAATGAGCCAGACATACCTTAGCCGCTAAAAAACAACAGAACAAAAACATTAAGTTGGGGATTCTATTTCTTCAGTGTTAAAAGAGAGACCGGCACATACATATCAACTCAGTGTGGACTTGGCACCTGGGAAGGGGGTCTTACTATCAAAGAAGGACAAGCCCTGGCGACCCAGAAGGAGGGACTTTTAACCTTTATTTTTAACATGGACATTATTTCTGGTCAAGGTGCCCTTTTTCCTAAATAATTGAAGCAGATGTACAATGCATATATGTTAGGCCAAAAAGATGCTATTTTAGTTAGCATGGAATTCAGGTTAACCCATGTATGAGCCGGAATGGCTTTCCCTATGTCTCAATACGTGAAAACTTCTTTTTTTCAACGGCCACAAGGAAAATGTGGGGCCTGTGAGGCTGAGTTTCTGGATACCTCCCCTGTCCTGGGGCTTCCCATGTGGCCCAGTGGTAAACAATCTGCCTGCCAGTGCAGGAGATGCAGGTTTGATGCCTGGGTCGGGAAGAATCCTGGAGGAGGAAATGGCAACCCATTCCAGTCTTCTTGCCTGGAGAATCCCATGGACAGAGAAGCCTGGTTGCTACAGTCCAGGAGGTCTCAAAAAGTCGGAGGCCACTGAGCATGCCCTCACACACAGGAAGGAAACAGAAATCAACCATCCTCTGTAACGTAGACAGGACTGAATTACAGATTGCTATGGCTAGGCTCCTAAAAACCAAACGAAAACAGACAGACAAAGCCGCACATGCATGATTTGTTCTCCCTGGAGGTCTGAACGTCTAATATCTGCAGAGGCTGGGCAAACACACCCAGTGAATTATTTAGTGAATTAGTGAGTCCAGCCAATTGATAGAATAGGGGGTGACCGGGGCTCTGGAGAAATGGGATCTGTTGGAATGAGGCGGCCGCTCCAAGCTCTTGCCAGCTGGTGGTGGTGGACCAAGCATCGCCAGATTCCCTGATACTTTTCAGGCGAACCCGAATTCCAGGTGGTGGTGGTTTTAATTTCTTGACTTGGCAGTTAATTCAAATATAAAGGGCTTCTCAGCTGGTGCTAGCGGTAAAGAACCTGCCCGCCAGTGCAGGAAGACAAGAGAGACTTGGGTTCAATCCCTGGGTTGGGAAGGTCCTAACCAACCAGAGGGAGGAAGAAACGGAAATGGCACTGTGCATGTCAAATGCCCCCCTCCAAGGTTCAATCCTAGCCCAGCCATGCACCCATGCACCACCTGTGTGACGTTAGGCAAGTTGCTTGACCTCTCTGTGCTTTGGTTTCTTTATCTGAAACATGTAGGAATAACAATGTCCCCTCATCCACCATAGAATCATCGTGAGGATTAAGTAAAGTTAGTACAGGTGTGACTGTGGGTAGTGCCTGGTATGTGAAACACTGTGTCTCTATTGTTTTCTCCAAATGGGTGCGTCTGTGTTTCTCAGAACTGCTTGGTAAGGCCTCTGCATGGATATAAATAACAATACCACAAACATCATAATCGGGGACTTCCCTGGGGTCCAGTGGTTAAGAATCCGCCTGCCAATGCAGGGGACCCGGGTTCGATCCCTGGTCTGGGAAGATTCCACATGCTGCGGGGCAGCTGAGCCTGCGCGCTGTAAACTGAAGCCTGTGCGCCCTGGAGCCCGTGCTCTGCAACAAGAGTGAGTTGAGTGTGAGTGAAGTCACTCAGTCGTGTCCGACTCTTTATGACCCCATGGACTGTAGCCTACCATGCTCGTCCGTCCATGGGATTTTCCAGACGAGTACTGGAGTGGGTTGCCATTTCCTTCTCCACTGCCACAAGAGAAACTACCGCCATGAGGATGCCATGTATTGCAACCCTAGAGTAGCCCCCATTCGCTGCAACTAGAGAAGGCCTGTGTGCAGCAAGGAAGACCCAGTGCAGCCAAAAGTAAATAAATAACTTAAGAAACGTCATGATCTGAAGCAGTGGAGGGGAGCAGACACCCTGGATTTGAGCGATTGGCCAATGCGAGACATCAGCATGGCTGCTGAGTGGCACGAAAGCATCGCTTCAGGGGTAGGGTGAGATTTTTTTAGGAACTGCCTCTCCACGAGTGCCACCCACAGTATTTCCACCCCACCAGCTCATAGCTCTGGCTTACATGCCTCCACTCACGGTGGCCTCACTTAGAGCAGCGGTTCTCAGACAAGGATGATCATGCCCCCCACAAAAGGGATCTGTGGCACCATCTGGGGACATTTTTGAGTAGAGACGGGATGTTGGTCAGCATCCTGCAATGCACAGGACCACCACCACAGCAAAGACGGATCCGGCTCCCTAGCAACAGCGGCTTGACCAAGCCTTCCACTTTGACTACTCAGTCTTGAATCCCTGATACTACATCAGCAGAATGATAACCAGGATTTATATATCGTTTTCCAAGACTTCCCCTTCCAATGCAGGGGTTGCAGGTTCGATCCCTGGTTGGGGAGATAAAATCCCACATGCCTTGTGGCCAAAAAAAACCCCATAAAACAGAACCAATATTGTAAAAAAAATTCAATAAAAACTTTTAAAATGGTCCATATTTTTTAAAGACTTTTTTTAAAGTTTTTTAAAATATAAATTTATTTATTTTAATTGGAGGCTAATTACTTTATTGTATTGGTTTTCCCATACATTGACTGCATCCGCGACGGGTGTACATGTGTCCCCCATCCTGAACCTCCCTCCCCATCCCATCCCTCTGGGTCATCCCAGTGCACCAGCCCCCTGTCTCATGCATCAAACCTGGACTGGTGATTTGTTTCACATAAGATAATAACATGTTTCAATGCCATTCTCCCAAACCATCCCACCCTCACCCTCTCCCACAGAGTCTAAAAGACTGTTTTATACATCTGTGTCTCTTTTGCTGTCTCACATACAGGGTTACCATTACCATCTTTCTAAATTCCATATATATGTGTTAGTATACTGTATTGGTATTTTTCTTTCTGGCTTCACTCTGTATAACAGGCTCCAGTTTCATCCACCTCATTAGAACAGATTCAAATGTATTCTTTTTAATAGCTGAGTAATATTCCATTGTGTATATGTACCACAGCTTTCTTATCCATTTGTCTGCTGACGGACATCTAGGTTGCTTCCATGTCCTGGCTATTATAAACAGTGCTGCGATGAACATTGGGGTACACGTGTCTCTTTCAATTTTGGTTTCCTCAGTGTGTATGCCCAGCAGTGGGATTGCTGGATCATAAGGCAGTTCTATTTCCAGTTTTTTAAGGAATCTCTCGCTGTTCTCCATAGTGGCTATACTAGTTTGCATTCCCACCAACAGTGTAAGAGGGTTCCCTTTTCTCCACACTCTCTCCAGCATTTATTGCTTGTAGACTTTTGGATCGCAGCCATTCTGACTGGCATGAAATGGTACCTCATTATGGTTTTGATTTGCATTTCTCTAATAGTGAGTGATGTTGAGCATCTTTTCATGTGTTTGTTAGCCATCTGTATGTCTTCTTTGGAGAAATGTCTGTTTAGTTCTTCGGCCCATTTTTTGACTGGGTCGTTTATTTTTCTGAAATTGAGCTGCATGAGCTGTTTGTATGTTTTTGAGATTAATTCTTTGTCAGTTGCTTCATTTGCTATTATTTTCTCCCATTCTGAAGGCTGTCTTTTCACCTTGCTTATAGTTTCCTTTGTTGTGCAAAAGCTTTTAAGTTTAAGTAGGTCTCATTTGTTTATTTTTGCTTTTATTTCCAATATTCTGGGAGGTGGGTCATAGAGGATCCTGCTGTGATTTATGTTGGAGAGTGTTTTGCCTATGTTTTCCTCTAGGAGTTTTATAGTTTCTGATCTTACGTTTAGATCTTTAATCCATTTTTAGTTTATTTTTGTGTATGGTGTTAGGAAGAGTTCTAGTTTCATTCTTTCACAAGTGGTTTGACACTTTTCCCAGCACCACTTGTTAAAGAGATTGTCTTTTCTCCATTGTATATTCTCGCCTCCTTTGTCAAAGATAAGGTGTCCATATGTGCATGGATTTATCTCTGGGCTTTCTATTTTGTTCCATTGATCTATACTTCTGTCTTTGTGCCAGTACCATACTGTCTTGATGACTGTAGCTTTGTAGTAGAGTCTGAAGTCAGGCAGGTTGATTCCTCCATTTCCCGACTTGTTGGAAAAGCCCCAATCCTGGGAAGGATTGAGGGCAGGAGGAGAAAGGGATGACAGAGGATGAGATGGTTGGATGGCATCACTGACTCACTAGACATGAGTTTGAGCAAGCTCAGGGAGTTGGTGATGGACAGGGAGGCCTGGTGTGCTGCAGTCCATGGGGTCACAAAGAATCGGACACGACTCAGCAACCGAACAACAGTGTAGATAGTAAGTGGCAGTGATGGGGTTCAAACCAGCTGACTATCCCTTATAACCACAGGTTCTACTCATTCTGCTGCCTCTAGTCACCCCAGGTATGAGATGCAACCCACTCAGAAACTTGGAGCAGCCTGACCTACCTAGCTGGGTGTCCTGACGGCTCCCTCCTGGGCATCAGGTGAGGCCAAGCCTCTTCTGGGTGCGGAGCTGGGCTGCTGGGAGGCCAGTTCTTCCAAGGGGATGAGGTGATAGAGAGGCAAGACGCATCCTGGCTCTGGGGTGGAGCCTGCGTTACGAGCTGCGGGCACGGAAGGCAGGGGGTGGGCCAGTGTTGCAGACGTCTGTCGGCGTGTGCTCTGGGACACAGCACCTCCTGTTGCCTATTTCCCATTCGTCTTGGGAATTCATCCAGCGCCACCTCTGGGGACTTTCTGCCCCACAGTGGATGAGAATGAGGTTCTTTGACAAGTAGGGCATCAGTCATGCCTCCTGGTTACAAACCTTTCTAGAATGTTCTGGTAATATCAAAACCCATGATAGTTAATGTTACTGAACATTATTAATACTGGTTATTATCAAGCATAATTTTTCTTCAATGTGCCTTTTTTTTTTTTTGCTTATCATGCTTTGGAGATATTCTCATTAAATAAACATGGATCACACAAAAATACATCTTTCTTTTTGACTGCTGCATAGTACCCCCTACTATGAATGAAAAGTCAATGTAGTCATCCCTATGTTGGTGGATTTTTAGGTTGTTTTCAACACTTTTTTTTTTTCCCCAAGATGAGCAACACTGCTGTTAGCATTCTTGTACTTCTCTAAGACATCTTATGTTTTTCAGAAAATCTTTTTTTAAAATTTTTAAAACCTTTTCATTTTATATTGGCATATAGTCAAATGACAACGCTGTGACAGTTTTAGGTGAACAGCGAAGGGACTCAGTGATGAATATATATGTGTATCCGTTCTCCTCCAAAACCCTGCACCCATTCAGGCTGACACATAACACTGAGCAGAATTCCCTGTGCTATACCGTAAGTCCTTGTTGGTTATTCACTTTAAATATAACCATGTGTACATGTCCATCCCAAATTCCCAATCTATCCCTCCCCCCACACTCAGTAACCGTAAGTTCGTTTTCTACGTCTGTGAGTCTCTTTCTGTTTTGCAAGTAACTTCATTTGTATAATTTCTTTTTAGATTCCACATAGAAGGGATATCATATGAGATCTCTGTTTCTCTGTTTGACTTATTTCACTCAATATGATCATCTCTAGGTCCAACCATGTAGCTGCAAATGGCACTGTTTCATTCTTTTTAGTGGCTGAGTAATATTCCATTGTATGTATGTTCCACATCTTTTTTATCCATTCCTCTGTCAGTGAGCATTCAGGTTGCTTCCATGTCTTGGCTATTGTAAAAATTGCTGCAGTGAACATTGGGGTGCACGTGTCTTTTTGGACCATGTTTTTCTCCAGATATATACCCAGGAGTGGGATTGCAGGGTCATATTTAGTCTTTTAAAGTGATTTTCTTCATGAAGGTTTCTAAGTTCTCACCAAACACAGAAAAATATAATTGTGAGAGATGATGGAGGTGTTAACTGACCTTATTGTTATCACTTTGCAATACATGTGTATATACCTGATACACCTGTATCACATATGCACATATATGTACCAAATTACTACATTGTATACCTTTACATAGTGTTATATGTCAATTATATTGCACTGTGTAGACATATATCTGGAGAAGGAAATGGCAACCCACTCCAGTGTTCTTGCCTGGAGAATCCCAGGGACGGCGGAGCCTAATGGGCTGCCGTCTATGGGGTCACACAGAGTAGGGCGTGACTGAAGCGACTTAGCAGCAGCAGCAGCAGACATACATCTAAATCTCTCTCTCTATATGGAAGTTTGTGGGAAGCTCCATTACAACAGAAAAACTTTGTCCCCTTTGTACAAGGCTCAGTGATGCAGTGTCATCCTAAAACGAATGTCTCTGATTTCAGCCTGCTTCCTGCATCAGAATCTTCGGTAACAAAGTACCTGTGAAGCACAACTGTTCACTCACACATTCTCATGGACAAGTGGAGAGTGGTATGTTTCTCTTTTGAAAACCAGCTTTCTTAGCTTTAAAAAACATATTTAACTCCCCTATCAATGTATTAAATTACTCAGCTATAAAAAGGAACACATTTGAATCAGTTATAATGAGGTGGATGAACCTAGAGCCTATTATACAGAGTGAAGTAAGTCAGAAAGAGAAAAACAAATATATATATATATGGGTCAGGCTTACCTGGTTCAGACGGTAAAGAGTCTGCCAGTAATGCAGGAGACCCGGGTTCCATCCTTGGGTGGGGAAGATCCCCTGGAGAAAGAGAATGGCAACCCACTCCAGTATTCTTGCCTGGAAAGTCCCATGGACGGAGGAACCTGGCGGGCTACAGTCCATGGGGTCACAAAGAGTCAGACATGACTGAGTGACTAACACTGGCTCACCTGAGGCGGAGGCATGTTTGGTCATATATATATAGAGAGAGAGAGAGCGAGCGAGCGCGTGCACGCGCGAGAGTCTAGAAAGATGGTACTGATGAACGTGTTTGCAGGGCAACAAAGGAGGCGCAGACATGGTGAACAGACTCGTGGATGCAGTGGGGAAAGGAGAGGGTGGGACGGCTTGAGAGAGGAGCACTGAAACTTGTACACTACATAAGTAGATAGCCAGTGAGAATTAGCTGTATGAAGCAGGGAGCTCAACCCAGTGCTCCATGATGACCTAGAGGGGTGGGATGTGCTGGGACGTGGGAGGGAGGTTCAAGGGGGAGGGGATATGTGTGTGTGTGTATGTGTGTTTGTGTGTACATATATTTGATTTGTGTTAACGTATGACAGAAACCAACACAACACTATAAAGCAATTATCCTCCAAGTAAAACTTTAAAAAATATTAAATTAGATAGAGGTGATCTTATGACATCCGTTAGACATGCAAGTGGACAGCCTGAGTCGGAGAGGGCTACATGGCACTGGGAGTTAGAGGGGAGGCCCTGGCTTGAGGTATACATTCTAGGGAGCTGTCAACATCTGAATGTCAAATTAAAGCCACGGGTCTGGGTGTTCTCACTCGGGAATCCATTTCTATTAGAGAGTGCACACTCTCTTCAGCATTGCTGTTTGAGCTGATATTAAGTTCAGTGTCTACAGAGAGGTGATGTCACTCGGTTAAGAACACACGATAGAGGCTGATTCCAACGGACCTCAACCAACCTCCCTCTGCACATCCTGGTGTCCAGTGAGACTGCACTCGCTCGCTAACATGAGTTGTAAATTCCATCCGCCCAAGTCAATTTAGCTCATCATAACCACCTATCATTTTACTGCTAAGAAAAGCCTCACATAGTTTAAACCAGTGGCTCCCCAAGGACGAGAACTCTGCTCACAAGCCCAGCGCTGGGAGAGATCCCTCCACCCAGCCATGCAGGGCTGTGTCTACAGCAGGAAGAGCCAAATGGGACTGGTGTAATTGGCCTCTGTTTCACCTCTGATGGCCGCTGAGGACCAGGGCCTCTGAGCTCGTTAGGAACAGGCGAGCAGAGAATGGCCTGGGAGTTGTGAAGAAACTTTTTGATTTGTTGAGCTTGTTAGCAGAGAAGCCAAGGACTTGGCAGGCACTTCTTCCCCAGGGGCAGCAGCTCTGTCTTTGTGTGAGAAAACACATCTCAGAGTTCATAGACAGGAAGAGATTTCCCCCCACATGGCCCAGTGCTGTGGCTTTTTAATCAGAGATATTTAGTCTTTACAAGAAGTAGTTTCCTTTGTAAAATGGACCCACGGGTGAAGATGGAGCCTTGACTGTCTGGTTCCCTGTTTGCATCTTTCGCCACACACCTGATGAAAACTTGTTGAATGACAGTGCCTGAAATGCAGAACTTATTTCTTTTAACTTTTTTTATGGCACAAACTCATTTATTTCTATAATATCCTAGAAATATTTTGTAATATCTGCATAGATATAGTTTTCAGTATTTCATGACAAATTACATTATTACAATTGTCTATATGTTTTGGTTCGATGTAGAAGCTTTATGTATAGTTTTTTTAACTGTTTATTTTATATTGGAGTACAGCTGATGAACAGTGTTGTGACAGTTTCAGGTGAACAGCGAAGGGACTCAGCTGTACATATACATGTGTCCATTCTTCCCCAAACTCCCCTCCCATTCAGGCTCCTGCATAACACTGAGCAGAGTTCCCTGTGCTCTACAGTGGGCCCTTGTTGGTTAGCATTCTGAATATAGCCATGTGTACATGTCCATCCCAAGCTCCCTAACTATCCTTTCCCCCATCCTTGTGCCCTGGAAACTGTAAGTTTGTCCTCTAAGTCTGTGAGTCTGCTTCTGTTTTGTAATTAAGTTTCTGGAATGGTCTTACTTGTTGCTTTGCTGCAGCAGTTCTCAGTGAGGGGTGCCTCTGCTCCCCAGAGAACTTGGCAATGTCTAGAGATGTTCTTTGTTGCCACAGCTGGAAAGAGGGGTTGCTCCTGACCTCTAACGGGCAGAGACCAGGGCGGCTGCTCAGCATCCTGCAATGCACAGGACAGCCCCACCACAACAAAAAATGACCCCACTGAGGATTTCACTAATGCTGCAGCTGAGAAACTCCTGTTTACGTGTCAACATGCACCTCCCTCCATCAGAGAGTAAGGTCCAGGAGTTTTGGCTGAGTTGTTCACTGATGCAGCTCCAGCAAGTAGAACCTTGTCTGAGATGGCAGCAGATGAGCCACTAACATGTACTGAATGGAATGAGTGATAATAACCTCTACCCACCCGCTTCATGGTTTCGCCCCTGCTTCTCCACCTTTGAGACCTTCGCTGAGCGTTTACCCGAAGCAGGCCCTGGCAACACACTGGGCATCTCTGGTGAGCTCACCGTGGCCCCCGCCCCTAAGAAGTCCACTTTCTGGTGGGAGAGACCTGACCCCACCCACCACACACGAGCTCTTTATTTGTAACAAGTGGCATATCTCCTTTCAGAGAAGTGGAACTGGAGATAAAAACCACATCCTGTGTCTCCAGGCATGATGTACCAAACGTGCAGTATTGTTGTCAAATATATATAACCCGAATCTGACAAAATTGATGAAATTCTTCAAAAAACAGACTAAATTCTTTAAAAACTAAATATTGCAATCATGTTGTTGTACAGCAGAAACCAACACAACATTATAAAGCAATTACCCTTCACTTAAAAATACATTTTAATGTTATGTGCCAGCCTGGACGGGGAGGGGAGTTTGGGGGAGAATGGGTACATGTATATGTACGGCTGAGTCCCTTCACTGTTCCCTAAACTGTCACAACACTGTTAATCACCTACACCCCCACACAAAATAAAAAGTTTAAAAATATATATATATTAAAAAAACATTATTTCCGTATTCATATTTCCGTATTCACTCAACCAACAATATGTAAAACTACCTCGTAACTTTAAAAAAAATTACAAAACAAAAGCCTTCCTGGATTAAAAGAAACCAAATTAACATGACAGTTGAATGTGACATGGATCCTTGATCCTATTCTGGGTATTTCATTTTAAAAAATAGGTACAAAAACGTGGGAACAACCAAAGAAATTTTAACATGGTATTAAAATAGTACCACCTTAGATGGTTGAACTGTGTAAATGTGAAGAAAGACGAGTGTGGTTATGAAAGAGAATGCGCTTGTTCTTGGGAGATCCCGCTGAAGTATTTAAGAGTGAAAAGTCATGATACCCGCCACACATTTTCAGTTGGCACCAAAAGGGGATTGTACATGAGAGTGGAGTTTCTCAGTCACGGCCCCTCTGACGTTTGGACTGGGACGATTCTTGTCGCAGGGACTGTCTGTGCGTCGTAGGATGTCCGGCTGTATCCATGGCCTCCACCCACTAGAAGCAGGTCACACACTCCCCAGCTTGTGAAGATAAAAACTGTTTCTTAAAGTTGTCAAATGCCCTCCTACATGGTGGAGGGGACCCCATAGGGAGCAACCTCAGCCAATCAGAATCAGAGAGACGTCGCCTCAGGCCGGAGTCAACTGAGGACCAGTGCTGTGAAAGAAGATAAAGAAGACGCAGAAAAGTGTTAACAACTAAACCGGTGAGACGCACACGGGTGTTTGCTGAACTATTCTTGCGAGGTTTTTGCAAGTTCAAAATTTTTAAATAGCTAAAGCATTGGTTAAGAAGTCTTGGCTGAGGGTCAGTCCCTGATATTGGTTACCATCCTGAGGCAAATTTTTATTACAACACTCCCATTTGATCATGACACACTTCCACTCTCCTCTGCCTTAGGGATGACGTTTAAACTTGGACTCAGGCCTCCCAGGCCCACACTGCTGGGTCCTATTTATCACCCACTTCAGCCCTATGTTCCTTCCTGAAACTGTTCTGCTCCTCTCTGGCAAATTGTCATTTAAAACCCAATCCCTTATGACCCAGCAATCCCACTACTGGGCATACACACCAAGGCAACCAGAATTGAAACAGACACATGTACCCCAATGTTCATCGCAGCACTGTTTATAATAGCCAGGACATGTAAGCAACCTAGATGTCCATCAGCAGATGAATGGATAAGAAAGCTGTGGTACATATACACAATGGAGTATTACTCAGCCATTAAAAAGAATATATTTGAATCGGTTCTAATGAGGTGGATAAAACTGGAGCCTATTATACAGAGTGAAGTAAGCCAGAAACAAAAACACCAATACAGTATACTAACGCATATCTATGGAATTTAGAAAGATGGTAATGATAACCCTGTATGCGAGACAGCAAAAGAGACACAGATGTATAGAACAGTCTTTTACACTCTGTGGGAGAGGGCGAGGGTGGGATGACTTGGGAGAATGGCATTGAAACATGTAGAATATCATATATGAAACGAGTAGCCAGTCCAGGTTCGATGCAGGATACAGGATGCTTGGGGCTGGTGCACTGGGACGACCCAGAGGGATAGTACGGGGAGGGAGGTGGGAGGGGGGTTCAGGATGGGGAATATGTGTACACCCGTGGTGGATTCATGCTGATGTGTGGCAAAACCAATACAATATTGTAAAGTAATTAGCCTCCAATTAAAATAAATAAATTTATATTTTTAAAAAGAATAAATAAATAAATAAAACCCAATCCAACTGAGATATCCTCTGGAGGACAATACGCAAGTTTCCCAAGATGAATCATTAATGAAACCTTCTCGAGGCCCCCACTCCACCCCTCCCTGTGCCGTTTGATTCATGTTGTACAGTAGATGGCTCATCTTACCCTCCTGGGGGCTCTGCATACAAAGATTTCTCTTCTGCTGTTCACGACTCTTCTGAAGGGGACGACAGAGGATGAGGTGGTTGGATGGCCTCATTGACTCAGTGCATATGAGTTTGAGCGAACTCTGAGACAGTGAGGGACAGGGAAGCCTGGCGTGCTGCAATCCATGGGGTTGCAGAGTCAGACACAACTTAGCGACTACATAACAACAACAACACAAACTTCTGGCAAAAAAAACACCTGGGGTCCTCAGTTTGCCTGCCCACAAGGAACTGAATTTCTACCAACTGTTTCACCTTCCCCAAGGGCTGATCAGATCAGATCAGTTGCTCAGTCGTGTCCTACTCTTTGTGACCCCATGAATCGCAGCACGCCAGGCCTCCCTGTCCATCACCAACCCCCGGAGTTCACTGAGACTCATGTCCATCGAGTCAGTGATGCCATCCAGCCATCTCATCCTCTGTCGTCCCCTTCTCCTCCTGCCCTCAATCCCTCCCAGCATCAGAGTCTTTTCCAATGAGTCAACTCTTCGCATGAACTGGCCAAAGTACTGGAGTTTCAGCTTTAGCATCATTCCTTCCAAAGAAATCCCAGGGTTGATCTCCTTCAGAATGGACTGGTTGGATTTCCTTGCAGTCCAAGGGACTCTCAAGAGTCTTCTCCAACACCACAGTTCAAAAGCATCAATTCTTCGGTGCTCAGCCTTCTTCACAGTCCAACTCTCACATCCATACATGACCACAGGAAAAACCATAGCCTTGACTAGACGGACCTTTGTTGGCAAAGTAATGTCTCTGCTTTTGAATATGCTATCTAGGTTGGTCATAACTTTCCTTCCAAGGAGTAAGCGTCTTTTAATTTCATGGCTACAGTCACCATCTGCAGTGATTTTGGAGCCCCCAAAAATAAAGTCTGACACTGTTTCCACTGTTTCCCCATATATTTGCCATGAAGTGATGGGACCAGATGCCATGATCTTCGTTTTCTGAATGTTGAGCTTTAAGCCAACTTTTTCACTCTCCTCTTTCACTTTCATCAAGAGGCTTTTTAGTTCCTCTTCACTTTCTGCCATAAGGGTGGTGTCATCTGCATATCTGAGATTATTGCTATTTCACCTGACAATCTTGATTCCAGCTTGTGTTTCTTCCAGTCCAGCATTTCTCATGATGTACTCTGCATAGAAGTTAAATAAGCAGGGTGACAATATACAGCCTTGACGTACTTCTTTTCCTATTTGGAACCAGTCTGTTGTTCCATGTCCAATTCTAACTGTTGCTTCCTGACCTGCATACAGATTTCTCAAGAGATAGGTCAGGTGGTCTGGTATTCCCATCTCTTTCAGAATTTTCCACAGTTTATGGTGATCCACACAGTCAAAGGCTTTGGCATAGTCAATAAAGCAGAAATAGATGTTTTTCTGGAACTCTTGCTTTTTCCATGATCCAGCGGATGTTGGCAATTTGATCTCTGGTTCCTCTGCCTTTTCTAAAACCAGCTTGAACATCAGGAAGTTCACGGTTCACATATTGCTGAAGCCTGGCTTGGAGAATTTTGAGCATTACTTTACTAGCGTGTGAGATGAGTGCAATTGTGCAGTAGTTTGAGCATTCTATGGCATTGCCTTTCTTTGGGATTGGAATGAAAACTGACCTTTTCCAGTCCTGTGGCCACTGCTGACTTTTCCAAATTTGCTGGCATATTGAGTGCAGCACTTTCACAGCATCATCTTTCAGGATTTGGAATAGCTCAACTGGAATTCCATCACCTCCACTAGCTTTGTTCGTAGTGATGCTTTCTAATGTCCACTTGACTTCACATTCCAGGATGTCTGGCTCTAAGTCAGTGATCACACCATCGTGATTATCTGCGTCATGAAGATCTTTTTTGTACAGTTCTTCTGTGTATTCTTGCCATCTCTTTAATATCTTCTGCTTCTGTTAGGTCCATACCATTTCTGTCCTTTATCAAGCACATCTTTGCATGAAATGTTCCTTTGGTATCTCTGACCACTTCAGTATTCTTGCCTTGAGAACCCCATGAACAGTATGAAAAGGCAAATGATAGGATACTGAAAGAGAAACTCCCCAGGTCAGTAGGTGCCCAATATGCTACTGGAGATCATGGAGAAATAACTCCAGAAAGAATGAAGGGATGGAGCCAAAGCAAAAACAATACCCAGCTGTGCATGTGACTGCTGATAGAAGCAAGGTCCGATGCTGTAAAGAGCAATATTGCATAGGAACCTGGAATGTCAGGTCCATGAATCAAGGCAAATTGGAGGTGGTCAAACAAGAGATGGCCAGAGTGAATGTCGACATTCTAGGAATCAGCGAACCAACGTGGACTGGAATGGGTGAATTTAACTCAGATGACCATTATATCTACTACTGCGGGCAGGAATCCCTCAGAAGAAATGGAGTAGCCATCATGGTCAAAAAAAGAGTCCAAAATGCAGTACTTGGATGCAATCTCAAAAATGACAGAATGATCTCTGTTTGTTTCCAAGGCAATCCATTCAATATCACAGTAATCCAAGTCTATGCCCCAACCAGTAATGCTGAAGAAGCTGAAGTTGAACGGTTCTATGAAGACCTACAAGAGCTTTTAGAACTAACACCCAAAAAAGATGTCCTTTTTATTATAGGGGACTGGAATGCAAAAGTAGGAAGTCAAGAAACACCTGGCTGCTTCTGCTGCTAAGTCGCTTCAGTCGTGTCCAACTCTGCGACCCCATAGACGGCAGCCCACCAGGCTCCGCCGTCCCTGGGATTCTCCAGGCAAGAACACTGGAGTGGGGTGCCATTGCCTTCTCCAAAGAAACACCTGGAGTAACAGGCAAATTTTGCCTTGAAATACGGAATGAAGCAGGGCAAAGACTAATAGAGTTTTGCCAAGAGAATGCGCTGGTCATAACAAACACCCTCTTCCAACAACACAAGAGAAGACTCTATACACGGACATCACCAGGTGGTCAACACCAAAATCAGATTGATTATATTCTTTGCAGCCAAAGATGGAGAAGCTCTATACAGTCAGCAAAAACAAGACCAGGAGCTGACTGGCTCAGACCATGAACTCCTTATTGGCAAATTCAGACTGAAATTGAAGAAAGTAGGGAAAACCACTAGACCATTCAGGTATGACCTAAATCAAATCCCTTATGATTATACAGTAAAAGTGAGAAATAGATTTAAGGGCCTAGATCTGATAGATAGAGTGCCTGATGAACTATGGAATGAGATTCATGACATTGTACAGGAGACGGATCAAGACCATCCCCATGGAAAAGAAATGCAAAAAAGCAAAATGGCTGTCTGGGGAGGCCTTACAAATAGCTGTGAAAAAAAGAGAAGTGAAAAGCAAAGGAGAAAAGGAAAGATATAAACATCTGAATGCAGAGTTCCAAAGAATAGCAAGAAGAGATAAGAAAGCCTTCCTCAGTGATCAATGCAAAGAAATAGAGGAAAACAACAGAATGGGAAAGACTAGAGATCTCTTCAAGAAAATCAGAGATACCAAGGGCTGATAGTTGTCTGTTGTCTTTTAGGTCTCAGGCTTGGGGAACAAAACCAGTGACCCTACATTTTCTGGCTTTCACAGGTGGTCATTACAAGAAGTACATTGGCATACTTATGGCATGTAAAGGGCTTCCCAGGTGGCACTAGCAGCAAAGAACCTGCCTGCCAATGCAGGAGACATAAGAGACGTGGTTCAATCCCTGGGTCAGGAAGATCCCCTGCAGGAGGGCATGGCAACCCACTCCAGTTTTTTTTTTTTTTTTTTTTCTTTTTTACTGAGAAGATATACCTCTTTTCTGGCTATTTTGAATCTTTGCTGCTGTGTAGGGAATTCTCTCCAGCTGCGGTGTGCAGGCCCCTCGTTGCAGCGGCCTCCTCAGCTGTGGGGCACAGAGTCCAGGCACATGGGTTCAGCAGGTGTGGCTTAAGGGCCCCAGAGGGCAGGCTCTGTGGCTATGGCACACGGGCACAGCCGCTTCGCAGCACGTGGGACCCTCCTGGACCGGGGATAGAGCCAGCGTCCCCTGCAGTGCAAGGCGGACTCCCAACCACTGGACCCCCAAGGAAATCCCCTACTCCGGTACTCCTGCCTGGAGAATCCCATGGACAGAGGTGCCTGGTGGGCTATGGTCCATAGGGTCACAAAGAATCAGACACGACTGAAGTGACATGGCAAGGACGCAGGCATGGCCTGTAAAGTGTGCCCACATACAAACCATTTAGGTTCTGATTATCAGTTTATCCATTCACCTACTGTTGCTGCTGTTCTGAATTTGTGTCATTCTAACAGATGTGTGTCTTGTTTTAATATGTATTTCCTTAAGACACAGGATGTGGAGGATATTTTCATATGCTTATTTGGCATCTGTATGCCTTTGGTGAGATGTCTATTAAGTTCTTTTGCCTAGTTTTAAAGTTGGGTGATTGTTTTCCTTATTGAGTATGAAGCATTCTTTGTGTATTTTGGATAGCAGTCCGGTATCAGTGGTGTCTTTTGAGGTATTCCCTTTCAGTCTGTGACTTTTCTTATTCTATGACTCAGGCCACTTTAAAAAAAAATTATTTATTTGGCTGTGATAGGTCTTAGTTGAAGCATTCGAGACCTTTAGTTCTCTGACCAGGAATCAAAGCCGGGCCCCCTGCATTGCGAGTGAGTAGTCACAGCCACTGGACCACCAGGGAAGTCCCCAACTTACACTGCTTTTAGAGACAGCTGACTTCTAGCTGAATGCATTCTTACAGAGACAAGGAGGTATTCTACGTAGGCAAGATATCCAACCGTGGCACCCTGTCCTCCTTTGGCCAAGGGGTGGCCAATTCCTTGTTCCTTCTTCTGCCTCAAGGATGCAAAATGTTTGAATCCAAGTCATTAGAAACATTCCTGAAGAGAGTCATTCAGTCTTGGGGTCCTTGGAGTTGCCGCCATTCTGTGTTGTCTGAGATATAATGATTTGGCTTTTCCATAGATTCAACCAGGCACCTCATAGACTTCCAATAGATTCAATACTTTTGCTGAAGTTAGATTAAGCAATTTACTAACTCGATCAACAACTCTTACTCTAGTGCCTACTATGTGCTAGCCACCATTCTAAGCATGTTGGTATGGACCTAACAGAAGCAGAAGATATTAAGAAGAGGTGTCAAGAATACACAGAACTGTACAAAAAAGATCTTCATGACCAAAATAATCACAATGTTGTGATCACTCATCTAGAGCTAGACATCCTGGAATGTGAAGTCAAGCAGGCCTTAGAAAGCATCACTATGAACAAAGCTAGTGGAGGTGATGGAATTCCAGTTGAGCTATTCCAAATCCTGAAAGATGATGCTGTGAAAGTGCTGCACTCAATATGCCAGCAAAGTTGGAAAAGTCAGCAGTGGCCACAGGACTGGAAAAGGTCAGTTTTCATTCCAATCCCAAAGAAAGGCAATGCCAAAGAATGCTCAAACTACTGCACAATTGCACTCATCTCACACGCTAGTAAAGTAATGCTCAAAATTCTCCAAGCCAGGCTTCAGCAATACGTGAACTGTGAACTTCCAGATATTCAAGCTGGTTTTAGAAAAGGCAGAGGAACCAGAGATCAAATTGCCAACATCCGCTGGATCATGGAAAAAGCAAGAGAGTTATAGAAAAACATCTATTTCTGCTTTATTGACTATGCCAAAGCCTTTGACTGTGTGGATGACAATAAACTGTGGAAAATTCTGAAAGAGATGGAAATACCAGACCACCTGACCTGTCTCTTGAGAAACCTGTATGCAGGTCAGGGAGCAACAGTTAGAACTGGACATGGAACAACAGACTGGTTCCAAATAGGAAAAGGAGTACATCAAGGCTGGATATTGTCACCCTGCTTATTTAACTTCTATGCAGAGTACATCATGAGAAATGCTGGACTGGAAGAAGCACAAGCTGGAATCAAGATTGCTGGGTGAAATATCAATAACCTCAGATATGCAGATGACACCACCCTTATGGTAGAAAGTGAAGAGGAACTAAAAAGCCTCTTGATGAAAGTGAAAGAGGAGAGTGAAAAAGTTGGCTTAAAGCTCAACATTCAGAAAACGAAGATCATGGCATCTGGTCCCATCACTTCATGGCAAATAGATGGGGAAACAGTGGAAACAGTGTCAGACTTTATTTTTTTGGGGCTCCAAAATCACTGCAGATGGTGACTGTAGCCATGAAATTAAAAGACGCTTACTCCTTGGAAGGAAAGTTATGACCAACCTAGATAGCATATTCAAAAGCAGAGACATTACTTTGCCAACAAAGGTCCGTCTAGTCAAGGCTTTGGTTTTTCCAGTAGTCACGTATGGATGTGAGAGTTGGACTGTGAAGAAGGCTGAGCCCTGAAGAATTGATGCTTTTGAACTGTGCTGTTGGAGAAGACTCTTGAGAGTCCCTTGGACTGCAAGGAGATCCAACCAATCCATTGTAAAGGAGATCAGTCTTGGGTGTCCTTTGGAAGGAATGATGCTGAAGCTGAAACTCCAGTACTTTGGCCACTTCATGTGAAGAGTTGACTCATTGGAAAAGTCTCTGATGCTGGGAGGGATTGGGGGCAGGAGGAGAAGGGGACAACAGAGGATGAGATGGTTGGATGGCATCACCGACTTGATGGACGTGAATTTGAGTGAACTCCAGGAGTTGATGATGGACAGGGAGGCCTGGCGTGCTGCTATTCAAAGGGTTGCAAAGAGCTGGACACAACTGAGTGACTGATCTGAACTATGTGCTAGGCACTGTTCTAAGCACTGGGGATACAATAATGAACTACATAAAACAAGGCCCTGTAGTCACAGAGCTTATTACGCTATGGTGGAAAAGTCAGACAGTAAGGAAGTTGCATGAAGTACGTGGCATGTTCAGTGGTGTTCAGTGCAATGGAGGATGTGGTTGGCTTCAGGCATAGCTGGATCCAGCAGCTGCAACAATACTAGACTCTAAAACCTGGCAAGGGGATAGGGAATGCCTGGGTGTTTTGCCTGTTAGCCATGAAATTAAAAGATGCTTGCTCCTTGAAAGAAAAGTTATGACAAACCTAGACAGTTTATTCAAAAGCAAAGATATCACTTTGCCAACAAAGGTCCGATAGTCAAAGCAATGGTTTTTCTGGTAGTCATATATAGATGTGAGAACTAGACCACAAAGAAAGCTGAGCGCCAAAGAATTGATGCTTTTGAACTGTGGTGTTGGAGAAGACTCTTGAGAGTCCCTTGGACTGCAAGGACATCCAACCAGTCCATCCTAAAGGAGATCAGTCCCGGGTGTTCATTGGAAGAACTGATGCTGACGCTGAAACTCCAATGTTTTGGCCACCTGATGCAAAGAGCCAACTCATTGGAAAAGACCCTGATGCTGGGAAAGATTGAGGGCAGGAGGAGAAGCGGCAGCAGAGGATGAGATGGCTGGATGGCATCACCGACTCAATGGACATGAGGTTGAGCAAGCTCCAGGAAACAGTGAAGGAGGGGAGCCTGGCATGCTGCTGTCCATGGGGTCACAGAGAGTCAGACACAACTGAGTGACTGAACAGCAACAACAAGAACCACAGGTTGGTGAAGGGTTTAGAGTCCAAAGAATGCAGGATGACCCAAGGGACCTGAATTTATATGCTGAGTGGCAAAGGACCCAAGGAGTTGAGTCCTGATAGTTTCTACACAGAAAGCAATGGTAAGGTTGAGAGTGTTGGGGTGAGAAGAAAAGGGGGAGGACTTGGAAGGAGTACGTAGAGTTCAGGGGCCCCTCCAGACTTCTGCCAATTGAGATGTGGCAGCCTGGGCTTCCTTTGCTCCTGATAGAGTCGATTTCTGTTTCTTACAATCAAAGACTTCTAACTCACAAACACACTCACACACCCCTGTGCTGTGCCAGGTTCTGCTAGACACTGAGAACACAGGGAAAAATTAGACACAGACCAGTTCCCAGAAAACTGCCGGCCTGTAGGGGCAGCTAGACAGTAAGAAGTCCCCTGCAGGTTACAGGGCACCCACTGGCATCCCAGGTGATGCAGTGGTAAGGGATCTGCCTGCATGCAGGAGACTCGGGTTCCATCCCTGGGTTGGGAAGATCCCCGGAGGAGGGCATGGCAACCCACTCCAGTCTTCTTCTTGCCTGCAGAATCCTACGGACAGAGGAGTCTATCGGGCTACGTCCATGGGGTCATGGAGAGTCGGACACAACTGAGGGACTAACACTTTCACTTCACTGTCAGGGAAGGTAAAGTTTTTATTTTTTCAGTTCAGTTCAGTCACTCAGTCGTGTCCGATTCTTTGCAACACCATTGCCTGCAGCACACCAGGCCTCCCTGTCCATCACTAACTCCCAGAGTTTACCCACACCCATGTCCGTTGAGTCGGTGATGCCATCCAACCACCTCATCCTGTCATCCCCTTCTCCTCTTGCCCTCAATCTTTCCCAGCATCAGGGTATTTTCAAATGAGTCAGCTCTTCGCATCAGGTGGCCAAAGTATTGGAGTTTCAGCTTCAACATCAGTCCTTCCAATGAATATTCAGGACTGATCTCCTTTAGGATGGACTGGTTGGATCTCCTTGCAGTCCAAGGAACTCTCAAGAGTCTTCTCCAGCACCATAGTTCAAAAGCATCAATTCTTCCACACTCAGCTTTCTTTATAGTCCAATTCTCACATCCATACAGTTCACTTCAGTTCAGTTGCTCAGTCATGTCCAACTCTTTGCGACCCCATGAATTGCAGCACGCCAGGCCTCCCTGTCCATCACCAACTCCCAGAGTTTACCCAAACCCATGTCTGTTGAGTCAGTGATGCCATCCAACCACCTCATCCTGTCATCCCCTTCTCCTCCTGCCCCCAATCCCTCCCAGCATCAGAGACTTTTCCAATGAGTCAACTCTTCACATGAAGTGGCCAAAGTACTGGAGTTTGAGCTTTAAGCATCATTCCTTCCAAAGGACACCCAAGACTCATCTCCTTTAGAATGGACTGGTTGGATCTCCTTGCAGTCCAAGGGACTCTCAAGAGTCTTCTCCAACACCACAGTTCAAAAGCATCAATTCTTCAGGGCTCAGCCTTCTTCACAGTCCAACTCTCACATCCATACATGACTACTGGAAAAACCATAGCCTTGACTAGACGAACCTTTGTTGGCAAAGTAATGTCTCTGCTTTTGAATATGCTATCTAGGTTGGTCATAACTTTCCTTCCAAGGAGTAAGCGTCTTTTAATTTCATGGCTACAGTCACCATCTGCAGTGATTTTGGAGCCCCCCAAAAAAAAGTCTGACATGGTTTCCACTGTTTCCGCATCTATTTGCCATGAAATGATGGGACCAGATGCCATGATCTTCGTTTTCTGAATGTTGAGCTTTAAGCCAACTTTTTCACTCTCCTCTTTCACTTTCATCAAGAGGCTTTTTAGTTCCTCTTCACTTTCTGCCATAAGGGTGGTGTCATCTGCATACCTGAGGTTATTGATATTTCACCCAGCAATCTTGATTCCAGCTTGTGCTTCTTCCAGTCCAGCATTTCTCATGATGTACTCTGCATAGAAGTTAAATAAGCAGGGTGACAATATCCAGCCTTGATGTACTCCTTTTCCTATTTGGAACCAGTCTGTTGTTCCATGTCCAGTTCTAACTGTTGCTCCCTGACCTGCATACAGGTTTCTCAAGAGACAGGTCAGGTGGTCTGGTATTTCCATCTCTTTCAAAATTTTCCACAGTTTATTGTCATCCACACAGTCAAAGGCTTTGGCATAGTCAATAAAGCAGAAATAGATGTTTTTCTATAACTCTCTTGCTTTTTCCATGATCCAGCGGATGTTGGCAATTTGATCTCTGGTTCCTCTGCCTTTTCTAAAACCAGCTTGAACATCAGGAAGTTCACAGTTCACGTATTGCTGAAGCCTGGCTTGGAGAATTTTGAGCATTACTTTACTAGCGTGTGAGATGAGTGCAATTATGCGGTAGTTTGAGCATTCTTTGGCATTGCCTTTCTTTGGGATTGGAATGAAAACTGACCTTTTCCAGTCCTGTGGCCACTGCTGACTTTTCCAAATTTGCTGGCATATTGAGTGCAGCACTTTCACAGCATCATCTTTCAGGATTTGGAATAGCTCAACTGGAATTCCATCACCTCCACTGGCTTTGTTCATAGTGATGCTTCTTAAGGCCCACTTGACTTCACATTCCAGGATGTCTGGCTGTAGGTCAGTGATCACACCATCGTGATTATCTTGGTCGTGAAGATCATTTTTGTAAAGTTCTTCTGTGTATTCTTGCCACCACTTCTTAATATCTTCTGCTTCTATTAGGTCCATACAATTTCTGTCCTTTATCGAGCCCATCTTTGCATGAAATGTTCCCTTCATAACTCTAATTTTCTTGAAGAGATCTCTAGTCTTTCCCATTCTGTTGTTTTCCTCTATTCTTTGCACTGAGGAAGGCTTTCTTATCTCTCCTTGCTATTCTTCGGAACTCTGCATTCAGATACTTATATCTTTCCTTTTCTCCTTTGCTTTTCACTTCTCTTCTTTTCACAGCTATTTGTAAGGCCTCCCCAGACAGCCATTTTGCTTTTTTGCATTTCTTTTCCATGGGAATGGTCTTGATCCCTGTCTCCTGTACAATGTCACAAACCTCCATCCATAGTTCATCAGGCACTCTATCTATCAGATCTAGTCCCTTAAATCTATTTCTCACTTTTACTGTATAATCATAAGGGATTTGATTTAGATCATACCTGAATGGTCTAGTGGTTTTCCCCACTTTCTCAATTTCAGTCTGAATTTGCCAATAAGGAGTTCATGATCTGAGCCACAGTCTGCTCCCAGTCTTGTTTTTGCTGACTGTATAGAGCTTCTCCATCTTTGGCTGCAAAGAATATAATCAATCTGATTTCGGTGTTGACCATCTGGTGATGTCCATGTGTAGAGTCTTCTCTTGTGTTGTTGGAAGAGGGTGTTTGTTATGACCAGTGCATTCTCTTGGCAAAACTCTATTAGTCTTTGCCCTGCTTCATTCTGTATTCCAAGGCCAAATTTGCCTGTTACTCCAGGTGTTTCTTGACTTCCTACTTTTGCATTCCAGTCCCCTATAATGAAAAGGACATCTTTTTGGGGTGTTAGTTCTAAAAGGTCTTTTAGGTCTTCATAGAACCGTTCAACTTCAGCTTCTTCAGCTTTACTGGTTGGGGCATAGACTTGGATTACTGTTATATTGAATGGTTTGCCTTGGAAACGAACAGAGATCATTCTGTCGTTTTGAGATTGCATCCAAGTACTGCATTTTGGACTCTTTTGTTGACCATGATGGCTACTCCATTTCTTCTAAGGGATTCCTTCCCATAGTAGTATATATGATGGTCATCTGAGTTAAATTCACCCATTCCAGTCCATTTTAATTTGCTGATTCCTAGAATGTCGACATTCATTCTTGCCATCTGCTGTTTGACCACCTCCAATTTGCCTTGATTCATGAACCTGCCTGCCGGGGTCCAGCCCTGGCTGATCCAGGGTATTCGAAGGAGAGACGGCGTCGGCGGCCTATTTATTTAAATATTCATCAAAGATATAAAGAGTAATAGCATGAGGATAGCTCAGTAGGACAATTTAGTGAAGAAAAGAGGCTGAATAAAATTCCAAAGCAGGGAATTTACGTCACCTACAAAGGCCACAGGTGTCCTCCCGTTCTCCCAAAGGAGAGGAGACACTAAGGCCTCCCTGGTCAGATCTTAGAAGCCCAGGCAAAATTAGTAAGCTTGATGAGCTTCCCCGCCTCAGAGGAAAAGTTCAGCCAGAAGGTGAAAGAAAGAATGACATGGGGAGACCAAGTTTCGGTGAACAAGGCCGGCACTTTATTTTCCAAAGTAGTTTTTATACCTTAAGTTATGCATAGAGGATAATGGGGGAAGGGGTAGAGTCAGCAGTAAGCCAGGCTTTCTTCCTGCAAACTTATCATATGCAAAAGTTTAGGTGATTTGCATCATCTTCTGGCCTGGAGGCCTGTTAACATTTTAAGACCCTTTCTTCAGAAAACTTATTTTTCTCTAAAGGTGATTAGTCAGGCGCCACCCTCCAAAAGCATTAAAGTTGCATTCCTATAGGGCGAAGGTGTGGTGGGCTGTAACAAGAAACAGAATTAACTCAAGGGTCCAAGGTTATAAACATTAAAGCTACTACTTACACCAATTATATTAATCAATACACTGCCAAGGACACAGCAGGTAAGGGATATGGAAACTTAGCAGCAAACATTGGCCCAACAAGTGAAAAACCCTTCACCAATACAATTTCTAATCAATCTTTTAACTACTCAAAGGAATCTGTGTTTAGACAGTTTAGAACATCTCCTGCCTCTCACAGTTGGGAGGTTCTGAACAGTCACATGTGGCCGGAAAAACCTATTCAGGCAGGCTAGAGGACTTCCAAAGGAGTTTGTAGGTTGAAACACTGTCACACCCAGGAATTATTAACTGGAGCTGTAAGCTAACTCTTTTCAGAGAGAGGTAGTGGGGGACAGCCCCCCGTAAAGTCAGAGGTGTAGGTGAAAGCACAAAGCAGAAAGTAGGCAGATTCTGGTTTTGGGGGTAGATGCTCGAGAATTTCCAGGGGGACTCCTGAGGCTCGATCCCGCCTTTGTGTATGCCAGGCCTCCTTCCTCATGACCTTGGCCACGGGCTGAGCTCGCTCCCAGCACCTGACATTCCAGGTTCCTATGCAATATTGCTGTTTACAGCATCGGACCTTGTTTGTATCACCAGTCACATCCACAACTGGGTATTGTTTTTGCTTTGGCGCCATCCCTTCATTCTTTCTGGAGTTATTTCTCCACTGATCTCCAGTAGCATATTGGGCACCTACTGACCTGGGGAGCTCCTCTTTCAGTATCCTATCATTTTGCCTTTTCATACTGTTCATGGGATTCTCAAGGCACGAATACTGAAGTGGTTTGCTATTCCCTTCTCCAGTGGACCACATTCTGTCAGATCTCTCCACCATGACCCGCCCGTCTTGGGTTGCCCCATGGGCATGGCTTAGTTTCATTGAGTTAGACAAGGCTGTGGTCCTAGTGTGATTAGATTGACTAGTTTTCTGTGAGTATGGTTTCAGTGTCTGCCGTCTGATGCCCTCTTGCAACACCTACCGTCTTACTTGGGTTTCTCTTACCCTGGGCGTGGGGTATCTCTTCACGGCTGCTCCAGCAAAGTGCAGCCAATGCTCCTTACCTTGGACGAGGGGTATCTCCTCACCGCCGCCCCTCCTGACCTTGAACGTGGAGTAGCTCCTCTTGGCCCTCATGCACCCGTGCAGCCACCACTCCTTGGATGCTCCACCACATCCATGCATGACTACTGGAAAAACCATAGCCTTGATTAGATGGACCTTTGTTGAGCAAAGTAATGTCTCTGCTTTTGAATATGCTGTCTAAATTGGTCATAACTTTCCTTCCAAGGATTAAGCGTCTTTTAATTTCATGACTGCAATCACCATCTGCAGTGATTTTGGAGCCCAAAAACATAAAGTCAGCCACTGTTTCCCCATCTATTTGCCATGAAGTGACAGGACCAGATGCCATGATCTTAGTTTTCTGAATGTTGAGCTTGAAGCCAACTTTGTCACTTTCCTCTTTCACTTTCGTCAAGAGGCTCTTTAGTTCCTCTTCACTTTCTGCCATATGGTTTCATAAGATTCAAACTTCTTATAAAAAGAAAATATTGGAAACTCCCTGGCCGTCCAGTGGTTAGGACTTGGCACTCTCATTGCCTTGGGCCTGGGTTCAATCCCTGGTCAGAGAGCTAAGACTTTATAAGCTGTGGGCACAGCCCCCGCACCCCCCCCCCCCAAAATTGCTTCGTAATTGCAAGAATTAAAAGTTTCCAGTGTTTTTTATACTTCTCCAACCTTTGTATACTGGTAGGAACTTCATAGCAAGCCCTCAACTGTTAAAGCACCAGGCTATCTCCTAGGCCTTCCCAGGCGGTGCTAGTGGTAAAGAACCCACCTGCCAGTGCAGCAGATGTAAGAGACACGGGTGTGATCCCTGGGTCAGGAAGATCCCCTAGAGGAGGGACACCCACTCCTGTATTGTCACCTGGAGAATCCCATGGACAGAGGAGCCTGGTGGGCTGCAGTCCATGGGGTCTAAGAATCAGACGTGAGAGTCAGACATGACTTAGCGACTAAACCACTACCACCACCAATGTCACTGAACTGTATGCTTATAACCTGGCTCAAATGGTAAATGTTGTTAGGCATATTTTGCCAATTGAAATTCCATTAAGAAAAGAAAAGGGATGATTGGGGTCGGTGATAAAGGAGGCTAGTGGTAGCTTTCCCAAATAATTCAGCCTCAAAAGGTGACTCAGAGGACGTCCCTGGTACTCCAGTGGTTGAGAACCCACGCTTTCATTGCAGAGGGTGCCGGTTCAACCCCTAGTTGGGAAGCTAAGCTCCTGCATGCCGCATAGTGTGGCCAGACCAAAGCAAAGTGAACAGACCAAAAAGAGAAGACTCATATTTCTGCAGGAGGAAAGGAAACAGGGGAGAATATTCCAAGTAAATGGATCAGAATAAGCCAAGATAGCATTATGAAAGGAAACTAGGTGTTCCAGGCCTGGGGAGGCGTCCAAGACTGTGCAAAGAGGTGTATCTAGTTACGGGGACTTATGCAAGGTCATTGCTTGGGTACATATAATGTAAGCTAAAATATCATGCTGAGAAATTCTAAGTTCATACAGAAAACAAAGAGGAGAGTGCTTAAAAGAATCTTACATGTGACCTACTGTATGCCTGCCTTGCATACAAAGTGTCTCTTGACTTGTGCCGAGTGAAGGCAATCTTAGAAGTCTTTCTCAACCTTTAATTCAGTTACTACATTAAAAAAAAAAATCTGCTATAGTGTTTTTTTAAGTGTTAGTCTCTCAATCATGTCTGACTCTTTGTGACACCAAAGACTGTACCTACCAGGCTCATCTGTCCATGGAATTCTCCAGACAAAAATACAGGAGTGGGTTGCCATTTCCTTCTCCAGGGGATCCCCCTGACCTGGGAATCGAACCTGGTTCTCCTGCATTGGCAGGCAGATTCTTTACCTTCTGAGCCACCAAGGAAGCCAGAATTCCCCTATAAGTCCCCACAACTAGCCGAGTCTCCTTCCTCTCCACTTTGCCGATTTCTGGTCCTCATCTAATCCATGTCCACCGCTACTACAGACTTTCAACAGAAGTGAAATCTGTTAGTTTTTGTGTTCCCAGCATACAGATCACGTTCTAGCACACAGTAGGCTATCAATGAATGCTTACTGATATGGCCTAAAGACAGATTGCAAATTAGGGGTGCTTTTGCCTACTTATCTCAAGTCCAATTGAAATTTAGAGGAAAAAAAAAAACTTTCCCATCAGTTCTGTAATTCCACAGAGATCAGGGAAGGGAGGTGTCAGAGAGCCTCAGCTTTGGTTTAAGATGTTTTCCCTGCTGGTCGGCAGGGAGGACAAAGGCACCCTGGCAGTGTCCAGACACACGCAGTTTGGAGGATGTGGTGGGTTATGGTGTGCGGTGGGTCTGCTGGGAACTCCTGCTCAGGACCGAGGTCAGCTCCCCGCACGTTGGCATTATTTCAAGGAGATACCCTTGTCTTCCGATTGCTGAACCCTCTGGCCCCTTCCTGAAAATTCTTTCCCTGAGTGGATGCTCTGGCCATCTCATCACTGAGGCAGAGACATCAAGGAAGGAAGGAGACTTAACTGTATCCATTCTGATAGACTCATCTTACTCGAGATTTTCAGGTAAGGATACCGGGTATTTCATTTGCTGGGGAACAAAGTGAAGGAAATGTAGAGAAGGTAAGACAGGAAATGGTACATACAGACAACTACTCTATGTCAGGTGCTTTGCTGAGTGGCTCCCCTGAATTATCTCCATAAATTCTCTAAATAATCTGATGATATACTTATAAAGAAGAATAAAGAGGCTCTTGATGAGGGTGAAAGAGGAGAGTGAAAAAGCTGGCTTAAAACTCAACATTCAAAAAACTAAGATCATGGCATCTGGTCCCATCACTTCATTGCAAGGATATGGGGGAAAAGTGGAAACGGTGACAGACTGTTTTCTTGGGCTCCAAAAATCACTGCAGATGGTAACTGCAGCCATGAAATTAAAATATGCTAGCTCCTTTGAAGGAAAGCTATGACCAACCTAGACAGCATATTAAAAAGCAGAAACATTACTTTGCCAACAAAGGTCTGTCTAGTCAAAGCAATGGTGTTTCCAGTGGTCACGTATGGACGTGAGAGTTGGACCATAAAGAAGGTTGTGTGTGTTAGTCATTCAGTCATGTCCAACTCTTTGTGACCCAACGGGCTGTAGCCCACCAGGCTTCCCTGCCCATGGGATTTTCCAGGCGAGAATCCGAGAGTGGGTATCCCTTTCCTCCTCCAGAGGAGTCTTCCTGACCCAGGGATTGAAACTGGGTTTCCTGCATTGCAGGTGGAGCTTTATCACCTGAACTACTGAGCACCAAAAAATTGATGCTTTTGAACTGTGCTGTTGGAGAAGTCCCTTGAGAGTCCCTTGGACTGCAAGGAGGTCAAACCGGTTCATCCTAAAGGAGATCAGTCCTGAATGTTCATTGGAAGGACTGATGCTGAAGCTGAATCTCCAGTACTTCGGCCACCTATGTGAAGAGCCAGCTCATTTGAAAAGACCCTGATGCTGGGAAAGACTGAAGGCAAAAGGAGAAAGTGGGTGACAGAGGATGAGATGGTTGGATGGCATCGCCGACTCAATGGACATGAGTTTGAGCAGCTCTGGGAGATAGTGAATGACAGAGGAGCCTGGAGCGCTGCAGTCCATGAGGTTGCAAGGAGGCAGACATAACTTAGCAACTGAACAACAACAAACTTATAATAAATATGGTTCCTGTTTTATGAACGGAGAAACTGAAGTTGCATAAGTAAAAATGATTGATGTGATCCCAGTAAGTGTAGAGAATTTGGAGTTGGACCTCAGGTCCACGTGATTCTGAAGCCTGAAGTCTTTCTGTTGTACCAAGGTGTCACTCAGGCAGCTGGAAAAGGAACAGCTGGGCGGGGAGCTGAGGATCAGGGCTGACGTTCCCACAAAGCTGAGTGACTTGGGTCCACGTCTGGTCACAGCTTTATGTCTCTGCTGGAGCTGTTCCTTCTCCCTGGGTTGCCCATCACTGTATCTGTTTTCTAACTTTCAGAACCCTTCAAGGTTCAGTTAAAATGTCAGAGGTTTCCCCCAGCCCTTCCTTGTGCAAATAGATACCCGTTCATCAAATTTCTGCCCTCTCTTGCTGTGTGCATGGGTGCTTCCTCTGTGAGAATGGGTTACGTGACTAAGCCAGGACTGAAATCCAGTTTGGAGGTCAGAGCAAAGAACAACTTCATGGTTCAGGTTCAAGCACACGCGAGTCATTTCACACGGAGAAGCGGCAGAGTCTAGAGGAATGATCTCTGGCTTCAGGACTAGAGAGACCCAGGTGCGACCCTGAGCAAGTCTCTTCACCTCTCCAAGCTTTAGTTCCCGATCTGCAAAACACAGCACGTAACACTTCACTCACATAATGGTCGCAGCCTGTGTTGGTGAAGTAATGTATATCTATTGAGATTGTTAATTAATAATTATCAATTATTATTCATTATTATTATTTTAATTCATTTATTCACTCAATTACTATTCATTAGTAATAATTAATGAGAGATGATACCTATATTTGGATGGCATACTATTTATTTAGTTTTCATTTTTTGGGGGGGCCACACTGTATGCAGGATTTTAGTTCCCTGACCAGGGGTCAAAGCCACACCCCCTTGCAGTGGAAGCATGCATGAAGCCATAACCACTGGACCACCAAGAAAGCCCCTGGCATACTATTTAATATTAACAGATAGCATCGGTTGTGTGCCCTGTGTCAGAAACCTGATACACGGCAACCCTATGAGTACTCTGTAAGTACTAAGATTATCCCCAACTTGCTAATGAGGTTTTACAAGAACCTGTAGCTTGTCTAAATCTCACGGCTAGTCAGTCATTGTCGTTCAGTTGCTAAGTCGTGTCCAACTCTTTTCGACCCCATGGACACAGCTATTTGGTGGAAGATTGAATGTTCAGATCCAGGTCTATCTGACTTTATTTAATGATGCAGATATTAGATCATCTGAGATGAAGCTAATTAAATGTATCTTCTTTTTTTCCCTTGAAAGTCTATTGAGGGTAGGACAGGTTAGGTAACTCGCCCAAGTTTAGCCAATAAGGGATACTTAGCTAGAAAGCCGGGCTTCCTTGGTGGCTTAGTGGGAAAGAATCTGCCTGCAGTGCAGGAGACCTGGGTTCGAACCCTGGGTCGGGAAGATCCCCTGCAGAAGGAAAAGGGCAATCCACTCCAGTATTCTGGGAAATCCCATGGACAGAGGAGCCTGGCGGGTATAGTCCGTGGGATCACAAAGAGCTGGACACTGCTGAGTGACTAACACACGCACACACTCATAGCAGAGAGAAGTGCTATTAGACAGCCGCGTCTGTTTGTCTTCGTGCCCACTCTGTACTGGGCAGAGTATATGTCGACACTCCCGAGATGTTTCTGGGGTGACATGAGCAGACAAGGCAGGAGTCCTGCCTCAAGGTGTGTATTCTTCCGCCCACACTGTGTCAGCTCCCTTCCATCAACAAACACCAGAACCCGAAGACACACCACCAAGGCCGAGATCAGGTGCGCTCGGCCAACACCCCCATCCTGGGGTTCTACACCTCCCAGAAGATGTGGTGCCCTTAAACCCACCCTTGATCCATCACACATTAAATAAACGTGTACTGAGTACCTGTAACGTACCGGGCAACGTGCTCTTTTGCCAGGCCTCCAGGGTAGAGTTCTGAGTGAGAGAGACCCAGCTCCTTCCCCCAGGCTTACAACCCAGTTGGAGACACACTGAATAACTGAACAAACACACAAGTAATTCAAAATGATAACAGTTGGTTTGTAATACGCGGATAGAAAATAAAGACACACGGTTTGATAGAGAATTTTTTAAGGAAGACTTATCTGAAGACAAGACATTGAAAAATTATGCCAAAGATGTCTAGGATTCCCAGAAATGGGAAAAGCAGGAAGGGGGAGAAAGTGTTCCAGACAAAAGGGACTACATGTGGGAATTCTTTAAGGCTGGCGGGACCTTGCAACATTTGAGGAAATGGAAGTGTCCCTGTAGGGCTTTGATGGATGGAAGAAGAGGAACCATGACGTGAGTTAAAACTGATACAGCCACTGAGAAAACAGTATGGCGGTTCCTTAAAAAACTAAAAATAGAGCCACCGTATGACCCAGCAATCCCACTCCTGGGCATATACCCAGAGAAAAACAATTCAAAATACATGTGCACCCCCCATTGTTCACTGTAGCAACAGGCGCTACATGGAAGCTACAAGTGTCTGTCCACAGAAGAATGGATAAGGAAGATGTGGTGCACGCACACAGATGGACTGGTACTCGGTCATAAAAAGGAATGAAAGAGGGTCATTTGTAGAGATGGGGCTGAACCTAGAGACTGTTACACAGGGTAAAGCAAGCCAAATATCATATATTAACACAAGTACATGGAATACAGGGGAATGGGACAGATGATCTTATTTGCAAAGCAGAAGTAGAGACAGACATGGATAACAAATGTGGATACCAAAGGGGCGTGTGGAGTGGTGGGGTAGGAGGAGCTGGGAGACTGGGAATGACACATATCCACTATTGATACTGTGCGTAAAGAGATGAGTGACGAGAACCCACTGTATAGCGCGGGGAACTCTACTCAGTGCTCTGTGGAGACCTGACTGGGAAGCACGTCCAAGCGGCAGGGAGTGTCTGTACACGCATGGCTGATTCACTTTGTTGTACGGTAGAAAATAACACAGCACTGTAAGGCGAGTCTACTCCAAAACAAAATTAATTTTGAAAAAGCCCTCTCCACCGCCCCCCCCCCCCAAAAGACCTGAAGCAACTGGCAAAGTTTGATGCGGAACATGAGGTTTATTCTAAGAATAACTGGGGAGAGATTAAAAGCTTTAACCAGAGGAGTGACCCTAGAGGACGGTGCTTTTCAAAGGCTCCATTAGCTACTTCTTGGAGCATTGTAGCAGCAAGAATGGAATCAGGGAGGCCAGAGAAGAGGGTGTCTCATTTACCCAAGCGGCATGATGGCTTGCATCTGGGTGAGGCAAGGTGTACAGAGACAGCTTTGTGAACTACTTTGCAGTGTGTTTTGTGCTTAGATGGAGAGGTCCCTAGAGTCGGGCAACGTGACGAGGGTCCAGGAATTCGTCTTGCTGGGCTTGTCCACGAGCCCAGAAACAAGGGAAGTCCTGTTTGCCGTCTTCCTGCCCCTCTACCTGCTGACCCTCCTGGAGAACGCCCTCATCGTCTTCCTCGTCTGCAGCCACACCGAGCTCCACAAGCCCATGTACTTCTTCCTGGGCAACCTCAGCTGCCTGGAGATGTGCTACGTGTCGGTGACCATGCCCAGCCTGCTCGCGGGGCTGTGGATGGGACCCTACCACGTGCCCTTCCCAGCCTGCATGACCCAACTCTTCTTCTTCATCGCCCTCATCTGCACAGAGTGCACCCTTCTGGCCTCCATGGCCTATGACCGCTACGTGGCCATCTGCCGCCCACTGCGCTACCCGCTGCTCATGCGGCCCCAGGTCTGCCTGGGCTTGGCCAGGACTTCGTGGCTTGGTGGGCTGCTGGTCTCGGTGGCCAAGACAGCGTGCATCGCCAGCCTGTCCTACTGCGGCCCCAACGTCCTCAACCACTTCTTCTGTGACGTCTCCCCGCTGCTCAACCTGTCCTGCACCCACGTGGCCCTGACCGAGCTGGTGGACTTCCTCTCGGCTATCATCATCCTCTGGGGCTCCCTCCTGGTGGCCATAGCCTCCTATGTGGCCATTGGCAGGGCCGTGCTCCACATGCCATCAGCAGCTGCCCGGTGCAAGGCCTTCTCCACCTGCGCCTCCCACCTGGTGGTGGTGGGCATCTTCTACTCGGCAGCCCTCTTCATCTACGCTCGCCCCAGCCGCATAGAGGCCATGGACCTCAACAAGATGCTGTCGGTTGTCTACACGGTGGCCACGCCCATGTGCAATCCAGTCATCTACTGCCTGCGGAACAGGGAGGTCCAGGCAGCTTTCCGTAGAGCTCTGCGTGGGTCCTGAGGCTGACCAGCTAAGGCATGGTGGAGAACTCAAATTGTCGATACTTGATATTTACACAGCACGCACTTCTTCCTTTGAAAATGTATGATTCAGTGGCTATTTATCACATTCACAATGTTGTGCAACCCATACCATTATCTGACTCCAGGACATTTTCATCACCACCAAGATGAACGGATAAAGAAGATGTGGTACAGATGTGCAATGGAATATTACTCAGCCATGAAAAGGAATGAAATCAGGTCATTTGTCGTGATCTGGATAAACCGAGAGTCTGTCATACAGAGTGAAGTAAATCAGAAAAAGAAAAACAGATATTGTACCTTAATGCATACATATGGAATCTAGAAAAATGGTGCAGATGAGACTATTTCCAGAGGAGGAATAGAGATGCAGATGTAGAGGATGGACTTGTGGGCACAGAGGGGCAAAGGGGAGGGTGGGATGAATGGAGAGAGTAGCACTGACATATGAAAAGCATCCTGAGTAAGACGGGTGGCTGGTGGGAAGGTGCTGTGTGGCACAGGGAGCTCAGCTAAGTGCTCTGGGATGACCTGGTGGAGTGGGGTGCGAGGTGAGAGGTTCAAGAGGGAGCGGATATATGTATACATATGGCTGATCCACGCTGCTGGACAGCAGAAACTAACACAGCTTTGTAAAGCGATTATATTCCAACTTTTTAAACAAGGAATCTGTACACACCAGAAGTCACTCCCAATCCCCTATTCCACCCCCCAGCCCTAAGAAATCATTCATCTTTCTCTCTAATGTGTCTCTAAAATGTGTAATGCCTGATTAGACATTTTGCGTAATTGAAATCAGATAATACGTGGACTTTTAATTGTGGCTTCTTTCATTTAGCATATTTTCAAGGTTTGTGCGTATTGCAGCATGCTTCCGTACTTTATTCCTTTTTATGGTTTCATAATATTCCATTATATTTAGTTTGCTCATTCCTCAGTTGAAAGACACTTGCGTTGTTTTCACTTTTTAGCTGTTAGGGATGGTGCTGCTGTAAACATTTTTATACCACCCTTTCTGTGGAAACACATTTTCTTTTCTCTTGGGTATATGCCTAGGAGTGGAATTGCCGGGCTGTATACTAATGCTAGGGGCTTCCCAGCTGGTGCAAATGGTAAAGAACCTGCCTGCCAATGCAGGAAACATAAGAGATGTGGGTTCGATCCCTGGGGCAAGAAGATCTCCTAGAGAAGGAAATGGCAACCCACTCCAGTATTCTTGCCTGGGAAATCCCATGGACAGAGGAGCCTGGTGGGCTACAGTCCATAGGATCACAAAGATTCGAACACAAATGAAGTGACTTAGCACGCAGCACACACGCTAATGCTATATTTAACTTTTTAAAGAACTGTCAAGCTCTTTCAAAGTGACCGATGTTCTACTTTCAGAATACATGTATGTCAGGGTAAGCAGGGCAATTATAAATGGCAATTTATAGATTAGATCATGCAAATGACCAATGAATCTAATAAATCTCCTTAATACTCAGCAAACATGCTAGTTATGATGTTTACCATCACTGTATCAGATCAGGAAAGATTCAAGAGACTGTTAAGACCTAAAGCTGAGTTGAGGTTGGGGTGTCCCTGGTGGCTCAGACGGTAAAGGATCTGCCTGCAGTGCAAGGGTTCGATCTCTGGATTGGAAAAATCCCCTGGAGAAGGGAATGACAACCCAATACAGTATTCTAACTTGGAGAATTCCATGGGATTCCAGAGGAGCCTGGGAGCCATGGGGGATCACAGAGTCAGACACGACTGAGCAACTAACAGCTGAGCTGGCTTTGAGACGTGCTAATTCCCTCTCATAGACTGCTGGTGGAGGCATAAATTGCTGAAACCCTCTTGGAGAACAAACTGGTATTTGAATTTTGCCTTTGACACTTTGACGCTGAATCTCCACTTCTGCAGATTTCTCACAGGAAGATTAAAACACTGATCTATAAAAATACACGTATGAGAATGATTCTGGTAGCATTCCAGGTTAACGTGCCAGGGATTAAGTGATTTGGTCTAGGACTGGCCACTCACATCATCCCACCCAGGCAGAAAGAGCCTGGAGGACAGAGGGCTGGAAATCTTGGCAAACAGAATCCAAGGCTATTCAAAATCTAGAGCATGAAGATAAAAACGGTAACAGCCATGTCAAAGTGCATGTGCATTCAAAATTTGATAAATATTAGCAAATTGCTTTCCAGAAACAAGGCCTCAATCTACATACCCACAGCTGTCTGGGAGGGTAACTTGCCCCCACGTCCAACCAACACTGCGTTTTCTCAGAGGATTTCCTTTTAAGGTGCTGTGAGCATATTAAAAGATGTTCCGCTACCAGCTTTCATTCCACTACATTGGGTTTCATTTCTTTAGTAGACGTGGAGGTGGAACATTATTCCACAGTTTATTGGCCATTTCTGTTGCCTTTTGGGGGATGGACTATTGGGTAGTAGGCTGCAGTCCATGGGGTCGCTAAGAGTCAGACACAACTGAGCAACTTCACTTTCATGCACTAGAGAAGGAAATGGCAACCCACTCCAGTGTTCTTGCCTGGAGAATCCCAGGGACGGGGGAGCCTGGTGGGCTGCCGTCTTTGGGGTCGCACAGAGTCGGACACGACTGAAGCGACTTAGCAGCAGCAGCATTGGGTTATTTGTGCACAAACAGTCTAGAATGGGTGACAGTGTAGGTCAACTTTTCAAACATGTTTTCTTTAATGGCTGCACCAGGTCTTGGCTGCAGCATGTGGGATCTAGTTGCCTGACCAGGGTTTGAACCCACGCCGCCTACATCGGGAACATTGAGTCTTATCCACTGGAACACCAGAGAAGGCCCTGTAATAGGTCAGTTTCACCCATATCTTTCCCTTTCTTCTCCAGGATAAGTTCCCAAAGTAGAATTAATGAATGCAAGGCCATGCAGACCCTCAAGACTTTTTGTTATTTATTAGTAAACTGCCCTTCTAAAACACACCGACATTAACTCTCACAAACCGCACAAGAACATGGTCAGTTCTCTTGAGGCTCTGTCAGCATGAATTTTTATTACTTAAAATAAAAATAAAAATATGCTAATATGATGAGTAGGTCATTCTACAGAAGTTCATTCTTGGAATTTCTGTTTTCTCTCATAATATGCTTATTTTTTTCAATTATAAAGGTAATCCTAGAAAATTGCAAAATATTCAAATGTATAAAATAGAAAATACAAGTCCTCTGAGGCCTCTCGCCTAAAAACACGGCTAATAACTGATATACACCTTTTCGGATCCCTTTCTAGATATCCTCTAAGACCCTGTGTGAGTATTCAGTTGTGTCTGACTCTTTTGCAACCCCATGGACTGTAGCCCACCAGGCTCCTCTGTCCATGGGATTTCCCAGGCAAGAAAACTGGAGTGGGTTTCCAGTTCCTTCTGCAAGGGATCTTCCCAATCCAGGGATTGAACCCCCATCTCCTGTGCCTTCTGCATTGGTAGGCAGGCTCTTTACCACTGAGGCACTTGGAAAGCCCTTTTTCTAGGCATTATTGTTTTGTTCAGCTAAGTTGTATCTGACTCTGTGACCCCAGGGACTGTAGCACACCAGGCTTCCCTGTCCTTCACCATGTCCCAGAGTTTGCTCAAACTCATGTCCACTGAGTCAGTGATGCCATTCAGCCATCTCACCCTCTGCCACCCCCTTCTCCTCCTGCCTTCACTCTTTCCCCACATCAGGGTCTTTTCCAGTGAGTCCACACTTCGAATCAGGTGGCCAAAGTATTGGAGCTTCAGCTTCAGCATCAGTCCTTTCAGTGAATATTCAGGACTGATTTCCTTTAGGATGGACTAGTTGGATCTCCTTGCAGTCCAAGTGACTCTCAAGAGTCTTCTCCAACACCACATTTCAAAAGCATCAATTCTTTCACACTCAGCCTTCTTTATGGTCCAACTTTCTAGGCAAAATATTAACTTAAATAACTACTACAATTAGTCTATTTATTATTATTGTTTTACAAATCTTTGACATATTTTTATATTGCTTCTTTCATGTTTAACTCAACAACATATCATCTCTCCATGACAGTATCTAGTTTAATCTCTTTAATGAATACATGTGATTTCACACTGTATATATAACATAATTGGCTTCCATGGTAGCTCAGCTGGTAAAGAATCTGCCTGCAATGCAGAAGACCCTGGTTCAATTCCTGGGTCAGGAAGATCCCCTGGAGAAGGGATAGGCTACCCACTCCAGTATTCATGGGCTTTCCTGGGGGCTCAAATGGTAAAGAATCCACCTGCAATGTGGGAGACCTGGATTCGATCCCTAGATTGGGAAGATCCCCTGGAGGCATGGCAACCTGCTCCAGTATTACTGTCTGAAGAAGTCCCATGGACAGAGGAGCCTGGCAGGCTACAGTCCATGGGATCACAAAGAGTTGGACATGAATGAGCGACTAAACACGGCACAGCACAACATATAACGTAACATTTAAATAATTTCATGTTGGTGGGCATTTGCAGTATTTGCAAAAATTTTCAATAAAATAATGTTTATTCCAAATTTCACAATGTAACAATAAAAACTTGTACTTAAGTTTAAATATTACATTATCTTTTTTCAGTGGGCAAGGAGTAAATTTCCATTTCTTGGATTACTGGAAAGGACGCACATTTGGGGGGTAGGTTATCAGCCACCTACGTGTTTCCTTCAAGAATCTGCTTGTTCATGATGATTTTCATTTTGTTTTTCTCTCAAGTTTTCATATGTTTCTCCTTTATTTAAAGAATCCTTTGTATGCTATATTGCAAATACTTCCCTCTGGGTTTCTATTTGGCTTTGGAAGTTGCGTGTGTGTGTGTGTCTGTTTTGGCCGTGAAAGTTTTAAAGTCAGGAGCGGGAGATGTCAGTTCTCACTGAGGAGCCCTTGCAGGGGTGGAAGGTTCTCCGCAGGGCCGCGTGGACCTCCCTGTTCCTAAGGCAGTAGACCACCGGGCTGCAGGCAGGCGTGACCACCGTGTAGATGACTGACAGCAGCTTGTGGAGGTCAGTGGACTCGACGCGGCTGGGGCAGGAATACATGAAGAGGGCTACTGAGTAGAAGATGCCCACCACCACCAGGTGGGAGGCGCAGGTGGAGAAGGCCTTGCGCCGGGCGGTGGCCGAAGGCATGCGGAGCACCGCCACCCCGATGGCCGAGTAGGAGGCCAGGGCGACCAGCAGGGTCCCACAGAAGGTGACGATGGCCGAGAGGAAATCCACCAGCTCGGTCAGGGCCACGTGGGTGCAGGACAGGTTGAGCAGCGGGCAGACGTCACAGAAGAAGTGGTTGAGGACGTTGGGGCTGCAGTAGGACAGGCTGGCGATGCACGCTGTCTTGGCCACCGAGACCAGCAGCCCACCAAGCCATGAAGTCCCGGCCAAGCCCAGGCAGACCTGGGGCCGCATGAGCAGCGGGTAGCGCAGTGGGTGGCAGATGGCCACGTAGCGGTCACAGGCCATGGAGGCCAGGAGGGTACACTTGGTGCTAATGAGGGAGATGAATAAAAAAAGCTGAATCAGGCAGGCTGTGAAGGGCACGTGGTAGGGTCCCGTCCACAGCCCCGCGAGCAGGCTGGGCATGGTCACTGACACGTAGCACATCTCCAGGCAGCTCAGATTGCCCAGGAAGAAGTACATGGGCTTGTGGAGCTCGGTGTGGCTGCAGACGAGGAAGATGATGAGGGCGTTCTCCAGGAGGGTCAGCAGGTAGAGGGGCAGGAAGACGGCAAGCACCACAACCCTCACGCCTTGCCTGGCAGACAGACCCAGCAGGATAAACTCTTGCACTCCAGACATATTGCCCAAGTACAGAGCCCTCTCCATCTAAGTAAGGAAGAAACAGGCTTTTAGAGGCCATAATCCATCAGAAATAAATTGGCCAGCAAGGAAGAGCACATGCAGTTAGGGGCTGTTGAGACAAAGCTGCTTTGCTGTAGCCTGACCATCGTCAGGAGCACAGCAAGGAGCAATTGGGAAACCGCAAAACTGGAAACAGGAAGCTTAACACTGTACTTGCTACATCTGTAATCATAGAGAAGACACTCATCCTGAATGAGCCTGTATTATGGCATCTGTAAAGTGGAGGTCAAAGCTATGGAACCCACAAAATCTTTGGTCCTTACGGATATTAAACATGAAAATAGATGAGAAAGTGCTTTTTAAAGCAAGGCACAATTATTCCTTTACATTTGATGACCTTAAGTGGTGTTTTCTGGATTGGATTTCTTTCTTTTTGTTTTGAAAAATGTGCCAGGACCCCAGAAGTTGTCTGCAGTTTTCAGTAAAGGAAGACTCACAACTCCTTAATGTGAGACACTTCCTTCTCTAAACTGGGTTGGATTTCTAGAGGAAATTTGCCACTGTTTATTAGAGAGAAGGCCCAGCAGTAATGGTTTCTTTTTTTAAAAAAGGACCCATGAGATGGACTTCCCTGGTGGGCAAGTGGTTAAGAATACGCCTGCCGATGCAGGCGTGTTTGATCCCTGGTCTGGGAAGATTCCACACGCCCCCAGGCACCTAAGCCTACAGGCTGCAATGGCTGAAGCCTGCATGCCCTAGAGCGTGTGCGCTGCAACTCAAGAAACCACCGCAATGAGAAGCCCGTGCCCTGCAACTAGAGCGTGGCTCGCCACAACTAGAGAAAAGCCCACGGAGCAACAAAGAAAGGCTCAGAGCAGCCAAACATGAATTAAAAAAAAAAAAAAAAACCAATGATAAGTTTTTTCCCTGAATACTTCTAAAGATGATCCCTTCCAGAAAGAGAGTGTCTTTTATTCTAAGGAAAGAAGCTAAATACGTATGCTGAGAATCTCTTAGGCACTCCCGCACTGTGTGGCATTTCTTTGAACACATGGAGCTCAATGGACTTTCATGACCCTTCAAAAACAGGCATCATTCTACCAATTCATGTACATAACTGAAAGTCATAAGCAGTAAGTAACTTGCGCAAGAGGATGGAGTTATAGAAATAAGGGATCTTTGCCTCTACCATTAATGTTAGGAATTCACTTGGAGTTTTAGGTGACTGAGATATAGAGACGGTGTTATTTGGACTCATTTCTGACTTATCACTTATCATACATTTGAAAAAAGTGTGAAAGTGTTAGTCACTCAGTTGTGTCTGACTCTTTGCTGCTGCATGGACTGCAGCCCGCCAGCCTCCTCTGTCAATGGAATTTTCCAGGCAAGAATACTGGAGGGGGTGCCATTCCCTCTGCCAGGGGATTTTCCTGACCCAGGAATCAAACCCAGGTCTCCTGCATTGCAGGCGGATTCTTTACCATCTGAGCCACCAGGGAAGCCCTAGTCTATGTATTCAGGAGCAAATATTTATTAAGTGTATACTACACATGAGGTGCATGAAATCAACCAGCAAGTGTGTTCAAATTCTCATTCTAGGCAGTGAGGAATAGAGGAGGCCGACAGAAGACAAATACAGAGTTTCAGCAGGTCAGTGCTAAGAAGAGAGCAAAGCAGGACAGTCCGCAAGGTCTGAAGGAGGTTCTTTTAGGACAGGCAGTCGGAGCAAACTTCTTTGAGGTGGGTAGAGACGTTTGAGCTTGTTTTTGACTAATGGGAAGGGATGAGTGAGCACTGAGCTGGCAGAAGAGTATTCTAAGTGGAACGAGAAAAGGCAATTGCCAAAAGCTTAAGTCAGGAAGGAGTTTAGTGTCTTCAAGGAAAAAAAGAAAAGCCAGTGTAGCTGAAAGATAGAGAAGTAAGAGGAAGGGGAGGAAATCAGATTTCTTCCATCTATATGAGCAAAACCTACTTCTCTGTAGTTTCATCTCTCCCCAACACTTTCTAAGCGACTCGTAGTGTTCCCATGTCTGTGTTAAACGCTCCCAGTGAGGAACTTCCTGGTGGTCCAGTGGTTAAGGCGTCTCCTTCCAATGCAAGGGAAGTGGGTTCGATCACTGGCCGGGGAGGTAAGATCCCACACGCCTCACAGCCAAAAAAACCAAAACCTGAAACAGAAGCAGTATTGTAACACATTCCATAAAGGCTTTAAAATGGTCCCCATCAAAAAAAAAAAAAACCTTTAAAAAATTCCCAGTGAAAATTGTTTCCGAGGTAATCAGAATAGTAGACTGGAATAAAACCCTGAAACACACTAAACATACATATAAACTTGATTGATGACATAACTTTATTGAAGATAAGTGAGGAAAAGGATGTACTTGGCAAGAAATGGTTCTCAAACAATTAGTGTACCCATGGAAACTCAACTGGCACTGTGTGACAGCCTAGGGGGTGGGATGGGCTGGGAGGAAGGTTCGGGAGGAAGGGGGCATACATGTGCCCATGGCTGATTGGTGCTGGTGAGCAGTACAAACCAACACAGCACTGTAAGCAATTCACCTTCAATTAAAATAAACACGTTTTTAAAAAAAGAAAAATAAAGAGATGGGAACCCTGCATCACACAACACACGTAGATAATCAGTTTCAGGTGAGCTAAAAAGCACACATGTGAAGTGCGAGGCTGTGAGATCTTAGAAGACAATGCAGAAGCTTGCCTTTATGACATTGTGTGATAGTCACTCAGTCATGTCCAGCTCTTTGCGACCCCATGAACTGTAACCCACCAGGCTCCTCTGTCCATGGGATTCTCCAGGCAAGAATACTGGAGTGGGTTGCCATTCCCTTCTCCAGGGGATCTTCCCAACCCAGGGATCGAACCCTGGTCTCCTGCATCACAGGTAGAGTCTTTACCGTTTGAGCTACAAGGAGATCTCTTTTATGACACTGGGGGTTTAGACTACAATAAGAAGACAGGAAAAAACCTCACACTTTAAAATTTTTAAAATTAGCAGCATTGAAAAATTCTGAACACCACAGATCATTAGAGGAAAATTCACATGCTGGAAAAAACATACTTGCAGTGTACGTAAGTGAGAAGGAAATGCCAGCTCACTCCAGTGTTCCTGCCTGGAGAATCCCACGGACAGAGAAGCCTGGTGGGCTACAGTCCATGGGTTGCAAAAAGTTGGACACGACTGAGTGACTGATACCTTCACCTTCATGTAAAAGTTAGGAGGGATTCTTGTGTAGAGTATACAGAGAAATTGGTCAGTTAATATGCAAAAAAGTTTTTTAGCAGAAAATTGGGCAAAAGTTCTGAATGTATACCTCACCAAAAAATATTAGTCACTCAAAACCTGATTAGGAACCAAAGACACAGAAATTAAAACCAAAATTATGTACCACTTCATACCTGTGGAATTGGGAAAACTATAAACTTCTGAAAATATTAAGATTAACAATGAAAACTTTCATACACTGCCTCTGGGAGTCTGAATTGGTTTGATAACTTCAGAAAACAATTTGTCATTATCAAGTAGGTGTTAAGACATGACTATGCCCCAGAAACTGTTTCCAAGCATATATATATTTCCAGAGTAATGTTCATAGCAACACAATTTTACTAGCAAAAAAGAGAATGTAAACATTCCAAGTATCCAATAATAGAACTGAAAAGTGAATTGTGATCTTTTTCTATAAAGGAGTGCATGCGTGCTAAGTCACTTCAGTCGTGTCTGACTCTTTGCGACCCCGTGGACTGTACCCTGCCAGGCTCCTCTGTCCATGGGATTTTCCAGGCAAGGACAGTGGAGTGGGTTGCCCTCCTCCAGGGGATCTTCCCGGCCCAGGGCTTGAACCCGTATCTCTTTATGTGTCTTGCATTGGCAGGCAGGTTCTTTACCACTAGCGTCACCTGGGAAGCCCCTATAAAGGAGCATGATGTTAGATGTGCTTCTGATTCCCTGAGTACAAGGGACTCACTGCTTTGTTATTTTTATACTGTACTCCTGGGTTGCGTATTTTCTTTTGCATCTACTCACTATTTATACAAAAGTCATGCATAAAAAAGACCTTCTACATGTGTTAAAATTCATGTAACTATACACCAAAATATCAGTTTTATGTATGTTAATTTTTTATTGGCGCATAATGGCTTTACAATGTTGTGTTAGTTTCTGCTGTACCACAGTGTGAATCAGTGGTAAGTGTACACATATCCCTCCCTCCTGAGCCTCCCTCCCCACCCCCGTCCCACCCACCTCCCTGTCATACAGCGACTGCTGCCAGCTACCTACTTTACAGCGCCTTCAGTGCTCCTCTCAGTTCTTCCCACCCTCTCCTTGCCCGGCTATGTCCACAAATCTGCTCTCTGTGTCTGTGTCCTCATTGCTGCCTGCAGATAGGTTCATCAGCCTTCTTTCTAGATTCCATATATACGCCTTAATATACGATATTTGTCTTTCTAATTTTGACTAACTGTAAGGTTCTTAATCTCTCCAAGCCTCATTTACCTATTGCTACTGCTGTTCAGTTGCTCAGGCGTGTCCGACTCTTTTGACCCCATGGACTGTAGCCGGCCAGGCTCCTCTGTCCATGGATTTCTCAAACAAGAATACTGGAGTGGGTTGCCATTCCCTTCTCCAGGGGAGCCTCCCGACCTAGGAACTGAACCCAGGTCTCCTGCATTGCAGGTGGATTCTTTACCACTGAGCCACCTGGGAAGCCCCCAACTTATCTATTACTTAGGATAATAATACTTGCATCAGGAATAAAAAAGATAGTGTATGATGATAGCTTTCATTTATTACCTATCTTTGCATGAAGGAATTTAGGTGCAGCATAATCTAGTGTTTTTACCATGGCCCACAATAAGAAATACATTTCACATTGTGAAACTCAAGTCAAAATCACAAACACAGACAGAGAGAAAGGGAGGGAAATTTAACAACAAACACTTACCCTTACTCTGAGTCCTCTAAAGATTTTCTCTTGTGTTCTGTGCCGTGTGATTTTTATTGCTAGTGTCAACCTAATACACTTATTTTATGAGCCTCAGTAAATATACTGTTGTTCAGGTTAACAGAAGGGCTTTGGAATTAGAATCCGGGTGTAGCCCGGGCTCTCTCTGACTTAAGCTCTCTCTGACAAAAGCTCTGAGCCTCATGTCTTTATCTTCAGTACGGGATAATAACCCTGACTCCTTCAGGTTGCCGTGAGGATTAAGTCCAAAATAGTCTCTGAGGCACCCAGCCAGTGTCTTGCACCCCAAAGAAATCTTGTTAAGAGGAAAGACTTTTTTTTCTGGTAGCAGGCTACCCTCCATGGGACCTCAAAGAGTTGGACACAACTTGGCCGCTGCTGTTGCTGTTATTGTTGTTGAGTCACGAGGTCATGTCCCACTCTTTGTGACCCCCTGGACTGTAGCCCCCCAGGCTCCTTGGTCCATGGGACTTCCTAGGCAAGGATGCTGGAGTGGGTTGCCATTTCTTTCTCCAGGGGATCTTCCCAACCCTGGGATCCAACCACGTCTCCTGCACTGGCAGGCAGATTCTTTACCTCTGAGCCACCTGGGAAGCCTCTATGCCTCTGACTCCCTGCCAAGTAGGTCTACTATCCATCCTGGGATGAAGGGTGCATATTTGGAGGAAGTACTATCAATTTATTGTTTTTTTTATTATTTTTATTTTCCCCTTTTCTGCAATCAAATAAAATAGACTCAGAAGTAGTGTGTTCATAATTCTAGCAGAGCATTTTTTCGTGAGTGGTAAGACCATCAGTCCACATTATGCTGCAGTCGATAAGCAAGAATTGCTTTTATTAGAGGATAATTGCTTTACAGTGTTGCGGTGGTCTTGCAGGACATCACGCAGAATCAGTCACAATTTTGTATATATATATATATATATATATCCTCTCCCTCTTAAGCCTCTCTACTGCCCAAGAAATATTTTTGACAGGACTTCCCTGGTCCAGTGACTAAGACTCCAAGCTTCCAACAAAGGGGGCAGGGGTTTGTTCCCCAGTTGGGGAACTAACATGCATTGCAGCCAAGAAAACCCAAATCATAAAACAGAAGCGATATTGCATCAGATTCAGTAAGCACTTTAAAATGGTCCACATTAAAAAAATCTTTAAATAAATATTTGTATAGTTTCCAGTTGCTGCGGGTACAAACCCTGTGGTCTGAAGAAGTCATATACAAACAAGTGTATACTCTGGACTCCATTTATTTTTTTACTTAAAAAATTATTTATTTTAATTGAAGGTTAATTACTTACCTCCAGTGGTTTTGCCATACATTGACATGAACCAGCCACAGGTGTACATGTGTCCCCCATCATGAACCCCCCTCCCACCTCCTTCCCTATCTCATCCCTCAGGGTCATCCCAGTGCACCAGCCCTGAGCACCCTGTCTCATGCATCGAACTTGGTGATCTATTTCTAATATGGTAATATACATGTTTCAATGCTATTCTCTCAAATCATCCCACCCTCGCCTTCTCCCAGAGTCCAAAACTCTGTTCTTTACATCTATGTCTCTTTTGCTATCTCGCATATAGGGTCATCAATGCCATCTTTCTAAATTCTATATATATGCATTAGTATACTGTATTGGTGTTTTTCTTTCTGACTTACTTCACTCTGTATAATAGGCTCCAGTTTCATCCACCTCATTAGAACTGATTCAAATGTGTTCTTTTTAATGGCTGAGTAATATTCCATTGTGTATATGTACTACAGCTTTCTCATCCATTCGTCTGCCAGTGGACATCTAAGTTGCTTCCATGTCCTAGCTATTGTAAACAGCGCTGCAATGAACACTGGGGTACACGTGTCTCTTTCAATTCTGCTTTGCTTGGTGTGTATGCCCAGCAGTGGGATTGCTGGGTCATAAGGCAGTTCTATTTCCAGTTTTTAAAGGAATCTCCACACTATTCTCCATAGTGGCTATACTAGTTTGCATTCCCACCAACAGTGTAAGAGGGTTCCATTTTCTCCACTCCATCTTCAGCATTTATTGTTTGTAGACTCTTTGATAGCAGACATTCTGACCAGCATGACATGGTACCTCACTGTGGTTTTAATTTGCATTTCTCTGATAATGAGTGATGTTGAGCATCTTTTCATGTGTTTGTTAGCCATCTGTATGTCTTCTTTGGAGAAATGTCTGTTTAGTTCTTTGGCCCATTTTTTGATTGGGTCATTTATTTTTCTGGAATTGAGCTGCATGAGCTGCTTGTATATTTTTGAGATTAATTCTTTGTCAGTTGCTTTGTTTGCTATTATTTTCTCCCATTCTGAAGGCTGTCTTTTCACCTTGATTATAGTTTCCTTTGTTGTGCAAAAGCTTTTAAGTTTAAGTAGGTCCCATTTATTTTTGCTTTTATTTCCATTACTCTGGGAGGTGGGCATAGAGGATCCTGCTGTGATTTATGTCGGAGAGGGTTTTGCCTGTGTTTTCCTCTATGAGTTTTACAGTTTCTTGTCTTACATTTAGATCTTTAGTCCATTTTGAGTTTACTTTTGTGTATGGTGTTAGAAAGTGTTCTAGTTTCATTCTTTCACAAGTGGTTGACCACTTTTCCCAGCACCACTTGTTAAAGAGATTGTCTTTTCTCCATTGTATATTCTCACCACCTTTGTCAAAGATAAGGTGTCCATAGGTGCATGAATTTATCTCTGGGCTTTCTATTTTGCTCCATTGATCTATACTTCTGTCTTTGTGCCAGTACCATACTGTCTTGATGATTGTAGCTTTGTAGTACAGTCTGAAGTCAGGCAGGTTGATTCCTCCAGTTCCATTCTTCTTTCTCAAGATTACTTTGGCTATTCAAGGTTTTTTGTATTTCCACACAAATTGTGAAATTATTTGTTCTAGTTATGTGAAAAATACCATTGGTGGCTTGATAGGGAGTTCATTGAATCTATAGATTGCTTGGGGTAGTATACTCATTTTCACTATATTGAATCTTCTGATTCATGAACACGGTATATTTCTCCATCTATTTCTGTCATCTTTGATTTCTTTCACCAGTGTTTTATAATTTTCTATGTATAGGTCTTTTGTTTTTTCAGTTAGATTTATTCCTAAGTATTTTATACTTTTTGTCACAATGGTGAATGGAATTATTTCCTTAATTTCTCTGTTTTCTCGTTATTAGTGTATAGGAATGCAAGGGATTTCTGTGTGTTAGTTTTATATCCTGCAAGTTTACTATATTCATTGATTAGCTCCAGTAATTTTCTGGTGGAGTCTTTAGGGTTTTCTATGCAGAGGATCATGTCATCTGCAAACAGTGAGTTTTACTTCTTCTTTCCCAATCTGGATTCATTTCTTTTTCTTCTCTGATTGCTGTGGCTAAAACTTCCAAAACTATGTTGAATAGTAGTGGTGAGAATGGGCACCCTTGTGTTGTTCCTGACTTTAGGGGAAATGCTTTCAGTTTTTCACCATTGAGGATAATGTTTGCTGTGGGTTTATCATATATGGCTTTTATTATGTTGAGGTATGTTCCTTCTATGCCTGCTTTCTGGAGGTTGCTTTTTTTTTTATCATAAATGGATGTTGAATTTTGTAAAAGGCTTTCTCTGCATCTATTGAGATAATCATATGGTTTTTATCTTTCAATTTATTAATGTTGTGTATCACATTGATTGATTTGTGAATATTGAAGAATCCTTGCATCCCTGGGATAAAGCCCACTTGGTCATGGTGTATGATCTTTTTAATGTGTTGTTGGATTCTGTTTGCTAGAATTTTGTTAAGGATTTTTGCATCTATGTTCATCAGTGATATTGGCCTATAGTTTTCCCTTTTTGTGGCATCTTTGTCTGGTTTTGGTATTAGGGTGTTAGTGGCCTCATAGAATGAGTTTGGAAGTTTACCTTCCTCTGCAATTTTCTGGAAGAGTTTGAGTAGGATAGGTGTTAGCTCTTCTCTAAATTTTTGGTAGAATTCACCTGTGAAGCCATCTGGTCCTGGGCTTTTGTTTGTTGGAAGATTTTTGATTACAGTTTCAATTTCCATGCTCATCATGGGTCTGTTAAGATTTTCTATTTCTTCCTGGTTCAGTTTTGGAAGGTTATACTTTTGTAAGAATTCGTCCATTTCTTCCAAGTTGTCCATTTTATTGGCATATAGTTGCTGATAGTAGTCTCTTATGATCCTTTGTATTTCTGTGTTGTCTGTTGTGATTTCTCCATTTTCATTTCTAATTTTCTTGATTTGATTCTTCTCCTTTTTTCTTGATGAGTCTGCCTAATGGTTTGTCTATTTTATTTATCTTCTCAAAGAACCAGCTTTTAGTTTTGTTGCTTTTTGATATAGTTTCCTTTGTTTCTTTTTCATTTATTTCTGCCCTAAATTTTATGATTTCTTTCCTTCTACTAACCCTGGGGTTCTTCGTTTCTTCTTTTTGTAGTTGCTTTAGGTGTAAAGTTAGGTTATTTATTTTATTTTTCTCTTATTTCATGAGTTAAGCTTGTATTGCTATAAACCTTCCCCTTAGCACTGCTTTTACTGAATCCCATAGGTTTTGGGTTGTTGTGTTTCCATTTTCATTTGTTTCTATGCATATTTTTATTTCATTTTTTATTTCTTCTGTGATTTGTTGGTTATTCAGAAGCATGTTGTTTAGCCTCCATATGTTTGTATTTTTAATAATCTTTTTCCTGTAACTGACATCTAATCTTACCACATTGTGATCAGAAAAGATGCTTGAAGTGATTTCAACTTTTTTAAATTTACCAAGGTTTTAAAATTTTATTTATTTATTTTAATTGGAGGCTAATTACAATATTGTAGTGGTTTTTGGCCTACATTGACATGAATCAGCCATGGGTGTACATGTGTCCCCCATCCTAAACCCTCTTCCCACCTCCCTCCTCATCCCATCCCTCAGGGTCATCCCAGTGCACCAGCCCTGAGCACCCTGTCTCATGCATCGAACCTGCATATTTCACATATGGTAATATACATGTTTCAATGCTATTCTCTCAAATAATCCCACCCTCGCCTTCTCCCACAGAGTCCAAAAGTCTGTTCTTTACATCTGTGTCTCTTCTGCTGTCTCGTATATAGGGTCACCATTACCATCTTTCTAAATTCCATATATATGTGTTAATATACTGTATTGGTGTTTTTCTTTCTGACTTACTTCACTCTGTATGATAGGCTCCAGTTTCATCCACCTCATTAGAACTGATTCAAATACATTCTTTTTAATAGCTGAGTAATATTCCATTGTGTATATGTACCACAGCTTTCTCATCCATTCATTTGCCAATGGACATCTAGGTTGCTTCCATGTCTGGACTCCATTTATATGAAATTCTAGCACAGGTAAGAACTAATTGATGATTAAAAAAAAAAAGCCAAAGTGATTACCTCTGACAGAACTAACAGAAAAGGGGCACAAGGGAACTTTGGGGGCAAAAAATGCCCTTTATATTGATGGAGGTGGTGATATACACATTTGTCAAAAAAAATATTGACTTGAACATTTAATATTTGTGCATATCACTGTACATAAATTTTATATACAGACAGCTGAAAACAAATATTAAGCACTAGTTAATAGAGTTGATTTTCAAAGAGGTATAGGTTAGAAGTCAGTTAATTCCTCTGCTCCAAACTGCAAAATAATATCCTTGTTCTTAGGAAATAAACACTAAAGCGTATATGAGTAAAAAGGCACAATGTCTCTAAACCATGTTCAAATCATTTTGAAAGAAATAAATGGAGGTGATGGGGAGAAAAAGGGGGTAAGCAAATGGAGGAATATACAATTTGTGACAGCACCACATCAAATATATTAGAGTGTTAAGCACCCTTGCAACTTTTCTGTAAGTCTGAAATTATATCAAAATAATGGTCAACAAAGAAAGAATGAAACTAACAAAACCCATAGTTGTTTGTCATGATTTTTATTTAGCATATGTATCTCAGCCATATTTGCACATCAAACATAAAAATCTATCTCCTGGGACTCCCTGGTAGTCCAGAGGTTGAGACTCTGTCTTCCAATGCAGTGGCCACAGGTTGGATCCCTGGTGAGGGGACTAAGGTCCCACCTACTGCAGAGTGTGGTCAAAAATTTTTTTTGAGAGAATATTAAAAATCTGTTTCTATTCATTTTATAGCCCAGTGTTCACTTCAGATGAATGCAGTATAATGTATTTTATCCATTCACTTTTGATGGACACTTAGGTTGTTTCTGTTTTTTTATTACAAAGATGTAAAGAATATCATTGTATGTATTATCTATTTCTACATGTCAGAACATACAGAAAGACTGGGGAGATATTTGTCAGTTTTCTAGGAATAAACTGATGGGGTTGTTAAACCTGCATTTCTCCCTTTACTAGTAAATTTAAGCATCTAGTCATGTGAGTTGCCAGTCAATGACAGCTCATCTTTGATGACCTGCTTTCTTGTGGACACTGCTCACTTTTCAAAGGGTAATTCAGAGTTTGCTATTGATTGCTATAATAATCAATCAATAGCAATCAGTATATATTGAAAAGTATATATTGATTGCTAATGTCTACTAGGTGGGAAATCTATTTCTCCAGCATTTTACTTGCCTTTGATATTATGGCATTTGGAATCATGAAACATTTAAATTAAAACACGTTGTTCTTCAGTCCCTAGATTTGTTGGACTCTCTGAGACCCCATGGACTATAGCCCCCCGGGTTCCTCTATCCTCCACTATCTTCCAGAGCTTGCTCAAATTCATGTACATTGAGTGGGTGATGCTAGCTATCCATCTCATCCTCTGGAACCCCCTTCTCCTTTTGCCTGCAATCTTTCCCAGCATCAGGGTCTTTTCCAGTGAGTCAACACTTTGCATCAGGTGGCCAAAGTATTAGAGCTTCAGCTTCAGTCCTTCCAATGAATATTCAGGTTTGATTTCCTTTAGGATGGACTAGTTGGATCTCCTTGCAGTGCAAGGGACTCTCAGATGATACCACTCTAAAGGCAAAAAGTGAGGAGGAACTAAAGAGCCTCTTGATGAGGGTGATACAGGAGAGTGAAAAAGTTGCCTTCATTCGGGACATGAGGAGGGGTCTAACTTCCCAAGGCCAGGATCAAGTCCAGCGGAGAGTTCTGAGCAGGGCTGCATGGACCTCCCTGTTCCGCAGGCAGTAGATGACCGGATTGCACATGGGCGTGGCCACCGTGTAGACGACGGACAGCAGCTTGTTGAGGTCCATGGATCTGATGCGGCTGGGGCGGCAGTAGATGAAGAGGGCTGCCAAGTAGAAGATGCCCACCACCACCAGGTGGGAGGCGCAGGTGGAGAAGGCCTTGTGCCGGGCGGCGGCCGAAGGCATGCGGAGCACCGTTACCCCGATGGCCGAGTAGGAGGCCAGGGAGACAAGCAGCGTCCCGCAGAAGATGACGATGGCGGAGAGGAAGTCCACCAGCTCGGTCAGGGCCACGTGGGTGCAGGACAGGTTGAGCAGCGGGGAGACGTCACAGAAGAAGTGGTTGAGGACGTTGGGGCCGCAGTAGGACAGGCTGGCGATGCACGCTGTCTTGGCCACCGAGACCAGCAGCCCACCAAGCCACGAAGTCCCGGCCAAGCCCAGGCAGACCTGGGGCCGCATGAGCAGCGGGTAGTGCAGTGGGCGGCAGATGGCCACGTAGCGGTCACAGGCCATGGAGGCCAGGAGGGTGCACTCTGTGCAGATGAGGACGATGAAGAAGAAGAGTTGGGTCATGCAGGCTGTGAAGGGCACATGGTAGGGTCCCATCCAAAGCCCCGCGAGCAGGCTGGGCATGGTCACCGACACGTAGCACATCTCCAGGCAGCTGAGGTTGCCCAGGAAGAAGTACATGGGCTTGTGGAGCTCGGTGTGGCTGCAGACGAGGAAGACGATGAGGGCGTTCTCCAGGAGGGTCAGCAGGTAGAGGGTCAGGAAGATGGCAAACAGGACTTCCCTTGTTTCTGGGCTTGTAGACAAGCCCAGCAAGATGAATTCCTGGACCCTCGTCATGTTGCCCAACTCCAGGGACCTCTCCATCTGCAGAGAGACAAAGTTTATCGACATCCTGATTCCTGCAAAGACACATAGTATACAATATTGGGAATATGTTCACAGTGTATTGGGAACTCAGACACTGGCAAACCCAAATTCTCTTGGAAATGGGCTGTTATGAAGAGAGATGCTGTAGATTTGTGAGCCAGAAAGCAGGCATAGAAGGAACATACCTCAACATAATAAAAGCCATATATGATAAACCCACAGCAAACATTATCCTGAATGGTGAAAAACTGAAAGCATTTCCCCTAAAGTCAGGAACAACACAAAGGTGCCCATTCTCACTACTACTATTCAACATAGTTTTGGAAGTTTTAGCCACAGCAATCAGAGAAGAAAAAGAAATAAAAGGAATCCAGATTGGAAAAGAAGAAGTAAAACTCACTGTTTGCAGATGACATGATCCTCTGCATAGAAAACCCTAAAGACTCCACCAGAAAATTACTGGAGCTAATCAATGAATATAGTAAACTTGCAGGATATAAAATTAATACGCAGAAATCCCTTGCATTCCTATACACTAACAATGAGAAAACAGAAAGAGAAATTAAGGAAATAATTCCATTCACCATTGCTACAAAAAGAATAAAATACTTAGGAATAAATGTACATAAAGAAACGAAAGACCTATATATAGAAAACTATAAACACTGGTGGAAGAATCAAAGAGGACACAAATGATGGAGGAATATGAAAATGCATATACTACCCAAAGCAATCTATAGATTCAGTGCAATCCCTATCAAGCTACCAATGGTATTTTTCACATAACTAGAACAAATAATTTCACAATTTGTGTGGAAATACAAAAAAAAAAACCTCAAATAGCCAAAGTAATCTTGAGAAAGAAGAATGGAACTGGAGGATTCAACCTGCCTGACTTCAGACTATACTACAAAGCTACAGTCATCAAGACAGTATGGTACTGGCACAAAGACAGAAGTATAGATCAATGGAACAAAATAGAAAGCCCAGAGATAAATCCAGGCACCTATGGACACCTTATCTTTGACAAAGGAGGTGAGAATATACAATGGAGAAAAGACAATCTCTTTAACAAGTGGTGCTGGGAAAACTGGTCAACCACTGTAAAAGAATGAAACTAGAACACTTTCTAACACCATACACAAAAATAAACTCAAAATGGATTAAAGATCTAAACCTAAGACCAGAAACTATAAAACTCCTAGAGGAGAACATAGGCAAAACACTCTCCGACATAAATCACAGCAGGATCCTCTATGCCCACCTCCCAGAATATTGGAAATAAAAGCAAAAATAAACAAATGGGACCTAATTAAACTTAAAAGCTTTTGCACAACAAAGGAAACTATAATCAAGGTGAAAAGACAGCCTTCAGAATGGGAGAAAATAATAGCAAATGAAGCAACTGACAAAGAATTAATCTCAAAAATATACAAGCAGCTCACAGTTCAATACCAGAAAAATAAATGACCCAATCAAAAAATGGGCGAAAGAACTAAACAGACATTTCTCCAAAGAAGACATACAGATGGCTAACAAATACATGAAAAGATGCTCAACATCACTCACTATCAGAGAAATGCAAATCAAAACCACAAAGATGTACCATCTCATGCTGGTCAGAATGGCTGCTATCAAAGAGTCTACAAACAATAAATGCTGGAGAGGGTGTGGAGAAAAGGGAACCCTCTTACACTGTTGGGAATGCAAACGAGTATAGTCACTATGGAGAACAGTGTGGAGATTCCTTAAAAAACTGGAAATAGAACTGCCATATGACCCAGAAATCCCACTGCTGGGCATACACACTGAGGAAACCAGAATTGAAAGAGACACGTGTACCCCAGTGTTCATTGCAGCACTGTTTATAATAGCCAGGACATGGAAGCAACCTAGATGTCCATTGGCAGACGAATGGATGAGAAAGCTGTAGTACATATACACAATGGAATATTACTCAGCTATTAAAAAGAACACATTTGAATCAGTTCTAATGAGGTGGATGAGACTGGAACCTATTATACAGAGTGAAGTAAGTCAGAAAGAAAAATACCAATACAGTATACTAAAGCATATATATGGAATTTAGAAAGATGGTAACTATGACCCTATATGCAAGATAGCAAAAGAGATACAGATGTAAAGAACAGACTTTTGGACTCTGTGGGAGAAGGTGAGGGTGGGATTATCTGAGAGAGTAGCATTAAAACATGTATATTATCATATGTGAAATAGATTGCCAGTCCAGGTTCGATGCATGAGACAGGGTGCTCAGGGCTGGTGCACTGGGATGACCCTGAGGGATGGGATGGGGAGGGAGGTGGGAGGGGCGTTCAGGATGGGGAATACATGTACACCCATGGCTGATTCATGTCAAAAGATGGCAAAAAACCAGTACAATGTTGTAAAGTAATTAGCCTCCAATTAAAATAAATAAATCAATTTAAAAAATAAAATAAAATACTCTTTCCACCTTAAAAAAAAACTCTGCCAACAGTAAACTGTGGAGAGGTTTTGGGGAAAAATGAATTCTCCTATATTGATGCTGGCAATGTAAATTAACAGCCAGAACAGAGGACAGCATGGAGATTTCTTAAACAAGGGGAAAGTGAATAAAATTACATCTCTCCCTAACCTTATACAGAAAAGAAACTCCAAATATATTAAAGAGCTAAATGGAGGGATGTATACTCTAAACTTCTTGAGGAAAATATGGGCAGAACAGGTTTAAAATCAATCACAGCAACTTCTTGGTTTCACTCTTAGAAAAATGAAAAATAACAAAACTCAATAAAAGTAACCTCAAAAGCTTTTCCACAGCAAGGGAAACTCTGAAAGAAAAAGACAACCCTCAAATGGGGGAAAATGGTTATGACAAAATTTAAGAACAATTTATTCATCTCGAAACAAACAAATAGTTCATTCAGCTTAGTATCATAAAACAGTCAACTCAATAGAAAAACAGGCCAGAGGTATAAATAGACCTTTGTCTTAAAAAGGCATCCAAATGGCCATAAAGCCCATGAGAGATGCTCAGTGTCACTGTTAGAGAAATGGCAATCAAAACCGCAGCAACGTTTCAACTTACACTGTTCAGAATGGCCATCCTCCGAAAGATCTGCAAAGATTCAGTGCTGCCGAGGGTGAGGGGAACAGGGAGTCTGCCTACAGTGTGGGCACGGAGGGAAATGGGTGGGTGCAGCCAGGAAGGAAAACAGTGTGGAGGTTCCTTAAAACAGTAAATATAGAACCACCACACGATCTGGCAAGCCCACCCCTTGCCTTAGATCCAGAGAAAATCATAATGTAAATGATACTTGCAACTCTATTTTCAAGGCAGCACTATTGACAATATTTAATAGACTGCTGCTAAGTCACTTCAGTCGTGTCCGACTCTGTGCGACCCCAGAGACGGCAGCCCACCAGGCTCCCCGGTCCCTGGGATTCTCCAGGCAAGAACACTGGAGTGGGTTGCCATTTCCTTCTCCAATGCATGAAAGGGAAAAGTGAAAGTGAAGTCGCTCAGTAGTGCCCGACAGCAACCCCATGGACTGCAGCCTACCAAGCTCCTCCATCCATGGGATTTTCCAGACAAGAGTACTGGAGTGGGGTGCCATTGCCTTTTCCAAATTAATAGACAGCATCAACCAAAATGTCTATCAATAGAAAAATGAAGAGTAACCGGTCTGTCTACAAATGGACTTAGAAAACCCATTTATGATAATTAAAATAAAAGGTAGAGGAAGGGAGACATTAAGAGGTTGGGATTAACACATACACACTATCTATAATCAAAGATAATCCAGAAGGACCTACTGACTAGCAGGAGGAAGTCTACTGAACACACTGAGAGAACCTATATGAGAAAAGACCCCGAGAAAGAACAGAGTAGATATACATCTGTGAGAACTGAATCAAGTTCCTGTAAACCCAAAACAAACAGAACAACAGAAATGAAATTTAAATACAATTATGTAAAGTTTAAAAAAAAAAAGAAATGAAATTTACTCCAAAGGGGGAAAAAAAACTAAATTACTAAAAAAAAAAAAACACACACCAAAAAACCATGTGGCACAAGAATTTAAAACATCTCTTAACTGGGCTCTTCATATTCACCAGCCAGGAGGGCAAAGGGAGAATACAGTTGTCCTCAAAAAAGATGGAGAAAGATTCAAAACAGGGCAGATGGTAAAAGGCCACTCTGGAGAGGTCAGTTTTACTCAACTGCTTAAAAAAAAAATTAGTGGAAAAATTTCACCTCCTGAAATCATATAGAAATGCAAACCAAAATTATAATGAGGTTTCACCTCTCTCCGACCACCGACCAGAAACGCTAAATACAGAGCCACTACCTGTCCAGCCAGCCCACTCCTTGCCTTAGATCCCAGGATAATCATAATTTTAAATGATATTTGCACCCCTATTTTCAGGGCAGCACTACTGACAATGTCGAGTCTCAACCTATTTCAGCTGAAAATGACACCTAAAAGTTGAAGCATCAAAACCTCTGTCTCCAGACCGAGCACTCCCCATGGCTTGGTTTTCTAAATTTAACTGGTTCCTTAGGCTCCCTCCTGGCTCAGATGGTGAAGAATCTGCCTGCAATGCAGGAGACCCGGGTTCGATCCCTGAGTCAGGAAGATCCCCTGGAGGAGGAAATGGCAACCCACTCCAGGATTCTTGCCTGGAGAATTCCATGGACAGGGAAGCCTGGCAGACTACAGTCCATGGGGGTCATCAAAAGTCAAACATGACTGAGCAGCTAACACTTTCAAGAATACATGATGAAGAAGAAAGATACAGTCTGTATCTGCAGGGTGCTGACATGTGAGAAAAATAGATGAAGAAAAAAGCCAATAAAAGGCAAGGCCATTTTAAGGGATTAAGGTTGTGGTGAAGTGCATGAAGGGCCCTGAGATAAGGCATTGGGGATTACAAAAGCTAAAATGGCCGACGGTGTAACACATGAGCTGAGAGAGCCCCACATGGGGAAAGGTAGGGATGGCATTCTGAGCAAAGGAATCACAATTGCAAATGTGAAGTGTCTCACGTCCTTCAACCACTTGCCGTGGACCCAGCCTTCCCAGCCCTTCTCCATAGCGACCACTGTTTTGCACAACACTAAGTGATCCCGTGAACAGAAGACGGTGTGCAGGGAGCCACTTGGCCGTTCTCTCTCCGACCAACACCAGCCAGATGATGCTCAAAATTGCAGCTGCCATATTCGGTCCCAAGACCTTATGTGGCCTGACAACCGTCACTTCAGTGTTCTTACCTGTGATCAGAGGCAGTCTCTCTCCCTCCTTTCTCATTAGTGATAGGCATTGTGTTTTACCACTTACTCTTATAATACATCTCATGGTTAAAAAAAATCAAGTCACTCTAACCGCTGACACCTTGTCCTTAGACCTTCTTTAGAGGCAACCACCTGACCAGGCTCTTGGGGGATCCCCAAGAAATAGAGCTTGGTTCTGTTTTTGCTTTCTTTGTTTGGCTGTGCTAGGTCCTTGCTGTGGCATCCAGGCTTCTCTTGCTGTGGAGCTTGGGCTTCCTGGCCCCAAGTCATGTGAGCTCAGTTCCCCGACCAGGCATCGAACCCATGTCCCCTACATTGGAAAGCAGATTCTTTACCACTGGACCACGGGAGAGGTCCCAAGAAATAGATCTTGTCATCACCATCGTTTGTAGGTGTGTGGCCCCGATAAACATGAAGAGCAACATACTAGACATACATTCTGCATCCTGAATGTTCACTAATAGCATGTCTTGAAGCTGATTCTGTATCAGCCTGGAGCTGACCTCATCCCTTTAAAAGCTGCAGGATAGTTTCTGGTGTGGTGGCGTCGTAACCACCAATTCCACAGGAGGTATCTCCCAAGTTGTCCCAAGACATGGTGAAGATCCTGGTGTGAGCAGGTCTGATCTGTCTGTTCAGCCCTCAGATCCCAGCACAGCGTCTGGGGGTGACGACTGTGGTGTGATGAAGGTGAGTGAACCAACAGGGAGCGCTAACAGGTAGCTTGAGTGCAAAGACGACAGAGCAGTTGGGCTTCACCCTCTAGGTAACGTGCATGCAGGGAGAAGAAACCTCTGGTGGAGGTTTTGGATTTATTTAACAAACACTGGGGCTTCCCTGGTGGCACGGCAGTAAAGACTCTGCCTGCCGATGAAGGAGACACATGTTCAATCCCTGGTCTGGGAAGACCCCACCTGCCACAGAGTAACTAAGCCCCCGTGGCCCAGTAATGGAACCTGTGCTCTAGAGCCCAGGAACTGCAAACTACCAAAGCCCCAGCACCCGCGAGCCCATGCTCTGCAACAGGAGAAGCCCCTGCAGTGAGAAGCCGTGCACCACACCTGAGAGTAGCCCCTGCTCGTCGCAACTACAGAAAGTCCGAGCACAGCAACAAAGAGCCAGCACAGCCGAAAATAAAGGAAGAACTGTTTAAGAAACGCCGATGCTGATGAACACGGTCCCACGGTTATTGAGTGCTTCCTGTACGCCAGCTCCAGCAGCAGGAACGTCCGTGTGTTAACTTGTGTATTCTTCACAAAACCGCATAGGATTGAGAACTTCTAACAGTAGCTGTTGGGAAAAGATTGCATCGGGCCCTTGAAGGGAATGTGTCCATTTCAGTGGGCTTCAGAGTTATAGGTGGAAACAGACTTTACTAAACAAAGTCTGAATTCCAAGATAACTTCCGAGAATTTGATGGGGGGTGGGTAATCTGGCTACGTTAGTTCTGACCATGAGGGACGTGACCCTAGAGGACGCTGTTTGAACAGAGACGTAGAGGGTGTGAGGGTCCATATGTGCACAGAGCTGAGGGGAGCAGCCCCGCGGGCAGAAAGGACAGCGAGTGCCAAGAGCCTAGGATGAGAGAGGTGGCAGTTACCATGGGTCCTCAGGAGGTTTTGAAGCTGGGCTCAGTGGGCAAATATTCTACAGGGATGTAAGATACAGAGCCCAAAGTTTCACACGTATGCAGACCTAATTTAGACGTCGGGTACGTCTGGCAATTGTAGAGGCTGGACAAGGATTCAGTAGCCATCATGAAGATTACAATTAGCTGGGCTGCGGTGTTCTCGACTACAGATGTATCATGCCCATTTATTCACACTTCCCGGAGCTCTTATGTTTATGCTCAACAAATGTTTTTGTTTAGTTGCTCAGTCATATCCAACTGTTTTGGGACCCCATGGGCTGTAGCCCCCCAGGCTCCTCTGTCCATGGGATTCTCCAGGCAAGAATCCTGGAGTGGGTCGCCATTCTCTTCTCCAGGCGATCTTCCCGACCCAGGGATCAAACCCATGTCTCCTACACTGTAGGCAGATTCTTTACCACTGAGCCACCTGGGAAGCCCACGCTCAATGAATAGCACTGTTTATAATTGTTCATAGAGCCGTTAGGCTTTGTAAATTGTTCATGCATGTGCAACCTGTTTGTCTAGGAAAAACACATTGAAATATGACTGGAAGCACGTTTGAGGCCGTTTGCATTAACTCTCTTTAAGAAGAGTTTAGAGTATATTGAGACACTGACATCTAGAATGCATGAACTTCCCTGTTAGAAGCTTCATCTTTGTCTCCTGGGGCTTCTGTTTATCTCTGAAGAAAACAGAAATGTTCCATCTGCTAATCATATCTACTGAAGGAATATCACATCTTCAGGGTAACTCAGACTTAGAAATTGTGGCAATTATTAACAAAATAAACGAATCCACTTTAGACCACAACAGAGAGGAGCAGAAGATGAGGATGGAGAGGTAGGGAAGGAACAGTCAGCACGAGACCTTGGGAAATCAGGCTTTTACAGTCGTCTGTCGTGAGTAGCAACCCTCCCTAACTTAGGACTTCAGGTTAACCAAAATGCCCACAGGTAATTTACAGAAAAACTATAAACACACCCAACAAAGCCTCACGTTAGTATCCTGAATCCCGGAACTAGTATTCAGAGAGTATTCCATCCCCCCAAATATTTTTATTCATGGATTGTTTTTAACATCTATGCTAGTTTGGAAGGAAACATAATGTTTAATAAGAACTCACTCTCAGAAGAATTCAGGCCACAGTGTTTTCTGCCTCCGTTGCCTCCTTGCATATTCTACTTAACATCTTCAAGCCTGTTTTGTTCCTCAAATTAAAAGTAATTACTGACCCCTTGACCAATACAATGTCTATGCTGTAGAAAAAGGGGCAGTAGTGTGTGGCAGTTAAGCTTGGCCTCAGAGTTTAAACGCAGAACTGGTTTCAAATTCTATTGTCCCGAATGAAACTTGGACTTTCTCTCACTGGAAAGCTCTTTTTTCTTTTTCTACCTTTTTAGCCATGCCACATGGCACGTGGGATCTTAGTTCCCCCACCAGGGATCAGACCCACGCCCCCTGCAGTGGAAGCGCGTTGTCTTAACCACTGGGCCACCAAGGACGTCACAGAAAACTGACTCCCGCCTGGTAGAAATCTTTGATAGTATTTTGTTTTTTTTTTTTACTTTTTACCTTGTATTGGGGTATAGTCGATTAACAGTGCTGTTGTTTCAGGTGAACAGCAGAGACTCGACCATACATATATATGTATCGATTCTCCCCCCAGAAAGCCCCTTCCCTCTTGAACATTTATGAAGTAAGGGCTTTGTGCAAAGAAGCAGTGCAGCACGCGTGGTAGATGTAAGGACACGGATGAACCTGGGTTTTAGCCTCAAAGCATTCGAGAAATTTCCATCGTGTAACTCTAGAAATGTTACTTAATCCATTAACACCGCCTCTGTACTTTGGGAGCTATGGTCTTTCCCTCATCACTAATAAATTATATATACTAGCAGACACCACATGCAAGACCTCTGGGGATGGCAGGACATGGTGGTCCGGAGCAAGGACTTTGAAGTCAGACCGACACGAGTAACAAGATATCTCTTGGTCTCTCCTGGTGGCTCAGTGATAAAGAATCCACCTGTCAGTGCAGGAGACAGGGGTTCGATTCCCGGTCCAGGAGGCTCCCACGTGCTAAGCCCATGAGCCATAGCTACTGAGCCTGTGCTCAGCGCCCAGGAGCCGCAAAGAGAGAAGCCCAGGCACCGTAACTAGAGGATGGCCCCCACTCACCACAGCCAGAGGAAAAGCCCTCGAAGCAGTGGAGACCCAGCATGGCCAAAAAGAGGGGGAGAAACCCAGGATATCTCTCTATACTGATGGTCTCGTCTTCAACAAGCCAGTGGACCCATCTGTGCCTTGTGAATTAACATGCGATATGGAGCTAACCCCTGAGTGAGGGTTAGATCAGTTAACACATCTAAAGTATCTCAAGTCAGTACCTGGTACAGCTTGGGTGTTCTATAAGAGAAAGTTTCTTTCTGGGGTCTCTTCTCCTCACCCCCAAAGGATTGCGTAGGGTCTCTTCATTTGATGGCTGAAGGATAAAGAGGTCCAGATTCCTTCTTGCTGATGGTGAACCTGGAGGAGGCTCTGGTTCCAGGTGGACCGGGCTCCTGCCCAGAGGAGGAGATGCCGAGGACTGGAGGAAGTGCCACTCAAGCCATCACAGGAGGACCTGGTCCTGAGCAAGGCGCCCACTGCTTCTGCCCTTGCTTGTCTTTGCAGGTCTGGCTGCTCTGAGTTGCTGGCACAGTGAGAAGGAAGCAGGCTTAACCTGGAGCTCCAGACCACAGAGACCTTCCACCGTCTCTGTGGATTTGGAGGAGACACAGAGTTGAGAACACTTTTTACAGACGCTCTGAGAGGCTTGAAGGGAGGAGGAGCAAAGGAGAGTCAGCCTCAGAGCGTCCCTTAGTCCAGGCTGTCGGGCTCAGGCTGACGTCTTCCCAGATCACAGGCTCTTCGCTTAGATCCTGGAGCACAGAGATGAGTGAGAAACTCTTCCTTCTATAAAACTAGAGCCCATCAATGGTCGTCTGTGAGCTGAAAACTTCTCTGATACATCTATTTATATTTTTAAAAATCCCTTTTTAACTGATACTTTAGTTTTCATTTATTTATTTTGGTCACACCGAAAAGCATGAGGGATCTTAGTTCCCAGACCAGGGATCAAATCCAGTCCCGGGACCACCAGTCCCGGGTGGTGGGAGCAAGGAGTCCTAACCACTGGACCTCCAGCAAGTTCCCCATATTTTAATAAAATTCTTAATGAGCTTGAGAGAAGAAATAAAGTAACTTACATGCCACGTTAGTTACTGGAAATGAAATCAGTAAATAAGGTCACTAAAAGAGACTGAACATCAACCCAAAGTGGGTTCAGTGAAAAGAGAATTTATTGGTTCACGTAAGAGGAATTCCCAAGGGTGGAACAGCCTCTAGGCATGCCTGGACCCCGAAACTCAACAAAGTCATTAGCTCCACGTCTTTCTCCTCCCTGCCATGGATTCTGACTTTCTTTGCATTGAGTTCATCATCAAGCAGGGACTCGCCCATTAAAGAGTAGGTAGTTGCTGACACCTTCAAGCTTACATCTTTCTGAAAATGTTTTGTTGATGTATTTAATACTTTTTTAAAATTAATTTCTTTTAATTGGAGGATGATTACTTGGCAATATTCTGACGGTTTTCGCCGCACATCCACGTGGGTCGGCCATGGGCATGCATGTGCCCCTCCCTCCTGAGCCCCCTCCCACCGCCCTCCCCACCCCATCTCTCCAGCCTGTCACAGAGCGCTGGCTTTGGGTTCCCTGCATCATACATCAAACTCCCCCTGGCTGTCTATCTTCCCTATAGTCATGTATATGTTTCAATGCTATTCTCTCGAATCATCCCACCCTCTCCTCCCGCTGTGTCCAAAAGTCTGATCTTTATGTCTGTGTCCCCTTTGCTGCCCTGCAGGTAGGATCATTGGTAATTCTTAAAAAAAGAAAAATTATAGGGGTGTGTGTGTGTGCACTTGGGCTTCCCACATGGTGCTGGTGATAAAGAACTCACCTGCCAATGCAGGAGACACAGGAGACTCGGATTCAATGCCTGGGTCCAGAAGATTCCCTGGAGGAGGGCATGGCAACCCAGTCCAGTGTTCTTGCCTGGAGAATCTTATGGAAAGAGACACCTGGCGGGATACAGTCCATAGGGTGGCAAAGAGCTGGACTCGACTAAAGCCACTTAGCACACACGCACGAGTGTGTGCTCAGTCATGTCCAACTCTGTCATAACTCGACCCCATGGACTGTAGCCTGCCAGGCTCCTGTATCCATGGGATTCTCCAGGCAAGAATACTGGGATGGGTTGCCATTTCCTTCTCCAGGGGATCTTCCTGACCCAGGCATTGAATCCTCATCTCTTGCATTGGCAGGTGGATTCCTTACTGGGGTAGAGCTGATGTACTGTGTTGGTAATTCTGTGTTAGTTGCAGGTGTACAGCCAAGGGAATCAATTATACATATACATACATCCGCTCTTGCATAGATTCTTTTCCCATCTAGGCCATTAGAGTATTGAGTAGAGTTCCCTGTGCTCCACAGTGGGAAGGAACTTATTGGTTCTTATTAGTTATACAAACTTACATCTTCACCCTCCAAGTCTCTGAGTAAAGAGAAGTTTCAGTAAAAGTCTCAGTGTCGGGCTCTCCTGTACAAAGTCACGAACCTCCATCCATAGTTCATCAGTCACTCTGTCTATCAGATCTAGTCCCTTAAATCTATTTCTCACTTCCACTGTGTAATCATAAGGGATTTGATTTAGGTCATACCTGAATGGTCTAGTGGTTTTCCCTACTTTCTTCAATTTAAATCTGAATTTGGCAATAAGGAGTTCATGATCTGAGCCACAGTCAGCTCCCAGTCTTGTTTTTGCTGACTGTATAGAGCTTCTCCACCTTTAGCTGCAAAGACTATAATCAAAGAATATAAGAAGTGAAGCGAAAAGCAAAGGAGAAAAGGAAAGATATACCCATCTGAATGCAAAGTTCCAAAGAATAGCAAGGAGAGATAAGAAAGCCTTCCTCAGTGATCAGTGAAAAGAAAGAGGAAAACAATAGAATGGGAAAGACTACAGATCTCTTCAAGCAATTAAGAGATACCAAGGGAACATTTCATGCAAAGATGGGCTCGATAAAGGACAGAAATGGTATGGACCTGACAGAAGCAGAAGATATTAAGGACAGGTGGCAAGAATACACAGAAGAACCGTACAAAAAAAATCTTCACGACCCAGACAATCGCGATAGTGTGATCATACACCTAGAGCCAGACATCCTGGAATGTGAAGTCAAGTGGGCCTTAAGAAGCATCACTATGAACAAAGCCAGTGGAGGTGATGGAATTCCAGTTGAGCTATTTCAAATCCTAAAAGATGATGCTGTGAAAGAGCTTTACTCAATAGGCCAGCAACTTTGGAAAAGTCAGCAGTGGCCACAGAACTGGAAGTGGTCAATTTTCATTCCAATCCCAAAGAAAGGCAATGCCAAAGAATGCTCAAACTACTGCACAATTGCACTCATCTCACATGCTAGTAAAGTAATGCTCAAAATTCTCCAAGCCAGGCTTCAGCAATACATGAACCGTGAACTTCCAGATGTTCAGGCTGCTTTTAGAAAAGGCAGAGGAACCAGAGATCAAATTGCCAACATCCACTGGATCTTTGAAAAAGCAAGAGTTCCAGAAAAACATCGAATTCTGCTTTATTGACTATGCCAAAGACTGACTGTGTGGATCACCATAAACTGTGGAAAATTCTTCAAGAGATGGGAATACCAGACCATCTGACCTGCCTCTTGAGAAATCTGTATGCAGGTCAGGAAGCAACAGTTAGAACTGGACATGGAACAACAGACTGGTTCCAAATCAGGAAAGGAGTACGTCAAGGCTGTATATTGTCACCCTGCTTATTTAACTTACATGCAGAGTACATCATGCAAAATGCTGGGCTGGATGAAGCACAAGCTGGAATCAAGATTGCCGGGTGAAATATCAATAACCTCAGATAATCTCAGATATCTGAGGTATCTCAGATAACCTCAATAACCTCAGAAATATCAATAACCTCAGCCAAAGGTGGAGAAGCTCTTTACAGATGACAGATGACACCACCCTTATGGCAGAAAGTGAAGAGGAACTAAAAACCCTCGTGATGAAAGTGAAAGAGGAGAGTGAAAAAGTTGGCTTAAAGCTCAACATTCATAAAACTAAGATCATGGCATCCAGTCCCATCACTTCATGGTAAATAGATGGGGAAACAGTGGAAACAGTGACAGACTTTATTTTTGGGGCTCCAAAATTACTGCAGATGGTGACTGCAGCCATGAAATTAAAAGATGCTTACTCCTTGGAAGAAAAGTTATGACCAACCTAGACAGCATACTAAAAAGCAGAGACATTACTTTGCCAACAAAAGTCCATCTAGTTAAGGCTATGGTTTTTCCTGTGGTCATGTATGGATGTGAGAGTTGAACTGTGAAGAAGGCTGAGTGCTGAAGAATTGATGCTTTTGAACTGTGGTGTTGGAGAAGACTCTTGAGAGTCCCTTGGACTGCAAGGAGATTCAACCAGTCCATCCTAAAGGAGATCAGCCCTGGGTGTTCATTGGAAGCACTGATGCTGAAGGTGAAACTCCAATACTTTGGCCACCTGATGTGAAGAACTGACTCATTTGAAAAAATCGTTATTCTGAGAAAGATTGAGGGCAGGAGGAGAAGGGGACTACAGAGGATGAGATGGCTGGATGGCATCACCGACTCAATGGGCATGAGTTTGAGTGAACTCCAGGAGTTGGTGATGGACAGGGAGGCCTGGCGTGCTACAGTCCATGGGGCTGCAAAGAGTCGGACTTGACTGAACGACTGAACTGAACTGTAGGGCTCTCTGAAGTAGATTCTAATGCTCCCAGTTCCTCACTCGTCCCCATTTCGAGGTTATTTGTCAAGTAACTTCACTGTTCCTCCCCCAGATAGTATGTACTTCCTTTCCCCATGAATCTGACTTTGGCCATGGGACCTGCAAGGAGATCACACAAGTCAATTCTAAAGGAAATCAACCCTGACTATTCATTAGAAGGAGTGATGCTGAAGCTGAAGCTCCAATACTTTGGCCACCTGATGCAAAGAACTGACTCACTGGAGAAGACCCTGATGCTGGGAAATACTGAAGGCAGGGGGAGAAGAGGCTGACAGAGGACGAGATGATTGGATGGCATCATCAACTCGCTGGACACGAATCTGAGCAAATCCTGGGAGACAGTGGAGGACAGAGGAGCCTGGCATGCTACGGTCCATGACATCACAAAGAGTAGGACACAACTTAGCAACTGCACAACAATGTGACCTTACCAAAGCTTTGAAATTCCATCCCCCAGTTGGGACCTTCTCACTCAGCTACTGAAATGAGCAAGCTCGTGCTTGAGCTAGTCCTCTGGTCCGAGAATATGGATGGAAAGTGTAAAGCAGAGTGTCTCTAACAAGCCACACCATGTCAATCAGCACTCATTCGTTCGCACAAGCAAGCCTAACCAAGACCAGAAGAACCATTCAAATGACCCCACAAGACATTAGCTAACCCCCCAGCTGACTGAAGACACTTGAGGACAAATGACTGGTTTAAGACACTACATTTTTAGGGTGGTTTGTTACACAGCAGTTTTGTGCCAGTCACTGACTGATACACTCTAGTTGACCCAAGTTAGTTTCATTTGCCCACCACTACCAAATATCGTGAGCACTCGGTCATGTTCCTTTTCTTGGACTGAAAGGTGAAATCAGCACCGTTATGACTTTGAGGAAAAGTCACACTCCCCCCCACCAAAAAAAAATTAGTGTGCATCACATATCTGTACACAGATCGTCAGCAAAGTCAGAAATCGACAATTCCTGACTCTGAAATGTGGTCCTGAAAAGGTCATTCCTGGAATCCAGACCCCTGGTAAGGACAGCACACTCGCCCCAGGGCAGCCTTCACCTCCTTGTTCCGAAGGCTGTAGATGAGGAAATGAGGTCACCAGGGTGGAGGAACGGGACACCACTTGCTTGCTCTCTGGGGAGCAGCTGGCCCTGGGTCGTGGGTGGATGACCCCTGTTGTGCCATAAAACAGAACTACTGCAACGAGGTGGGAGGCACATGTGGACAGGGCCGCTGGCCTCGGAGCACAGTGGCCAGAATCTTGGTGTAGGACGTGTCAGAAAGAGGGGAACTGTGATGACCAGAACTGTGGCCACCAGTGCATCATCCTGGAAGACTCTGGTGTCTGCACACACGGGGCTCAGCAGACGGGCAGCGTGGCAGCAGTAGTGCACATGGGGCCACTGAAGGGGAAGCGACAGCCAGATGGGGAGGACCAGCGATGTGGGGACTCCGGCCAGCCAGCAGGCAGAGCCATGGGCTGGCGATGGCCCAGAGTGCAAGTGCCTGCAGACAGCCGCGCAGCACCCACAGGCCACGGTCAGGGGTCAGGAGGTCCTCGCCAAGACAGGACAGCACTGGAGCGGCTGCAGGGCACCGCCATAGGGGACACTCCGCCCCGGGCTGCAGCAGGGCCGGCAGCAGCTGGGGAGTCACGTCCAGCAGAGGCAGGTCTCCAGCAGGGCCAGCTGGTGCAGCAAGAAGGACCAGGGTGCCCGCAGGGCGGGGAGCACAGGTGCCCAGCGGTGTGAGCAGGGATGCAGGTGGGGAGAGCGCAGTGAGCAGCAGGGCCAGTGTGGGCACACAAACAGAGCCCGGCAGGGTGATGTCGCTGGCACAGCCCTGGTTGGCACGGTGTTCGTGGGGTGGGGGTGGGGAGGGGGAGCCCAGGCCGCCGGCACGGACCCAGGGTAATGAAGGGGCCTGGGGAGAGCAGAAGAGGTGAGGAAAACTGTAGTCCCTTCAGTTGTGTCCAACTCTCTGCGACCCAGTGGACTGGAGCCCGCCAGACTCCTCTGTCTATGGGATTCTCCAGGCAAGAATACTGCAGTGGGTTGCCATTTCCACCTCCAGGGGATCTTCCCCACCCAGGGATCAAACCTGCATCTCTTAGAGAGGGTCTTACTAAAGGGGAAATCTAATTAGACAGGTTAGTAGACAAAACAGGGTTGGTTTTTTGTTGTTATTGTTTGAGATTTAATCCTTTTGTTTTAATAACAAGATTCCTACCTCTTTTATATTAGCTTTTTAAAGATAATATAATGGATCAAACTTCTAAACTTTTGGTACATTTGAACCAAATTGAAATTTTTATTTAAGGTGACAGTAAATTTTATTATTCTCTATGAGCTGACATTTTGGTTGTTGTTAGAATTTCAAAGCATTCTGCGACTTCAAAGAGGTCAGATTGGTAAATTGAATGCTTGCACTCCCACAGGCAGGACCCACCTTGCGGGCTCAGGAATGTGGGGTGAGACCTAAGGGCCTTACCGAGGCCGGGCGGCCCTGGCTGGCCTGGGTCCACACCTCTCGGACTCTGCAGCCATGAGCTCCGCCCTCAGTGCCTGGCCGGGCTTCAGGGCCTTTGCACTGCTGTCCTGACAATGAGACACCTTCTCTTGGTGTGTGCACTGTGCGTGCATGCTAAGTCCTTTCAGTCGTGTCCAACTCTGCGACCCCATGGGCTGTAGCCCGCAGGCTCCTCTGTCCATGGGCGTCTCCAGGCAAGAATACTAGAGTGGGTTGCCATGCCCTCTCCCACCCAGGGACAGAACCCGCCGCCTCTCTCCTCTCCTGCATTGGCAGAGGGGTTCTTTACCGCGAGCACCCCCTGGTGTTTGCACCACTGCCTCCCTTTTACAGGGTCCTTGTGGACCGGTTCATGGCCACCTCTCCAGCACCACCTCCCTCTGGTCTTGCTCTCTAAGGCCAGCTTCAGCGTCTTCATGACCCAGGAACTTGCCTTTCCTGCTCACCTCAGGGCCTTTGCACTTGCTCTTCCCTCCGTTTGAGGCAGTGCTCCCCTTTTTTGTTATTTGTTTTTACTTTGTTTTGTTTTCCGTGCTGCACAGCCAGGCAAGATCTTAGTTCCCCAACCAGGGATCGAACCTGTGCAGAAGCTGGGAGTCCTAACCACTGGATGGCCGTGGAAGTCCCTGGGTCAGTCTTTTATCCTGTGGATCAGTGAACTGTGGCCCTTTGCCCATTGTCTACAGTCCTCAAGCCAAAAAAAAAGATCTTCACATTATTAAGTGATTGGAAACAAAATTAGAAGAGTAATAGTTTGTGAACGGTGAGCATTTATATAAAATTTATATAAAATTCAAATTTCAACATCGGCAATGGCACCCCACTCCAGTACTCTTGCCTGGAAAATCCAATGGACAGAGGGGCCTGGTAGGCTGCAGTCCATGGGGTTGCAAAGAGTCGGACACGACTGAGCAACTTCACTTTGACTTTTCACTTTCATGCATTGGAGGAGGAAATGGCAACCCACTCCAGTGTTCTTGCCTGGAGAATCCCATGGACAGAGAAGCCTGGTGGGCTGCCGTCTATGGGGTCGCACAGAGTCGGACACGACTGAAGCGACTTAGCAGCAGCAGCAGCGAAGAGCTTTTAAGGGGGCAACAGAAGATGAGATGGTTGGATGGCATCACTGACTCGATGGACATGAGTTTGAGCGAACTCTGGGAGATGGTGAGGAACACGGAAGCCTGGTGCTGCAGTCCATGGGGTCGCAAAGAGTCGGACGACCTAGCGACTGAATAACAGCAGAAAGTTTTTGGCGAACACAGTCCTACTCATCCGTGGATCGTCTGTGGCTTCCAGGCAGTGATGGCAGAGTTGAGCAGTAGCAACAGAGAACAGATAGCTGGCAAGGCTGAAAATATTTCCTCTCTGGCCCTCTATAGAAATGTTGGTCGGCCTCTGACCTGTGCCCAGCGGGGTCCCTCGAGGCTGAACGCACCAAAATGCGCAGAGATTAGGAGGGACGGAGTGGGGGCGCGCAAGATCACAGAGCCTCGCGTCGGAGCCAGCAGGGGCTCCCGGCTCAGTGTCCGCGTGTCCCCGGGGTCAGCCCCGCGCAGTGCTTGACCCCCGGAGCCCGGCCAGGGCAGAGCGGGCCGCCGCGTGGACCTCGCGGCTCCGAAGGCTGTCGATGAGCTGGTTCAGGACGGGCGTCACGACGAGACAGAGAACAGCCACCCGCTCGGGGCGCTCGGCGGGGCGCGCGGGAGCCCTGGGGCGCGAGGCCAGGGCGGTCCCCGCGCGCGACCAGGTGGGAACCGCAGGGGGACAACGCCTCGAGGCGGCTCTGGACGGAGGGCAGGCGGCCCACGGCCGCCGGGATCGAGGCGTAGGAGGCGAGGACGGAGGCCCAAGGGCCCGCGAGGACGGGCGCGCGCAGGCCGGAGACCAGCGTGCGGTCGTCCGCGGTGTCGGCGCCTGCGGTCCTCGGCGCGGCGGGCAGCTGGCAGAAGAAGCGGCCAACCGGGGGCCGCCCGGGGCAGAAGCGCCATCCCGGCCGAGGAGGGCCTCGCAGCGGCCCGGGGAGAGGCCCACGCGGAGCTGCGGCCCGCGGCGCGCGGGGACAGGGCGGCCCGGCCGGCCCGCACGTGCGCCGGAGCCGGCGGGAGCGGGGCGCTCACCCAGGCCGCCGCCGGCGGCGCCAGGTGGGCGGGCGGGCGGTACACGGGCCGGTGCGGCCGCTGGTCCGGGGCGATGAGCCCCAGCAGGGCGCCGTCGCTCAGCGCCGCGGCCAAACAGGCCGCCAGGAGTGCCGTCCGCAGCAAGCGCCGCGGCGGGAAGTCCGAGCCCCCGCCTGGTTCCCAGCAGCCGGGCGCGTCCCGGGGGAGACCCGGACCGTGAGGCTCCCCCGCGGCCCCCGGAGGGGCTGAGGGGCTGGGCGCCGGGCCTTTCCCTGGGCCTCTCTGCTCCGCACTCCTCTCCCGCCCCGTCCGCTCCCCTGCTCTTTCTGGTGCCGTCTCCCCACCGCATCTCCCGCTGCGGATCCTCTCCCGAATCGCTGACTTCCCCTCTGGCTCTCTCCTCTTCCTTCCCGCCTTGATTTCTCTCGTTTCTCTCCCCTCCCTTGTCTTCCGGTTCCCTGGCTTTAGTCATCTCTCTGCCTCTCTCCTTCTGCGCAAGCCGTGTAAGAACGAGGGTTGATGCGCACGTTTAAGAAGGCGATACACGCGTGTCGCCCCTCCTGCCCCCCTCTCTCTCCCGCACTCACAGTCGCCGCACTTCTCGACTTCCTTCTCTCCTTGTGGGCCTCTCCTCTCCTGGGCTCTTCCTGCACCCTGTCATCCCTTCCCCTCCGTCTTCCTGGGTTTCTCTCCTCTTCCTCGCTCTTCATCCTTCCAGACTTTTCCTCTGGCTCCGCCCTCCTCTGTAGGAGCAGCTGAGGTGCCGCCATGGTGGGGACAACCAAGCCCGGGACTCTGTTCCTCCTCCCCCAGCACCAGGGTAGGGAATGGTCGAGCAGATAGTGAGCAGAGGAGACACCTGGCCCGTCTCTCCTGCAGGACGTCTGCAACTCTCACGCCCTGCAGAGGAGGCGGATCCTTGTCCTAACTATCTGGGGACTGAGCGTTGGAGGCAGAGAACACAGCAAGTGCCAAGCTCCCGAGGCAGGAATGCACTTGGTGGGCTGCTTGGTGGGCGGAACAGACAGGATACCAGTGGCTGAGTGTTGTCAGTAGAGGGAAGGGCGCCGTGAACCCAGATGGAAGGTGGACCCGGTAAGGATGAGCAGACCATGCACAGAGGCGACCAGAGCGCACAAGACCAATCTGCAAGACCTAAGGCAGCTGGAGAAGAGTTGTGGGTTCTAGTCTTGTAGTGAGTAGGGGTCTTATGCATGCACTACATACGTGCTCAGCTGTGCTTACAGCTGGGCCACTGTAATGAACCTGAAATTAAGAATGCTTGTCCTCCAGATGTTTGGACACAGTGGGGGAAGGAGAGGGTGGCACAAACTGAAAGAGTAGCATTGACATATGTGCAGTGTGTGTGTGTGTGTGTGTGTGTGTGTGTGTGCGTGCGCGTGCTCAGTCATGTGTGGTCTTTGCAACCCCGTGGACTGCAGCCCGCCAGGCTCCTCTGTCTGTGGGATTCTCCAGGCAAGAATACTGGAGTGGGTTGCCATTCCCTTCTCCAGGGGATCTTCCCCGCCCAGGGACAGAACCTGGGTCTCCTGCATTGCAGGCAGATTACCAACTGAGCCACCAGGGAGGTCCGATATATGCACTGTTGCTGCTGCTGCTGCTGCTGCTAAGTCACTTCAGTCGTGTCCGACTCTGTGCGACCCCATAGACGGCAGTCCACCAGGCTCTGCCATCTCTGGGATTCTCCAGGCAAGAACGCCGGAGTGGGTTGTCATTCCCTTCTCCAATGCGTGCAAGTGAAAAGTGAAAGTGAAGTTGCTCAGTCGTGTCCGACTCTTGGCGACCCCATGGACTGCAGCCTACCAGGCTCCTCTGTCCATGGGATTTCCCAGGCAAGAGTACGGAGTGGGCTGCCATCGACTACCATGTGTCAAATAGACAGCTAGTGGGATGTTGCTGTACAGCACAGGGGGCTCAGCTCGGTGCTCTGTGATGACTTAGAGGCGTGGGAGGAGGTTCAAGGGGGAGGGGACATATGTATACCTATGGCTGCTTTGAAACTAATGCAGCATTGTAAAGCAATTATGTGTGCTTAGTTGCTCAGTCCTGTCTGACTCTGCAACCTCATGGACTGCAGCCCGCCAGGCTCCTCTGTCTGTGGGATTCTCCAGGCAAGAAGACTGAGTGGGTTGCCATTTCCTCCTCCAGGGGATCTTTACCATCTGAGCCACCAGGGAAGCCCAAAGCCATTATGCTCCAATTCAAAAAAAAGAAAAACGAACCCTGTTCTCCAAGCAGTCCCAAATTTTGGAAGGGAACTTGATATTTTAGACTTACTGTGTTTTTAGGGGTCTTGGAGTCAAAAAAAAAAAAAGAGTGTCTCAAACAGACAGTTGTATACCTGATTCTGGAGTTTGGGAAAGTTATTAGTGGAGACGGAGGTTCGAGATGATCAGACGCCCTCACATCTGAAGACCTGCTGAAGCCGTGGGTGCGGTGAGTCCTGGCAGGAGAGGTGCGAGCCGGCACGTGTGCCTTCGGTGTCATGAAAGTCTTCAAAGAGGGGACACTGTGCCCACCAACGCTGCCCTCCTGCACACACTCACACAGATTTGTGTATCGGGGTCTCTGGAGCACAAAACCCCATGCTGCCTACCTGTGAGTCCCCCCAAATTCCACAGCCTCCCACACACCACCTCCTTCCTCCTGAGGCAGCATCGAAGCTGCAAGTCCCCACCGCAGGGCAGGCCTCTGGTTCCCAGGACCAAGGATGGCCCGTGTGTCTGGGTTCCTGGTGCCCGAGCTCAGACGCTGAGGAAGGTGGCCAGACATCCAGACCGGACTCCTCGTGGGAAGAATTAAAGCGTGCTGTCTGGCTCCTCGGGAAACCTGGTCGCCTGGGATGGGGGAAGCACAGACTCGCCTCGCCCAGCCGCCAGTCAGGGCTCGCCCTTGACCCCCACAGGCCCCCTCGGTTCTGGGCCCTCGCTCCCAACGCTTCCGGGGGAGACCTTGGCACAGGAGCACCGGCTCCCCTGTGCCCTGCGGGGACCCTGCCTGCCCTCCCTGGAGGTGAGAACGGAAGGCAAACGGGGGTGCGGAGGAGCTGTGCTGATTTCTTTGTCTTTTGTAATCCTGCCCCCTCGCTCAGCTCTCTAAGTATCTCTCAGGCCATTTCTGCGGACGTCCCCTCCCCCCTACCCCTGGAACCGGTCAGTTCAGTTTCTCACCCTCCTCTGTGTCTGTATCTGTGCCTTTTTCACTGCATCTTTCTTGCCGTCTCTGCAAAGTCTCTACCGGTCTCCCCGCCACTTCCTTCCTGTCTTTAGCTCCCTTTCATCTCTTGTCGTCTCTCTGACGCAGGTGGTCAATACCTGCATCCCAGTGGGTGTCTTCTACCCCCCGGCTCTCTCCAGCATCCTCCGTGTGCCTGTCCCTTTCTCTCCTAGAATCTCCTTCCTTCTGGACGTGCTGGCCTTCCGTTCTTTGACCTCCTCTCCCACCGTATCTTCTCTTTCTCCCGTGTCATCCTCTTTTTTCCTTTTCCCAGCCTTCAAAATAATATGATATTTTCTCAGGGTTGCCAAAGCCAACTTTGTAGGCATGCTTTGCATCCAGGAGCTGTTCTAAATTGGGGAGACAAGCACGTGAATGCTGTAAAAAGTCACCGACGTACCCACAGACACACCCTAAACACACCATAACACATTGTGAATTCAGGAATCATAGATGTTGGGTTTGGAGAGGAAACGAGGAATTGTAGCTGCATTATCTCTGCTCTGTTGCTCCAGAACCAGCTCGGGTCCTGTCACGTGGCCTGTGCTTAGTGACTGTTGAGGCTGGAATAAGGCCATAAGTGGACTTCACGAGTGGCTAAAGTCACAGCATGTCCCCAGTTGGGCCGTTTTCTCTTCTTTATAAAAACAATGGGTCCTGACTTCACTTTATTCCATAAATATGTTTCAAGGTCACTTTGGCACAAGTTGGTTCACATTGCCCGCCTCCCTTAGCTGTCATAGAATCCACAATCTCAATGTCGTTTCCGCACCAGGGATGGATTTTACTCAATGGCGCGGCTGGGCAGATAACGGGAAGAGATTTGACCAGAGAAATATTTGCCTGTGTTACGGGTGTGATGTATTAATGTTTACTACAGAGTTTATAACTTACAGATAAAGAAACAAACCAGAGTAACTTGGAGACTTAGAGACACAACAGTAGTTAACTATGCCAGCTATGATTATGAACTTCACAGTCCTTTACAAAATGGGGGAAATGATGCCTCCGGCCTAGGAGACGAGTCAGCCAGGTCAGGATGGAAGGAGACCACAGCCAGTGGACGACTGGCCGCCCCGCCTTTTCCTTGCATTGCGCAGCCGTGCTGTGGCTGCAGGGGGTCACATCAGGGGTGCTGCTCTCCATCTTGCTGGTACCCAGTACTTGGTGCTGGTCTCAGGTCTTGGGTCTCGGGGCTAGTCGCTGTCAAATTTCCACTTTTACTAAATGGGGCCATAAGAGCGAGGACGAGAGAGGAAGGGGGCCATTCAGTAGACTAGTTTGTAAGTAGGTAAAATCCAAATCTTTCACACTTCCTTTTTTAAAAAAAAAATTTATTGGCATATAGTTGATTTAAAATGTGATAGTTTCAGGTGTACAGCAAAGTGACTCAGTCTTTCATACACATATTTCCATTCGTTTTCAGGCTCTTTTCTCATATAGGTTATCACAGAATGTTGGCAGAGGGCCCTGTGCTCTGTGGTGGGTCCTTGCTGGCCATCTGTCTCATATATAGTGGTGTGTGTATGTGAACCCCACGTTCCTGATTGATCCCTGCCCTTCCCACACTGTTCTTGACAGAGACAGTGTCCAGGCTGTACAAGCGGGCAGGGACCACGAGGGTGGCAACCCCAGTGCCTCTGAAATACACACGTCACTTTCAGCTTCTGGAGGGAGGCGCTGAGGCGGCTGATGGGGCTGGGGTCAGTCTTGATGGAGGCGGGCTGCTGGGCCCTGAAACCAGCCGTGGGGGTAGGTCAGCACCAGACGAGACCACCCGTTCACCCCTCCTCCCTCCAGCCGCTCAGAATTTCTGGGACAGTCCCTTTCTCATCCACACCACACACACACACACACACACACACACACTCGCACACACGGAACCTAGGCTCTAGCCTTTGTACTGCTTAACTGGGTCTTGAGTTCCCTGGTAACTCAGTGGGAAACAATCTGCCTGCCAGTGCAGGAGGCTTGGGTTCTACCCATGGGTGGGTGGGTCGGGAAGATCCCCTGGAGAAGGGCTTGGCAACCCACTCCAGTGTTCCTGCCTGGAGAATCCCACAGACAGAGGAGCCTGGCGGGCTGCAGTCCATGGGGTCGCAGAGTCGGGCATGACTTAAGGATTAAACAGTTGCCTCCTGCTTCACTTCCTCAGAGGAGATAGTATGTGATTGCTTTTTAAAAATAAGTTTGGTGTGTTTGAGTTTGTGTGTATGTCTGTGTGTGTAACACATCATCCATAGAATTATTGCAAGACAGAGTGCACAGCCTAGATTAAGCAATCCACAGCCAGAGAGGCGACCCAGCCTTGTGAACAAACACGGTCCAGTTGTGCAGTAGTTACCCCCAGACCCTCAGTTTTGTACAAAAGCAGAGCAGTGGCGCCCCACTCCAGTGCTCTTGCCTGGAAAATCCCATGGACGGAGGACCCTGGAAGGCTGCAGTCCATGGGGTCTCGAAGAGTTGGACATGACCGAGCGACCTCACTTTCACTTTTCACTTTTATGCATTGGAGAAGGCAATGGCACCCCACTCCAGTGCTCTTGCCTGGAAAATCCCATGGACGGAGGACCCTGGAAGGCTGCAGTCCATGGGGTCGCGAAGAGTTGGACACGACTGAGCGACTTCACTTTCACTTTTCATTTTTATGCATTGGAGAAGGAAATGGCAACCCACTCCAGTGTTCTTGCCTGGAGAATCCCAGGGACGGGGGAGCCTGGTGGGCTGCTGTCTATGGGGTCGCACACAGTTGGACATGACTGAAGCGACTTAGCAGCAGTATTAATTTATTTCTTCTCCCTTCGACGCTGCATCTCAGAGGTCAGGCCTTTCCCCCAGACTGTCCTGAAGGCCCCTTCACGTCCTTGTTTCACAGGCTGCAGATGACAGGCCTCACCGTGGGGATGAGGATGCCATGGGCCACGGAGATGACCTGGTCTCAGTCGTGGATTGTCTTGGCTTGGGGCATCACGTCCATGGAGATGGCCATGCCAGGGAGCAGAGCCACCACCGTGAGGTGTGATCCACCCGTGGGGAACACCTTGCCTCGGGCCTCCGTGGACCGCGTCTGCAGCACAGCCATGGGGATCGTCCCAGAGGAGGCCATGACAGGCAGAAGGAGCCCGCAGGGTCAGGCACTGGCGCCCGGCACAGGGGACTCGTTGGTCAGAGCAGGCAGGCTTGGGCAGGGCCAGAAGCTCACATGAGAAGCCACGCGATGACTCCAAGGGCGGGGTCATCATGGGGACCACAGTCCACAGGAAGGCTGCGGTCCACAAGGTCCCGGCCAACAGGGTGACACCTACGGCCACAGCGCAGTCACCGACCATGGCAGCCAGCAGGAGACACGCCACAAGCCCCAGGCACAACCCCGCAGCCACCTGGCCAAGCGCTGTCCTGGAGAGGTGATGGGGATGGCCACCCAGCGCCTGGCCAGACCCGGGGCACTCTGGACGTGGAGGCACACGTGTCCAGGAAGGACAGGTTGCTGAGGAAGAAGCACACGGGCGTGTGGATAAGAATGGTAGCCAACCAGCATAGGACGAGGCTGTCCCCGAGGAGGGTGACCACGCAGGTCCAGAGGAGCGGGTGGTGGGAGACGGTCTGCATCCGTGGGCACCGGGACAGCCCAAGCAGGCCGAAGAGGACCTCGTCCGTGCTGTTCTGGATGTCCGTGCTCCTTCTGAAACCCCGGGTGGGTGGGAAAGTGTGGGTCATCTTGGTGAGTCATTCAGACACTGACAGCTTCCTGTGAATATGCTTTGACTCTTTCAAGGCACCAGCTCTAGGGCTTCCTTGGCACCGCTGCTCAGATGACTATTCCTATACCCCTGCGTTGCTAAATGTTGCTTAATATAATAGATGAGGGGAAATGGAAACAGAGACGACTTTATTTTTTGGGCTCCAAAATCACTGCAGGTGGTGATTGCAGCCACAAAATTAAAAGACATTTACTCCTTGAAAGGAAAGCTATGACCACCCTAGACAGCATGTTAAAAAGTAGAGACGTCACTAGACAAAGACCTGTCTAGTCAAAGCTATGATTTTTCCAGTAGTCATGTTTGGATGTGGGAGTTGGACCATAAAGAAGGCTGAGTGCTGAAAAATTGATTCTTATGAATTGTGGTCTTGAAGACTCTTGAGAGTCCCCGGGACTGCAAGGAGATCCAACCAGTCCATCCTAAAGGAAATCAGTCCTGAATAGTCATTGGAAGGGCAGATGCTGAAACTGAAACTTCAATACTTTGGCCACCTGATGCAAAGAGCTGACTCATTTGAAAAGACCCCAGTGCTGGGAAAGATTGAAGGTGGGAGGAAAAGGGGACGACAGAGGATGAGATGGTTGGATGGCATCCTTTACCCAATGGACATGAGTTTGAGCAAGGTCCAGGAGTTGGTGATGGACAGGGAGGCCTGGCGTGCTGCAGTCCATGGGGTCCCAAAGAGTCGGACACGACCGAACGACTGGAAAACAACAAGGTTTGTCATAGCTTTTCTTCCAAGGAGCAAGCGTCTGTTAATTTCACGGCTGCAGTCATATTCGTCTATACTTTGTGCCATCCCAGTGAAAATCCCAAGAGGGTGTGCGTGTGTGTGCAACTAGACAAGCCAAATCTAAAAGTTATGTCGGAAGATAAAGGACCTGCTTATCTCGAAGCTATAGAAATTAAATTAAAATTAAAGTGTCAATTAAACATTTTTAATTTCAATTAAATTAAAACTTAAAATTAAACTGTTAATTAAATGAAAACTTCAATTAAAATTAAAATGTCAATTAAACTAAAATTAAGGAAATCTGGCCGACGAGCTAGCAGAGATAGCAAAGAACTGAGCCAACACACAAATGTTTATTTAATTTATAGGAAAAAACAGCATCGCAGGGAAGTGAAGAAAGTACAGGCATTTCAATAAATGGCCTTAGGCTGATTCTCCACTATTAGGAGAGAAAGTGAAATTTTCTCAAGCCCAAATACTTCTTAAAATTATGTTCCCTCTGTATATAAACAAAATCTAAACTAACACAACATAGTAAATCAACTATACGCCAAGAAAATTTAAAAGGTAAAAGACAAAAAGAAGGAAAAGTAAATTCAAAATCAATAAAACTCATAGAAGATAGTAGGAGACACACTGCTTTGAGATCTGTTTAGACTGTTAAACCAGAGCAATTGTTTTGACTACATTAAAACTAAGCACTCTGTTAATCAAGCACACACACAGTGAGAGGAATGAAAAATCAAGCTATAATGTGGGAAATTACCTACAACACCTATCTTTGAACACATGTTCGTGTCTTAAACATGGAAATAACTTCTACAAAGCTGAAAGAAGAGGAAAAAACTTCAGAAGAAAACATTGGGGAAGAAACTTAAACTAGCCTATCAGAAAGAAGAATATTGATGAAAAAGAGTCCACCAACTGGTTAGCAATCAGGAAAATGCAAAAGAGAAACATAGTGAGCTAGGACTGCGAACCCTCATACACGGCCGGCAGCAGACAGAGCTCACTGCCAAGCTTTACCATGGAAGACACACGGGAACACTCATCCACTGTTGCCGAGGCCCTCACAATAAACCGGGCAAAATCTACTGAAGTTGCACACACACAAATTTATGACAAAGCAGCCCCACTCTTGCATGCGTATTTGATGGTGACGCATTGAGCACCCAGACATGTATAAGACTCTGGCAGTGTCAGACCAGAAACCACACGAATGCCCATTAACATCAAAATATAGGGAAAACTGAAGCCCCGCAAAAAAAAAAGTGAAAAAAGAAAAATATAACATTCTGGAGATAAAATTTCACTGTAAACAAAACGGACCTAAATTACAAAAAAAAAAAAAACTATTAAAATGACCAAATGAGAACTTCCCTGGTGATCCAGTGGCTAAGACTGAGCTCCCAATGCAGGGGGGCGCCGGTTCGATCCCCAGTCAGGGACCTAGATCCCACATGCCACAACTTAAGGTCCTGCGTGTCACCACAACACTCCTGTGCAGCCAAATAAGTAAATAAATACTTTGTAAAATGACACCTACATGCAACAACATAGTTCAGGCTCACAAATGTGTTCATCAAGATGCATGCGTGTGTGCTAAATCCCTTCAGTCGCATCTGCCTCTTTGGGACCCCATGGACTGTAGCCCACCAGGCTCGTCCGTCCATGGGATTCTCCAGGCAAGAGCACTGGAGCGGGTTACTGTGGCCTCCTCCAGGGGATCTTCCTGACCCGGGGGTGGAACCCATGTCTCTTACGTCTCCGTATTGGCAGGTGGGTTCTTTACCACTGGGAAGCACCACACGGGAAGTCCCTTTGAACGTGATTTCCAGGACCATTATAGCACATGAATTAACGTATGTAAAATCCAACCACAGCCAAAAGAAAATGATACTGTCAGACACCAGTACTGTATCAACACGCCTGTCTGGAGGCAGGCCAGAGGGTAGTGAGGAAAGGAAACAAGAAAAAAAATCATCGGGAATAAGAAAAGTTACGGTTTTACTAAGAAAGGGGTATGGTTATCTGTGATTACTGTTGAATTTTACGGCATTGTAAAATCTTGGCCTATGTACTGTTCTACATGCATTATGTTTCACAATAGGGGGAAAAAATTGTTTTTCCTGAAAAAAGACCTAACTTTTTCACGATACAAGGGCACCATCTAGTGGTCACAGAGGTACTTTATGAACTCAGTGAGTGGGTTGCTCAGTCATGTCCGCCTCTTTGGGACCCCACGGACTGCAGCCAGGCTCCTCTGTCCATGGAATTCTCCAGGCCAGGATACTGGAGTGGGCTGCCATTTCCTCCTCCAGGGGATCTTCCCAACCCAGGGGTTTCACCCGGGTCTCCTGCATGCAGGCAGATTCTTTACTGTCTGAGCCACCGTCCCAGCCTTCATGAACTCAGAGGCATTCCCTTAAGTCGAAACAGAAAATAAGTGAGATACTTTTGTTCCTGAGTATTGTCCAGTTAAAAAAAAATGCACAACATGAAAGTCTCAAATTAATTTTTATTTGGGTTAAAATGAGGACTGCAACCCAGGAGACAGCACCTCAGGTAGCCCTGAGAAACTGCTCAGAGGTGGGGGTAAGGTCAGTATAGATGTGGTTTTGGTGAAAGGGGAATACATGCAATCAAGCAGACATTTTCCCAGAAGGCTTCTGCTAGTCTGATGAGGCTTTCTGCTAGTTACGAGAAGCAGGCATCACCATGAAGGAGTTTAGTGCTTCTCTAGATATGAGGAGATACAAGAATTGGACTCATAAACTCAGCCCCTGAGTGTATCTAACTATCTGAAGGCCTGTCCGGCCAGTTTTTCCCAGGGCGCAGAGTGCCTCGTTTCTGCTCCTCACCCTGCACTCCTTTCAGGAGGTGCTGAAGGTCGGCAGCTCAGCAGCACCCGATTCAATCCTTGCGGAGGTGGGTGGCAAGCGCCCATGGCAAGTGCTGATCTGTATTGACAGCTGACAGTGGAAAACCACAAGACGCCTGTGCGTGGAGATTACGTCTAACATAAATAAAGAGAGCTTGTTCTGTGCAGGCTCGGGCAGCAGTGGCCACCCCAGGAATCAGTGTGGAGGGGGCCCTGGGGAGATGCCTGTAGGGAATTTCACCTCGAAACTCACCCCAGCTACAGAGGAGGGTTAGGAATCCCTGACCTGAGGGCTTCCCAGGTGGTGCTCATGGTAAAGAACCTGCCTGGCAATGCAGGAGACGCAAGAGATGCAGGTTCGATCCCTTGGTCGGGAAGATCCCCTGGAGAAGGACATGGAAACCCTCTCCAGTATTCTTGTCTGGAGAATCCCATGGACAGAGGAGCCTGGTGGGCTACAGTCCGTAAGGTCGCAGAGAGTTGGACACGCCTGAAGCGACATAGCATGACGTGAGCTCCAGGAGAGGGGACTGATCTAACTACGCCCCCCCGCCCCCGCCATGACCACCACCAAAAAATAAATCACTGTGTACATCCTTTCTCTTGATTTCTGAATTCTTTTCTCTGATTGAGTGGCACTTCCTGCTGCAGGTTACTATGGCAACCAGGACATTCCATCCTCTTAAACATGTCTCTGATCCACTTGTCTGATAGCCTGGGCAAGGCAAAATTATAGAGACGGCAACCAGATTGGTTGTTGACAGGGGCTGGGGGACGAGGCAGGAGGTGATTATAAAAGCGGGAAACAGAGGAGGGTTTGAGGGTAGTGGAAACATTCTGCATCTTGATTGTGGTGGTGATGGTGGTATTGAATGAACCTATGTGGGTGTTAAATACAGTAACAGCAAACAAAGTCAACATTTTTAGAACGTGCTGGCCCCAAAACTGGCAGCCATTTAAATACATTGCAGGAAAAAAAAAAGTCTTAATGACAAGAAAAAATAGTTCTTGCTATGTGTTGTTAAAGGATAAAAAGCACGATTACCAAGTCTTATACACCATATAATAATCTCTTTGCATGCGTGCTAAGTCACTTCATTTGTGTCCGACTCTTCACAACACCACGGACTGTACCCGCCAGGCTGCTCTGTCCATGGGATTTCCCAGGCAAGAATACTGGAGTGGGTTGCCATTCCCTTCTCCATATAATCTCTTTACCTGCCAAGAACACACGTTTGGAGGGGAATATACCAACGGTTCCCAAACTGTGCACCGAGGCACCTGGCTTTTTCATTTTATTTTGTAATTAATTTTTATTGGAATATAGTTGCTTTATGGTGTTGTGGTCATTTCTGCGATACAACAAAGTGAACCAGCCATACACAGACACAGAGGCACCTCCTCTCCCTTTAGGACTTCCTTCCCATTTAGATCACCACAGCGCATTAAGCCGAGGGCTGGACAGTAGGTCCTCATTAGTTACTGGTTTTATACACATGGTGCATGTACGTCAATTCCAATCTCCCAGTTCATCCCACCCCGCCTTCCCCCCTTGGTATCCATTCTCTATGCCTGTGTCTCTACTTCTGCTTTGCCAAAAGGATTATCTTTATCATTTTTCATCTGGATATTTTAAATCCGAGAGACATACAGCAATATTCAACATCTGTCTGACACCCCAGGAGCTACCAGTTCCAGCGGATCACATTTTCAACATTAGCTCTCTCTACATTCCCTTCTCTGACAGAAGATCTTTGTGAAGCTGTGTTGTCAGTAATTGCTGTAAAGAAGCAAGTGGCCTGTAAAAATCACCTTGGAGTAGGAAATTCGGGAGGTGGGGAGACGGTTCAGTCTGACTCCCAGGTCTGAGAACTTGTGCAGTGCCCAACATGCACACACAGCCCATTACTAAGTAACTGTCATGGTTGCAGGATGAAGGAAATCTCCTTGACCTTTGCAGGGTCTGATCTCCCCACAGCGATCTCGTCCTGCAAAGGACCTCAGCTGCTTGTGCTCAGGTCACCTCCTAGACCTTGACGAGCCCCTGTCGCCACAACTTGAGCCCCCAGACCTTTGCCCCCACCTGCGCCCCAGCTGCATTGGTCCTTCCACTGTTTAAAAGAGTTTTATTGAAGTACAGTTGCTTTACAATGCTGGGTTAATTTCTGCAGTACAACAGCATGTTCACCTGAAACGATCACAGCACAGTTTGTTAAGCAACTATACCCTGATACAAAACAAAAAGTTTTAAAATAAAAAGCCTAGGAAAGGTTTGGGATGAAGAAAAACCCCAGTTTCTGTTCTGTATTTTTTTATAATTAGTGTTTATAATGTGATATGAATATATATGGGCTTCCCAAGGGGCACAGTGGTAGAGAATATGCCTGCCAATGTGTGAGATGCAAGAGCGGCAGGTTCGACCCCTGGGTCGGGAAGATCCCCCGGAGGAGGAAGTGGCACCCCACCCCAGCGTTCTTGCCTAGAGAATCCCATGGACAGAGGAACCTGGCGGGCTACAGCTCACGTATGGGTCACAAAGAGTCAGACTTCGGGACTAAACAACAATAACCTGGTAAATTAAGATTGTCACTTCTCTGTTACACTAATATCTTAGGAGGAGTAAGTACTTAAGACATCCAGCCTTTTCTCCCCAAGTCAGAAATTTAATTCATTTGCTCCTTTCCACAAGCTAATTTGCCCATTCCACACACGAGGCACAGTTCAGCTCAGTTCAGTGGCTCAGTCGTGCCCGACTCCTTGCGACCCCAGGGACTGCAGCACGCCAGGCCTCCTTGTCCATCACCAACTCCCAGAGCTTGCTCAAACTCACGTCCTTCGAGTCGCTGATGCCATCCAGCCATCTCATCCTCTGTCGTCCCCTTCTCCTGCCTTCAGTCTCTCACAGCATCAGGTCCAATGAGCCAGTTCTTAGTTTCAGGTGGCCAAAGTATTGAAGTTTCAGCTTCAGCATCAGCCCTTCCAATGAATAGTCAGGACTGATTTCTTTTAGGATGGACTAGTTGATCTCCTTGCAGTCCAAGGGATGCTCAAGAGTCTTCTCTAACACCACAGTTCAAAAGCATCCATTCTTCAGCACTCAGCTTTCTTTATAGTCCAACTCTCACATCCATACATGACCACTGGAAAAACCATAACTTTGACTAGACGGACCTTTGTTGGCAAAGTAATGTCTATACTTTTTAATATGCTGTCTAGGTTGGTCATAGCTTTCCTTCCAAGGAGCAAGCGTCTTTTAATTTCATGGCTGCAGTCACCCTGTGTGATCCTAGGCACAAGGAGGTTAAATAACCTGCCCCAGGACGTTCAGCTAGGAGACAGTGGAATCAGGATTTGAACCCGGGTCCCACCCAAGGCAAGTGCGTGGATTCCTAACCACCAGGCGCCGCGGCAGCTTCACCATCACCTAGTCAGCCCTGCGCTGCGAGGGTTAGAGACAACATCGCGTCAGTACCCGTCCCACCGTCGTCATGACAACCTTTATCTCCTCTCCCACCCCATGCGCTTGGACCCAGGCCCTGGGGAGGAGGGGGGACAGCAACGTGGTGATTTTTGAAGATCGTATCCCTTTTCTTACAAGTTTGAGTTCGGGAAAACGTGCCCATTTCCAGTGTATTCCTTGCTCTTCCAGGAGCCCCCTTTGCAAGGATTATTCCTTTGCAAAGGGAATGTGCCTAGTATTCCCGGGGAGAGGGGGTTGCTAACATCGCATTTCTTGGCCTAAAGGGGCAGAGGACACCAATCCAGCTTAAAGTGACTTCTTTGCCTCTCCTCCCCTAGCCCTTGACCTCAGAGCCTTCCACGGAAATCTCTTTTTATCCTTCGTAATTCTGGGGAAAAAAGAAAACAGTTTAGCTTGAGCGGATTTAGTTTTCTTTCTGTGGAGCCACAGCGCCCTCAAGTGTTCACTAAGGCTCGGCGCCACCTCGTTTGAGAAACGCATGTGGGTGTGTCTCAGTAGTGTCTGCAGGGCCTGGAGAACAAACTGTATTTACCCTGGCTTCAGTTCAGTTCAGTCGCTCAGTTGTGTCCTACTCTTTGCGACCCCATGAATCGCAGCATGCCAGGCCTCCCTGTCCATCACCAACTCCCGGAGTTCACTGAGACTCACGTCCATCGAGTCAGTGATGCCATCCAGCCATCTCATCCTCTGTCGTCCCCTTCTCCTCCTGCCCCCAATCCCTCCCAGCATCAGAGTCTTTTCCAATGAGTCAACTCTTCGCATGAGGTGGCCAAAGTACTGGAGTTTCAGCTTCAGCATCATTCCCTCCAAAGAAATCCCAGGGCTGATCTCCTTCAGAATGGACTGGTTGGATCTCCTTGCAGTCCAAGGGACTCTCAAGAGTCTTCTCCAACACCACAGTTCAAAAGCATCAATTCTTTGGCACTCAGCCTTCTTCACAGTCCAACTCTCACATCCATACATGACCACAGGAAAAACCATAGCCTTGACTAGACGGACCTTTGTTGGTAAAGTAATGTCTCTGCTTTTGAATATGCTATCTAGGTTGGTCATAACTTTCCTTCCAAGGAGTAAGCGTCTTTTAATTTCATGGCTGCAGTCACCATCTACAGTGATTTTGGAGCCCAGAAAAATAAAGTCTGACACTGTTTCCACTGTTTCCCCATCTATTTCCCATGAAGTGATGGGACTGGATGCCATGATCTTCGTTTTCTGAATGTTGAGCTTTAAGCCAACTTTTTCACTCTCCTCTTTCACTTTCATCAAGAGGCTTTTTAGTTCCTCTTCACTTTCTGCCATAAGGGTGGTGTCATCTGCATATCTGAGGTTATTGATATTTCTCCCTAGCTTACGTTTGGCTAATTTCTTTCTTTCTTTTTTTTAAGGCTTATTGGTGACTTTTCTAACTATCCTGAGGGCTGACTTTGATCTCATCTCTCTTTCTCCGTCAGTTCTCTGCACACTCTCTCCCTACCCGCTTTCCCCAGGAGGATTCCTGTGATGGTTAGTTTCACGTGTCACCTTGGCCAGGCTCTGGTACCCAGCGACTGGATCAGACTCAGATGTTTCTGTGAAGTTATTCTGTAGATGTGGTCAACAGCTAACGTCAGTTTTTTCCCCCGCCATCCTACACAACTTGTGGGATCTTAGTTCCACCACCAGGGCTCGAATCTGTGCCCCCTTGCAGTGGAAGTGCTGAGCCTTAACCACTGGCCCTCCAGGGAAGCCCCTCAGGGAAAGCTCTTCAGGCCAGCAGCACCCTGAATTACCTGGCCTACCCCTTCGGCCTCGTCTCTGGGCCCTGCCTCTGTCTCGGTCAGCTTATTGCCAATAAACTGCTGTGTATAATAACGAGTCACTCCTCCACTGAGGGACTTTGTTGTTGTTCAATCACTCAGTCATGTCTGCCCCTTTGTGACCCCATGAACTGCAGCACGCCAGGTTTCTCTGCCCTTCACCATCTCCCAGATTTGCTCAGACTCATGTCCATCGAGTCAGTGATGCCATCCAACCATCTCATCCTCTGTCGTCCCCCTCTCCTCCTGCCTTCAGTCTTTCCCAGCATCAGGGTCTTTTCCAGTGAGTCAGTTCTTCACATCAGTGGCTTGCTCCTGGTTTATTCAATTCCTATTGAAGCCCTAAAGCACACCATATAAGAAACGCTACTGTTCTGGGTCCAGCATGCTGTGAGGAGGCCCAAGCGGGCCACATGGAGGTGTCAGACCAGTCCCAACAGTCACTACGTGGAGAAGAGCCAGGCTCCAGACGTCTGGGCCAACCGAGTCAGCCCCAGCCGCCCAGCCCTTCACACGTGCCCCCTCCATGCATCCACGGGGTCGGAGAGGCTGCCCTCCCTTCGTGGCCTGCCCCACTCTCTACTCGTAGGCTGATTTCTCTGACAAGCACGGAATAATGAGCATAAGAAAATGTTTTTTTCATGATACTTCCACACCATAGAATAGAAAGGTCTTTTCTTGTATTGGATTAATTCCCACTTTTTTTTTTTTAACAGGGAGTGGGGGGGAAGCTTTTTGGCAATTAGAAAAAAAAATGCTTGTCTTCTGAGCTCCCTCCCATAAATCTGTATGGTTTATGGAATGTATAAGAGGTGTTTTTTAAATCTTCAAATGTAAAATTAAACCAGAAAAAAAAAAAAGACTTGGTGGCTTAAGAGAACAATCCTTTAATCTCATGCTCCTGGGTCTGTAGGCTGGAGGGAGGTTCTGCTCCTTGAGGCCCAGGCTGGGAGGGGCACTGGGCATATTCTTACCATACAGAGCTAGAAGCTTCCAGAAGGACAGGGGAAACCCACAATGCCTGTGGAGGTCTACATACGAAATAAAAAATTGAAGGGTAAAGAGAGCATGTCCAGCAGAGACAGGGACGGTGGAAGGCATAAAATAGGAGTATGGGCTTAAGAAACACAAATTACTGTGTATAAAACAAGCTACAAGCACATATTGTGCGAAATACAAAATATAGCTAATTTTTATATTAACTACAAATGGAGTGTAGCCTTTAACAATCGTAAACCGCTATGCTGTACACCTGAAACATATAATATTGTACAGCGACTATGCTGCTGCTGCTGCTGCTAAGTCGCTTCAGTCGTGTCCAACTCTGTGAGACCCCATAGACGGCAGCCCAACAGGCTCCCCCGTCCCTGGGATTCTCCAGGCAAGAACACTGGAGTGGGTTGCCATTTCCTTCTCCAATGCATGAAAGTGAAAAGTGAAAGGGAAGTCGCTCAGTCGTGTCCGACTCCCTGCGACCCCATGGACTGCAGCCTACGAGGCTCCTCCGTCCATGGGATTTTCCAGGCAAGAGTACTGGAGTGGGGTGCCATTGCCTTCTCCGACATACTTCACCTTAATAATAAAAGCAGGTGTTACGGTTTAATGGGCAGCCTTGGGAGAACATAAAGTAATATGGTGTCTCACAGGGCTTTGTGATTCTGGTGACATACATTTATCACGTCATACATGATTGTACATTCACACTGCCTTCCCAACTATCTAAAAATGAGCTTGTGCTCATTTCTCTAATAGCCAAGTGAATAACTTACGAAGGCTCACCCTATGAAGAGAATAATTTAGGAAGTCTAACTCTATGGAGAAGCACTTTACAGTAATGGCAGGCCAATAATTACTCCTATTTCAAGTTCTCTGCTATAATCATTTGCCAACGTCAATGAGTTTTTCACTTTCTCTGCTCTCAGGTGGAACTACAGCAATCGTCTGAGACAAATGACTTCCATTGCTTAATGGTGAACTGTGGCATGCAAACCTCAGTGCTGTGTGACCTGGGGTGACTAACTTAGCCTCTCTGATCCTCAGTCTTTTGAGGCTCTGCGGACTCCGCCCCCTCCTTGAGGACGCGGAGTCCCGCCCCCATTTGCCCGCCCCGCCCTCCTAGGGCTCTTGGAAAGGCTGAGAGTCTTCTTTCCACAGCGTGCCGACGCAGGGCCTTCTGGGAGTTGTAGTTTCGGTGACGCCGGCACGGCGGCGGGGGGGGGGCCTCAGTCGCTGTATGGGCGCAGCGCGGCGCCTTCTGGGAGTTGTAGTTCTTGGGAGCCCCAAACGGGCCGCAGCTCTCCCGGCGCGCGTGCACACAGCGGGTCGGCCCGGCGCTTGGACCCGACTGTGGAGGCTGCTGCCTTGCTTCGTGAGGCCTGCATGTCCGCGCCACCGCGGGACGAGGGGCCTCAGGGGGTCCGCGTGGACCAGGTAGGGCCAGAAACTGTGGAGAAACTGACTCGAACCCGCCACGCTTGGCGGGAGCCGCCCGAGGCCTTCGAAACTGGTCCCGAGGCGAGGGCGCCGGGTTGTGGTGTGCGCATGCGCGGGTGGTGTGCGCGGGTCCCTGTGTGTGTCCGTGTGTCCCCGGTACGCCCTCACCCGCCCCGCGTGCCACTCCAGAAGTTTTTCCTGGTGCAGACGTGTATCTGCATGTGTCACCGTGCGTGTGAGCCCGCCTGTCACACCAGAACTTTGTGCCCGTGCACCTGTGCGTGTGACTTCGTGAGTCTGTCCCCAAGGGTCACCATCGGTTGGCACGTGCCTGACCGTCGCGGCCTTTGCCCGAAAATTCGAGCACTTGGGGACGTCTGTCTTTGTGTGACTTGGAGCATGTGTGGAATGTGCTCTCCTGGCTAGGTGTGAGGTATATAATTCCACAGTTCCTGGGTGTGCACCTGCGTGGGGAGGCTCCGCAGGTGTGTCTGCCAGCCTGGAGCCCGATGGTCTGTGTGTGCCTGAGCGTGGCGGGCCGTGCCTGCGGTGTTTATGAGAGACCTCAGGAGCGTGGAGTTGTGTGTGTGTGTGTGTGCGCGCGCGTGGGGGAGACGCTGCACACCTGTGACTCTGGGCCTGTGTGGAGCTCTGCCCACCGCGTAACTGCATGTGACGGGTGTGCCACTGCGGGTGGTGTGCCTGTTGGGTGGCCACCACGTGTGACTTACCGTGTGTGTAGCCGCGTGTGTGCGTGGGCAAGCGTGACCGCAGGTGCACTTGGAGTTGTGCACATGTGTGAGATGGCTGGCCTCCTCGTCACCCACAGCACATGGGAGTGTAAGGGCATCCGAGTGCCAAGGGAGGGATGCTGTTAACCGCCTCCCTCCCCCAGTTAGGTCGCGTGCCACCCCAGTGTGTGTCTGGGTGATGTGACTGCCTCTGGGCATGTCTGTGTCTCCCCTTTGGTTGCCTGTTTGTGTACCTGTCCGGCCCAGGTCCACCCCGCCCTGACTCCACCTACCGTCCCCACACGCACACGGAGGGGACACCCGGTGTGCGGCGTCTGCCCAGGCATCTGCCTTCACATCCCTGCTGCTTTCTTGCACAGACGTCAGCTGGACCCACGCAGGAGGCACGTGCAGCCGGGACAGGCGCCACAGCCCGAGAGAGGTGGATGGGACCCGGTGCTCCCAAACCTACGAGGTGGGTACCACTGCCTGCTCTGGGGACCCAGCCAGGCCCTGCTCAAGCCTGGGGGCTGCCGGAGGGGTGACCCCACACTGGGACCGGCCCAGCCTGGGTCCTGCCGGCAGAGCGCTCGCCCTGCACAAAGACCCCGCACCACCTGCCCTCACCGCATGGTCCGGGTCTCCCTGCGCTCTGCCGGGTCACACTTCTCCAGCCCTCGCCCCGCGCCCAGCCCCTTTACTTGTCCTCTGACACCCTGGTTGTGGTCCCACCTTAGGCCCTTTGCACTTGGCGGTGCTCACAGGCCAGAATGCTGTCGCCATCACTTCCTCAGTGAGGCCTGCACTGGGGGACGAGCCTTCCAGGCAGCTGGAACGGCCGATGCAAAGGCCCTATGGCAGGAGCATGCCCGGAGTCATTTGTGGAACAGGGAGGAGGCCTTTGGCTGGAGAAGAGCAAGCTCAGAGCAGGCTGAAGTTGGGCGGCTGCTGTGCGGGCCATGGAGAGGAGTGAGGCTTTCATGGAGCCATTGGTGACTTTCAGTGGAGGGGAGAGAGGAAGGAGGAAAAGCTCCGGAGCCCTGGCATCGCAGCTTCCAGGAGCCTCACTGTGGAATAAAGAGCTAATACGTGGCAACGGCTTAAAGCAGCAGGCCCCAGCCGTTTTGGCACCAGGGACCAGTTTCATGGAAGACAGTTTCCAGGGAGGCTCAGGCCCAGGGGGCAGACACACGACCGTCTGGATCCACGGTCTTTCAGGGAAGGGTGTGCTCAGGGGGTTATGCCATCACCCCCAGGATGGCCCCCGACTCGTCCGCCCACCCCAGGGGTCTGCCCCCAGTGGCGGATACTGACCGCGGTACACACCAGGAGTGAGGGCTTCAGTATACATTTTGCGTGGACACAGTTGAATCCCTAGCAGCAGGGTTGAGAGACACTTGGTTGCTGCACCTGGCGGGTATTGGGGTGCTCTGAGTCCCAGGATCCTGTTCAACGTCCTGTTGAACACAACGCACAGGGTGGCCCCAGGACACCAGTCTGACCCAGGCAGCCGGTAGACAGGCCCCTCGCTGACCCTTTCCCAGCCTGAGACCGGTGACAGACCAGTTTGGTTCTCCATTGTTTTCTTTCTTTCCTTCCTTCTTTCTCTCTCCCGCTTCTCCTCCCCTACTTTTCCCATAACAAAGATGTGAAATCGAGGCAGCAGCTCGGAAAGCCGGGATGGAAGCACTCCTGGAGGGCGCCGCTCCCCAGAGCTCCAAGTTGGGAGAAACCCCCAAACCCGAGGGTGGGTTCAAGGACGGGCCAGAGAAGGCGGAAACCTGTTTGAAGCAGGAGGCCCGCAAGGAAAACCCCACCAGGGACGGGGTGCCCAAGCAGGATGAGCTCGCCGCCGGAACCCCCGAGACCAACTGCAGCCCCCTGACTCCCCAGGCCGACCACCGGCCCCAGAAGCGCGGCGCTCCAAGAAAGCGCAGGACCCTGAAGAAGGCAGCCGCCAGCGCGGAGCCGGAGCCAGAGGAGGTGGCGGAGCGAGGGGGCGGTGGCCCCAGCAAGCCGTGGAAGTGTGGGGACTGCGGCAAGGCCTTCAGCTACTGCTCGGCCTTCACGCTGCACCAGAGGACGCACACCGGGGAGAAGCCGTTCCCCTGCGCGGACTGTGGCCGCGCCTTCAGCCAGAGCGCACACCTGGCGCAGCACCGGCGCGTGCACACGGGCGAGCGGCCCTACGCCTGCGCCGAGTGCGGCAAGGCCTTCAGCCAGGGCTCCTATCTGGCGGCGCATGGGCGCGTGCACACGGGCGAGCGGCCCCACCACTGCACCGACTGCGGCAAGGCCTTCGCGCGCCCCACGCACCTGGCGCAGCACCGGCGCGTGCACACGGGCGAGCGGCCCTTCGCCTGCGGCCAGTGCGCCAAAGCCTTCCGCAGCCGCTCGTCGCTGCGGGAGCACCAGCGCATCCACACGGGCGAGAAGCCCTTCGCCTGTGCGCGCTGCGACAAGGCCTTCCGCTTCTCCTCGGCGCTGCTCCGCCACCAGCGCACGCACACGGCCCAACGGCCCTACACGTGCGGCCAGTGCGCCAAGGCCTTCACGCAGGCCGCGCACCTGGCGCAACACCGCGGCGTGCACACGGGTGAGAAGCCCTTCGCCTGCACTGAGTGCGGCGCACGCTTCAGCCAGAGCGCCTCGCTCACCGAGCACCGGCGCATCCACACGGGCGAGAAGCCCTTCGCCTGCGCGCAGTGCGGCAAGGCCTTCACGCAGGTGTCGCACCTGAGCCGCCACCGGCGCACGCACACCGGCGAGCGGCCCTACGCGTGCGGGGCCTGCGGCCGCGCCTTCAGCAACCGCTCGCACCTGGTGCAGCACCACCTGGCTCACACGGGCGCGCGGCCCTACAAGTGCCCGGAGTGCGGCGCCGCCTTCGGCCACGTGTCCTCCCTGCTCGAACACCAGAAGGTGCACACGGGCGAGAAGCCCTTCCGCTGCGGCGACTGCGGCCGCGCCTTCAGCCACGGCTCGTCGCTGACGCTGCACCGGCGGACGCACACGGGCGAGCGGCCCTACGCCTGCCCCGAGTGCGGCAAGGCCTTCAGCAACCGCGCCTACCTGGTCCAGCACCACATCGTGCACACCGGCGAGAAGCCCTACGAGTGCGGCGGCTGCGGCAAGGCCTTCAGCTTCTCCTCCGCGCTCATCCGGCACCGGAAGACCCACGCCGCGGGCAAGAAGGCGGGGGCTCCGCTCGGCCCCGCAGCCGCCTCCGCCGCACCCACACCCGCGCTCCCGGCGGGAGGAGGAGCCTGCTGACGTGACAGCGGGGAGCCTGCAGAAACCTCGGTGCTGGTGGTGGCTGCTGTTCAGCCTTTCAGTCGCGTCCAACTCTTGGCGACCCCATGGACTGCAGCACGCCAGGCTTCCCTGTCCTTCAGTATCTCCCGGAGGTCGCAGACTCATGTCCATTGAGTCGGTGATGCTGTCTAACCATGTGATCCTCATCCTCTGTACATGGTACAACACATAACCTTGGTGGACCAGCCCAAGCATGAAGCCTGAGATCTACGGGGACCTCCTATAGGTGGGGGCTCACTGAACCTTCGCTACCTCGTGCTCAGGCTCTCGGTGCTGGCCAGGAGATACACCACCATCCCAGTGATGCCCCTGGGGAAACCGAGGCTCTGAGAGGCTCCGTGAGGTTCCCTCCTCACTCGAGGCTGATGTCACAGTGCCAGGATCAAGCCCACATCTGCCAGTCTCCCTGGTTCAAAATCATAAAGAGAGAAGTGTGTGTGTGTTGTGTGGTCACTCAGTTGTGTCCGACTCTTTGCGACCCCACGGACAGTGGCGCCTGCGAGGCTCCAGCGTCCATGGGAGTCTTCAGGCAGGAATACTGGAGTGGGTTGCCATTTCCTCCTCCAGGGGATCTTCCCGACGACCCAGGGATCAAACTCCCGACTCCTGCAGTGCGGGCGGATGCTTTACAACTGAGCCACCAGGGAAGCCCATAAAAAGGTCAGCTAACTCAGATAACGATGAATGTTATGGACAGGATTTTAAAATATATGGGGAAGTGATTCTGCCTTATACGTGAGTTAATTTTAATTTTATGCTAACTAAAATCCTCCAATACTTTGGCCACCTGATGTGAAGAACTGATTCATTGGAAAAGACCCTGATGCTGGGAAAGATTGAAGGCTGGAGGAGAAGGGGATGACAGAGGATGAGATGGATGGCATCATGACTCAATGGACATGAGTTTGAGCAAGCTCTGGGAGTTGGTGTTGGACAGGGAAGTCTGGCCTGGTGAATGGGTTCGCAAAGAGTGACACGACTGAGCGACTGAACTGAACTAAAATAGCTTGTTTGTGGCCTATCAAACACAAGTCTGCTGTAATTAGAAAAGAAAAGGGCATCTGGGCCAGAAGTAGAGCACGTGCTGCCTCCCTTCCTGGGACGCCAGTGCTGACACTCCATCAGTAATACTTCATTCCCAGGTGCCAAGGCCAACTGCCGAGGCATTGTGAATGCATGGCGGTCCGTTTGTTTTGAAAACTTGAAGAAACATATCTCTGACGTGTTTAACGTTTTGTTCTGACAACACGTAAAACTGTTGAAAACCATGCTTCTCTGGAGCAATTTTTCAGAATGATTTGGGAGGCTGTCTTCTGGGCTGTAGTCCTCAGTTTGACTCAAATAAAACTCTTTTCTATTTTTATTGTACAGTATTCATCGATTATTTTCATTGACAGGGAATTGGTGGTATTTATGAGGCTGGGCAGATCACTCCCAGGGGATGACAAGCGAATGAAAGAAAGGAGCCAACCCAGAGACAAGTTTGGGGAAAGACTGCTTGGACCCGCCGGTCGCTGAGGTCTGGCATCTGGAGCGTAGGGCTGACAGATGAGGGAGGCTCCTTGTATCAGGAGAGGGGACCCGCCTGAGGTCAAGGGGGAATGCAGACCGGACACCGAAGGCACGCTGCTCCTCAGACACCCCATCACAATCACGTCTCGACCCTGCCCAGGCCCAGTATTGCCCGTCTGTTTGCGCGTCCCCCAATTCTGATGGGTGACACCCTGCGAGAACCACGCTACCTGCCCCCCCATCATATCATTTTCCGATCCCCACGGCCCCGCCCCTCGCCGCAGGCTCCGCCCCCTCTGCAACTGCGCCTGCGCGCTCCAAGGCCGGCACGACTCCCAGAAGCCCTCGGGGTATGCTTCTGTCTCGTGAGGCAGCCTGTACGCCCAGCCAGACCCGCTGCTTGTGGGGGCAGCCGCGGGCCGGAAGGGCCGGGAGCGGCTGACCTGGGGCGGGGCTGACGGGCCCTGGCCTCGCCGCTGCCTGAGCTACCCTTGGCGCCTCCGCGACGCCGGCCGGGACTCCGTTTCCCAGAGGGCGCCGCGGCGGTGGACACGCCCCCTTCCGGCGGCGGCGCGCGGCCCGGCTCCCTGCGGGCCCGGCGGGGTGGTGGGCTCGGCTGCCGGGCGCGCGCGGGCCGGGGTGGGGCGGGCCGGCGGCGGGGCGCGCTCGGCGCAGACATGCGGGGGGCGGTGAGCGCGGGCCCCCGCGGGCTGGGGTCGCAGCCGCGGCGAGGCGCCCCCCGCGCCAAGCCCAGGGCGGGCCGAGGTCGGAGCGCGGGGACCCCGGTCGCCTTCGCCCGTCCGGCCCGGGGAAGGCCGCGCTCAAGGAGTGGCCCCACGTCTAAGGGCCGGCGAGGAGCGGCGACCACGGGACCGGAGGACAGAGGTGGGGGTGGCGAGCGGACGGGACGAACCCATCCTGTCAGGGTGAGGGGAGCGTGGTGTCTGGGGCAGAAGGCTTCCCGGGGCCCAGGTGCTGGTGAATGGCGTCCCTGGGCTGTGGGGGGTGGGGGGGCGGGAATCCAAAGCTTGGAAACTCAGCCTGAGAGTGTCGGTCAGGGTCACCCTCACCGGACACCCCTCTGTTTCAGTGCTCCCAGAAACCCGCCTCCGCACCGTGGTTGCCCCTCGTAGGCTAGTGACCTTATTCCGGCTGCCCCTTCAAAATTGGTCCCCGGCCGCTCATGCTGGAGCATTTGATTCTCCACCTGTTGAATCCGTTTCGTATTTGTAGCCGTCTTTTAAGACGCAGCAGGAAGGGACAGGTGGAGACCTGGCCTCTAGCTGCTTCTTTCTCTTCCCCCAGCTCTGCCTTCCAGGGACACGGCCGCCCTCCGGGAGAGGGGGCCCAAGCAGGAGGCGGCCGGGACAGGAGTTGAACGGCAAGCCACGTCCCAGGTGAGGGGGCGTTCCCTCTTCTCCTCTCTGAAAGGCAAGCTTGCTTTTCAGGGCTTAATGACGTTTATTTTCTTTTAGAAGTTTTCAGTGTAAGAGACCTGTCGGGGGAGCTGGTTCCCATTTGCCCACATTCTGGTGAGTGGTGGGCTACAGGGGCAGCCCAGGGCCTCCCTCCCTGCTTCCTCTCCATGTCTTTCTCTGTTTGTCGGTCACTGAAGGACTGAGTCAGCCCCTCCCTAGAGTAAGGTGCTCCTCAGCACAGACAGGACAGCCCCTTTGTTGAACCTGGTTTGTCTGATGTTCTCTTTGAGCTAGGCCCTGGAGAGACAGATGGCTGAGCCCTGGCCCCTGCTCCCTGGGAGCTGTTAGTGGAAAGTCGTGGAAGCATACAGGGTTCTGAATGTGAGTTCTAGCATGGTGATAGTGGGCTGGAGGAACTCTCGGCGTCTCGGCACCTGTCGGGGAAGGGGAGGGAGGTGATCTCTGAGCCCCATGTTTCCTTTTTCAGTATTTTTCTTTGGCTGTGCTTGGGTCTTCATTGCAGCGTACGGACTTCGTGTAGTTACACTGCCAGGGCTTCTCGTGGTGGCACGCGGGCTCTCTAGTTGCTTAGCTGCCCTGCGGCATGTGGGATCTTTGTTCCCCGACCAGGGATCGAACCTGCGTCTGCTGCATTGCTAGGCGGATTCTTAAGCACTGGATCACCAGGGAAGTCCCAGGCCTCATGTTTTGCAGGAAGAGAAAAGGTTTGGCAGACAGAAGAGGGAAGGGCAGCCCTGGTGTGGTGTGTAAGGCTATCTTTTCCCGCTTGGTTGTGTTGCTTCTTAGAATGTTGATAAACTGTCTCCGTCCGCTGTGTCTCCTACGTGTCATCGCCAGCTCCTCCATGTATGAGCCAGGTTCAGTCGCCCAGTGAGCTCCATCCACATTACCAAAGGCAGCGCTCAGGTCTTGGTCTTTCTTGACTGTTGCTGGCATCTGAGGTCGTTCAGGGTTGCCAGGCTGACACTGTGAAGGGCCAGGTAGTAAATATTTGGGGCTGCAAGGCTGTGAGGTCTCTGTTGCAGCTGCTCCCCTCTGCCTTCTAGAAGCAACCACAGAGCATACATAAGTGATTGGGCGGGGCTGTGTTCCAGTGAAACTTGATTGACAGAAACGGGTAACGGTCACCCCTGAAAGAGCTCACCGGGCGGCCACCCTTCCTGACTTCTCCGCTGCCGCAGCTCTTCATCATCCTGAGCTGCAGGTGTCGCTGGGCCTCCGGGCCCTGTACTTCTCTCTGTTCTTGTCTGCCCGCCTTCCCCTGTTCTCGCCTGTACAGACTAGCCACGCGCCGGCTTCTCCCGGTCCACCTTTCCAGCCCAGTCCTCTCTCTGAGCTCCAGGCCTCCGTGTCCAGCCGTGTGTCCAGTAGGGAGCTCACAGCGGACACATCCAGCCCCAGGCTCCTGGGTTCCTCCCATAAACCAGCCCCTGCCGCAGCTTGCCTCTGCCGGTCTGCGGCAGCTTCATACCCCAGTTCGTCAGGCCAGAGCTGGCGTCACTCCTGTCTCCTCTGCTGGCCTCACCTCCCGTGTTCGGTCCGTCGGCAGATCCCGTCAGCGCTGTTTTCGCTTTGTGCCCACACTCTGACAGCCGTCACCGCCCCTGCACCCCCGCCGCGGTCCTCCTTATCTTACCGTCCGCCGCTTCAGCTCATGCCCCCCGTGATCCCCGCCCAGCGCCGCAGCCAGAGAAGTTTGTGCTGTCGAGGTCTGCTCAGACCATCCTGTGGCTTCCCCTGCTCGGGGCTGAGGGGCCCCCTGCCACCTGGTGCCGCCTCTGACCCGGACTGCACGCCCCCATCACTCACTTTGCCTTCTAGAAGTTGCCTTCTCCTTTTCCTGATTGCGCTGTCTAAAGCTTCAGAGCCTCCCACCCAGATTCCTCACATCCCTCTTCCCTGCTTTACTTGTGAAAGACTCTTAGCACTTTCCAGCATTCCATATGCTTAATTTACGTGCTTTTCTGTTGTCTGATTCTCTTACCACAAAGTACGTTTGACACAGGCAGGAGTTTTCAGTAGTTTTGCCCCAGTGCCGGATGCAGCAAATACGCGGTGGATGAATGTGTGAACATAGTCTTTTAAAGTGCTCTTGGAAACCAATGTTTCACTATTTAGTATAGTGTCACAATAATAACTTTTATGCTTAGAATGTGCATTGTCTCTGATTATTTCATGTGAGTATATTCCCAGAAGTTTTTCTTACCTTGTGGATTAAAGTTCACCAAACTTATAATGAAAGCAAAATTCTTTAAAAATTATATGTGGGTGGAATAGCAGTATGGCCTCAAAAACTAGAATTCTAGTTTTTACTTTTTTACTAAAAAAAGTAAATGTCACCAAAATAATTTATTACAAACTTTTCATTTGTGCACTTGAAAAATTACCTGAATTGAATTGAACAACAACAAAAACCCTCTTTAATATATTTTTTTCTATAAGATATTAATTTCTATTCATCTTTTCCTGTAAAAGCACAGTATTTTTCTGTGAGGATAAGCTTGCTCTGTAGTTTTTATTTCTTTGTTTTTGAAGTCCGTCTCATCTTTATTATGACAGTACTAAGGCACCGGATCACATTCTTGTATGAGGTACAGATTCTATAGCTGTGGCTTTTCTCAGGGTGTAGTGTGACTCTGTGAAACCCATTTGAAAATCTCCGCACCTATATGATGGCAAGAGGAATGAGAACAGGACCTGCACATTCTCGCTGTGTGCTCACGTGGAGGAGGGGGCTGGGGAGCCTCTTCTCTAAGGACACTCATCCCATTCATGGGCAGCGGGTGGGCGGTTTCCCACAGTCCCTGTCTCCAAATAATACCTTCACACGGGGTGTTGGGATCTCAGCATGTGACGGGTAGGGGGACAGAAACATTCAGACAGAACTAACCAAAGTCATTAGTTCTGTGCACGAGGAGCCATCTGTAGAAACTGGGAAAACAGCTTCAGAGGATGTGTACTCACTCTGACATGGGGCCCCTCTGGAATATGGGGTTAGAGAGGTGGGGAAGGGACGTTTCTTATCAAGGAAAAAAACGCAGCCAGAAAACCCAGTTGCCGAGTACAAGAAAATATTTGAACTTGCATTCTTCTCCTTACGGGCCGCACAAGTTCCAGTTTTACCAAAGACAAAGTAGTGACAGATGCTAGAAAAACAGGCAACATTTCCTCTGGCTCCAGCTTAAAAAGCTACTGTAAAGATGCTGTAGTATATGCATCTGTAGTGTATACGGCATATGCTATATACAGATACAGTAATTTGTATACAATTGATATGCTACGTACACTGTATATGTTTTGCTTCATTTAGTAAGGAATATCTGAAAGCTGTTTGAATATTGGGGAAAAAAAAAAGCATAAGGGTTGCCAGCCAAGGAGCAGGAAGACTTAGAATGGAAGATTGGAATCTGCAAAAACCCGTCTTTTAGAACTGGGTCAGAAAAAGTAGCCCCATCTGAGCACCTGTGCCTTTGAACGCAGTTGAAAATATCTGCCAAAAAATATCTGCAGTGAAATGTTTTATTTGTTTCTAAACCACTTTATTGAGGCAAGATTGACACATAGCTGCACATTTTTAATATGTACAACTCAATGAATATGAGGATAAACATACACCCACAGAACCCTTGTGACCCGTCTTTACAGTTCGGTTAAAGATGTCTTCAAAGTTTGTGTGAGTTAAGGAACATGTGATTGTACATTGTTCAACAGATACCGAACCTCCAAGGGGTTTTTTGTTTCCAGTACAACGATATCAGTCTTTAAGTGGAAAGGTGGGGCCTTGGTCAGCATCGACACATTGTTTATGAAACACCACATTCTGAGTGCCACGCTCTTGACGTGGGTCACATGGGTTTATTTCCCCATTCCTTTTTCTCTCTTTTTTTTTTTTTCCTCGGAGAGGAAGAAGGACTCGTTATTACCTGCAGGAAGTCAGGAACACTGGGGATTTTTCCCAGAGCGTGTCTCTCTGTCCCCATTCTTGTGCTGATCCAGACCACTTGCCTGTCCTCGCGGCAGAAAAGGCTCTGGTACGGGTTGTGCATGGGACAGCTCAGCCTCCCTTGTTTGTTGTTTGAATCGACGTGCTCCTGTATTTTACTTGTGTGCCCCCGCCACCTGCACAGAATTGCCACTTCTCCAGGGGTAGGGGCACTCTCTCTCTCTCTGAAGTTTATGACTGAATGAGGCCCAATCATTGACTGGATTTCCACATTATCAGACAGTACTCTGTACACATAAAATCTCCTACCTAAAATGGAGAGGAAGTAATTCTTAGCCCCTGTGTTAGTCTGTGAGGGCTGCCATGACAGAACTCCACAGGGTGGGCAGCTTCAGCGACACAGTGATTTTTCACAGTTCTCGGGGCCAGAAGTCCGAGACCGAGGGGTCAGCAGAGGTGCTTTTCCGCAAGGTCTCCCTCCGCTCCCACCACCTGTGGTTTCTTCCTCTTACGAGACACGGGTCCGTGCGACTCCACGCAGCTCTCGATCACCTCTCTGAAGTCCAGCCACATTCGGGGTACAGGGGCTGGGGGGGCGTGTTCTGCGTGTGCACCGGGGGTGTGAGCTCTGGTCCAGCGCGCACGCGGTCGTGTCGCCCCAGAGCCCGCTGACGTTCGGTGACGTGGCAGTGGAGTTCTCCGGGGAGGAGTGGGCCTGGCTGGACTCGGCCCAGAGGAGCCTGCACCGGAGCGTGATGCTGGAGAACTACAGGAACCTGGCCTCGCTGGGTAAGGGCCGGCTGCTGCCCCCGCCCCGCCCGCCGCAAGGACCGACCTGTGCGTGACCGCCTGCCCTGTCTTCTTACGCATTTAGGGCTTTGCCTGTCTAAGCCCGAGATGATCTCGTCGTTGGAGCAGAGGAAGGAACCCTGGGCTGTGAAGAGGAAGTCGACCAGAGGCATGCACCCAGGTGAGCATGGTGGGGGCGGGGACCCAGGGCACTGCGCCCTCGGCCGCCTGGGACCACCACCAGACTGCTGAACCGCCCCGCCCCCGAGGGAAAATCGAGGAATCGAGGCCTGGGCTTTGCACGTTTCCTCTTCCCTGCCTCTCCACCTGCATTCCCCCCGCCCCGCCCCCCCCGCCCCCCCCCGCCACACCAGCCTGGTCCGCTCTCTGCACCTCCTCTGTCTGCAGCTCCTCTGACCTTCCATCACTCAGACTTACGCAGTCACCTCTGCTCCTCACAAGGCTGATGCTGCTGTGGTTCTGTCTCATTTCCCTTTGATGAAATGACTTGCACTCAGGGTCTTCCTCTGACTGATTTCCACTGTGTCAGCTTTGAGTGAGGCCGCAGGTGCTGGCTGGGAGGTCGAGGGCGAGCCCTTGGAGAAGTCCCAGGGGCGAGACGACATGTCTCTGTGCACAGAAGTGCAACAGAAAGGGCTGTCTCACGTGTGACAAGTGTAAATAGGGACTCGAGGAAGAAAAGGTTTCATCCTCAGTTTCACGCCAGGGGAACAAGGCAGGAGCATAGAGCCTCGAGGAGAAAGGCGAGATGGAGGGGACAGGTCAGTAGGTCTGCAGGCGATCTGGGCTGGGCCATGATCGGTCTAGGATCCGGGGGAATGTGTGTGCAGACCGGCTGCACAGGCAGGCGACTGGCTCTCAGGAGAGGGCTCTGATCCTGATCCAACGGGACGTTCTTGCAGATGTTATGCTGGTGTTTAAACCACGGGGAGTATAGAGATTTCAGTCACAGCATTATTTCTGGGACATCAGGTTAATCACAAGGACTCAGAAGTACAGATTCCTCATGGTGGGTCCTGTAATAGGAAATGACTACCGTCCCTAAAGAGTGGAGAATCTCGTAAGACCCCTTTGTTCAAACCATACTTCGGAGGAAAGTTTATATCCATAGAACAGTTATCAACTGCATCAACTCCCATGGGTCATCATACTCCCAGGGTCATTGTACACCCAGGAGAACTGGAACGGTGTTTCAGGGGAAAGTTTTCCTCTTATCGTCAAACTCGGTGGCTTTCTCTGAGCTGGTTTCCTGAGACAGAACTGGTTTTTTCCCCTTCTGTTGATGCTTTCTTTCTCTCTTTCTCAGTTAGAATCTCTAGCTCAGATTCTACTTGATGTTGAAGACTTGGCACATACAGCCAGGATCTGAACATTGGTTAGTTAGCATCGTAATAATTTTTTTTAAAGTTTACATTATAAATGTAATGTAAACAAGAGGAGCAAGCGAAGAAACCTTTGCTAAATAAAACGGAGAAAGATTCAGAGAGACTTAGTAAGCGTTTCCTCCTGTGGCCTCTGCCCGCTCTTTGTTCCGGCCGTGTTTCATCTTAGATTTAAATCTCTGAATTCTCTCATCTCCTGCACTTGGATCTCTTTCTCTGCTGCTAAGTCGCTTCAGTCATCTCCGACTCTGTGCAACCCCATGGATGGCAGCCCACCAGGCTCCCCCGTCCCTGGGATTCTCCAGGCAAGAACACTGGAGTGGGTTGCCATTTCCTTCTCCAGTGCATGAAAGTGAAAAGTGAAAGTGAAGTCGCTCAGTCGTGTCCGACTCTAGGGACCCCATGGACTGCAGCCTACCAGGCTCCTCCGTCCATGGGATTTTCCAGGCAAAAGTACTGGAGTGGGGTGCCATTGCCTTCTCCTCTCTTTCTCTAGTCTCCTGCCAAAAGTATAACATGCATCACCCGCTCAACATCTAGGTGTGAAAACTCACATTGTGTGTGGTAGTATTAAAGCCACACACGTTTGGGATCAGAAGGCCAGCGGATTGTGTAGAAAGCTTTCAAACGATATGTATTTTCTGAGAATCTTTTTCCATCTGGTTCCATTTGGGAAAATGTCTTCATACTAACATGTAGTAAAAGAGATACCTTCTTAAAACTATCCTTCAGACTCGCAGACTCTGCTGAAGACCCAGGAGTTGCCTTCAGAGAACAACTTCAGTGAAGAGGCGTTGTCCCAGGAGGTGCGCACGGAGAGACCCCCGGAGCACTCCGTCCTCGGGGAAGGCTGGGCTTACGCCGCTGTGTGTGAGGGGCAGCCGGTGAGTCGGGCACAAGCAGAAAACTGGCAGGAGGCAGAGTTTGCGGGGTTCCAGAGGCTTCCCTGCTTCAGCAGGACAGGGCAGGTGGGAGACACAGTCTCCTTCACAAAGAAAGGCAGCTTTGGAGAGCGATCTCGTCTACAGCAAGTGTGGGCGGATTTCCATTTGAATCCAGGACTTCTTACACAGTGTTCCCCCGCGAGAGAGAGCAGCTGCAGTCAGACACACACGAGGGGGACACTGGGTCCCAGTGAGTCGTAGAGAAGTGTGTAAATCAGGATCGTTCCACATGTCGTGGGTGTGAGGGAGCTTTGAGCAGGATCTCAACCCTTCCTTGTCATCAGAGATGTCATACCAGAGGAAAACCCTCTACAGGATTAAGTGAACCCCGTGTGTCAGGTGTGAGGAAGCCTCCGGTGAGCTCTAGAAAGTCCACACGCTGTGGACATTCACTCTCCTCCACCATGTTGCAAGTTCTCCATGGAAGAAACAGTTTCCCCGATTTTTCAATCCTCCCCCCGCCACCTCCCTGCAAACTTAAACGACATAACCAGCTCCGTCGTTACATGACGGGGATCACTCAGAACTAGTGAGAATTCCTGGTACCCAGTGCCTCTCATGGCGTGTGGACATGGACACCCCAGAGCCAGGTCACGAACACGGCTCGATGGAAACGCATGTCTGCCATTGCAGGGCTTGGTGGCCGTCACGGACGTGGCCACAGACGTCTCGCAGCGGCCAGACCCTGCTGGGCAGAGTTTCTGTAGGAGCGTGGTGTGGGCGGACCGCCATCCGGGGACAGGAGGTAAGGCCCTTCCTCTCCCAGACCTGACTCTTCAGGAGCCCCCGTGCTTGTTCCTCGGTTGTGAATTGTGTGTGTTGGGGGGGCCGAGCAGGGGGAGCTGCCTTCTAAAGTGTGGGCTGAATTCTTACTCCTGCTTCGTAAGAGTGTGACGTTTGCAGAGTTGAAAGTTAAAAGTTTGTAGACAAGAAAGTAGGACAACTTTCTTTGTCATAGATACTCTTCACTTTTCTTCCTGGACCTTGCTGTAGTAAAACACTCTTCCATCCAAGCCAGGGAGCTGGTTGTCCGTCCGAGAACGCCCAGGGTGTGACAGACCTCGTGTCTTTTCCTGTGTGCAGGACGCTGTGCGTCTGAGCCAGACCTGGTCTCTTTGCTGGAGCGCAGGAAGGCACCCTGGACGGTGGATGGAGAGCTGGTCAGAGCCCCTTTCTCAGGTGAGCCAGGCGGCCGGGCGGAGACGCCCCTGCAGGGCAGGCGGCCCGTGCTTCTGTGGCTTGTTTGATAGCCCTTGTTTTCCATCCATGAACGCTGTTAAGTCTTCTATCCAAGAACACAGGATGTTTTTCCATTTATCTAGGTCTTCTTCATCTTACTCATCAACGTTGGTAGTTTTCACTTTACAGTCTAGCAGCTTTTTAGGTAATTTTATTCCTAAATAATTTATTCTTTCAGTGCTATATTTCATGGAATTATTTTCATAGTTCCTTTTCAGACTGTTCATTCCTAGTGTATGGAAATAGCTGATTTTTGTGTGTTGATCCTGTATTCTGCAGTTTTGGTGACTTGATACATTAGCCCTCATGCTCTTCTTATGGATCGTGTAGGGTTTTCTATACATGAGATCATATCGTCTGCGAATACAGTTTGCAGTCTTCCTTTCTAACTTGGATGCCTTTTATTTCTGTGTCTTCTCGCTCTGGCTGGAACTTCCCAGGCATCCTTGTCTTGTCACTGACCTAAGAAGGAAAGTCCTCAGTGTTTATGTGGCATTTTTTTTTTTTTTATATGTGGCATTTTTAAGAAGAGCTTTTATTTTCCCTTTTTTAAGATCATCTTTTCCCAGAAAGCTGACTCTCCGCATCATCTCTCTCCCCAACGCAACTTTTATCTCCGTGTATTTATTGCAATATAACTGCTTGCACAATTTTTGGTTTTTGCTAAGTGGTTTAGCAAAAGGATTTCAGGTATATTCACTCCTTCCTGCAAGTTTATAGTCTGAGATAAGATCTGTACTTGTTCTGAGGTATGTTAGAGGTAATTAGATATAGTGTCAGCACTCACTGTTTTTATAAAAGCAGTATCTCCAGAATGACAAATTACATCGCAAGGCCCTCTCTGTTAGTAAAGGGCCAGAGAGGAATGGAGGGTTCTGTCTGGCTGGTGGCAGCAGACAGGTCGATGTAAAGTGGTTTCTACCTGAGTGCCGGGCTCCCGCCATCAGCAGACTCCGCTGCAGTTAATCAAATGAGACACAGTTGACGGAAACACCATTTCTGGTTGTGCAGGGGCTGCCAGGGTTTCAGGCCTCTAATGAATACTCAGTGGTAAAGAATCCGCCTGCAGTGCAGGAGACAGGCTTTGATTCCTGGGTTGGGAAGATCCCCTGGAGTAGGGAATGGCAGCCCACTCCAGTAATCGTGCCTGGAGAATCCCATGGAGAGAGGAGCCTGGCGAGCCCCAGTCCATGGGGTCGCAAAGAGTCTGACACAACTGGGTGACTGTAGCACAGCAACGAATGTTACAGAAAAGGCTGACCGTCTGTGCTTGGCCTGCTCCTGGACCAGCGTCTGTGACGCGATGACTGCCCTGGCGTAGATGCTGCATGGCCAGGGGTGAGGGAACGAGCGTCACAGCCTGCGTTTTAGGTGGTGTGACTGCAGAACAGTTTTCCAGCTCCTCATGCTTCTGACATGTAACTGGTTCCACAGATGCTGAATTTATTTAAACTTTTTCTCTTCACTTCTCCTGGGTTCCTGTATGAATCTGGTCTGGAGTCATCTTGCATATTCGAGACTGCACTTCCCGTGTGTCAGAGGTGCATGGCTTAATGGTTCCTTTACAGTTTTTTTCACCTGTGGGTGTCCTTTCCGTGTTCCAGAGGTACACCGTTTAGTACTTTCCTTAGGGTTTCATTCAGCAGTGAGTTCACTTTCCCATGTTTCAGAGGTGCATGGTTTACTGGTTTCTTTAGGGTTTCATCATCAGGGAATTCACTTTTCCATGTTTCAGAGGTGCGTGGTTTTGCGGCCTCATCATGGTTTCATTCACCAGTGAGTATACTTTCCTGTCTTTCAGAGGTGCACCGTTTTCTGGTTTCCTCATGGTTTCATCTCCAGTGAGTACGCTTTCCCATGTGTCAGAGGTGCATGGTTTAGTGGTTTCATCAGGGTTTCCTTCAGCAGTGAGTTCACTTCCCCGTGTTTCAGAGGTGCATGGTTCACTGGTTTCGTTAGGGTCTCATTCACCAGGGAATTCGCTATTCTGTGTGTCAGAGATGCGTGCTTTGGCGGCTTCACTTCATCATGGTTTCATTCACCTGTGAGTGTACTTTCCCGTGTTCCAGACGTACACAGTTTAGTGATTGCATCAGGGTTTCATTCAGCAGTGAGTTCACTTTCCCGTGTGTCACAGGTACATGGCTTAATGGTTTCTTTAGTTTCTGTCACCAGTAAGATCACTTGGACGTGTTTCAGAGGTGCAGATTTTAGTGGTTTCATGAGGGTTTCATTCAGCAGTGAGTTTACTTTCCCGTGTTTCAGAGGTGCATGGTTTACTCGTTTCTTTAGGGTGTCCTTCATCTGTGAGTTCACTTTCCTATCTGTCAGAGGTGGATGGTTTACTGGTTTCTTTAGGGTTTTATTCACCACTAAGGTCACTTTTCCCTGTATCAGAGGTGCACGGTTTAGTGGTTTCCTCAGGGTTCATCTCCAGTGAGTACACTTTTCCATGTGTGGGAGGTACACATGTTAGTAATTTCTTTAGGGTTTCATTCACCAGTGAGTTCGCTTTCCCGTCTGTCACAGGTGTGTGGTTTACTGGTGTCTTCAGGGTTTCATTCACCAGTGAGTGTACCTTCCCGTGTTTCAGAGGTGCATCGTTCACTGCTTTCTTTAGAGTTTCATTTACCAGTGAGTTCACTTTCCTGTGTGGAAGATGTGCACGGTTTAGTGGTTTTTCATGGTTTCATTCACCAGTGGTTTCTCTAGGGTTTCATTCATCAGTGAGTTCCCGTATCGTGTGACAGAGGGGTACGGTTTAGTGGTTTCTTTAGGGTTTCCTTCACCAGTGAGTTCACTTTCCCATGTTCCAGATGTCCTTGGTTTACTGATTTCTCTAGGGTTTCATTCACCAGGGATTTCACTTTGTGTGTGTCAGAGGTGCATGGTTTAGTGGTTTCATTCAGCAGTGAGTTCACTCTCCTGTGAGTTAGAGGTGCATTATTTAGTGGATTCATTAGGGTTTCATTCAGCAGTGAGTTCACTTTCCTGTGTGTCAGAGTTGCATGGCTTAATGGTTCCTTTATAGTTTTTTTCACCAGTGGGTGTCCTTTCCGTGTTCCAGAGGTACACTGTTTAGTACTTTCCTTAGGGTTTCATTCAGCAGTGAGTTCACTTTCCCGTGTTTCAGAGGCGCATGGTTTACTGGTTTCTTTAGGGTTTCATTCTCCAGGGAATTCACTTTTCCATGTTTCAGAGGTGCGTGGTTTTGCGGCCTCATCATGGTTTCATTCACCAGTGAGTATACTTTCCTGTCTTTCAGAGGTGCACCGTTTTCTGGTTTCCTCATGGTTTCATCTCCAGTGAGTAGGCTTTCCCATGTGTCAGAGGTGCATGGTTTAGTGGTTTCATCAGGGTTTCATTCACCACTGAGTTCACTTTCTCATGTTTCAGAAGTGCACAGTTTACTGGTTTCATCAGGGTTTCATTCACCAGTGAGTTTACTTCCCCGTGTTTCAGAGGTACATGGTTCACTGGTTTCTTTAGGGTCTCATTCACCAGGGAATTCGCTATTCTGTGTGTCAGAGATGCGTGCTTTGGCGGCTTCACTTCATCATGGTTTCATTCACCTGTGAGTGTACTTTCCCGTGTTCCAGACATACACAGTTTAGTGATTTCATCAGGGTTTCATTCACCAGTGAGTTCACTTTCCCGTGTGTCAGAGTTGCATGGCTTAATGGTTCCTTTACAGTTTTTTTCACCAGTGAGTGTCTTTTCCATGTTCCAGAGGTGCACCGTTTAGTGCTTTCCTTAGGGTTTCATACAGCAGTGAGTTCACTTTACCATGTTTCAGAGGTACACGGTTTACTGTTTCCATCAGGGTTTCATTCACCAGGGAATTCACTCTTCCCGTGTTTCAGAGGTGCGTGGTTTTGCGGCCCTTCATGGTTTCATTCACCAGTGAGTGTACTTTCCCGTCTTTCAGAAGTGCGTGGTTTACAGCTTTCTTAGGGTTTCATGCACCCGAGAGTTCACTTTCCCGTCTGTCAGAGGTTCATGGTTTACTGGTTTCTTTAGGGTTTACTTCACCCGTGAAGTCACTTTCCCGTGTTCCACATGTACACAGTTTAGTGGTTTCATCAGGGTTTCATTCACCAGTGAGTGTACTTCCCCGTCTTTCAGAGGTCCACCATTTACTGCTTTCCTCTGGGTTTCATCTCCAGTGAGTACACTTTCCCACGTGTCAGAGGTACACGTTTTAGTAATTTCTTTAGGGTTTCATTCACCTGTGAGTTCACTTTCATGATTCAGAGGTGCACGGTGTATACTTTTCATCAGGGTTTCCTTCAGCAGTGAGTTCACTTCCCGTGTGTCAGAGGTGCATGGCTTAATGGTTCCTTTACAGTTTTTTTCACCTGTAGGTGTCCTTTCCGTGTTCCAGAGGTACACCGTTTAGTGCTTTCTTTAGGGTTTCATTCAGCAGTGAGTTCACTTTCCCGTGTTTCAGAGGTGCACGGTTTAGTGGTTTTATCAGGGTTTCATTCAGCAGTGAGTGCACTTTCCCGTATGCCAGAGGTGCATGGTTTAATGGTTTCTTTAGGGTTTCATTCACGAGGGAATTCACTTTTCCACGTGTCAGAGATGCTTGGTTTTTGCGGCCTCATCGTGGTCTCATTCACCAGTGAGTGTCCTTTCCCGTCTTTCAGAGGTGCATGGTTTACAGCTTTCTTTAAGATTTCCTTCACCCGTGAGTTCACTTTCCCGTGTTCCAGACGTACACAATTTAGTGGTTTCATCAGGGTTTCATTGACCAGTGAGTGTGCTTTCCTGTCTTTCAGAGGTGCACCATTCACTGCTTTCCTCAGGGTTTCATCTCCAGTGAGTACACTTTCCCATGTGTCAGAGGTACACAATTTAGTAATTTCTTTAGGGTTTCATTCACCTGTGAGTGTACTTTCCCGTGTTCCAGACATACACAGTTCAGTGATTTCATCAGGGTTTCATTCACCAGTGAGTTTACTTCCCCGTGTTTCAGAGGTGCATGGTTCACTGGTTTCTTTAGGGTCTCATTCACCAGGGAATTCGCTATTCTGTGTGTCAGAGATGCGTGCTTTTGCAGCTTCATCATGGTTTCATTCACCTGTGAGTGTACTTTCCCGTGTTCCAGACGTACACAGTTCAGTGATTTCATCAGGGTTTCATTCAGCAGTGAGTTCACTTTCCCGTGTGTCAGAGTTGCATGGCTTAATGGTTCCCTTACAGTTTTTTTCACCAGTGAGTGTCTTTTCCATGTTCCAGAGGTGCACCGTTTAGTGCTTTCCTTAGGGTTTCATACAGCAGTGAGTTCACTTTACCATGTTTCAGAGGTACACGGTTTACTGTTTCCATCAGGGTTTCATTCACCAGGGAATTCACTCTTCCCGTGTTTCAGAGGTGCGTGGTTTTGCGGCCCTTCATGGTTTCATTCACCAGTGAGTGTACTTTCCCGTCTTTCAGAAGTGCATGGTTTATGGTTTTCTTTAGGGTTTCATGCACCCGAGAGTTCACTTTCCCGTCTGTCAGAGGTTCATGGTTTACTGGTTTCTTTAGGGTTTACTTCACCCGTGAAGTCACTTTCCCGTGTTCCACATGTACACAGTTTAGTGGTTTCATCAGGGTTTCATTCACCAGTGAGTGTACTTCCCCGTCTTTCAGAGGTCCACCATTTACTGCTTTCCTCTGGGTTTCATCTCCAGTGAGTACACTTTCCCACGTGTCAGAGGTACACGTTTTAGTAATTTCTTTAGGGTTTCATTCACCTGTGAGTTCATTTTCATGATTCAGAGGTGCACGGTGTATACTTTTCATCAGGGTTTCCTTCAGCAGTGAGTTCACTTTCCCCTATGTCAGAGGTGCGTGGTTTAGTAGTTTCCTCAGGGTTTCATTCACCAGTGAGTGTGCTTTCCTGTCTTTCAGAGGTGCACCATTCACTGCTTTCCTCAGGGTTTCATCTACAGTGAGTGCACTTTCCCATGTGTCAGAGGTACACGATTTAGTAATGTCTTTAGCGTTTCATTCACCAGTGAGTTCACTTCCCGTGTGTCAGAGGTGCATGGCTTAATGGTTCCTTTACAGTTTTTTTCACCTGTGGGTGTCCTTTCCGTGTTCCAGAGGTACACCGTTTAGTACTTTCCTTAGGGTTTCATTCAGCAGTGAGTTCACTTTCCCGTGTTTCAGAGGCGCATGGTTTACTGGTTTCTTTAGGGTTTCATCATCAGGGAATTCACTTTTCCATGTTTCAGAGGTGCGTGGTTTTGCGGCCTCATCATGGTTTCATTCACCAGTGAGTATACTTTCCTGTCTTTCAGAGGTGCACCGTTTTCTGGTTTCCTCATGGTTTCATCTCCAGTGAGTACGCTTTCCCATGTGTCAGAGGTGCATGGTTCACTGGTTTCGTTAGGGTCTCATTCACCAGGGAATTCGCTATTCTGTGTGTCAGAGATGCGTGCTTTGGCGGCTTCACTTCATCATGGTTTCATTCACCTGTGAGTGTACTTTCCCGTGTTCCAGACGTACACAGTTTAGTGATTTCATCAGGGTTTCATTCAGCAGTGAGTTCACTTTCCCGTGTGTCACAGGTACATGGCTTAATGGTTTCTTTAGTTTCTGTCACCAGTAAGATCACTTGGACGTGTTTCAGAGGTGCAGATTTTAGTGGTTTCATGAGGGTTTCATTCAGCAGTGAGTTTACTTTCCCGTGTTTCAGAGGTGCATGGTTTACTCGTTTCTTTAGGGTGTCCTTCATCTGTGAGTTCACTTTCCTATCTGTCAGAGGTGGATGGTTTACTGGTTTCTTTAGGGTTTCATTCACCACTAAGGTCACTTTTCCCTGTGTCAGAGGTGCACGGCTTAGTGGTTTCCTCAGGGTTCATCTCCAGTGAGTACACTTTTCCATGTGTGGGAGGTACACGTGTTAGTAATTTCTTTAGGGTTTCATTCACCAGTGATTTCACTTTCCCGTCTGTCACAGGTGTGTGGTTTACTGGTGTCTTCAGGGTTTCATTCACCCGTGAGTTCACTTTCCCGTGTTCCAGACGTACATAATTTAGTGGTTTCATCAGGGTTTCATTCACCAGTGAGTGTGCTTTCCTGTCTTTCAGAGGTTCACCATTTACTGCTTTCCTCAGGGTTTCATCTCCAGTGAGTACACTTTTCCAAGTGTGGGAGGTACACATGTTAGTAATTTCTTTAGGGTTTCATTCACCAGTGAGTTCACTTTCCCGTCTGTCACAGGTATGTGGTTTACTGGTGTCTTCAGGGTTTCATTCACCAGTGAGTGTACCTTCCCGTGTTTCAGAGGTGCATTGTTCACTGCTTTCTTTAGAGTTTCATTTACCAGTGAGTTCACTTTCCTGTGTGGAAGATGTGCACGGTTTAGTGGTTTTTCATGGTTTCATTCACCAGTGGTTTCTCTAGGGTTTCATTCATCAGTGAGTTCCCGTATCGTGTGACAGAGGGGTATGGTTTAGTGGTTTCTTTAGGGTTTCCTTCACCAGTGAGTTCACTTTCCCGTGTTCCAGAGGTGCTTGGTTTACTGATTTTCTAGGGTTTCATTCACCAGAGATTTCACTTTGTGTGTGTCAGAGGTGCATGGTTTAGTGGTTTCATTACGGTTTCATTCAGCAGTGAGTTCACTCTCCCGTGAGTTAGAGGTGCATTATTTAGTGGTTTCATTAGGGTTTCATTCAGCAGTGAGTTCACTTTCCCATGTGTCAGAGTTGCATGGCTTAATGGTTCCTTTACAGTTTTTTTCACCAGTGAGTTCACTTTCACGTGTTTCAGACGTGCAGAGTTTACTGGTTTCATGAGGGTTTCCTTCACCAGTGAGTTCCCTTTCCCGTGTGTCAGAGGTGCATGGCTTAATGGTCTCTTTACACTTTCTTTCACCAGGGAGTTCACTTTCCTGTGTTTCAGAGGAGCACAATATACTGGTTTCAGGAGGATTTCATTCACCAGTCATTTCACTTCCCCGTGTTTCAGAAGTGCATGGTTTACTGATTTCATCAGAGTTTCATTCAGCAGTGAGTTCACGTTCCCATCTGTCAGAGGTGGATGGTTTACTGGTTTCTTTAGGGTTTCATTCACCAGTGAGTTCACTTTCGTGTGTTTCAGAGGTGCACCGTTTACTGGTTTCCTCAGGGTTTCATCTCCAGTGAGTACACTTTCCCATGTGTTGGAGGTACACGTTTTAGTAATTTCTTTAGGGTTTCATTCACCGGTGAGTGTACTTTCCCGTCTTTCAGAGGTGCATGGTTTACAGCTTTCTTTAGGTTTTCATTCACCCGTGAGTGCAGTTTCCCATCTGTCAGAGGTGCACGGTGTAGTGGTTTCTTCAGGGTTTCCTTCACCCGTGAGTTCACTCACGTGTTCCAGACGTACACAATTTAGTGGTTTCATCAGGGTTTCATTCACCAGTGAGTGTGCTTTCCTGTCTTTCAGAGGTGCATCATTCACTGCTTTCCTCAGGGTTTCATCTCCAGTGAGTACACTTTCCCACGTGTCAGAGGTACACGATTTAGTAATTTCTTTAGGGTTTCATTCACCTGTGAGTGTACTTTCCCGTGTTCTTGACGTACACAGTTCAGTGATTTCATCAGGGTTTCATTCACCAGTGAGTTCACTTTCCCGTGTGTCAGAGGTGCATGGTTCACTGATTTCTTTAGGGTTTCATTCACGAGGGAATTCACTTTTCCACGTGTCAGAGATGCTTGATTTTGCGGCCTCATCGTGGTTTCATTCACCTGTGAGTGTACTTTCCTGTCTTTCAGAGGTGCATGGTTTACTGGTTTCCTAAGTGTTTCATCTCCAGTGAGTACACTTTCATATGTGTAAGAGGTACACATATTCGTAATTTCTTTAGGGTTTCATTCACCTGTGAGTTCAGTTTCCCCTGTGTCAGAGGTGCACGGTTTAGTGGTTTCTTTAGGGTCTCATTCACCATTCAGTTCACTTTTCGTGTGTTTCTGGGGTGCTCCATACTGGTGTCCTCACGGTTCATCTCTAGTGAGTACACTTGCCCATGTGTCAGAGGTACACATTTTCGTGATTTTTTTAAGGGTTTCATTCACCAGTGAGTTCATTTCCCCGTGTTTCAGAGGCGCATGTCTTTCTGGTTTCATCAGGGTTTCATTCACCAGGGAATTCACTTTTCCGTGTGTCAGAGGTGTGTGGTTCACTGATTTAATCAGGTTAGTGGTTTCATCAGGGTTTCATTCACCAGTGAGTGTACTTTCTCGTCTGTCAGAGGTGCGTGGTTTACTGGTTTCTTTAGGGTTTCATTCACCAGGGAATCACTTTTCCATGTTTCAGAGGTGCGTGGTTTTGTGGCCTCCTCATGGTTTCATTCACCATTGAGTGTCCTTTTTCCTCTTTCAGAGGTGCATGGTTTACAGCTTTCTTTAAGGTTTCATTCACCAGTGAGTTCAGTTTCCTGTCTGTCAGAGGTGCATGGTTTACTGGTTTCTTTAGAGTTTCCTTCACCCGTGAGTTCACTTTCCCGTGTTCCAGACGTACACAATTTAGTGGTTTCATCACGGTTTCATTCACCAGTGAGCGTACTTTCCCGTGTTTCAGAAGTGCATCGTTTACTGGTTTCTACGGGTTTCATTCACCAGGAATTAACTTTTTCGTGTGTCAGACGTGCGTGGTTCACTGATGTAATCAGGTTAGTGGTTTCATTGGGGTTTCATTCAGCAGTGACTGTACTTTCCCGTGTTTCACAGGTGTGTGGTTCACTGGTTTCTTTCGGGTTTCATTCACCAGGGAATTCAGTTTTCCGTGTGTCAGAGGTGCGTAGTTTTGCGGCTTCACCGTGGTTTCATTCTCCTGTGAGTGTACTTTCCTGTCTTTCAGAGGTGCACTGTTTACTGGTTTCCTTGGGGTTTGATCTCCAGTGAGTACATTTTCCCATGTGTCACAGGTACACGTTTTAGTAATTTCTTTAGGGTTTCATTCAGCAGTGAGTTCACTTTGGTGTGTCATAGGTGCATGGCTTAATGGTTACTTTACAGTTTTTTTCAACCGTGAGTGCACTTTCACGTTTCAGAGGTGCACAATTTACTGGTTTCATCAGGGTTTCATTCACCAGGGAATTCCTTTTCCGTGTGTCAGATGTGTATAGTTCACTGATTTAATCAGGTTAGTGGTTTCCTCAGGGTTTCATTCACCAGTGAGTGTACGTTCACATGTTTCACAGGTGCATGGTTCACTGGTTTCTTTAGGGTTTCATTCACCAGGGAATTTGCTATTCCGTGTGTCAGAGGTACATGCTTTTGCGGCTTCATCATGGTTTCTTTCACCTGTGAGTGTACTTTCCTGTCTTTTAGAGGTGCCTGGTTTACTAGTTTCCTCAGGGTTTCATGTCCATTGAGTACACTTTCCTATGTGTCAGAGGTACACGTTTTAGTAATTTCTTCAGCGTTTCATTCAGCAGTGAGTTCACTTTCATGTTTCAGAGGTGCACGGTTTATACTTTTCATCAGGTTTCCTTCACCAGTGAGTTTACTTTCCCGTGTGTCAGAGGTGCATGGTTTAGTAGTTTCATCAGGGTTTCATTCACCAGTGAGTGTACTTTCCCTTCTGTCAGAGGTGCATAGTTTGCTGCTTTCTTTAGGGTTTCATTCACCAGGGAATTCACTTTTCCGTGTTTCAGAGATGCACATTTTAGTGGTTTCATAAGGGTTTCATTCACCAGTGAGTTCAGTTTCCCGTGTGTCAGAGGTACATGGCTTTGGTTTCATCAGGGTTTGATTCACCAGGAATTCACTCTTCCATGTGTCAGATGTGACTGGTTCAATGATTTAATCACGTTAGTGGTTTCATCAGGGTTTCATTCACCAGTGAGTGTACTTTCCCATGTTTCACAGGTGCATGGATCACTCATTTCTTTAGAATTTCATTTACCAGGGAATTCGCTATTCCGTGTGTCAGAGGTGCGTGCTTTTGCAGCTTCATCACGGTTTCATTCTCCTGTGAGTGTACTTTCCTGTCTTTCAGAGGTGCATGGTTTACTGGTTCCTCAGGGTTTCATCTCCAGTGAGTACAGTTTCCCATGTGTCAGAGGTACACGTTTTAGTAATTTCTTTAGGGTTTCATTCAGCAGTGAGTTCACTTTCCTGTGTTTCAGAGGTGCACGGTTTACTGGTTTCTTTAGGGTTTCCTTCACCGATGAGTTCACTTTCTTATCTGTTAGAGGTGAATGGTTTACTGGTTTCTTTATGGTTTCATTCACCACTCAGGTCACTTTTCCTGTGTCAGAGGTGCACGGTTTAGTGGTTTCCTCAGGGTTTATCTCCAGTGAGTACACGTTCCCATGTGTCGGAAGTACACGTGTTGGTAATTTCTTTAGGTTTTCATTCACCAGTGAGTTCAGTTTCCCGTCTGTCAGAGGTGCATGGTTTACTGGTTTCTTTAGGGTTTCCTTCACCCGTGAGTTCACTTCCCCGTGTTCCAGACGTACACAATTTAGTGGTTTAATCAGGGTTTCATTCACCAGTGAGTGTGCTTTCCTGTCTTTCAGAGGTGCACTATTTACTACTTTCCTCAGGGTTTCATCTCCAGTGAGTGCACTTTCCCATGTGTCAGAGATAAACGATTTAGTAATTTCTTTAGGGTTTCCTTCAGCAGTGAGTTCACTTTCCCATGTGTCAGAGGTGCATGGCTTAATGGTCTCTTTACACTTTCTTTCACCAGTGAGTTCACTTTCCTGTGTGGAAGATGTGCACGGTTTAGTGGTTTTTCATGGTTTCATTCACCAGCGGTTTCTCTAGGGTTTCATTCATCAGTGAGTTCCCATATCGTGTGACAGAGGGGTACAGTTTAGTGGTTTCTTTAGGGTTTTCTTCACCAGTGAGTTCACTTTCCCGTGTTCCAGATGTCCTTGGTTTACTGATTTTCTAGGGTTTCATTCGCCAGGGATTTCACTTTGCGTGTGTCAGAGGTGCATGGTTTAGTGGTTTCATTAGGGTTTCATTCAGCAGTGAGTTCACTCTCCCGTGAGTTAGAGGTGCATTATTTAGCGGTTTCATTAGGGTTTCATTCAGCAGTGAGTTCACTTTCCTGTGTGTCAGAGTTGCATGGCTTAATGGTTCCTTTACAGTTTTTTTCACCAGTGAGTTCACTTTCACTTGTTTCAGACGTGCACAGTTTACTGGTTTCATGAGGGTTTTCTTCACCAGTGAGTTCCCTTTCCCGTGTGTCAGAGGTGCATGGCTTAATGGTCTCTTTACACTTTCTTTCACCAGGGAGTTCACTTTCCTGTGTTTCAGAGGAGCACAATATACTGGTTTCAGGAGGATTTCATTCACCAGTCATTTCACTTCCCCGTGTTTCAGAAGTGCATGGTTTACTGATTTCATCAGAGTTTCATTCAGCAGTGAGTTCACTTTCCCATCTGTCAGAGGTGGATGGTTTACTGGTTTCTTTAGGGTTTCATTCACCAGTGAGTTCACTTTCGTGTGTTTCAGAGGTGCACCGTTTACTGGTTTCCTCAGGGTTTCATCTCCAGTGAGTACACTTTCCCATGTGCTGGAGGTACACGTTTTAGTAATTTCTTTAGGGTTTTATTCACCGGTGAGTGTACTTTCCCGTCTTTCAGAGGTGCATGGTTTACAGGTTTCTTTAGGGTTTCATTCACCAGGGAATTCCTTTTCTGTGTTTCAGAGATTCACATTTTAGTGGTTTCCTCAGGGTTTCATCCACCAGTGAGTGTACCTTCACATGTTTCACAGGTGCATGGTTCACTGGTCTATTTAGGGTTTCATTAACCAGGGAATTCGCTATTCCGTGTGTCAGAGGTGCGTGCTTTTGCGGCTTCATCACGGTTTCATTCACCTGTGAGTTTACTTTCCTGTCTTTCAGAGGACATGCATGGTTTACTGGTTCCTCAGGGTTTCATCTCCAGTGAATGTACTTTCCCATGTGTCAGAGGTACACGATTTAGTCATTTCTTTAGGGTTCATTAACAGTGAGTTCACTTTACTGTATTTTAGAGATGCATGGTTTACTGGTTTCTTTAGGGTTTCATTCACCAGGGAATGCACTTTTACACGTGTCAGAGGTGCGTGGTTTTGCGGCCTCATCGTGGTTTCATTCACCAGTGAGTGTCCTTTCCTGTCTTTCAGAGCTGCATGGTTTACAGCTTTCTTTAGGGTTTCATACACCAGAGAGTTCACTTTCTTGTATTTCAGAGGTTCATGGTTTACTGGTTTCATTAGGGTTTCATTCACCGTTGAGTTCACATTCCCATGTTTCAGAGGTACATGGTTTAGTGGGTTTCATCAGGGTTTCACTCATCAGTGAGTTCACTTTCCCGTGTGTCAGAGGTGCACTGTTTAGTGGTTTCTTTAGGGTTTCAATCACCAGTGAGTTCACTTTCCCGTGTTTTAAAGTTGCACAGTTTACTGGTTTCGTCAGGGTTTCATCTCCAGTGAGTTCACTTTTCCCTTTGTCTGAGGTGCGGCGTTTAGTAATTTCATTCAGGTTCATTCCCCAGTGAGTTTCTCCACAGTCTCGGTTTTGGCAGATCCCTCTTTCTCCAGTGTAGGGTAACGGGATCAGGTTCATTCCCCAGTGCGTTTCTCCACAGTCTCGGTTTTGGCAGATTCCTCTTTCTCCAGTGTAGGGTAACGGGATCAGGGTTCATTCCCCAGTGAGTTTCCCCACAGTCTCGGTTTTGGCAGATCCTCTTTCTCCAGTGTAGGATAACGGGATCAGGGTTCATTCCCCAGTGCGTTTCTCCACAGTCTCGGTTTTGGCAGATCCTCTTTCTCCAGTGTAGGGTAACGGGATCAGGGTTCCTTCCCCAGTGCGTTTCTCCACAGTCTCGGTTTTGGCAGATCCTCTTTCTCCAGTGTAGGGTAACGGGATCAGGGTTCCTTCCCCAGTGCGTTTCTCCACAGTCTCGGTTTTGGCAGATCCTCTTTCTCCAGTGTAGGGTAAAGGAGTGTTTGTTTCTTGTTTTCTCCCTTGTATCTCTCAGGCCAGCAGTGTACAGAGGAAACCCAGGAGTTCCTTTCAAAGCAGAGTTCCTTTGCTGAAGTGGTGACAGACAGAACTTCAGAGACTAATGTAGGTCGTTCCTCGCTCAGAGAAAGCTGGGACGCTGAACGTCTGTTTGAAAGGGAGCTGGCAAGTCAGGAGACACGACTGGGGCAGGAGGCAGTCGCTCACCACAACACCCTCTCTGAAGAGAGAGTGTGTCCATATAACAGACCAGGTAGGTGGTTCCACCTGGACGTCTCAGAAGAGGGAGTCCACCGCCCTGACTCGGTTAAGAAAGCTTTGCCCCCAAACTCAGTGCTGATAAAACATGCGGGAATCTACACAGGGAAAAAACTCTTCAGATGTCACGAATGCAAGAAAACCTTCACCCAGAGCTCGTCCCTCACCGTCCACCAGAGGATCCACACGGGCGAGAAGCCCTACAAGTGTAAGGAGTGCGGCAAGGCCTTCAGCGACGGCTCTTCCTTCGCCCGCCACCAGCGGTGCCACACGGGCAAGAAGCCGTACGAGTGCCTGGACTGCGGGAAGGCCTTCATCCAGAATACATCGCTCGTCCGCCACTGGAGGTACTACCACACAGGGGAGAAGCCCTTCGACTGCCTGGACTGCGGGAAAGCCTTCAGCGACCACATCGGGCTGAACCAGCACCGGCGGATCCACACCGGGGAGAAGCCCTACAAGTGCGAGGCGTGCGGCAAGTCCTTCCGCTACGGCTCGTCGCTGACCGTGCACCAGCGCATCCACACCGGGGAGAAGCCCTACGCGTGCGAGGTGTGTCGCAAGGCCTTCAGCCACCACGCCTCCCTCACCCAGCACCAGCGCGTGCACTCGGGGGAGAAGCCCTTCCAGTGCAAGGAGTGCGGGAAGGCCTTCCGGCAGAACATCCACCTGGCCAGCCACCTGCGGATCCACACCGGGGAGAAGCCCTTCGAGTGCGCGGACTGCGGCAAGGCCTTCAGCATCAGCTCGCAGCTGGCCACGCACCAGCGGATCCACACCGGGGAGAAGCCCTACGCCTGCAAGGTGTGCAGCAAGGCCTTCACGCAGAAGGCCCACCTGGCCCAGCATCAGAAGACGCACACTGGGGAGAAGCCCTACGAGTGCAAGGAGTGCGGGAAGGCCTTCAGCCAGACCACGCACCTGGTGCAGCACCAGCGCGTGCACACAGGGGAGAAGCCCTACAAGTGCCTGCAGTGTGGGAAGGCCTTCGGCGACAACTCGTCCTGCACCCAGCACCAGAGGCTGCACACGGGCCAGCGGCCCTACGGCTGCGCAGAGTGCGGGAAGGCCTTCAAGACCAAGTCGTCCCTCATCTGCCACCGCAGGAGCCACACCGGCGAGAAGCCGTACGAGTGCGGCGCCTGCGGCAAGGCCTTCAGCCACCGGCAGTCCCTGAGCGTCCACCAGAGGATCCACTCCGGGAAGAAGCCCTACGAGTGCAAGGAGTGCCGGAAGGCCTTCATCCAGATCGGCCACCTCAACCAGCACAAGAGGGTGCACTCGGGGGAGCGGCCGCACGGCCCCGGGAGGAGCCGCAGAGCCTTCCGGCAGGGCTCGCACTTCGCACACGCGCGGACGCACGCGGGAGACGCGCCCGCGCACGCGGCGCCCGTGGCGCGCCCCGCGGACCTCTTGCCCGCGTTCCTCTGGAGCCCGCCCTCGCTGCCATCCCTGCCGTCCTGAGACGCCGTTCTGCAGGCCGCCGATGGCCGCGCTTCAAACCCCGTCTCCCTCTTCCTTGAGGACTGTCCCGTTCTTGTCCTGTTTCCTCTTCAGATTGCCAGTTAAACCGAACGCGGAATTTCTTTTACTGCTCACGTAAAAATCGGTGATGCGATCCTTCAGATAGGTGAATGTGTAAGATGTATGTAGCAGGACCAGTGGTCCATACTAAGGGATGAGTGGTGTTAGCTCTTTATAGAACATTCGTTTTGGACACGGAAAAGTTACCATTGGCAACTGACCAAAAATGATGCACAGAAAGAAGCTAAGGATTTTAGATCAGGGATGGGCCATTCAAGATAGTCAGTGAGGCTTTTCCGGTTTTGGTTTAAAACTCAATTCCATAATACTGAGTTAGTATTGGGGCTTTTCATTTATCTGCCTGTGTGAGGTGCTGTCACCTTGTTGGTAAATTACTTAACATTCAGCAAGACTTGATCATTTAAAGTCACCAGGGCTTATGAGTAAATTCCATTAAACTTAAGGAACCACTAACCTTCAGACAAATTGATCTGGACTGTGTGACTCACGGCCCAAGTTTCACTGACTGTGTTCAAACAGCCCATGGCCTAATTTTTAAAAATGATTTTAATGGAGAAACAAGTGAGAAGAATAATAGTTTATGACAACATGACAATTACATGAAATTTAAATTTCAGAGTCCATAAGTAAAGCCTGATTGGCTCACAGACATGGCTCACAGTATGGTTACATGCTGCCTGGGGCAGCTGTCAGGCCACGACAGCAGAGCTGAGAAGCTGCAGCAGAGATACCGTCATCCGCAAAACCTCAAGCATTTACTTACTAGCTTGCCAACTTGCAGTCCCCTGCAGAGAGAAACAAAATATACAAAAGGTTCTAATTATTTGTCTGAGAATAATACAACTCTCCCATCAAAAATAAGAAAAACTAAAGCAATTTTTGAATAGAGGTGAAAGGATATTACTAAAGCATCAAACAATAGGAAATACGAGGAAATAATGTCCACAAAAGGAGAAATAACGGTATTTTTCTAGATGAAGTACTACCGTTAAAATGTTTATAAATTGCCGTTCACAACAGGGTCCCAGTAGGATATGTTTGCTCTGACAGTTTTAGTGGAAAACACGGAAGGATGATTTGTCAAACATAGCAGGACATTTAAAAAATGTTTTGGTTTATAATCAGATTGGCTTCCTTGGGTGTAAAGAATCCACCTGCCAGTGCAGGAGATTCAGGTTCAAACCCTGAGTGGGAAAGATCCCCAGGAGAAGGAAATGGCAACCCACTCCAGTATTCTTGCCTGGAGAATCCCACTGACAGAGGAGCTTGGCTGCTACAGTCCACGGGGTCACAAAGAGTCGGACACAACTTAGCGACTAAACCACCACCACCAAACACAGAAAGGAGAAAGGCTTTACTGAGTAGGGGGCATTGAGCCCTGGAAGACATGAAGACAGTAAGCCAGCCCATACAAAGATTTAAATCAACTTTGGCATGGCAGAAGGTGCCAAAAAGATGTAATAGAAAACTGGCAGAAGATAACAGTCCATATGAATCAATGTGTCATTTACGAACAGAGTGCTGTGACACATACAAAGCAGGGAAGTAGGTGGTGCACGCCAACAGATGCGTCGTGCTCGAAGAACTCAAAGAAAGAACACGTGTTAGGTTCTTAAGCCCATTGGTCAGAAAGTTACAAACTTAGTACAAATCTTGACTCTCAGATGGGTTAAAATCTAACCTGGTTAATATGCTGTACCTGTATCAGTGTGGGAGACAGGAGGCTGGTCATCGTTACCCTTGTCAATGTGCCTGCTCTGGTTTGGGGTGGCAACATGGCGTGACCTGTCCGCTTTATAAACATGCATTCCTTTTGAAACAGTAACTCTAGATCTAGGAGTTTCATCCCACTGGAATAAATATATAAGTGTAAATAATGTTGATTGCAAAGTTTTAATCACAACACAAATTGATGACATTGTGATTATTCAATACAGTATTGTCCAGTTAGTATAAAGATGAAATTCTATGTTTGCTCCTATGGAGTATTGTTGTACACAATATATTAAATATGTGATTTGCAGAACCTTATGTGTAAAATGATCTTGTGGTCTTATAGAGTCAAAATATTTAATATATGTGTGTGTGTGCATGTGTGTCTGTATATGAGTTGGCTAAAAAGTTGATTCAGGTTTTCTGTGTTAAAACCCAAATTAAGTTTTTGACCAACCCAATATGTGTGTTTTTTCAATATATATATATTGAAGTCTGTTTTTGTCTTTAGCACACATTCGCTCTTTGTTGGCTCTCTGTCTTTCTTCATTTTTTATTGTTCTGTTGGACAGTACAACAAGCCAGTAAGATTTTTCATTCTTTGTTTTTTGATTGGAAACTCAGGGCCAACATTAGGCTTCATATATGGGTTTCCTTATGGCTCAACTGGTAAAGAATCCGCCTGCAATGCAGGAGACTTGGGTTCAATCCCTGGGTTGGGAAGATCCCCTGGAGAAGGGAACAGCTGGCCACTCCAGTATTCTGGCCTGGAGAATTCCACGGACTGTATAGTCCATGGGGTCGCCAAGAGTCTGGACATGACTGAGCGACTTTCACAGGCCATAAGGGATGTTTGCTTTTAGTTCACTCTTCATTCTGGTTGGCTCTGCCCCCCCTTGTACTAGCTGTTAAGGATGTGGAATGTCACTCCTGGACTGCAAATAGGTGGAACTGAGTCAGCCTTTGGAAGCAACCTAAATACTTCTGCATCTCTACCTATCTGATGCATTAAAATGATTCCTGCTTCCCCACATCCTAGTTTTGTTAAGTTCTCTAAATCTTCAGGGCCCCTGGTATCCTTCCAATACTGTAACTTCGAAGTTAAAGTCATCTTTTATTCTCATGTAGAAATTGGTCATTCTACAGGGTGATTCTCAGAACTACAGAGAAGCTGCGTATTAAGGACTCATTGAAAGAGATCAAAAGAGAAACGAAATCCCATGTTTTATTAGTAAGGAATTCTCATGATACAGCAGGATCACAAGCCCACTGCGCACAGGGGCTGGAGTTCAGTTCAGTTCAGTTCAGTCGCTCAGTCATGTCTGACTCTGCGACCGCAAAAACTAACGGCGATGAGAAATGCTGGCTTCGAGGGTAAATGTGATGCTCTTTTACAAGTGAATTAGATAATTAAAGTGAAACGTCAGTTCTTTGACCTGTGCGGGCTAAGTCGCTTCCATCGTGTCCGAATCTATGCGACCCTATGGACTGTGGCCTGCCAGGCTCCGTTCTTTGAATTCTCCAGGCAAGAATACTGGAGTGGGTTGCCCCAGGGTATCTTCCCATTCCAAGGATCCAACCGGTGTCTCTTAAGTCTCCTGCATTGGTAGGCGGGTTCTTTACCACTAGCGCCCCTTGGGAAGCCCTCTTCAATCTGCAGACTTTTGGAAATTACCTGCCTCCCCTTGCCCCCGATCCCAGCCACCACATACGTACACACAGTCATAAAGCATCAGGAGAAATCTGAAATCTCCAACCTCCGTCTATCCTGGAGGCTCCGCCCACTTCCTAGACCATCCTCGGGCTCCATGCGCCTGCGCGCTCCACGCACCCTGTGACCCCGCCCACTATCGGCCACAGCTACCCAGGGCTCAGCTCGCTGAGCCTGACAGCTGCGCCCGCGCACTGCGAGCCCGGAGACGGCTCCCAGAAGCCCCCGGGAGGTAGCCAGTACTTCTAGGACCCGGAGTCGGAGCTGTAAGGCTTCTAGACCGCCCCGTTCCCGGAAGACGAGGCACCAAGACGTTACAGAGGGCAGCGGTCACCAGGCAGGGGGGAGGACCCCGGCCTTAGCAGCCTAGTCGCCGGACTTCAAAAAGCCGGCGTCCCTGTTGGGACTAAGTTGCCCAGGGGCCCTTGCGCTGTGAGGACTCGCCCACTTCTGACAAGGACTTGAAGCCCGGACCGAGGTCTGGCCGGTTCTGAGGGGAGAGTCCGGTCCGGGTGGCGACCGCTGCTGAGCCGGGCCCAGGGGGGCGCCATAGGGTCGGCGATTCGGTCTGCGCGCGGGAGGGCGGGAGTCGTGGTCGTGCGCGCGTGACTTGGCGACCGTGACCGACAGTGCGTGCAGGGTGTGACCGGGAAGAGGAGGCGGGTACGTGTGTGAATGGAGGGTGTGTATGTGCAGGTGTGACATGTGACTAGCGGGCCGCGGAGGGAGGCTGGTGTGTGACTGGGGCTCGTGTTTCTGCGCGTGTCTCTTGTGCACTTTGCCCGTCCCAGCTGCGTGTATTGGAACGAATGAAGGATTTTACGTGGCTGAGAGCTGGGAACACCCCCGGAGGAGACCACCTCACTCCAGTCGAGCACCCCGACTTCCCCACCGAAAGTTCGATGTGGCCCAAAGCCTTGGAATCTTGGGAAGGTGCCCGGTCGGGGTGGGGCGGCTGAAGCCTTTCTTGCCTGCCCGCCTGGAGGATGTGGAAGTCGGGACACCATACATGTCCACGGGCCTGAGTATGGCGGTAAGAGTGGAAATTGGGGTTGAGGGTACTGCTCGTGGGCCCAGGGACTGGAGGATGATGGCCCTGGCCTCAGACTCTGGTGGACACAGAAGTTCAAAGATTTAAACGGTCACCTAGGACCAGAGTATGGAGCTGAATTCAGGGACGGGACTTGACTTGCCGTCCCCTTACAGGTCTGTATGGGTGTCTCCAAGGACCCAGGGGAGAGAGCATTCAGGATTAGAACATTACCTCTGAGTGCTCTGCTGCTCTTCAAGGAAGACCTCAGTATTTAATTTTTTTTTAAATCTGTTAGTGTTAGAATATTCAGTTCAGTGGCTCAGTCGTGTCAGACTCTCTGCGACCCCATGAACTGCAGCATGCCAGAATTTACCCAAACTAATGTCCGTCTCGTCAGTGATGCCATCCAACCATCTCATCCTCTGTGGTCCCCCTCTCCTCCCACCTTCCATCTTTCCCAGCATCAGGGTCTTTTCCAATGAGTCAGTTCTTTGCATCAGGTGGCCAAAGTATTAGAGGTTCAGCTTCAGCATCAGTCCTTCCAATGAATATTCAGGGTTGATTTCCTTTAGGTTGATTTCCTTTCCTAGGATCCAACCTAGGACTGGTTGGATCTCCTTGCAGTCCAAGGGACTCTCAAGAGTCTTCTCCAACACCACAGTTCAAAAGCATCAATTCTTTCTCAATCAGCTTTCTTCATAGTCCAACTCTCACATCCATATGTGACTACTGGAAAAACCATAGCTTTGACTAGATGGACCTTTGTTGGTAAAGTAATGTCTCTGCTTTTTAATATGCTCTCTAGGTTGGTCATAGGTTTTCTTCCAAGGAGTAAGTGTCTTTTAATTTCATGGCTGCAATCACCATCTGCAGTGATTTTGGAGCCCCCCAAATTTCATTGTTTCCATTTTTTTCCCCATATATTTGCCATGAAGTGATGAGACCGGATGCCATGATCTTAGTTTTCTGAATGTTGAGTTTTAAGCCAGCTTTTTCACTCTCCTCTTTCACTTTCATCAAGAGGCTCATTAGTTCTTCTTCACTTTCTGCCATAAGGGTGGTGTCATCTGCATATCTGAGGTTATTGATATTTCTCCCAGCAATCTTGATTCCAGCTTGTGCTTTATCCAGTCCAGCATTTCTCATGATGTACTCTGCATATAAGTTAAATAAGCAGGGTGACAATATGCAGCCTTGACGTACTCCTTTGCCGATTTGAAACCAGTCTGTTGTTCCATGTCCAGTTCTAACTGTTGCTTCTTGACCTGCATACAGATTTCTCAGGAGGCAGGGCAGGTGGTCTGATATTCCCATCTCTTGAAGAATTATCCACAGTTTGTTGTGATCCACACGTCAAAGACTTTGGCACAGTCAATAAAGCAGAATTCGATGTTTTTCTGGAACTCTCTTGCTTTTTCGATGATCCAACAGATGTTGGCAATTTGATCTCTGGTTCCTCTACCTTTTCTAAATCCAGCTTCAACATCTGAAAGTTCACGGTTCACGTATTGTTGAAGCTTGGCTTGGAGAATTTTGAGCATTACTTTGCTAGTGTGAGATGAGCCCAGTTGTACAGAAGTTTGAGCATTCTTTGGCATTGCCTTTCTTTGAAATTGGGATGAAAACTGACCTTTTCCAGTCCTGTGGCCACTGCTGAGTTTTCCAGATTTGCTGGTATATTGAGTGCAGCACTTTGACAGCATCATCTTTTAGGATTTGAAATAGCTCAACTGGAATTCCATCCCCTCCACTAGCTTTGTTCATAGTGATGCTTCCTATGGCCCACTTGACTTCGCGTTTCAGGATGTCTGGCTCTAGGCAAGTGATCACATCATTGTGGTTATCTGGGTCATGAAGATCTTTTTTGTATAGTTCTGTGTATTCTTGCCACCTCTTCTTAATATCTTTTGTTTCTGTTAGGTCCATACCATTTCTGTCCTTTATTGTGCTCATCTTTGCATGAAATATTTCCTTGGTATCTCTAGTTTTCTTGAAGAGATCTCTAGTCTTTCCCATTTTATTGTTTTCCTCTATTTCTTTGCATTGATCGCTGAGGAAGGCTTTCCTGTCTCTCCTTGCTTTTCTTTGGAACTCTGCATTCAGATGGGAATATCTTTCCATTTCTCCTTTGCTTTTCGCTTCTCTTCTTTTCACAGCTATTTGTAAGGCCTTCTCAGACAGCCATTTTGCTTTTTTGCATTTCTTTTTCTTGGGGATGGTCTTGATCATTGCCTCCTGTACAAAGTCACAAACCTCCATCCATAGTTCTTCAGGCCCTCTGTCCATCAGATCCAATCCCCTGAATCTGCGTGTCACTTTCACTGCGTAATCGTAAGGGATTTGGTACTCAGCCATAAAAAAGAACAGAGAGGGAATGGCAACCCACTCCAATGTTCTTGCCTGCAGAATCCCAGGGACAGAGGAGCCTGGTGGGCTGCCGTCTATGGAGTCACACAGATTCGGACACAACTGAAGCTACTTAGCAGCAGCAGCATAAAAAGGAACTCATTTGAGTCAGTTCTAATGAGGTGGATGAACCTGGGCCCTGTTATACAGAGTGAAGTGAGTCAGAAAGAAAAACAAATCTCGTATATTAACACATACATATGGAATCTAGAAAAGTGATACTGATGATCCTGTTTGCCTGGTAGCAGTAGAGATGCAGACCTAGAGGATAGATTTGTGGACACGGCTGGGGAAGGAGAGGCTGGGGAATTGAGAGAGTACCATGGAAACATATATATTGCCATGTGTAAAACAGATATCCAGTGGGAATTTGCTGTATGATGCAGGGTGCTCAAACCTGGCGCTCTAATGACCTATAGAGGGGTAGAAGGGAGGTTCAAGATAGAGGGGACTTGTGTATACCTATGGCTGATTCATGTTGATATGTTAGAAATCAAGATAGAGGGGACATGTGTATACCTATGGCCGATTCATGTTGATATGTTAGAAATCAATACAACATTGTAAAGCAATAATCCTCCAATTAAAAATTAACGAATTTAAAAATCTGTTAGAGTCCTGTCCCATTTATCACTGGGATGAGATGTGTGAGGAAGGTGAGATTCACAGCTTCATTTGGAAGTGCTGAGGGATTCCAGCCTTTCCATGGCTTAGTCACCTTTTAGTAGGTGAACAGAAATACTCCCCCATTCCTACCTCACACTTCTCTGTCTCCAGCCACACCCCTCCACAACCAGAGTGAGTAAAGAGAGGGGGGAGAAACACTGCTCATAGCTTTATTCTTCACTTGTTTTTCTGCATGCAGTAATGGTAGCTAATATTTACTGAGTGCTTTCTCTAGGCCAGACACGGTTCTAAGACCTTTGGGGGATATTAACACCAAACAGTATGAACTGGAAGCTATCTTATCTCCTTTTTACAGATGAGGATACTGAGGTATAGAACGGAGAAGGCAATGGCACCCACTCCAGTACTCTTGCCTGGAAATCCATGGATGGAGGAGACTGGTAGGCTATAGTCCATGGGGTCACTAAGAGTTGGACATGACTGAGCGAGTTCACTTTCACTTTTTACTTTCATGCATTGGAGAAGGAAATGGCAAGCCACTCCAGTATTCTTGCCTGGAGAATCCCAGGGATGGGGAAGCCTGGTGGGCTGCCGTCTGTGGGGTTGCACAGAGTCGGACACGACTGAAGCAACTTAGCAGCAGCAGCAGAGCCATAGAAAGGACAAGTAATCACTAGTAAGTAAAGGAGCCAGGATTCACATCCAAGACAGGCTGAGTCTAGAGTGCCCCTCATACTGGGTCTCATGTAAGCCCTTCAACATCTGCTTGGGGTGATGTTCTTACCCACCTTTGACAGTTGAGAAACTGACCCTGAGAGGGTTAAGTAACTTCAAGAGTTCAGATCCCAAGACCTCCACTGCAGGAGTTTTTTTCTTTAAACTTTCAGACCCAGCTTTTGTTATGTAAAATGAGGATGATATTATATACATCATAAGACTGTTATAAGCATTAAGTGAGCTCATACCTGTGAAGTACATGGTGTAGTGCCTACTGCATAATAACCAGTGCTTAATAAGTGTTCATTCTTTTAATCATCATTATAATGCTTTGAAAAAGCACTGGAGTTTAGAAGAAAGAAACCAGAATCAAGTCAGTTTATCCTCTTCCTGATTGAAGAACCTTGGCTCAAGGGACAGGGGACTTCTTCAGAACTACATAGTTTGTCACAAAGCATAATGGGAACCTGAGTCTCCTGACAGGTTTTTGGTCCAGCTATCTGCAAGCCACGTGGACTCTGTTGTGACCAAGGTGATAATGCTTCTTTCTTGGGAAGATGGCTTTTTTCAAGTCTCATAGACTCTTTGCAAATCCTTAGTAGTTAGTTGCACATGGGGGATTTTTTCCTGTTACCTTCTGGTGTCTGCTTGAGTAAATAACTTGAGTGGAAGAGTCAGGCAAATCTACGTTGGTGACTAGGCTCCACTGTTTACAAGCTTGTGACTTGTGCAAAAGACTTTACTTCCCAGAGCTTTCATATGTGAAACTGTGACAAGATTCCCCATTTTTGTTGAAGATTCTGAAGGTCAAATCAGAGTTTTAATATATGCAGCATGCCTCATACATCTCTATTGTTAATGAAAGGCTGGATTTGGGCGAGAGAGAGATTGTGCTCAGCCTGAAAATCCAGAGCAGAGCAGAACCCCCGCTGTAAACTAAAGGTTTCCCAGCGACTTCCTGGACTGTGAGAGGAGGGTGCAGTAGGAATAGGAGCGTGGCGTAGACGAGACGGAGCTGAAGGGATGTGTTTCTGGGCTGTGACTATCAGAGCTACTCAGTTTCGCATTGTTCCTTTCTCCTCCTCCCAGCTCTGCCCTCTCGGGGTAAAGCCCTTCTCCACATGAGGAGCCAGGAAGAAGAGGTGATGGGAATTGAACTTCTTAAAGCCATGTCCCTGGTTAGTATTCCCTTTTTTCTCCTAAAGTACTAGCTTGCTTTCAGGATTTTGGCAAGTTTGTTTCCTTCTGAAAATTGGAACGTTGGGATTTAAGGAAGTGCAGCGGAAATGGTAGATCAGTTCAGTTCAGTTGCTCAGTCATGTCCGACTCTTTGCAACCCCATGGACTGCAGCACGCCAGGCTTCCTTGTCCATCACCAACTCCCCGAGCTTGCTCAGACTCAACGTCCATCTAGTCAGTGATATTTCTATGTAATTCAATCGACTATTCTTTTGAATTTAAAATATCTTAAGTGGTTGAAAACAAAACTAATAGCTTAGGTTTGCTGAGCAGAACAGGACTTGAACATAGGTGTTCCGGCTTCAGAGACCATGTGTGGGAGAATGTACTTTCTAGTCTTCATATAAGCTCTGCTATCTTGTAGCTGTGCTCTTTCTCGTGTAAGCTTTCTCATGCCCATAAGACAGATATTTTGGCTAACGTATCAGCCCACAGCAGATATTGTTCTGTACACAGAACAACTCCTTAGGAATCCCATGTGATCCTTCGCTGACCTCAAAGAAGTAGTGTACACGCTCATTCCATTTCCCTCGTATGTTTGCCTTTGTGCTTGATTTCTGGTTTTTGTCATACTCCTCTGAGCTCTGTCAGATAAGCTTCTAATAAATATGCTCTCAGCAGTGTCCTCAGGGAGTTGCTCTTCCACGAGCTCTCCCTGTGCTGTCTCTCATAATCCTGTGTGTTTATGAGAATTATTTCTGTGTCACACCACCACAGCCATGTTCTTAACTACCATAACATACTGAAATTAGTAAAATATAAGTAAAGCTTTTATTGAAATATTAAACCAAATGTTTCCCCTCTTTCTGGGCTGCTCTTCTTTTATTCCCATCTTTCCTTCATCATTATCATAGATAACAATTCTTGAGCACTCAGCCTGTTCTGCGCCTGTTACTTCATTTAATTCTCACAGTGCTGCTCTAAGGCAGGTACTGAAATTATTCTCATTTTTTTTAGGAGGGAAATCCTGAAGCACAAAGGAGTTATTCCACTTGGCAAAGACCACCCAGCTAGCCAGTGCTAGAGTCTGAACTCTTTGGAATACTCTGACCTTTGTCTCTGGTCTTACTCAAGACTGCTGTGTATTCAAAACTCATTCTTAGATATTTATGGAAATGATTCTTAGATATTCATATAAATGAAATCACAGAAAGAGGAACGGAAAATCTCCCATCACCCGTACAACCAGCCTCACTTCATGGTTGGTTATAAATTCAGTTCATGTAGCAAGACACAGGTTGCTTGTCATGCACTTATCTCGTATGATCTCTCCTGATGCTTCTCAGCAGATTATCAAAAACCAGTTTGCCAAGTGAGTTCTCTCCTGATCCAAATATATTTGTATTTCAAAAGAGAATAGTACTGCTAGGCAGTTTTTCTTTCATTTTTTAGGCATACCTCAGTATCTCAAGAACACTAAGATTTCTTAGAATATATTGTGGAGCTTGAAGTCATACTCATCAGGTCAGCCTCATTCCTTGAAACTTGCTATTGCAGTCCCAGAGCTCTTTAGTTCCCCATGTAGAAAAGTGAGCTAACTCCTAACATATAAAATAACTTACTGCTTCGTAATATCCTAGGGGTTTTGTTTGTTTGTTTTGTTGTGTTGTGCTTTTGGCTGCACTGCAAGGCATGCAGGATCTTAGGGATTGAACCCATGTCCTCTGCAGTGGGAGGGAGCATGGAGTCTTAACAACTGGACTGCCAGGGAAATTCCCATGATTGTTGTTGTTGTTTTTCACTCACTAAGTGGTGCCCTGCTCTTTGTGACCCCATGGACGGCAGCATACCAGGCTTCCTTGTCCTTCACTATCTCCCGGAGTTTGCTCAAATTCATGTGAATTGAGTCGGTGATGCTTTCTAACCATCTCATCCTCTGCCGCCCCCTTCTCCTTCTGCCGTCAATCTTTCCCAGCATTAAAGTCTTTTCCAATGAATTGGCTTTTTGCATCAGGTAGCCAAAATTCTGATGACACTCTGTTTTGAATGCAGTCAACATTTTTTCATGTGAGAATATCTCCTCACACCATAAAATGCTTTAAGAGCAGAGAGCATCTCTGTATTTTTCTTTTTCCTAATATGTAAAGTGTAGCTAGACAGAAAAGTTGTTCAGTTCAACTAACTACTTAATCTCTATCATTTAGACACCCCACTGCAATTACTCACCCAATTTTTTTTTTCCTAACTTATAACCCTAGAGCCAGCTAAGTCGGGATGAACACTAATTGTGCAAGAGGACATTTGTGTCATTTCAGGATGCAGTGACTTTCACGGATGTAGCCGTCAACTTCTCCCAAGATGAGTGGGAATGGCTGACTCTTGCTCAGAGGACTTTGTACAAGAAAGTGATGTTAGAGAACTACAGCAGCCTGGCTTCACTGGGTGAGAGCATGTGCCGCCTTCTGTCTCCCCTTAGGGGTCTTTCCCCTCCGGAGTCTGTCCTGTCTTTATCAACACTTTCCTACAGTGTTTCTCTTTCTCAGTACCATTTGGCTCTGGAATATCCACAGCATAGGTAATTTTCTTGTTTTCTTTTACATACAGGTCTTTGCATTTCTAAACCAGATGTGATCTCTTTACTGGAGCAAGATAAAGAGCCCTGGATGATGAAAGGAGAGTTGACAAGAGGCCTGTGCCCAGGTAAATGCAGGACGGCTACAGCTAGGAAAACAGTTCTAAAGGTGTTTCTTCCCTCTGATACTTGTTGGAAAATACCTCTCAAAGTCCTTCCCAAATTGAAACCTTTTGTTCTACAACTATTTTTTTTTTGTACCATTTTAGATTTTATGGACAGAGGAGCCTGTTGGGCTACAGCTGAGCAACTAAGCACACACATATACACACCCTTTTCTTCCTTTATTTTGGCTGTCCTGGTTCTTCGTTGCTGCGCCACAGACTTTCTCTAGTTGCGGTGAGCAGGGGCTCCCCTTCACTGCGGTGCGTGGGCCTCTCCCTGGGGTGGCTTCTCCTGTTGCAGAGCACGGGCTCTAGGTGAGCAGGCTTCAGTGGTCACGGGCGTAGTAGTTGTGGTGTACAGGCTCAGTTGCCCTGCGGCATGTGGGACTTCCCAGACCAGGGACCAACCCACGTCCCCTGCATTGGCAGGCCAGCTGTAAGCCACTGGACTACCAGGGGAACCCTCTACCAGTATTTTTCAAGCGGGTCTCTTCTTCTCTTCCTCACTGGTACAACATACCGCCTTTACTGACTTTCTACCAATACCAGTCTATTTCTGAACTCTGTTGTGTTGCATTGATGTTTACCTATGTTACTATATTGTTATAATTATTCCTGATTTTGAGCCATTTTTTAATTCTTTAGGCAGGTTTGTGTCTCATTTTTCAAACTTGTTGAAATGTTTCCTTTCTTTAAAATGTGACTTATCAAGTTAACCAGTATATAGCTATGTTTTTCTCTCTGCTTTTAATCATTTTTCTCTTTGTTGTTTCTTTTTTATTGTTGTTATTTCTTTTTGTTTTGTTGTCTATGCTGTTTATTTAATCCCCCTTCACACCATCCCACACCTTGAATTGAAAAAGTTTACTTCTAAAAGTTGTTAACTTTATGACTTCATGTATTTTTTAATTTGCATTTTAAAACTCATCCACTTGAGATTCAAAATAACATCTTTTGATACTCATATGAAAGATGAAGAAATTAACTCACTAATGTTACCTATTTCCTTCTTCTTTGTCTGTCTTCTCCCTTTTATTGTAATTACTTTGATTTTTTGGCTTAGGTTACTTTCTTCAGTTTATTAGTTTTTTTACCCTGTCCTGCTTAAAAGCTTTTTTTCTGGTTTAGAGCAATAGATGAGAGCCTGTGGACATATACTGCAGGGAAATCAGCTTCAGGTGAGGAGGTTAGTTTATTCTGAGGCTTGTTGTGTGGCCTTTTCTTGCTTTCAGTTCTCAAAAGTTTCAAGAAGTGGATGTTGGTAGGTCACTAAAACTGTATGTTAATAAACAATAAATAATTTTTAAGTGAATTAAGCATTCAATTCAAGATTTTAGAAAAACCAATGAATCTCAGGAAAACTGAAATAAGTTACACACCAGATCAGATCAGATCAGTCACTCAGTCGTGTCCGACTCTTTGCGACCCCGTGAATCGCAGCACGCCAGGCCTCCCTGTCCATCACCAACTCCTGGAGTTCACTGAGACTCACGTCCATCGAGTCAGTGATGCTATCCAGCCATCTCATCCTCTATCGTCCCCTTCTCCTCCTGCCCCCAATCCCTCCCAGCCTCAGAGTCTTTTCCAATGAGTCAGCTCTTCGCATGAGGTGGCCAAAGTACTGGAGTTTCAGCTTTAGCATCATTCCTTCCAAAGAAATCCCAGGGCTGATCTCCTTCAGAATGGACTGGTTGGATCTCCTTGCAGTCCAAGGGACTCGCAAGAGTCTTCTCCAACACCACAGTTCAAAAGCATCAATTCTTCGGCGCTCAGCCTTCTTCACAGTCCAACTCTCACATCCATACATGACCAAAGGAAAAACCATAGCCTTGACTAGACGGACCTTTGTTGGCAAAGTAATGTCTCTGCTTTTGAATATGCTATCTAGGTTAGTCATAACTTTCCATCCAAGGAGTAAGCATCTTTTAATTTCATGGCTGCAGTCACCATCTGCAGTGATTTTGGAGCCCCCAAAAATAAAGTCTGACACTGTTTCCACTGTTTCCCCATCTATTTCCCATGAAGTGATGGGACCTGATGCCATGATCTTCGTTTTCTGAATGTTGAGCTTTAAGCCAACTTTTTCACTCTCCACTTTCACTTTCATCAAGAGGCTTTTTAGTTCCTCTTCACTTTCTGCCATAAGGATGGTGTCATCTGCATATCTGAGGTTATTGATATTTCACCCAGCAATCTTGATTCCAGCTTGTGCTTCTTCCAGTCCAGCATTTCTCATGATGTACTCTGCATATAAGTTAAATAAGCAGGGTGACAATACACAGCCTTGACGAACTCCTTTTCCTATTTGGAACCAGTCTGTTGTTCCATGTCCAGTTCTAACTGTTGCTTCCTGACCTGCATACAGATTTCTCAAGAGGCAGATCAGGTGGTCTGATATTCCCATCTCTTTCAGAATTTTCCAGTTTATTGTGATCCACACTGTCAAAGGCTTTGGCATAGTCAATAAAGCAGAAATAGATGTTTTTCTGGAACTCTCTTGCTTTTTCCATGATCCAGCAGATGTTGGCAATTTGATCTCTGGTTCCTCTGCCTTTTCTAAAACCAGCTTGAACATCAGGAAGTTCACGGTTCACATATTGCTGAAGCTTGGCTTGGAGAATTTTGAGCATTACTTTACTAGCGTGTGAGATGAGTGCGATTGTGCGGTAGTTTGAGCATTCTTTGGCATTGCCTTTCTTTGGGATTGGAATGAAAACTGACCTTTTCCAGTCCTGTGGCCACTGCTGAGTTTTCCAGATTTGCTGGCATATTGAGTGCAGCACTTTTACAGCATCATCTTTCAGGATTTGGAATAGCTCAACTGGAGTTCTATCACCTCCACTAGCTTTGTTCGTAGTTATGCTTTCTAAGGCCCACTTGACTTCACACTCCAGGATGTCTGGCTCTAGGTCAGTGATCACACCATCGTGATTATCTTGGTCGTGAAGATCTTTTTTGTACAGTTCTTCTGTGTATTCTTGCCATCTCTTCTTAATATCTTCTGCTTCTGTTAGGTGCATACCATTTCTGTCCTTTATTGAGCCCATCTTTGCATGAAATGTTCCCTTGGTATCTCTAATTTTCTTGAAGAGATCTCTAGTCTTTCCCATTCTGTTGTTTTCCTCTATTTCTTTGCATTGATCAGAGAAGAAGGCTTTCTTATCTCTTCTTGCTATTCTTTGGAACTCTGCATTCAGATGTTTATATCTTTCCTTTTCTCCTTTGCTTTTTGGTTCTCTTCTTTTCACAGCTATTTGTAAGGCATCCCCAGACATTTTGCTTTTTTGCATTTTTTTTCCCATGGGGATGGTCTTGATCCCTGTCTCCTATACAATGTCACGAACCTTATTCCATAGTTCATCAGGCACAGTGATTTATATTGCTAGAGATAAAAGTATATAAACTGTCGGGACAAATGAGAGAAGACACAAGGAAAGAAATAATGGTAAATGATGCCTAAGTACTTAAAAAAAATTATATGAATCCATTTTTGAAAGTCAACTATTTGTAAACAATTTGAAAATCTTAATGAAATGGATGATACTTTATGAGACTATAATTACCAGAACTGACACCAGAGAGAGAAAATTTGAACAGACCAGGTACCACTGAAAATATGTAGGAAGTCATTTAAGAACTACTTCCTCCCAAAAAAGAAGCAATTAACCCCAAATAGTTTCACACAGTAATTATATAAAGCTTGTAAAGAAAAAAATCATTGTTTGAAGTTTTCCTTGACAGAGAATAAAAAGAACTATTTTAAAATGTTATTGTGAAGATAGTATAACATTTGATACCAAAATAGCATCCCAAAAAAGGGAATTATTAATGCAATAATAAATATTGGTACAATATCTTAAATAAAAAGTCATGTTGAAATAATATACCATAGCCAAGGAGAGTTTATTCTAGAAATGCAAAGATGGTCACATCACCTAACTTGAAGAACTATCAAAAACATGTCCCTTTATAGGCTTCAGCAACTGTTGTGATTCACATGGTTTTATTTTGTAAGTGTCTGTTCTTCTAGCATTAAATAAAGGAGACATTTGCTTTCTTAATATCTTTCAGACTTGGAGTATGTGTGGATGAAAAAGGAATTATCTCTAAACCAGGACATCTATGAGGAAAAATTATCTCAGGCAATGAAAATGGAAAGACTTACAAGCTATGGCCTTGAATGTTCCACATTAGGGGAAAACTGGAAGTCTGAAGACCTGTTTGAGAGGGAGCTGGTAAGTCCAAAGACACATTTTAGGCAAGAGACAGTCAGTCACATAGATACCCTTATTGAGAAAGGCGACCACTTTAACAAATCTGGGACAATTTTTCATCTGAATACATTATGGTATATAAAACAGGTATTTCCCATCAAAGAGAGAATATATAATTTTGACACAGATAAGAAAAGCTTAAAGACACATTCCTTTGTGAAAAAAGACAAGCAGGCCTATGGAGAAAAGAATCTTTTGAAATGTAATGACTGTGAGAAAACTTTCAGCAAAATCTCAACTCTTACTCTTCATCAGAGAATTCATACTGGAGAGAAACCCTATGAATGTCTCGAATGCAGAAAAGCCTTTAGCCAGAGTGCACACCTTGCTCAACATCAGAGAATCCACACAGGAGAAAAACCCTTCAAATGTACTGAGTGTGGAAAAGCATTCAGCCAGAATGCTCATCTCATTCAACATCAGAGAGTTCATACTGGAGAAAAACCTTATCAGTGTAAGCAGTGTAACAAAGCCTTCAGCCAGCTTGCATATCTTGTCCAACACCAGAGAGTTCACACTGGAGAGAAACCCTATGAATGTATCGAATGTGGGAAGGCCTTTAGTTATTGTTCATCCCTGGCTCATCATCGAAGGATTCACACTGGAAAGAGACCCTACAAATGTATTGACTGTAGGAAAGCCTTCCAGCAGAACGCTTCTCTTATACGTCATCGAAGGTATTGTCACACTGGAGAAAAGCCCTTTGATTGTATTGACTGTGGGAAAGCCTTCACCGATCACATAGGACTTATTCAGCATAAGAGAATTCATACTGGAGAGAGACCCTATAAATGTAATGTGTGTGGAAAGGCTTTTAGCCATGGCTCCTCCCTGACCGTCCATCAGAGAATTCATACAGGAGAGAAACCCTATGAATGTAGTATCTGTGAGAAAGCCTTTAGCCATCGTGGCTCACTCACTCTTCATCAGAGAGTCCATACTGGAGAGAAACCCTATGAATGTAAGGAATGTGGGAAAGCTTTTCGGCAGAGCACGCACCTCGCCCATCATCAGAGAATTCATACTGGGGAGAAACCTTACTAATGTAAGGAATGCAGCAAAACCTTCAGCCAGAATGCTCATCTTGCACTACATCAGAAGATACACACTGGAGAGAAACCATATGAATGTAAGGAATGTGGTAAGGCCTTCAGTCAGATTGCTCACCTTATTCAGCACCAGAGAGTTCACACTGGTGAGAAGCCTTATGAATGTTTTCAATGTGGGAAGGCCTTCAGTGATGGCTCCTATCTTGCTCAACATCAGAGACTTCACACTGGCAAAAGACCGTACGCGTGTCTCGAATGTGGGAAGGCGTTCAGACAGAGGGCATCCCTGATCTGTCACCAAAGGTGTCACACGGGTGAGAAAACTTACAAATGCAACATCTGTGGAAAAGCCTTTAGTCATTGTAAATCCCTTACTCTGCATCAGAGAATCCACACAGGAGAGAAACCTTACCAGTGTAAGGAATGCAACAAGGCCTTCAGCCAGATTGCCCATCTGACACCGCACAGGAGAATTCATACTGGCGAAAGGCCGTATGAGTGTAAAGCACGTGGAAAAACGTTTAGGCAGACTGTACATCTTGCTCACCATCAGCGAACTCATACTGGAGAGTCATCCTCGGTGATACCCTCCTCCTCCTACCACCACGTCCTCTAGTTTCAATCTTCGAAGCATTTCTAGAATCTGTCACTTTTTTCTAGCTCAGTGTGTCATTATCCCAGTCCAAGATGCAGCCATCTCATTTGGATTTCTGCATAGGGTTACAACCATATTTCCTCTTGCTCCCCTCAAGTGTATTTTTAACACTGTAGCCAACTGAGTTTTTTAAAAATAAAGAGTTTATTCATGTTACTTTTCCATTTAAAACACTTATTTTGAAAAATGTTAGGTAATCCATTTAAAGCATTTAGCATACTGTCATAGACTTATAATTAGTGCCATTAAGGTAGAATTTTCCTTAGAGTGATGTTAAGCTACAAGTATAATGAGCCAGTAGGTCAAGACTAAGAAGCCTAAAATTTTAGAGTAGACAGAGAACTCTTTACTCTCCTTGTAGGTCGGAAAGATGAACACATTCAGAATTGAAAGATTCTATGATATCCAGGGTAACATGGTGGCTTGCTCTTCCCTCTGTATGAATAAAAAGACATCTACTGGAGGAGGAAATGGCAACCCAATCCATATTCTTGCCTGGGAAATTCCATGGACAGAGGAGCCTGGTGGGATATAGTCCATGCGGTCGCAAAAGAGTCAGACACTACATAGTGACTGAACAACAGCAATGTTTAGCAGAATAAGGCTTTAAAAAAAGGAGAATGTAGCATCACTGATGAGGAAACCTCACCTCACCTGGCACTTAGAAATGAGACTAGGCCACTTAGAACAAAAGCATTTGGTAGAATGTGGGACTTGCCAGGGGAGAGTATTAAAAATAAACTAAAATGAACCAGCTAGAAAACTTGAGTAGGTTAATAGCCATGGAGTAAACTACAAAAGACAGTTCAACACTTTCAACTGTGGAAAAGTACCACAGACAATTCCTGTGATACTGAATTGTTCTAGCATATAAAATAAATACAGTAAAGCTTCCCATCTTGTTCTGTGAGACGGACAAGACAAATACCAAAACAGGAAAACATACATATTGCAGTTGGCTTTTGAATGTAGATGTTAAAACAAGTTTGTTTTTTTTTTTAAAGCAGAGGAAATGAAAAGCTAGACATGTCTCTGTATAGACATACTCAGTCTGGCAAAGACATTTCTTCCCAAGTTAAATACGTGAATCCACTGGTACTCCAGTAGAAGTCCCGATATGTAAGTTGACAAGCTCATTTTGAGCATCTATATGGTATTATGATATAACAAGGAGTATAGTACTGTAACACTCATTAAATTAAGATTAGTGGAGCATTTACTAATGTTCCAGGCACTGTTTTAGGTACTGGGGATGCAGCAAGGTGTGAAATGTACCAAAAAAAGTTTGATCTTGCAGATCTAGTGGGAAAAGACAAACTAAAATTTGAAATGCAACACTACATAGTAAGTATGTGACATGTACCATGATGTGAAACGATCTAAAGAGGGATCCAGGGGGATCCAGGGTGCTGGCAGGGGATGCCTTACACCCCCAGAACATATGGGCATTAGAGCCAAGGGGTGAGGGAAGAACTAGAAAAAACTGTCAGCCAAAAAGGACATAATGAGAATAATTGTGATAGTCTCAAAGTGGATAGTTACGATGCTTTGAGTGTTTCGGGGAGAACTGATGGTTTAACAAGGTTCATGAGAGTTCTTTTCACCCTTTGTGAATCGTGATTTAGAGGCTGTTAGAGATTTTTGTTTTTATTTTTTTCCTTTATATATATTTGGCTGTGCTGGGTCTTAGTTACAGCATGCAGAATCCTTAGTTGCAGCATAAGGGATCTAGTTCCCTGACCAGGGATCAAATGTTTTCGTTTTGTTTTGGCAGCAGTCTTACTGAGCTATAACTCGCCCATTTAAAGTATATGATTCAAGGAGTTCCCTGGCAGTCCAGTGGTTAGGACTCAGCACTTTCACTGCTGAGAGGTGTGTTTGTGTGTGTGTGTGTGTGTGTGTGTGTGCTCAGTGGTGTCTGACTCTGTGATGCCCCAGACTGTAGCCTGTCAGGCTCCTCTTTCCATGCAATATTCCAGGCAAGAATACTGGAGTGGGTTCCCATTTCCTCCTTCAGTGTTCCTTCCTGACCCAGGTATGGAAACCGAGTCTCTTGTTTCTCCTATGTTAGCAGGCGGATTCTTTACTACTGAACCACTTAGGAAGCCATACATATATATATAAAATTCAGTGACTTTTCGTATGTTCAGGGTTGTGTAACCATCACCACAGTTAATTTTAGAATATTTTCATCACCTAAAAAGAGACCCCCTGCCCTTCAGTAGATACTCTTACTCCTGGTGGAGAACACTTATACCTGGAGCACTTCAGCACCTGGAGGTACCTGGAGCATCCAGAGCTCTCCGGTTTGCTCTTGGCTGCTGCCTAAGGCCGTGTGAGGGGAGTCCGTATCCGGAGGACACAAACACTGGCCAATGGCGTTTGGGGCTTCCTCTTTACTTTGGCACAGAGGCTCGGAGATAGGTGGTCTTGTCAAGAGCACGTGGAGAGTTTTGATTGCCCTTATATATGATAAAAGGGATTTTTCATTTCAGTGGGGCGAAGGCAGCTTGATCAGATGGCCTTGGGACAGTTGGCTGTCTGGAAAGGCGTAGATGTATGCTTTGCCCCTGATGAAGTTCTGACAGATTAGAGCGCTAAATGTACAATACTAAAGTACAAGAAAAACAGAACATTTCTGTAACTTTGGCTTGAGGCACACTTTCTTAAGCAGTACACATAACGCAGGAGGTGACATTAAACTGAGTAACACTTCTGTGTGAAACCATCAGTTACGAGATAAATGAAAGACTGAAGAAAAACGTTTGCAACAAATATGACAAAGGGCAATACTCGCTAATACTAAAAGTACCGTTACAAATCAGTAATAGTAATGCCTGCAACTCAGGAAAATGGACAGTGCTAACAGCAACCCACACCAGTATTCTTGCCTGGGAAATCCCATGGACAAGAGCCTGGCAGGCTACAGACCATGGGGTAGCAGAGTCAGACGTGACTTAGTAACTAAACAACGACAATGGCTACTTAAAAGAAAATGAAATAAAAACAGCAAAAGAAGATTACCCACTATCATTAGTAATCAAGGCAATGCAAAATAAAGTGATAATATAATCTGCTTTTTTCCCCCAATAGATTGATTTAAACCATAGAAGAGTGATCATAATCGAGTTTTGGTGAATGTGTGAAAAACAAGGCAAATCCATTTCCCATTATATAAATTGCTATATAGATATAGACCATTTGAATCAATATTCCTCAGAACCAAAGTGTACAAAGGTAGGTAAATGTATAATGGGAAACATTTTTAATGATAAACTCTTAGCAATTTATGGTCATGGGCAAAGGGGTAAGTTAATTACGCTGAATTCATTCAATAGAATTATATGCAACTGTTGAAAAAAATGTGTATATAGCCATAAAAGATAAATGTGCTATATTAAATGAAAAGCATTTTTCCAGACCTGTAATCTAGTGTGAACTCAATATAAAAAATAAACCCCTAAATACATGTTTTTCTGTTTTTCTCTGCCCAGTTTTCCTTGCCTTCTTTTGACTGTAATCTCCTTTTCCTTTGAGTAGCTGGCCATACCCTGTGTTACAGGTGAGTACATGAGGAAGCATGTAACTCAGACAGGCCTGCACAGAACACAGATTGTCTCACTTTCCCCCACCTCCAGCACCTTTCCCCATGCCTAAGACCATTCTGCTTCTTTAACCCAAAATATCTCCAGCCCCTCCCCTCGGGGAGGCAGATAAGATGTTCTACCACCTCCTTGCTTGGCTGCCTAGGAATAAACCTTTTCCTTGTTGCAAACCTTGTCTTTCTTGCTGTGCCTTGGGCAAATGAACCTGGTTAGGTAACAACAGATGTCATCCTTACAGGAACCAGATAAACGGTACACTGGATCTCTATGATATCTGTTATTTTTTTTTTTACAGCTGCCATGTGTATATCTACATTTGTCAAAATATTTAATGGAAGTCATTAATGACTACCTAAGACTAGCTGACTCTTCACATTTCTGTGGCCACCCAGACATTTCAGCAAATGCTTTTGTGCTTGGCTTTGTGATTTGTGGTGTAAGAGGCCCAGCCGGGAGGTCTGGTTCCCACCCCGGCCCCGCCACGGTCCTCCTGTGCCGCCTCTCTTGTCTGTACCACTGTCTCACCTGGAAGCTTGGTTGTGAGGATTAAACACGTTCTTAAGTCATAAAAACGCCAACAGGAGCTGGCATTTAAGTTAAGTTGCTCAGTCATATCTGACTCTCTGCAACTCCATGGAGTATACATATACAGTTCATGGACTTCTCCAGGCCAGAATACTCGAGTGGGTAGCCTTTCCCTTCTCCAGGGGATCTTCCCAACCAGGGATCGAACCCAGGTGTCCCGCATTGCAGATTCCTTTCCAGCTGAGCCATAAGGGAAGACCAAGAATACTGGAGTGGGTAGTCTATCCCCTTCTCCAGCAGATCTTCCTGACCCAGGAATCGAACCTGGGGGGTCTCCTGCATTTCAGGTGGATTCTTTACCAACTGAACTCTAAGGGAAGCCATAATAAAAAGGGTGAATACTGTATTTTTCTTATGATCATGTTACTTTGCATCTCTGTATGTTTCCCAAATTTCCTATAATTCAGCTATTTTGTATAACATCACGCTGAAGTAAGCTGCCCAGAACCATCCCTCAGTCCAGCCCAGGAGATGGGTGGACCTGGCACCCTCCTTTTCTGGAATTTTCTCTCCTTCCCCCTTCTTCCTCTCTAAGCAAACCCTCTCCTCTCCACTCCTCTGCCCTCCCCTCCCCCATCTCTCTTCCTCCAGTCTCCGTTTTCCTTCTCTCTTCCCAGCCCTCGATTCCTCCCCTCTTCCTATCCAACTTCCTTTGGCCGCGGCTCCAGTGCCGCGCGGGCCTCTGGGAGTGGAGAGGCGCGGTCGGGTCTCGGGTGGGTTCCGCTCCGCGCGCGGGCTTCTGGGAAGTGTGGTCGGGCCGACCGCGCAGGCGCAGCGCGGCCTGGCGCGCCTAGCGCGGTGATCCTTGTCCAGACCGAGCGGCGCGGGTGAGTCCGGCGGCGGCCGGGGCAGGGGCGGGAGAAGGGGAGTGGGCGGGGTCGGTCCCGAGAAGAGCTGTGCGGACTGAAGGGAGGGGCGTGAGGGGAGGGGCGCCAGGGTCCCAGTGGGAACTGAGGGCTGAGGGGAGGGTGTACCGGCGGAGAGGGCCGAGGGGAGGGCGTGAGGGTGCAGGTGGGAATTGAAGGCTGAAGGGGAGCGCTGAGCGGAGGGCGTGAGGGTCCAGGGGAGGGCGTGAGGGCCCAGTTGGGAACTGAGGGCCGAGGGAGAGCGGGCGGGCTGGGCGAGGGCCGGTGGACTGAGGGGAAGGTGTGCGGGCTCAGGGGAGGGGCGTGCCGGCTCAGCGAGAGGCGGGGAAGAAGCCTGGAGTCAGGAAGCCGTTACCAACCTAATCTGATGGGATGCGGAAGGAGGCGAATCCCTGTCTGCGTGTGTGTGTGGCTGTATGCACATCGGTGTGTGTGTGTGCCTGTCTTGGTCTGTGTGGGTGTCCCCTTTGTCTAGTCTTTGCCTGTCCCTGTTGGGGGACATCCCTGGGTGACCACCCGTGTCCACATCCTTAGTTGTGTGTCTGCCTTTATTTCTGTCCATGGTGTCTTTGTGAGAGTGTCATCCAGGTGTCCACCTGTCTCATCTGTCATTTTTCCAAGGGGTTCCAAAGAGTCAGACGTGACTTAGCGACTAAACAACAACAAGCTGGATGCCAGAATCACAATCCACATATGATCATTTCTGCATCCCTGGGGCTTTCATTCTTGGGGAGGGAAGACAGATGACAAGCTTGAAAATAACTTTTTAAAGAGACAGTTGTCAGCAATGATGCGGGCTATAAGAAGATGGCAGAGGGTGAGGGGTGGTTGCTATTAATGCTTGAGCTTGGGGCCCTGGGAATGGGAAACTTCTCCACGAGGTGACATTTGAATTAACGGTGAGAAGGAGCCAGCCAAGGGAAGAGCATTTCTGACAGAGGGAACAGCAGCTGCGAAGGCCAGTGCACCTGAGGCCAAGTGTTTGCAGGGGAGTAGAGTGGGAGAGGGAAGGTCCTCAGGGCAGACCATAAGGGCCACGTGGGCAGTGGTGAAGACTCCTGATTTCTAATGCCTGTGGGAAGCCATGGAAGAATTTTAAGCTAGAGGACGTTTTTGCTGAGGGCTTGCTCAGGCATTTGTGTGTGCAAGGCATGGTGCGCTGAGGTTTGTGAAAGACACCAACCAGCCTGTGTGTTTATGATCCTTTGTGATATACAGTGGGGCTTCTTTTTAAAAAATAATTATATTGCTTTTTTATTTGAAATTTCACTGTTTAAAATGTATGGGGACCAACATTTAAATTGATAACGTTCTCTTTTTTATTGAAGTACAGTGGATTTACAATGTTGTGTTAATTTCTGCTGTACAGCAAAGCGATTTAGTTATGCATTTATGTGCTTTTTCCTATCCTTTTCCATTATGGTTTGTCACAGGATATTGAATGTAATTCCCTGTGCTGTACAGTGGGACCTTGCTGTTTCTCCATTCTATATAATAGTTTGCATCTGCTAACCCCAGACTCCCAGTCCATCCTTCCCTGAAGCCCCTGCTCCCCCTTGCAACTGCAAGTCTGCTCCGTGAGTCTGTTTCGTTGATATGTGCATTTCTGTCGTATTTTAGATTCCACATGTAGATATCATATGGTGAAATGGGGTGGGTGGAAATAGTGCCCACCTTTCAGGGGTATTAGGAGGATTAAGTGAGAGATGTTGGTCCAGTGCTTGGTGGGTGGCAAGCACCTGAGTATTTGCTATTAACGTGTGTGTGCGTGTCCCTCCAAGTGTTTGCTGTTAACGTGTGTGTGTGTGTGTGTGTGTCCCTCCCTCCTGCCTCTCTGGGGGCACGTGTGTGTTTGTCCTGTCTGCACCGTGAGACGGACCTAGGCCTGGCCTCTCACCGTGCCTCCCTTTCTCTCCCCAGACCACAGCCTGCCGTTCGGTCACTGTGGGCAGTGGAGGGGTGGCCACCCAGCTGCTGACTGATGAGGCCCTGGTGAGTCCTGCCACCTGCCTCTCCTTTCCAGAGGCTCAGCCCACAGGTTGGGGCTTCTGCCCAGGGACGACCCTCTGACCCCCAGACCTGCCCAGGGCCTATGTCCCCACCTCCTGGGGGCTCTGCCCACCTGGTGCTCAGGGGTGATGTTTCTGTCCACTCTGCCCCCTTCAAACCCCGAAGCCTCTTGCCTGCCCCTGACACTGGCTTTGGTCAACCAAGGAGGTCAGGACAGCTGGGGAGTGACCAGTTCTGCCCTGTGGGCCCTCAGGAGATGCAGGAGGGCACCTGGAAAGGGAAGGTTTAAATGTGTACAAGGCTCGCTGGAACAAGACCCACACCTTTCAGCCAGCAGTCACCCCCCGGGAAGGGAGGACACTCTAGGTGCCGCACACAGGCAGGCGTCCCCACTCTCAGTATAAAGTTTCCTGATATTTTAAAGGTGGTACATATATGGCTGTATATTGAACTTTTCACTAAACTTGCTTTTATCCCAGAAATATCTCAATATAAAAATATGCAAATACTCTTTATAGAAAATAGGGAAAATCCAGTAACCTGTAGGTGAGACAGTATATTCACCATGGTGCCTATACCCAGAGATAACTATGTGGATTATTTGTGTATCATTTATTGTCTTCTCTGATGATTAGTTTTTAAAATTGACCCAGAATTGGCTCTGCTATTTTTATCTTGGAGCTTTGTTTTTTACATCCCACTTTAATCAGTAATGATTTCCCCAGCCTTTGAAAACTTTACAAATATCACTTGTTTGGGTGCATAAGCAGTGCATCTCAGGTCCATCTGGTATTGGTGGATTTGACTTCTTAAAAATCATTTCTCAATGCTGTAAATAATGTATCATAAAAGAAAATTCCCCAAAGGTTAGGAAATAGATGATCATCATAAAAAGCTTAGAGAATCCAGGACTTCCCTGGTGGTCCAGTGGTTAAAATTCTGTGCTCCCAGTGCAGGGCACATGAGTTCGATCCCTGGTTGGGGAAGATCCTGCATGCCATGTGGTGGAGCCAAAAAAAAAAAAAAACTTAGAAAATCCAGAAGAGTAGAGCAGACAGGATCAGAATTACCCTGGATTTCATCCCAGGAGGTAACCACCCCTGAATGTCGTGTCTTTCTCTTTCTGGAAACATATTGTTTCGCAAAAATATGAATCACCCGAGCTGAGCAGTTTTTTTTTTTCCTGCTTTTTCATCTAAGATTTCTTCCTTAACGTTTCTCTACATTGTTAAAAACTCTTTGGGAAACTCTGTTTTAATGACTCCATAGAAATTTTATCTTGGGGCTGTACCTGGCTTACTTAATCATTCCCCCACTGCTGGGTACTTATTTGTCTCCAGTTTTCAATGGCTGTTGGGTATTTATTGTGCATGTGTGTGCGTGCTCAGCCATGTCTGATTCTGCAACCCCATGGACTGCAGCCCACCGGGCTCATCTGTTCATGGAATTTTCCAGGCAAGAATACTGGAGTGTGTTGCCATTGCTTTCTCCAGGGGATCTGCCCAACCCAGGGATTGAACCCTCATTTTCTGCATTGGCAGGCACAGAGCCACTGCAAGTTGGATATAAGTGATAAATGGATGTATGGATAAATGGATTTAAGTGACAAATGATATAAGCTTTGAGCATGATAGATGAGAAATGGTGTCACAAGATCTTTTCTGAGTAACATTATCTGTATCTTAGTGAGGTTTGATTTTTTAAAAATGTTTATTAGCCATTTCTCTTGGGGGTTAAATGATCTATCCTGTGCTTTCCCAGTCTCCAGGAATCCTAGTATCCTTGAAGATTTTAAAGAAGTGTGTGTGAAAATATTTGTGGCAAATATACTTCCCAGCTTTGCTTTTCATTTCTTATTTTCTATTTTTTGTGCCCAAAAGCATTTCTTATTTTCAGAATTGAGTCTCTGTCCTCCTCTGGTGCCTTCCATTGTTTTTAAGCTGTGAAAGGGTTTCTCCATCCAATACAGGTCACACACCACTTGTATTTTGTTTCTTTTTTTCCCGTTTATCATTTCGATGTTAACAGTGAACTTCTGAATCCACCTGGAATTTATTTTAATGTCTAAATGTGTCAGTTCACTTACCTAAGTTCTGATGTGTTGTGCCTTAATACACTTGTATCAATATACACCCCACGTACCACAAAAAGTACAACTTGTTGGTTTATTGTATATTCACAGAGCTGTGCAACCATCACCACAGTCAATTTGAGAACATTTTCATCATCCCAAATGCAAATGTGTCCGCATTGGCACCCTCTCCCATTCCCTCCATTGACCAGCCCCTGGCAACCCGTCATTTACTTTCTGTCTCTGGATTTGCTCTGAAGTTCATCCACATTTTAATATATGTCAGTGCTTCATTCCTTTTAATGGCTGGATAATATTCCACTGTGTGGTTAGACCACGTGTTATTTATCCATTCATTGGTTGATAGGCATTTGGGTTGTTTCCACTTTCTGGTTACTAGGAATTCTGCAGTTTACACATTAGTTTGAACACATGTTCTCAGTTCTCTTGGGTGTATATTTAGGAGTGGAATTGCTGGGTTGTAACGTAACTCTGTTTAACCGTCTAAGGAATTATCAGATTATTTTCCAAAACAACTGCACCATGATGTCTTCACTTTCACTTGTCTGTGATTATTGTCTTGACTTCTTCTTTTACCTACATAATTTAGAAGGACTTGTCAACTGTTTTTGTTTCAGTATAGCGGGGCTTTTTTCTTAAAGTGTTTTTTTTTTCCTTAATCACATCTAGTGTAATTCTGATTTTTTTCAAAATAGAGCCTATCTTCACCTCTGGAACTTGGGGAGGTTTTCCTTGTGGTGAATTGGTTTGTGCTGTTAGACAGGAAACCAAGACAGATGAAGCACTAGAATGAGTGGCCTTGGACGTGCACATGCAAAAAACTCAGGTTTGATGCTTTGGGGCTACACTTTACTTCCAGGGAAGTCTCCTCAGCCGTCCAGAGGAAAGTGGCCCCTGCTGTCTGCCCCGCAGCGTCCTGTGCTGTACGGTGTTGGCTCTGAGACTTCCAGGACTGTCCATCGTGTATTCAGTGGACACCTCCACCCCCGCACCACAGCCCAAACACAAAGCGTGGAGGCTGCTCAGTAAATACATTATGTAGTGAGCAAGTGCACTGAGATGGGGCATACTAAGAGAAGACTCTTTGAAGACATTCAAAAACAAAGGGGGCAGGAGGAAACTTTTGGAGGTGATGGATAAGCTTATGGCCTCAATTGTGGTGATGTTCCATGGGTGTACACTTTCCAAACTTATCAAGTTGTATTAACTAAATAAGTACAGATTTTCTATGTCATTCATACCTCATAAAGTGTTTTTTTAAAAAGAATTATTACCAGGACTGGCCAAAGGACATATGGGCAAAAGAACCAAATAATAATATCATATAATAATAATGACTACTAATACATACATAAAATATACAAATCAAATGTCAAAATTAATAAAATCTAATAGTTGACATTCACTGAGAACTTACTCCAGCCACACCAGATACTATGCTGGAACCATGTATGCATTCCTCCTTTCCACTCCATGACAACTACAGAGGCAGATATGGTTATTATGAAGCCCATTGAGCAAATGAAGCTCGGAGATGTTAAGGCAGTTGCCCAAGGAAACACCGCCGTTGAGGCATAGAGCCAGGATTTCATTGCAGGCTTTCAGGCTCCTGAGCCCACACTCTCAGCCACTGCCTGGTACCGCTTCTTTATCCAGTAGGAGTGACCCACGAGGCAGAGGGGGCCCTTTATGAGCCCAGAGCCCCTGGGCGGGCACATGGATCCATGACAGGACTGGCCAGGAGGTGAGGCCTCCTCTCAGGAGGTTAAGTCAGCTCAGGGTCCACAGGGTGGGGGACTTAGAGCACTCGGGAGAGCCAAGGACCTGTGGAGTGGGTGGCAGTAACAGTAACTGATGGTAATTCAGCACCTCCTATATGCTGGGCATCAAACATGGATTAACTCATTTAATCCTTACGGCCTCCTTACCTATAGATCCATTCAAGAACTATTCATCGAGGGACTTCCCTCGTGGCCCACTGGCTAAGACTCTGCATTCCCAAGGCAGGGGGCCTGGGTCCATTTCCTGGTCAGGGAACTAGCACCTACATGCCTCAGCCAAGAGTCTGCATGCCACAACTAAAGATCTCACACACCGCAATGAAGACTGAAGATCCAGCGTGCCTCAGCTAAGACCCCACGCAGCCAAGTAAATAAAGAAATAGATTCTTTTTTTAAAAAAGAACTATTAACTGAGTGCCTACTATATGCCAGGCATTGTACCAACCACTGGGGAATTAGTAATGAGCAGGGCAGATGTCTTAGTTTGCTACGGCTGCCATAGCAAAGTACCACGGAGAGTGAGGCTTAAACAACAAATGTTTTCTCACAGTTCTGGAGGCTGGAAGTCCAAAATCAAGGTGTTGGGGGACCAGTGGTTAAGAGTCCTGGTAGTCCAGTGGTTAAGAGTCCACCTGCCAGTGCAGGGGATGCGGGTGTGATCCCTGGCTGGGGAACTAAGATCCCACACGCCTCGGGTCTACTAAGCCCAGGCGCCACAACTAGAGACACTCGTGCAGCACGACGAAGAGCCCACGTGCTGCAGCGAAGACCCGGTGCAGCCAAATGGACAGACGAGAATAGAATAAAGTTAAGGTGGTGGGGCCACGCGCCTGCAGAAGGCTCCAGAGGAGGGTCGGTTTCAGGCCTTTCTCCCACCTTCCAGTAGTTCCCGGGCTGTGGCACCACAATTCCAGTTTTCACACCGTGTTCTCCAAGTGGGTATGTCCCTGTGTCCACATTTCCCCTTTTGGTAAGGGCACTAGTCAGATTAGGGCCCACCTACTCCAGTAGGACCTCATCTTAACCAATGGCTTTGTTTGCAAAGAGGGTCCCATTCTCAGGTGCTGGGGGGTAGACTTCAATACATGGATTTGGAGTGGAGGGAGCATAATTCGCCCTGTAACAAACACTTAGAACAAGCACCTGGTGAGTACAGGGAGCGGGGTGGCACATAGCAACTGCCTGTGAAGTGATTCGTGTGATGTGGTGACCTGCAACTGGCGTCACATCGTCATCACTACCATTGTTGTTACCACAGCCGTCATCGTCATCACCACCATTACCATTCTCACCACCGTCACCACCGTCACCAGCATCGTCGTCGTCATCTGCTCTGCTCAGCCACGGTCATTTCAGCCCCAGGGCTGTCAGCTCAGTCATAAAGGTGCTTAGGTTTCCAGCTCATGAACTTCTCACCATTCCTCAATGGTCTAATCTGCCTTTTAAGCCTCAGGTCCCGGCCCAAGCTCTTCCTCCCTCCAGAATCTCCCCCAAGGCCCCGACCACTGAACCTCCCCCACAGACTACACTCAGTGCCACCTTTCCAAAGTCTTCCCAGATGCCCCCTAAAGCTGCCATTGCTCAGAAATCTGGAGAATTTTGTTTGTACCTTCATGACAGTATCGACCAGATTGCAGGTCACTTACCGGTGTTCTCACCTGCCGCTCCTGTGAGGAACTAGTTCTTAAACCTCCCATGTCTCTCTCCCAGCACCTCGCTCAGTGCCTACAGCTTGGTAGAGGCTCAGGCCTCCTCAGTGAATGACTGGATTCCATCTAGCTTTCTGCCTTTGCTGGGGCTTCCCTGGTGACTCAGATGGTAAAGACTCTGCCTTTAATGCTGGAGACCTGGGTTCGATCCATGGGTTGGGAAGATCTCCGGGAGAAGGGAATGGCTACCCACTCCAGTATTCTTGCCTGGAGAATTCCATGGACAGAGGAGCCTGGCGGGCTATAGCCCTTGGGGTCACAAAGAGTCAGACACGACTGAGTGACTAACACACACAGAGCAATGAATATGTTGATTCACTGGGTTATGATCATTTTACCTTTGATTCCTTCTCTGTCACTCAAGTCTGTGACTTCCTGCTCTAAACAGCCTCACATTTGTTTTATTTCTCTGTCAGAGGGCCATCCCCAAATAATGAGGCATGGAGAAAACCGAGGGGCAGGTCCTTGTTGAAATGACTTCAGATACATCCCGTGTGCCTTTCCTAAACCCTCCCGGCTTTTCCATCCATTCCTCCAGACCTCTGTAAGGAGGGCCCTGTGGCTAGTGGTTGTGGGTTTCCTCTTGCATGAGTCAGTGACATTCAGGGATGTGACTGTGGACTTCACCCAGGAAGAGTGGCACCAGCTGGAGCCTGCCCAGAAGGGACATGATGCTGGGGAACCTCCAGAACCTGGTCTCGCTGGGTGAGGGGCCGCTTTGCTGAGTTACTTGCCATCAGCCTGTCACATGAGGACTACAAAGAGATAAAAGATGGGCAGATGTAGTGACGTAGAAATCACTCTACTCAAAGCTAAAACTAAAGTTGACAGATGATGAAATGGGGAATAATATTTACCACATGGATAGCAGTCAAAGGATTGAAAGTGAAAGTGTTAGTCACTCAGTTGTGTCTGACTCTTTGTGACCCCATGGACTGTAGCCCACCAGGCTCCTCTGTCCATGGGATTCTCCAGGCAAGGATACTGGAGTAGGTTGCCTATCCCTTCTCCAGGGGATATTCCCAACCCAGGATTGAACCCAGGTCTTCCCACATTGCAGGTGGATTCTTTATCATCTGAGCCACCAGGGAAGCTCAAAGTGAAGGTGATAGTAGCTCAATCATGTCTGACTTTGGAGCCCGCCAGGCTCCTCTGTCCATGTAATTCTCCAGGCAAGAATACTGGAGTGGGTTTCCATCCCCTTCTCCAGGGGTTCTTCTCGACCCAGGGACCAAACCCGGGTCTCACATATTGCTAGGAGATTCTTTACTGTCTGAGTCACCAGAGAAACCCTAACCTTCAGAGGGGATTATAATTATATAAAGAGCTCCTAAGAATAAATAAGAAAAAGGCTGAATGCAATTCATAGATGTGGAAATACACGGGATCACACTTTGTAATAGATTTTTAAACCTTGTGCTTAGTTGCTCAGTCATGTCTGACTCTGTGATTCCATGGACTGTAGCCCACCAGGCTCCTCTGTCCATGGAATTTTTCAGACAAGAATACTGGAGTGGGTTGCCATTTCCTTCTCCAGGGGATCTTCCCAACCCAGTTATCAAACCCATGTCTCCTGTGTCTTCTGCATTGCAGGTGGATTATTTACCTGCTGGGCCATCAGATAAGCCCCTTTAAACCTTACTAGTAGTCAAAGAATGGCACCCCACTCCAGTACTCTTGCCTGGAAAATCCCATGGACAGAGGAGCCTGGTAGGCTGCAGTCCATGGGGTCGAGAAGAGTTGGACACGGCTGAGCAACTTCACTTTCACTTTTCACTTTCATGCATTGGAGGAGGAAATGGCAACCCACTCCAGTGTTCTTGCCTGGAGAATCCCAGGGACGGGGCAGCCTGGTGGGCTGCCATCTATGGGGTCGCATAGAGTCAGACACAACTGAAGCGACTTAGCAGCAGCAGCAGTAGTCAAAGAACTATTAATAAAACTGAGCCAAAGAAATAGTTTTTGCTCATGAGGTACACAGAGATGGTAAAGAACAATAGCCTGAATTATGAAGTTATCAGAAAGGGACTCTGTCCTTTTAGGGGTATAATGTTGGGACAACTCTTTGGGAGGACAGCTTGGCATTATCAGCCAAATTTTCAACTATTCCATTTTTAGAGATCTATCCTTTAAGAAATCTTTCTCTAAGTGTGCAGAGTTTTCCATGGGGGTGGGGGGGAAGAAACGACCTAAATGCCCACCTATACAAGACTGACTAACATATCAAGGTGTAGCCATATGATAGAAACCATGTTCTTCAAAGATGAGCACTCTTTGTAGGCACTGACATGGAACAGTGTCCCTTGCTGTTGTTTAGTTGCTATGTTGTATTTGACTCTTTGCAGCCCCATGGACCACAGGACACCAGGCTTCCCTGTCCTTCACTGTCTCTCGGAGTTTGCTCAAACTCATGTCCATCGAGTTGGTGATGCCATCCAACCATCTCATCCTCTGTCATCCCCTTCTCCTCCTGCCCCCAATCTTTACCAGCATCAGGGTCTTTTCCATTGATTTGGCTTCAGGGTCTTTTCCATTGATTTGGCTTTTCGCATCAGGTGGCCAAAGTATTAGAGCTTCAGTTTCACCATCAGTCCTTCCAATGAATATTCACGGTTGATTCCCATTAGGATTGACTGGTTTGATCTTGAAGTCCAAGGGACTCTAAAGAGTTTGGGGGGGAAGGGTGGCACATAGGCTTGAGAGGCATCAGCATACAGAAGATACTGAACCAACACAATATTGTAAAGCAGTTATCCTCCAATTAAAAATAAGTACATTTTTTAAAAAGAAGAAGCTACTTAAGTCCAGACCGTGAAGGTCTGGCATCACTTAGCCGAAGGGTTCTCAGATTCCAGTGCTGGTGAGGCCAGGTGGGGATTTATATGCTTTTTATTGCCTCATAGAAATAAAGGCTTTTAGTGACTGTATCCTCACACTTTTCATGACGTTGTGTAAGATCTCAGTTTTTAAATGTCAGGAATGGAGCCATTAGGTCTAGGATACAGAGCTCCCATTAACGGAACTCAGACTGGAAATAGAAATGAACAGGATTCCTGTAGGAGGGGGTTGGCCGTGATTCGCAAGGAGGGATGGATGTGTGAAAAGAAGAGGTCTGGAGCCAGCCCACGGGGGTACCTGCGCCCCAGAACTGGGCATCTGAGGATGGGAGTGAGGCTCCCCCCCCCCCCCGCCGGGCGGGGTGGGGAGGGATGGAGCTGGAAGACGGGGTAACCTTCACACGCCACCAACCGCAGCTGTACTGGTATCCTTTCTAATAAAAGCTGATACTCCCAGAAGCCTAACCAGTAGGGGATGTCCAGGATGGACCCTGCAGTAACCCCTTACACGGGTTTGCGAGCCTCCTGGCCCGCCCCCTGCCCTCCTCCGAGCTCCCAAAGGGACACCACTTGTTGTCAGCTCCCCTCCTAGGTCGGTTCTGCCCACTCGAGCCGCGTGTGCCGCCAGCGCATTGCTCGGCTTTTAGAATCTCCGTCTGTGCCCGCGGTTTATCTATCCCCGGGCTTGGGAAATCCCTTCCTTCCAGCACTAACCCCGCGCGTTTCCTCCTCTCTTCCTCCTCCCCCTCCAGACGTGGACACTCGGCCCGCAGTGAAAGAAGCGGGCCCGAAGGAGGAGATTTCGGAAGACGGACCATCCGCAGAAGGGCCCGCCAGGCACGGGGCCGGGGGTACCGCCCTGGGCGGAGCGCGCATGCAGGGCGACCTCGTGGACACGCCGCGGGGGAGCGCTCGGACCCGTCAGGGACGACGGGGAACCTCCCGGGAGTCGGCCCCCGAGTGCCCCCCGGCGCCCCCCAGGTCGGCCATGCGGGGAAAGGGCCTCGCAGGTCACTCGGACCTCGGGAACCCCTCCAGGCCGGACGCGGAGAAGAGCGCCTACGGCTGCAGCGAGTGCGGCAAGGCTTTCGGCCGCAGCTCGTCGCTGACGAAGCACCGGCGCATCCACACCGGCGAGAAGCCCTTCCGGTGCGACGCGTGCGGGAAGCAGTTCCTGGAGCGCTCGTCGCTGACCATCCACCGGCGTGTGCACACGGGCGAGAAGCCGTACGCCTGCGGGGACTGCGGCAAGGCCTTCAGCCAGCGCATGAACCTGACGGTGCACCAGCGCACGCACACCGGCGAGAAGCCCTACGCGTGCGGTGACTGCGGCAAGGCCTTCCGGAAGACCTCGTCCCTCGCCCAGCACGAGCGGGTCCACACGGGCGAGAAGCCGTTCGCGTGCGGGGACTGCGGCAAGGCCTTCAGCCAGAGCATGCACTTGGTGGTGCACCGGCGCACGCACACCGGCGAGAAGCCGTACGCGTGCGGGGAGTGCGGGCCGCGCCTTTCAGCCAGCGCATGCACCTGACGGAGCACCGGCGCACGCACACGGGCGAGAAGCCCTACGCCTGCGGGGACTGCGGCCGCGCCTTCAACAAGAGCTCGTCGCTGACGCTGCACCGGCGCAACCACACGGGCGAGAAGCCGTACGCGTGCGGCGAGTGCGGCAAGGCCTTCAGCCAGAGCTCCTACCTGATCCAGCACCAGCGGCTGCACATCGGCGTGAAGCCCTTCGAGTGCGGCCGCTGCGGCAAGGCCTTCAGCAAGAACTCGGCCCTGACGCAGCACCAGCGCCTGCACACCGGCGAGAAGCCCTACGCCTGCCCCGTCTGCAAGAAGCACTTCACGGGCCGCTCGTCGCTGGTGGTGCACCAGGTGGGCCACACCGGAGAGAAGCCCTACGCCTGCGGCGAGTGCGGGAAGGCTTTCGGCCAGAGCGCCTACCTCATCGAGCACCAGCGCATCCACACGGGCGAGAAGCCCTACCGATGCGCGCAGTGCGGCAAGGCCTTCATCAAGAACTCCTCGCTCACCGTGCACCAGAGGATCCACACCGGGGAGAAGCCCTACGCGTGCGGCGAGTGCGGGAAGACCTTCAGTCGGAACACCAACCTCACGCGGCACCTGAGGGTCCACGTCTAGGGAGGCTGGCCGCCCCCCAGTCTGCACCAGGTGAACGGGGTCCTAGGCTCGGAGTCTCCCCCCAGATGGGCGGGGTCCTCTGCGCGGAGCCTCCACCAGGTGGGCGTGGACCTAACCTCGGAGTCTCCGCCAGGTGGGTGGGGTCCTTAGCTTGAACCTCCACCAGGTGGGCGGGTCCTTACTTCGGCTGTAAGAGGGGGCGCTATGACTTGGGGGCCCAGGGTGGCGCAGCTCCACACAGTCTTGGAATGCGGGGATCCAGGACCGGCTTCAGGTTTACGCGCGCTCCTTCTTGGCCCGGCGTCCTCACCCACGGACCAGAAGGCAAGCTCCTCCGTGCCCAGTGTACTGCGAACGCTGCGAAGTTGAATGTGGCTGGAAACCTAGGGGAGCACCAGGAACCCAGGGCGCCAGAGTTCCGATCCAAGCTCTCAGTAAATAAGCGCCGGGCTGGAGCGTTTCCAGCCTCCGGTCTCCGTTCCGATAGTACGGTGGGGAAGGGCGTGGAGGAGGTGTCTGGATAAGAGCGTGGGGACATTTCTCCTCTTGGCACACACACCCGCGGTCTAGTCCTAACAAGGTGGCCACTGTGAGCTCCCTAAGATCTAGAGGGGGACTCTTCATCCTTCCACATCCCAGCCCCGCTGCAGTCTCGCTAAACCGTTCTGGAAGACCGGACCCCACCCCAGGCTAATAAGCGGTAGAAGTTGGCAAGTTATTCATGGGGCGGGGGGGGGGGGATTTTTTTTTCGAGGTAGCAATAACAGTAACTGCTTCATATGCCAAAGTTTCTCATGGTGGTCTGTTCAATTTTTTTTAATAAAACTTTTCACGAAGGAAGTTCAACGTCATTTTAAACAGTCATCAGACGAGAAAGAAACGGGGACCGTGTGTTCAGTCAAAGTCGGTTTCAGTGCTGGTGGGAGAAGGTGGGGGAGCGAGTAGCAGCAGCCTAATATTCAGGGTTAAATGCTTACTGGAGTCAATAAGCTTGCGCGCTGGAGTCTCTTTTCATAGTTGTTTTTGCAGTTAAACTTGAAGGAATGTCCTCAGCTTGACCTGAAGCTTTGTGTACACATAGAGTTCCCCGAGTCTCCTCTTTCTGGGGCCTTTTTTGTTTGGTTGGTTGGTTTGGGGTTGTTTATTTGTTTGTTTGGTTGGTTTTGCTTCAGGCTTGCAGGATCTCAGTTCCCCAAGCAAAGACCGAACCCAGGTTAGGGCAGTGAAAACCCAGAGCCCTAACCACTAGCCCTCCAGGGAATACCATGGCCTTTTCCACCACTTTGTTATTTTAATGTTCAGTGCTACTGGTCACAAATGTTCTGGTGTGTCTGAATGTCACACACTTCCTGACGCCAGTGTTCATGAAGAATAAATAATTCATTATAAGCAACCACTTAGATCTGCTGGAGAAGGGATAGGCTACCCACTCCAGTATTCTTGGGCTTCCCTTGTGGCTCAGCTTTTAAAGAATCCGCCTGCAATGTGGGAGACCTGGGTTCGATCCCTGGGTTGGAAAGATCCCCTGGAGAGGGGAAAGTACCCACTCCGGTATTCTAGCTTAGAGAATTCCATGGACTGTATGTCCATGGGGTCACAAAGAGTTGGACACGACTGAGGAACTTTCACTTTCACTTTTTACATATCAGTAAGTGCACTTCGTGTTGCAGGTCAAAAGAGCAGCCGCTCAGCCATGTATAAACATGAATAGTTTTTGAATGTCTGGCAGGGTGTGGGCATCAGGGTGGGCTTGATCCAGGCACCATGCATCAGAGCCATGGCTCTGACTCCCTTCACCCACTGGCCTCGTCCTCAGACTGGCTTCCCTCATGGCTTCATGTGGTTTCCAACAGCTCCTCTTGACACATTTCCTCAGAAACATCCAGTTGGAGACAGGTCTCTTCCAGTCATTGGCAAAACAACAACAACACTTAAGTTTCTTCCAGTTGTACTCACCAGGAACTGATTATTCTGAGGAGAGGAATGCCATGTGCTGCTTGGTTTAGATCTGGGTCTCGCCCTCATCCCTGAAATAGTAGCTGGGGAAGGGGAATGAGTAGGAGTGACTGCCCAGATCAGCCTGAAACCACCGGGGTCGGTTCACCCAGGTCCCAGTCAGGGAGAAGCGGGTGACTTGCGGAAGCCAGCCCCAAGGTCATCATGCTGCTGGAGGCTAACATTTAAAGTCGGATGGCCCCTCTGACTTTTATCATGACCATGGGGTTCTGCTGCACAACAAATGTCTGTTCTGATATTTTCTTTGTGAAGCCCTCTCACTGCTGCGATCACCGGGAGGGCCCTCAGTCCTGTCTGTCCTCTGGGCTCTCTTGACCCCGGGAAGGGGGTGGAGCCCAAGAGGCTCCAAGTCACATGTCTTTGCTCTGACTTTGGTCTCCATCAGCAAGACCAGATGTCACATGACCAGGTTTCCTGCTCAGGGCTGGGGGGTGGTGTGTGGCCAGGAGAGTGACCTGACCCCCAGGGCAAGTGTGAGCCCTTGGTGGACACAGGTGGGTGAGCACCAGCCGTGACTCAGCAGGCTCCTTGTAGCCCTCTGTGCCATGGTTCACTGTACTTTAAAATGCGGGTAATGGGTGTCTCTGGGCTTCCCACCTGGCTCAGCGGTAAAGAACCCTCCTGCCAATTTAGGAGACACAGGTTCGATCCCTGGGTCGGGAAGATTCCCTGGAGGAAGTAAAGGCAACCCACTCCAGTATTCTTGCCTGGAGAACCCCATGGACAGAGGAGCCTGGCGGGCTACAGTCTGTGGGGTCGCAGAGGAATAGGACATAACTGAGCAACTCAATGAGTGGGTATCTCCAGAGTCGATAATAGAGCAGTCAGGCGCAGCTAAGCAGCAGGTCCCAGCAACACAGAGCTGCAGACAGCAGAGCCCCTCCCCTCGCACTCTGTCTCTCTTCTGCTCCCTCACCTCTGTTTCAGACCAAAACACCCATGCAGTCCCACTTCTTGTGGTCATTTGGGACCTCCATCCTTGGGGACGCAGGTCTGGTCAGAGCCGGCTGCCAGCCCACAAGCATTCCAGCCTGGAGGAGGTGAGTCTGATCCACATCTCAGCACCTGGAGGAGAAGCGGCCCAGTGTGTCCCCTTACGTGCCTCGTGGTTCACAGCTGGCTCCCCTCAGACCTACGTGGCGGCTGGGAGATGTTGTTCAGGGGCACGTCCAGGACAAAGTGGAGATGACCATCCCTCGAGCTGCATTTGATGGCCTGTCCAGGCAGATCGTGTAGTCAGTCCCCCCCCCCACTCACCTCCAGCCCCCGGCTTCTGTAGACGCCCTGGGGGTCGGCATACAGGCAGTGGCTGAGTGAAGGGCAGCTGGCCTAGGCTCAGGCTTTCCTGGATACAGCAGTCTCAGCACCTCCCACTGGAGGGGTTCACGCCCCCTCCTGGTTGCAAGTGGGAAATGCGATCTCTGGCAGGACCGACTCAGCAGGAGGAAGGAAGGAAAGTGAAGTGGGGATGGGGGGAGGAGGGGTCGCTGTCTCCCCTGCACCCCAAAATGCAAAGCGAGTGCTCATGCTCGCCAGTACCAGGGAGAGAGCAGCCACAGTTATAAAAGGCTCAGTTTCTAGCCGTTTGGGGATGTTGTAGATTGCACATGTTCCCCTGAAATTCGAATGCTGAGACCTTAACACCCAGTGACTTCAGAACGTGACTGCATTAAAGATAAATAGGACTCTATGAGGTCATATGGCTGGGTGCTAAAACAAGGACTTGTGTCCTTCTGAAAGAGAAACATGAGGCCACACGTAGGCAGAGCGACAGTCACGTGAAGAGGCCACAAGAGGACCGCCATCTGCAAGCCAAGGAGAGAGACCTCTGGAGAAACTAGCCCTGCCCAGACCCTGCCACGGTATGCCATAGTCAGCAAGAAAAGTTAGTTTGCACCCTTGCCCCTGATCCCCAAATAAGAAAACGCTTCCTGTAAACCTGGAATTCAAGCAAAACCAACTTTATCTCTGAGTTTTGCCATGCTGAGATTTGAGGGTCTTGGGACTTCGGTGGTGGTCCAGTGGTTAAGATTCCATGCTTCCACTGCAGTTGGCAAAGATTCAGTCCCTGGTTGGGGAACTAAGATATCACAGTCAAAAAAGAAGAGAGAGAGATTTGATGATCTGTCATGAACTTTTTGACTTTGTTAATCGTTTTAACAAAATTAGTAGGTTTTCGGGTCTTCCCTAATGGTCCAGTGGTTACGACTCCATGCTTCCAATGCAGGGGGCATGGTCAGGGAACTAAGATCCCACATGCCCTGTGGCATGGGCAAAAAAATTTTTTTTAATTTTACCCAATTCAGATCCCACATAATTTGAGTCTAATCCTAAAGAAAGATGGTTGGCACATTTATTCACCAACTAAAATGATACAAGAATAACACAGTTTACACAATCATTTGCAAGTATGGATTTTTGAGTTTTTTTTTAATTGCAAAAGGCTTCTTGTCATTTCAAAAAGTGCCACTAAAAAGGTCCTGATTTCAAATGTTTATAATTCAAGGTAGCATAAAATATAGCCCTGATGTATTTATATAAATTACAATAATATCCTTCTTGCAGTTCCCACCTCACAAGATCAAAACGAAGCCTCATCAGTAAGTTACATATATAGGGACTTTCCTGATGGCTCAGTAGTAAAGAATCCACCTGCAGTGCAGAAGATATGGTTTCGATTCCTGGGTCTGGAAGATCCCCTGGAGAAGGAAATGGTAACCTACTCCAGTATTCTTGCCTGGGAAATCCCATGAACAGAGGAGCTTAACGGGCTACGGTCCATGGTATCACAAAGAATCAGACACGACTTAGCAACTGAGTGCACGCGCATGCTCGTGCACACACACACACACGCACACACACATATACTCATCGAGTATTCCCCATCTCATATCCCTGCTGCCCCCAATCCAACATAACCAACAACCTGAGTCCTGGCACATCTTTCCCTTGTTTTCCTTTTTATACATTTGTACATTTCTCTCTCACAGATGCCTTGGAAACTTTGTGTTAGTAATTCCAGTAAGTAGTAGACAGGTCCTGCCGTCCTAAGAACCAAAATGACTCTGCAGTTTCTTCGTTTGTTTTTCGCTCTTTTGCATTCATCCCACACTCCCCAGAGCCCAGAGAGCTTTGTTTCCAGGCACCAGCAGGGTCACGAGGATGGGTACTTTGAAAAGTGACAGAGAAGGAGGGAGGGAGGGAGGAGGAGGAGAAAATCTCCAGCTCGTTTGCCTAGAGGTTCAGTAGTACGGACAGCGCAGCGGGTTCAGCACCACGGACAGATCCACCTGAAAGTTTTCAGCACCACGGACAGAGCAGGAAACCTACTTTCCCCATTGGCCTCTGCGATGCAGAACTTCCTGGTGGTTTAGCCGTAAAGAATCCTCCTGCATTGCAAGAGACCAGGGTTCGATCCCTGGGTCGGGAAGATCCCCTGGAGAAGGAAATGGCAACCTACTCCAGTGTTCTTGCCCGGAGAATTCCATGGACAGAAGAGCCTGGTGGGCTGCAGTCTATGGGGTTCTAGAATCAGAGATGACTTAGCGACTGAATCAGCACCACCCTAACCCTGCTGGATCCTTTTTGAGCAGAGTTTTGAGCCCGCGCCCAACCCTCACCCGCAGGGTCCTTGAATGCTGATATCTGAGTAATCCAGTCTCTCCTGGTGCTGATCTCAGAAACTCAGGCATTGAACACTTAACATGCACCAAACGGAATTTTGGATTTTCTCCACACACACACAAAAACATGAGCCTACTTAGTGCACCACAGGGCACTCAACTGGCCAGGTTCAAAGCTCAAAAGTCCTTCCTCTTCTCTCATCCCACCCATGCTCAAGGACTCTCAGCTTTAACTCTAAACTATTCATTGAATCTGTCCACTGTTTTCCACATACACTGTCACCACCTCACTCCATCGTTTCTCACCTGGTTTACCAGTGAGTGCTCAGTCTTGTCCAACTCTTCGTGCCCCCATGGACTGTAGCCTGCCAGGCTCCTCTGTCTATGGAATTCTCCAGGCAAGAATACTGGAGTGGGTTGTCATTTCCTCCTCCAGGGGATCTTCCCTACCCAGGGATGGAACCCACGTCTCTTACTGGCAGCTGGGTTCTTTACCACTGCGCCACCTTGGGAAGTCACCAAACCTATAGCCCCTTCTATATCATTTCTTGTATAATAGTTTTAGTGATCTTTGACATTTTAAATTATATTATATCACACCCTTCCATGGATTCTCAGCACACCTACAATAACATTCAAAGATGTTACTGTGGCTTTCAAAACCCTGGATGCCTCTCTGACATTATCCCCCATCACTCTCTTCCTTGCCTGACCACTCTGGTCCCACTGGCCTCCCTGTTGTCCCTCTGGACCTTTGTGCATGCTATCCTCCCTGCCACAAATTCTTGCATAACTGGCTCCTTTCCACCTTTCAGGATTAAGCTCAAAATGCCGCCTCTGCTTAAAAAAGATCACCTCGGGGGCTTCTCTAGTGATCCAGTGGTTACGATTCCACACATCCACTGCAGGGGGCGCAGGTTTGATCCCTGGTCAGAAAGCTAAGATCCCCGTGCCTTGAAGTGTGGCCAAAAAAGCAACTCCCATCTAAAATGACCTCACCATTACTATCACATTGATTACATCGCATACTTAATAGAATTAGCACGAACTATATTTTGTATTTTTTTATTGCCTTTTGTCTAACATCATTACTAGCCTGTAAACTTTATTAAGCCATATATCTTGACTGGCCTGGTCACCCAAAACAAGCATGTAGCACATAGCAGCTGTTTATAATTATTTGTCGAATGAAGGAATGAATGAATTTTCAGCTAGTCATGGAGCCCTGAAGAGATGCCAACAGCACTCGACTTCTGCCAGAACGGTGGTCATATGTGCTGGCCTAAGTTTTTTTTGGCTTTGTTTTTAATTGGTTTGGCTGTGCTGGGTCTTCACTCCTGCACGGGTTTTCTCTCGTTGTGGCAAGCAGGGGCTATTCCAAGAGTTTGTACGCCACAACTCAGACCTGGTGCAGCCAAATAAGCAAACAATTTTTAAAAAAAGAAAATAAGACTGTAAAGGAAGACTATTTCCACCCTTCCCCAACTATGACTTTGTCGAAAATTTTAAGTTTTGATATAGCCTCCAGGAGAGCAATTTGGCAGAGTTCATTGTATTGTATTATTGATAATAATAGCAGCTAACAGCTAATAGGGGCTTCCCTGGTGGCTCAGTGGTAAAGAATCCGCTTGCCAATGCAGGAGACTAGGGTTCGATCCCTGAGTTGGGAAGATCCCCTGATGAAAGAAACGGTAACTCACTCCAGTATTCCTCCCTGGGAAACCCCATGGACAGAGAAGCCTGGTGGGCCACAGTCCATGGGGTCGCAAGGAGTCAGACATGACGGAGCAACTTAGCAACCACAGCTAATAGCTGTTAAGTGGAGTATATACATTCTTTACTTTTTACCTTCAGAGCAGTGCTGGCAGGTGGTAAGCGAAATTCTTCCCACTTAACAGAATGGGAAACTGAGGCACAAAAGTGACAAGTGACACCCCGAGGACAAGCTAGTGGCAAAGCAGGCTCTGACGGGAGGCGGTCTGGCCTCAGGGTCCCCGCACCGTCACACCCCTGCCCCGTCTCCTCCCGCCTCCCCCTACCCCGGGTGCTGGTTGTAGACTAGGAACCACCAAGAGGCCTGGGAAGTTGCTGGTCTCCGTGGGCGTCCGCAGCCAGGGACGTGCCCATCCGGCCGGGGCTGGAAGGCTCGTTCCACTCTGGCCCCGGCTCACCGCATGCGCAGCCCCACAGCCACACTGCTGACACGTGGTCACCGTCGCCCCTCTGCTCTCCTCCCCTGTCCCTGCAGGCGCTGGCTCCCCGGGAGGTGGGGGCCGGAGGGGAGAAGGCCGCTTGCTCTCCAACTTCCCCATCTCCCTCCCGCAGCCTCCGCGTCTGCGCAGCCGCGGTCCCTGCGGCGCCAGTTCTGCGGCCCTGGACAGGGTGTGTTTGGGGAGGGTGAGTCCTCCGAGGGACCCCGCGGGCAGGAGCGGGGCAGGGAAAAGGGGCTGGGGGCTCGGACGGCGGGCCGGGGACGCGCGCGTGTGAGCGTGGATGCGTGCACGTGGGAATGCGCACTGGGGGAGGAAGAAAAGGCGCCCCAGGGGGGTGTGGGTCTCGGGTGGGAGGAGTGTCCCCGTCCCTCGAGTGGCAATGGGCTGGGCTGGGGCTGCAGTTCGCCCGGTTTCTCCGTCCCGCCCTGTCTGCCCGCCTCCTGCGGGTCGCACGAGGTTTTTAGCCTCTGTGCGAGGAACCGGGAACCGCCCTGCCTGCCTGGCGCGTCAGCTGCGTGCGCGGGTGCTCCGGTCTGGCGGGGGTCAGGTGTCTGAGCTCGCGGGACCCGCGTGTTAACCGCGTCGCACCTGTGTGCCCGCGCGTGCGCCCTCGAGCATGTGTGTGGCGTGTGTCTGCCTGGGCACGTGTGTACCACCTGCACCGGCGAGGAGCACGCGCGCTGGAGTCGGTCGGGTTTAGGGTCCCTGCCTGGCTCCCGTTAGCTGCGTGCCTTTGTTCAAGGGCCTTCCCAGTCTGTAACACAACAGACTTGTGACAGTAGCTGCCGCGGAGAGTGGCCGGCGGCGAGGATTAGGAAGACGCGGAGTTCTCCGCAGTGCCTGACCCCGGCGTGCGCCGGGAAGCGGCGGTTGCAGTGTTACTTTACTGTGGTGGAGGTGGTGGTTACTGCGTCTTCGTCCTCCTCCTCCTTCTTTCAGACACCCATAGTTTATTGTTTAGTCCAAACACCTTCAAAATGGAAACCCAATACTTTCCACCTGAAACAAACTAGATACTACCTAGTATATAATGCTTAACACATTACAGCAATAAAGATGACACTATTGTCTTATACACCGACTACAGCCAATGGCAGAGCCAGTTTGGTTGCAATAGCGTCATGGTCCGTCCTTCTCAGAGGATGACCCGTTACTATGATAAGATAATAGTTGAGGCTCTTAGGTGTGAACTCACACACACACACCCCTGTCACACCCGCACATTTCTCTCTGTCCTGTGCCCCTCCTCCCTCCTCCGTGAATCGGGTTCTGCATCTTCTGACTTGGGTCGGGGGACTCTTGTCTCCTCCATCCCCCGCCCCCTCACCTGCATTCTCTCCACTTCCCACGCCTTCTTACCCCTCAGCTAAAACACACGGTTAACTACTTGATGGGTGATCATTTACCTCGAGAGGCTAAAGCCGGTTTTATGTTCTTGTTCTAGGACGTTGCATGTATTAACCACCTTGCATAATGTAACCCACTGAGTATACTCCTGGATAAGCATTTAGAAAAAGAGTACAGGGCCTTCCTGGTGGTTCAGTGGTTAAGACTGTTCTCAATACAGAGGGCACAGGTGCGACCCCTGATGGAGGAACTAAGATCCCGCATGCAGTTCAGCAGATAATACAAACAGGCTGAGTGTAAAAAAATAAATCGAGAGCCCCCTTCCTCCTTCTGTCTTTTACTTTGACTCTTCTGAAAGTGAAAATGAAATACAGGTCCAAGAAATTCTCTGTTGTAAGGAAAACATGAAGAGGTCTCAACGGAGGCGTGCGCAGCGAAAGGAAATGGAGTGGAGTTGCGGCAAAGGCGCACTGCAGGGCTCTGTGTGGACAAGCCGCCCCTTCCTCCCAGCCACTGTTTACCCGTGAAGACGCGGGCCCAGTGGCCCCCATCTTTTGATTTCTTGAGGAAACACTGGAAATCTGTATTTTCAGTTGACATCGTCCGCATTTTAAAATGCCAATAATTATTTCAAACCCTTGAAAGGAAGACATCGTGTAAGCCAACCGCACGGGTGGTGGGGCTAGGTTAGACCCTGGGGCTGCCCGTTTGCAACTGTGTTGTGGGCTGGGGAGTGTGGAGGGGGTGCGGAGAGGAGGCTGTGAGCACAGACAACGTTTCCCAAGACAGCAAAAGCAAAAACTGGCCTTGGCGGAAAAGTAGTGAGACAGCCCCAGTAGGGAGTAGCGTTTATTGCCTTGGGCCATTTAATTTTTATTTCACAATGGGGTGCGGCTGGTTCGCAGTATCGCGTTCCTTTCAGGTCTTCAGGGAAGTGAGTCGTCACACTTGCACTTGCAGCTACTCTTTTCCCACTGAGGTTGTTGCAGAGCACTGAGTTGAGTCCCCTGTGCTGTTCAGTAGGTCCTGGCTGACATTGTATTTTGGCTTTAATATGAGCTGTAATTAACCTGTGTTTTAGCTGAAGGGTGAGAAGGCATGGGAAGTCGAGAGAATGCAGGTGAGGGGGCGGGGGATGGAGGAGACAAGAAAAAAAATCTGGTTTAAAATGAAATAGTCTTTCACACTCTCATTTTATATCTTGCCAACTTGAAATTCAGGAGGCTGTCACTTGTCAAGTTGACAAGATATAAAATGAGAGTGTGAAAGAACATATCATTTTAAAGTATTTATTTATTTATTTTTGGCTATGCCGGGCCTTAGTTACAGCACTCAGGGTTTGCGGCATGCGGGATCTTTAGTTGTGGCGTGTGGGTCAGTTCCCTGACCAGGGATGGAACCCAGGTCCCCTGTGTTGGGTCCTTGGAATCTTAGCCACTGGACCACCACGGAAGTCTCTAAATTAGATTTTTTTAATCCTTGTCTGTCAGATACTCCTCCTCCTTCTTAATGATCACAGAGGAGAAAGTCAATGCTGCAGGGGGCTCGAGGGAAGACTGGGGTCCTTCTTTTTGCAGCCAGAGGGGTTACAGGGGGTGGGGTACTCTCTTTTCCTAAAAGCTTCTGGGTCTGTGCTTTGGTTGTGGAGTGTGTGTGTGGAGTGTTTGTGTGCACACTTGCCTGAACCACCCTCTGGCCATCCTCTCTAAACTCCTTATTTCCCTTCTTGTTTTATTCGTCTCTAGAGCATTTGTCATCATTTGACATATTGTCTGTCTGCCCCACTTCCCGCCACTAGAGAGCGAGTCCCAAGAGGGGAACTCTGTTCCGCTCAGCGCTGTGTCTCTGTGGTTGCTGTTTGGTCGCTCAGTCGTGTCTGACTCTTTGCGACCCCATGGACTGCAGCCCACCAGCCTCCCCTGTCCTTCACTATCTTCCGGAGTTTGCTGAGATTCATGTCCACTAGCTGCTGATGCTATCTAATCTTCTCAGCCTGTTTCTCTGGTGCCCAGGAGTTGTCCTGGCACAGGGCTGGCACTCTGTGAATATCTGATCTTCTCATCCTGTTTCTCTGGCGCCCAGGAGTTGTCCTGGCACAGGGCTGGCACTCTGTGAATATCTGATCTTCTCATCCTGTTTCTCTGGCGCCCAGGAGTTGTCCTGGCACAGGGCTGGCACTCTGTGAATATTTGTTGAGTGACTGAATGTCTCTCAGTCCTCAGGTCCCAACTCCTGTTCCCTGGGGAGCTCAGCAGGACCCTGGAACTGGGGGAGGACAAGTAGCCTGTCTTTCAAGTTCCACGTTCTGAAGAGATGCAGAGTCTCAGACCTGAGCAGGTCCGGGGGCTGCTGGAGCCTGAGAGGGCAAAGACCCTGCTGCCTCGGGAGAACAAGGCCTGGGAGAAGCGTGCCGCCTTCGCCAAGGACTGGGTGGCTGTGGAGGTTGGGGCCTCCGGCTGCGGCAGCGATGAGAAAGGTGAGGGCCGGGGTCCCGTGGGAGGTGGGGGTGGCAGAGGCCATGGCAGAGCCTGGGGAAAGGGGACTTCATCCTGCTGCTCCATTCGGCACATTTCTAAATGAAACCTTGTGTCAGTCGGCTTTCTGCTGTGTAACAAGTCAGCCCAAAACCGAGTGGCTTAAAGCCGGTCATTATCTGTCGACGATTCTGCGGGTTGGCAACGCATGCGGCCTCAGGGGATAGTCCTGCTGCCCTTGCCTGTGTTTGCTCCCACTGTGCAGCCGCAGTGGATCGAGAGGCAGCTGGTTCATGTGAGATGGCCTTACTGGGGTGTCTGGATGGTTGGATGGTTCTGACTTACGGCTATGTGTCTCCAGCAGGCTTGTTCAGGCTATTTCTCATCGGGGGTTGAAGGGTTCTTACGACAAACAAGATATGGAAGACCCCAGGTCACAGGCACTTTTTCAGCCTCTCCTGGCAACCTAGTAGCTCTTGGGTGTGCAGAGAGTGGTGTCATTTGCTGAGATGGGGACAACCCGTACAGCACCCCCATAGCAGAATGACGGCTGAACCTTCTACCAGGAAAGGGTTCTTCCTTCTTCCCTGGGAGATAAGCAGGCCCTCGACCAAGGTGTGGGGAACAAACATCACTTCCAGCAGCGAGGAGGAGGTTTGGGGTTCCTGGCAGGACCTGGGTGCAAAAGAGTGGGAAATACCCATCTTTGGTTCCACCCCTGGTTCTCTCCAGTTTAGCGTTGACAAGAATGCTGAGATTCGAATATGGGGAGATTCCTTCACTGGTGGCTGGAAGCTGGGGAAGCCTCCATCCTCCTGGCTTAACTCTGTGGCTTTTTCTTCTGCTCCCCCACTCAGTTTTTGCCAGAGGGCTGTAGAAAAGGAACTGTTGTACCCATTTACCAGGCAGTAGAATAGAGGCTCAGGTGGTGAGTCGTATCAGGTGACTCTGTTTAAGTCTCCTGGGTAGTTAGTGGCAGAAATGGGATCAGAGCTCAGGTCTCTTCTTCTCTCCACCCCATCTGAACCACGTACATGCACTGTGTATGTGTGTGTGTGTGTGTCTGTGTGTGTGTCTGTGTGTATGTGGTATGTGTCTGTGTGTCTGTGTGACTGTGTCTGTGTCTGTGTGACTGTGTGTGTCTTTGTGTGTGTTAGGATATCAGCAGGACAGTGTGTGTCTGTGTGTCTGTGGGTGTCTGTGTGTGACTGTGTGTGTCTGTGTAACTGTGGGTGTCTGTGTGACTGTGGGTGTCTGTGTGACTGTGTCTGTGTCTGTGTGTCTGTGTGTGTCTTTGTGTGTGTTAGGACATCAGCAGGACAGTGTGTGTCTGTGTGACTGTGGGTGTCTGTGTGTGTCTTTGTGTGTGCTGGGACATCAGCAGGACAGTGTGTGTCTGTGTGACTGTGTCTGTGTGTGTCTTTGTGTGTGTTAGGATATCAGCAGGACAGTGTGTGTCTGTGTGTCTGTGGGTGTCTGTGTGTGACTGTGTGTGTCTGTGTAACTGTGGGTGTCTGTGTGACTGTGTGTGTCTGTGTGACTGTGTCTGTGTCTGTGTGTCTGTGTGTGTCTTTGTGTGTGTTAGGACATCAGCAGGACAGTGTGTGTCTGTGTGACTGTGGGTGTCTGTGTGTGTCTTTGTGTGTGCTGGGACATCAGCAGGACAGGTGCGGTGGGTGGGAAGAAAGCAGCACCCATCCAGCTGGCCTGCTCGCTCACTCATGACTCCTTTCTCCTCCATTCCTGCCCTCGCCCAGATCTACCTTCTCCCAAGACTCTGGTTCCCCAGGAGTGGAGCTCGGTGGAGGAAGACGATGAGTCCGAGGACTCCCAGGTGAGCTGGGGATTCCTTCCTCTTTTGATGAGACCCCTCTCTGCAGTTCTTAGTGGACTGTCACACTCCCTTCCTCAGCCTGGAATTTCCAGGCCCCACGAAAGTCTGTCTGGGGATGTGAGCCCCACGAGGTCTCTGGTGGGAAACAGGACGTGTTCCATAGTCATCAGATGTGGAGTGGAGGGTATCAGGTGGTGGGTGTAACTCCATCCATGTATACCCTCCAACCCTTCACTCATAAATGCTTCATGACTTAACCATTCATTCCTCTGTCCTCTCATTTATTCACCCAAGCTTTCATCTGCCTACTCATCCATATACCCATTCCACCCATCCATCCATCACCCATTCATCCATCCGTCCATCATCCACCCATCCATCACCCATTCATCCATCCAGCCATCCATTATCCATCCAGCCATCATCATCCATCCAGCCATCACCCGTTCATCCAGCCATCCATTATCCACCCATCCATCACCCATTCATCCATCCATCCATCCATTATCCATCCAGCCATCATCATCATCCACCCATCCATCACCCATTCATCCATCCAGCCATCCATTATCCATCCAGCCATCATCATCCATCCAGCCATCACCCGTTCATCCAGCCATCCATTATCCACCCATCCATCACCCATTCATCCATCCATCCATCCATTATCCATCCAGCCATCATCATCATCCACCCATCCATCACCCATTCATCCATCCAGCCATCCATTATCCATCCAGCCATCATCATCCATCCAGCCATCACCCGTTCATCCAGCCATCCATTATCCACCCATCCATCACCCATTCATCCATCCAGCCATCCATTATCCATCGAGCCATCATCATCTATCCATCCATCACCTGTTCATCCAGCCATCCATCATCCATTCGTCCCTCCAGCCATCCATCCATTATCCATCTAGCCATCATCATCCATCCATCCATCCATCCCCCGTTCATCCATCCATCCATTATCCACCCATTCATCACCCATTTATCCATCATCCATCCATCCATCACCCATTCATCCAGCCATCCATTATCCATCCAGCTATCATCATCTATCCATCCATCACCCGTTCATCCAGCCATCCATTATTCAGCCATCCAACATCCATTCATCCCTCCAGCCATCCATCCATTATCCATCTAGCCATCATCATCCATCCATCCATCCCCTGTACATCCATCCATCCATCCATCCCCTGTACATCCATCCATCCATTATCCACCCATTCATCACCCATTTGTCCATCATCCATCCATCCATCACCCATTCATCCATCCATCCATTCATCATCCACCCATGCATCCATCTGAGGTCATCCATCCACTTCTGTACCCATCCATCAACTCTCCCATCCACTCACCCTTCTACCAATCCATTCATCCATCTACCCATTGAACACTCCATTCATTTGTCCTCTGATTCATCCACCCATCCTGCTCATTCACACACACGTCCCATCAGTCCATATATGCAGTTATCTCTGTGCCCACTCATCCTCATCATCCATATGCAATCACTCCATCCATTCAACACACCGACTCACCCATCCTTCTATCCACACATCTATCTACTCACCCATTCATCCATCCACTACTTGTTGACTGTTGGAAGGATGTGCCTTTTTTCATCGACCCCTTTGCCTACTCGTCCATCCCTCCCTCCATCCACTAATTACTTACTGCGTTTTAATCCAAGTACTCTGAGTAAAACCAAAAAGAATGATTGAGCACGTTCCTTTCATTGGAAGACCTAATGTTTTCTTTGTGGGGGCATAAGACATCAATATGTGAAATAGTAACAGTGGTTCTTTTATTTACATATTTATTTTATGTATTAGAAAGAAAGCGTATAATCACTCTTGGCAACATGTCAGGGTCCCATCTGCCAATCAGATGTCAGAAATCCAGCCTGGACTGGCTCAAGCCAGAAAAAGGCTTTGTCGACGACGCAAGGTGGGAGAAGGCAAGCTGGACAACCAACCTTGGTAGTGTAGAAATAAGAGCCGCTCCCAGTGGGATGGCTCAGGGGAAGAAGGAAGCAATTCTGTGGGCCAGGAGGGCTATCCTTGCTTAAAAATATTTATTTATTTAGTCATGCCAGGTCTTAGTTGCGGCATGTGCGATCTAGTTCCTTGAGCAGGGATTGAACCGGGGCCCCCAGCACTGGGAGCTCAGAATCTTAGCCACTGACACCAGTGCAGTCCTAGAAGGTTTATTCTTCAATATCTGAGAGAGGAAGAGACACCACACCTATGATTTTATTTTATTTCTGTTTAGTTTTTTTTTTCTCAAGCTTTAAGCTTTTTATTTTGTACTAAAGTATAGCTGGTCAACAGCATTGTGGTGGTTTCAGGTGAACAGCAGAGGGACTCAACCGTACATGGACACGCATCCATTCTCCCCCCAGTGCCCCTCCCATCCAGGTGTGTGCAGAGTTTTTAATTAAAACAGCTCTACAGCGGACAGGCTATTTCTTTTTCTTTTCTAAATTTTTGTGTATTTATTTGGCTGCACTGGGTCTAAGTTGAGGCGTGTGGGATCTTTAGTTGCCTGTGTGAATTTTTGGTCGCTTCTTAGTCATGGCGTGTGGGATCCAGTTCCCTGAGCAGGGGTCAAACCTCAGCTGCCTTCATCAGGAGCACCACCAGGGAAATCCCTGATACACGTCTCATTCCCAGTTCCGTAATCCCGCTTTCTTACAGGTGACAATGGTGGCCCCCTCCCCCGCTGATATTTGTGCTTCTTCTTCGTTTCTGTTTCAGGGCTTCGTGGAGTGGTCGAAAGCTCCACAGCAAATGACCGTAGTCTTGGCGGTGTGTGTGATCTTTCTGTTCCTGGTTTTAACTGGGATGCCCATGATGTTTCACATTTAACTATAAAGGCGGCTCTTGTTTGTGTCATGCTCAGGAAGAGTCCTGGTTTAAAAAATCCGGAATAGGTCTTGAATATCATCAAAGGCCTTTTACACATCCATTGAGATGACTTCTGTGTTTCACCTTTTCATGTGCCGTTTCTGCATTACTATATTTCATTGAACTTAAGACATCTTCGATTGTAAGTGCGTGTTATTTTGTGTACTCCTGAGAAACAGAATGCTACTTAAATGTAAGATGTCACCAAGTGGAAGATGCAGCATGACTTCAGAGAAGGTGAACACGTGTGCAACATACGAGCAATGAAATGGAGTCGATTTCTCAATTACAAATCACCTTTGCATTCTTCGGATGGTGGCACACCTGGCTTTTCAATACTGAATTCCGTTCCTGGATATCTTATGTAGGATCCTTGCCTCTATCTTCTTACATAAGATTGGTGCTATCTTTGTTTCGTTTCGGTGTTGTGCTAAGCTCGCATCATAGAAGGACTTGAGTAACGTTTGACCTTTTGCCGTGCTTTCGAGTACGTTCTGTAGTTTAGGCTGTGCTCAGTCGTGTCTGACTCTTTGTGACCCTCGTGGACTGTAGCCCACCAGGCTCCTCTGTCCATGGGATTTCCCAGGCAAGATTACTGGAGTGGGTTGCCATTTCCTTCTCCAGGGGATCTTCCCAACTCAGGGATCGAATCTGGGTCTCCTGTGTTGGCAGGCAGATTCTTTACCGTTGAGCCACCAGGGAAGCCCTTTCTCGTAGTGTAAGAAGTATCAATTCTTTGACGTGTGGAAACAACTCAGGAAAGGGATCAGGTTCTAGAGCTACGGAAAGGAGGTTTCCATGTGTTCTTAGATGGCTTTTCCATTTCTTCTCTTGTTTTCAGCTCGTTAATACTTTTTAACTCCATTAATTTTGATGATTTATAGTATTCTTTTGTCCCTTAGACTATTCTTCATTCCACTGAATATTTTCCTCCAGATGATTAGCTTAATTATGAACACTATTTTTTGGCTTGGCCAAAAAGTTCGTTTGGGTTCTTCTGTAAGATGGTAGAGAGAAACTTGAATGAAATTTCTGGTCAGCCCCAATATAATTAAACAAAATCTTCTCTTTATTCTGTCCCCATTCTGCCTTTGATTTGTCAAAGTTTTGTCTAGTTTATTATTTTTCTAAAGAACCAGCATTAGGATTTGTTTATGTCCATTATTTCTCTAGTTTATAATTTTTTTTCCTTTAACATGTATTGGGTTTATTTTTTTTGTTGTTTCTATTCCTTGTCTCGATTTTTAAGTTGACCTCTTAATTTATTTATATTCTTTTTATAAAGCTATTTGCTGTAATAGTGCACTTAATAATATAAATGTACTTCTGGTTATAGTCTTGGCCACATCTCAAAGTTGGATAATTCGTGTTCTTGTTTATCTTGTTGTTGCCTAAGTATTTTATTGCAGGGTTTCTAAAGAGTGATTTGAAACTCAGTGACAAGGTCTATTTAAAAAGAGGTTTCTTCCCGATTCACTGCACTGTGAGCGGAGAATGTGGGCCATCACATGTCTGCTTTCAGAACCTTTTAAGAAGCTTTTATCCTGGCCTAGAACATATCCAGTGTCTGTGTATGTTTCCTGGACATTTAAGATGAATATATATTTTCTGTCTGTAGAATTCAAAACTACATGTCGGTTAATTAACTTCATCTTATCAATTACGTTGTTCAGAATCACATGCTATTTAGTTTTGTCCAAACCTACATGTCAAAAACCAATAAGGCTATGTAAAAATCTGTTAGTATTGATTACACTTGTCAATCTGTTTTTATTAATATATACTTTGTGCATTTAGCAGCCGTGTAACTTGCTGCATATAATATACACAGCACTGTTACGTCTTTGTCAACTAAGTAATGCGTGTAAAACACCCAGCACAGGGCCAAGTATAGAGTAGGCACGCAGTAAATGTTGGTTAAAATCGGATTCTTAATCCTTTGCCCCATAGGAAATGATTGTCTTTAACTAATGTAATCCCTTGCCTTAAATTTTACCTTGTCTAATAGTGGTCAATATTACCATCCTGCTGTTTAAGCTTCCTGTGTATGTGTATTTAGACTCTTTGAGTCATTTTGTTTTAAAAGGACTTTGAGTGGTCTCATTTGAGTTTGTTAGAGACATTAGGGCAGATAAAGTGTTGGCTTCTCTCTCTCTCCATTCCTGTCTCTGGCTGATTGTGTCCAACAAGCCACAACTAGCCCGTAAAAGAAACACATGCCTCAGCTGTTCCATTCTTTAGGATTTTATTGGTTGCAGATGGGAGAGTCTCATTTCATATGAACTCAAGCCAAGAAGGGCTTCCCTCGTAGATCATTGGGTAAAGAATCTGCCTGCAATGCAGGGGACCCGGGTTTGATTCTTGGGTTGGGAAGATCCCTTGGAGAAGGAAATGGTCAACCCACTCCAGAATTGTAGCCTGGAGAATTCCATGGACAGAGGAGCCTGGCGGGCTAGAGTCTACAGGTTACAAAGAGTCGGACACGACTGAAGCACGTTAGCACATGTAGCAAGCTAAGAGATTCATTATAGATTCACTTTCACCAACGTTCAGGATGAAACTGGCTTCATTTAGAGTTGGAATGAACTGTCGTGACTGAAAATGTAAATGAGCATATACAAGCTGTATTAAACATGTTATTTGTAAAAGGTGTTGACCCATGCAGAAAATAAAATGAAATATCTCTTTTTCAACAATTATATCCTTGGAGATGTTGGGAAAAGATTCCTGGGTCTTGAAAGATAATTACGAGAAGTATGCAGGGAGGAAGTATGTATCACTATTTTTTATGTGTTAAAAATGTTTCCAGTATTCCTGGAAAAACAGGTCAAGTGTACAGTGGTAAGGAATCCACCTGCCAATACAGGAGACGCAGGTGTCATCCTTAGGTCAGGAAGACCCCCCGGAGAGGGAAATGGCAGCCCGATATAGTATCCTTGCCTGGAGAATCCCGTGGACAGAGGCGCCTGGCGGGCTACAGTCCCTGGGGTGGTCAAGAGTCAGATATGACTTAGCATGCACAAGCAAGTATTCCTGGAACAGAAGCAATGAGTTGAAAGGGGAGACTTGTCCAGGTAAAAAATGGATTTATAAAGAAAAAAATGTAGAGCTGGTTTGTCGTTGTTGTTTTAGTCACTAAGTCGTGTCCAACTCTTTGCAACCCCATGGACTGTAGCCCACCAGGCTTCTCTGTCCATATTTCCCAGGTAAGAATACTGGAGTGGGTTGCCATTTCCTCCTCTAGGGGATCTTCCCGACCCAGGGATGGAACCGGCATCTCCTGCATTGCGGGCGGATTCTTTACCACGGAGCCATCTGGGATAAACCATAGAGCAGTGGTTACTTATTTCAGCTCTGTCACGTGCCAGAACACTCATTTCATGGATGATGGAGGTCCCCACCGGCACCCCGATGATCTGTTCTTCACCCAAGAGCCAGGCGGATCCCATTAAATGTAATTAAGACCGTTCGTAATCCACCCACTTCAGGAAGTCAAAGGCAAAGTCCTCCCCCTGGCCATCCAGCCCCACGAGGACTCGCCTGTGCCCTCCCCCACCGCGCCATGCCTCCCTTTTGTTCCCGTCCCTGCTCCAGCCACACTGGGCCGCGGCTCTTCCGACAAGCCCGTCATGCCCGTCTCAGGACACTGGCACTGGCTCTGGAGCAGACCTCTGCCTGCAGTGTTCTTCCCCACGGACGCCCCCATGGCTCCCTTGGGCCTTCAGGTAAGCCCTTCATCAGGACCTACTGTGCTGTGGCCTGGGTGATGCCTTGAGTACAGGCAAGACTCTGCAGTTCCTGACCCTGCAGGACACCAGCCGGCAGAGGGCTGTTCTCTCTGTGTGTTTATTTTCCGTTTTGGCTGTGCTGGGTCTTTATCACTGTGTGGCTTTTTCTACCTGCAGTGAGTAGGGGCTCCTCTCCAGTTATGCTCACGCTTCTCATTGCAGGGGCTTCTTTCGTGGAGCACACCTCTAGGGGACTCGGCTTAAGTAGTCGCAGCTCGTGGGCTGAGTGGTCGCGGCTCATGGGCTCCAGCGCACGGGCTCAGTTGTGGCCCACGGGCTTAGTTGCTCTGTGGGCTCTTCCCAGACTAGGATCGAACCCGTGCCTCCTGCATTAGAAAGGCAGATCCTTACCACTGGACCAGCAGGGAAGGTTTTTCTCTTATTCATTCATTCACCTGGCATTTCTTCACGACCTCTTGTGTGCCAAGGCCTGTGCAGAAAATGACGGGACAAAAAAAAAAAAAAAAATGCAGACAGATTCTCTCCTCCCAGGCCCTCCCTGGTTTCCTCTAAAGGGCTGAGAACTGAGAGGGCAGGTGGGCAGGGAGGTAGATGTGTCTCCATGTGTTGATCATTTGCTCCTCTGCACAAGCTCAGACAAGGCACAGTTCAGTTCAGTTCAGTCGCTCAGTCGTGTCTGACTCTTTGCAACCCCGTGGACTGCAGCACGCCAGGCTTCCCTGTCCCTCACCAAGTTCCGGAGCTTGCTCAAACTCATGCCCATTGCATTGATGATGCCATCCAACCATCTCATACTCTGTCGTTCCCTTCTCCCCCTGCCTGCAATCTTTCCCAGCATCAGGGTCTTTTCAAATGAGTCAGTTCTTTGCATCAGGTGGCCAAAGTGTTGGAGTTTCAGCTTCAACATCAGTCTTTCCAATGGAATATTCAGGACTGATCTTTAGGATGGACTGGTTGGATCTCCTTGCAGTCCAAGGGACTCTCCAGAGTCTTCTCCAACACCACAGGTCAAAAGCATCAATACTTTGGCTCTCAGCTTTCTCTATAGTCCAACTTTCACATCCATATGTGACTACTGGAAAAACCATAGCCTTGACTAGACAGACCTTTGTTGGCAAAGTAATGTCTCTGCTTTTTAATGTGCTGTCTAGGTTGGTCAATAGCTTTTCTTCCAAGGAGCAAGCATCTTTTAATTTCATGGCTGTAGTCACCATCTGCAGTGATTTTGGCTTGACGCATTAGTTTCTGATAAAATTAAATAACTTTTTCAACCTATCTTGGTGGGAGAAGCAAGGAAATCTGAATATGGACTGGTCAGTGATATTAAGAAATTATTCATTTCATTGTGTGAAAATGATATTGTGGTTGTATAGAAGACACTTTATTTTTCCTTATGTTTAGTATATGTTCTGCTGAAGTGAGTACAAATTGTTTTTTCCTTAGAGGTGCAAGCTGAGGAAGTGAGAGCATGTCTGTAATTTACTTTAAAATTGACCTGGAAAATAGTCATATACACAGATTTTCACAACCTATTTTTATTTTTTCACAACCTACTTTTAAAGCAAATATATATTATAAAATATGGTGCATTTCCTTATTTTAAAAGGACAGGTATTATATTTTCTTGTTACCAAAGTTATTTTTAAAAAATATTGAATACTTTATACCTTTCTCTATGATTGAAAATGTCATAGCAATTTTTGTTTAATGTGGACGTTCTCTTTTATGTAGAGAGGTCCTAGTTGCCCTATAACACAGGTCAAGTTTGGAAGAAAGGCTTCAGTCACAACTGAGATGGATGGGGCAATGGCACCCCACTCCAGTACTCTCGCCTGGACAATCCCATGGACGGAGGAGCCTGGTAGGCTGTGGTCCATGGGGTCGCTGGGAGTTGGACACGACTGAGCAGCTTCGCTTTCACTTTTCACTTTCATGCATTGGAGAAGGAAATGGCAACCCACTCCAGTGTTCTTGCCTGGAGAATCCCAGGGACAGGAGAGCCTGGTGGGCTGCCGGCTATGAGGTTGCACAGAGTCAGACACGACTGAAGCGACTTAGCAGCAGCAGCAGCAGCACAACTGAGAAATAGTTTTCAGCAATTTTTTTTTCTGGAGCTAAACAAATCACAATGAGGTTTAAATAAGCATAAGAGATTCTTTATAATAAATCTTATGACCCCTAAATAAATATTTTAAAAAACCAAAACGATTTAGAGAAAAAGAAGATAAAAAATAGCTTATGCCCAATCTGTGTGAAATGGAAACATCCACCTGCCTTGTCTAAGCACACAGAGGGTCTCAGATGACAAGGAATAAAGGCAAGCTGGAAAACCATTCCATGCGGTACCATGTGGGTAGAAAGGAGCATTATATAAGTTTTTAGAATATTTATGCATATAAACAAATATCCACATAAAAATTTGCTTATACATGCATAGAATATTCTGGGAAGATAAAAGGCAACTGCTCTGAGTGGTTGCCTCGGGGGAGAGGAGCTTGCTGACTGGTGGGAAGGAGAATATAGAGGTAAGATGATTACTTTTCTTCTTTATAAATTATGTGTGTGCTTGTGTGCTCAGTTGCATCTGACTGTAACCCCATGGACTGTAGCCCTCCAGGCCCGTGTCCATGGGATTCTCCAAGCAAGGACATTGGACTGGGTTGCCATTTCATTCTCCAGGGGATCTTCCTGTCCGAGGAATGGAATCCGAGTCTCTTGCATCTCCTGCAGTGGCAGGTGGATTCTTTACCAGCTGAGCCACCAGGGAAGCCCTTATAAATTACAGACTGTATGAATTACTTAGAATAATCTTGCGGAGATCTTGCTGTCTGATTAGACCTTGTGTGTGTGTTCATTTCAGTTGTGTCTGACTCTTTGCGACCCCATAGGCTGTAGCCTGCCAGGATCCTCTGTCCATGGAATTCTCCAGGCAAGAATACTGGAGCGGTTTGCCATTCTCTTCTCCAGGGGATCTTCCCAACCCAGGAATCGAACCCTGGTCTCCTAAACTAGACCTTGTAGCCCTCCGTAATTCCTGGTAATGCAGGTGGTCTGCACTAGTGATTGGCGTGTTTCATCCTTCCCTGTAGCCACACCATCGAGTCAGCCCTTCCCACACCACCCCGGGCTTGGCTGTGGAGCCTGCTTTGACCAGTGGAACCAGAAGCAAGCTTGGTGCTATGCCCATGTCTCCCTACTCTAAGTACCAGCTCCCGCCTTGAGGGCTCACCGAGCAAGACGTGAGTCAGCTGAGCCATTCTGGAGCACCAGCCCACAGCTGACCATGGGAGCAGAGCTGAGCCCTTCGCGTTACAGTGGGGTTTGAGTGGCACTGCCCCCGCCGAGTATGCCAAGAGTAAGTGTGCTGTGCCTCACCCCCCTTCTCCCTTCACGGGCCCTGAATGGCCCTCTGTCCCCACGGTGCTCGGGCTTCTCCCCACACAGCCATGGTGGGCTCTGGGGCTGGGAAGTGCAGTGGCAGTGCTGACCTGTGCGGGCCTCGCCTCTCGGTTCTGCCTTCGGCTGTGCCCACCTCCCAGCTGCTGAAGCCCCCTCGCTCTCCCCCTGATCAGTGCCGGCGCTCCCCGAGGTGTGAGCACCTTCCTCTTCACACCTCCCTCCCAGGGGCACGCACATCCTGTCCTGCTTCCTGCTTTTTTTTTTTTCCTGGGCTGTTGCAGTCCATGGGGTCACAGAGTCAGACCCAACTTAGCGACTGAACAATAAAAGCTACACGAAGTCTTTCAATTATGTTACACGAATGATCTGTTCTACTCCATGCCTTAAAGCAAAAAAGTTTATTAAGAAATAAGTCCTTTCACCCTCTTGCTTTCTGTTACCCAGTTCCGCTCTGAACAGGCATCATACATACTCCATGGACTGGCACCTTCTGTCCTCTTAATGCGTCCAAGGAAAGAGCCATCCAGACCTCAGCTGATGAGCTGTCTTTCTGTTGCTGTGAAGGCCTGTTACTTTTATGGCACAAAATGGGATTAGGTGCCTTATACTGCTTTGCTCCATTTCACCCAATAACCACACTTTAATTATAATTCCATACTTTCTAAGAATCTTTGGCCTGAAACCCACTCAGTGCTAACCAATTTCTATACTGGTTAGTTTTCCCTGATAGACAGCAAAAGAACTTAATCTTATCTTAAAATGAGAACAAAATGCTGGTGGGGGAACAACCTGGAAAGAACACGAAACATTTTAGCTCTAGGAAGCAGAGCAGTGGGAACTCGGGAAGCATCTTAAAAGTTGTGGCCAAGAGATGATTCATATTCAGCTCCCGCCTGAATCCTGAGGAGAGAGTGTCTGATTGGACTAACGTGAACTGTGTACAAGCTGGTGATGCAAAAACCTCAGGGAATGACATCAGAGCAGCCCAACCAACAGGGAAGGAGTCTGTGCATGCATAGTTTCTATTTGCATTGCAGACAAAAACAATATAGTTCATGTTAAATTTAAAGAGTTTATGTACTTTTAACTATGCCATATTACAGTTATGAAAATTACATTCTCAATAAACTACAAGGCATAGTTTTGTGAGTATAGAGATCCTCCTCATTCTTTTCAGTTACTGCCTAATAACCTACTGAACTGATTTTCCAAAATTAACTAATCAATTTACTACTGCTGGATACTTAAGCTGTTCCAAGTGTTTAAAACTTCTGTGGTAAATGTACATCTATATTTTTGTGCCTGTGCTTTTTGAGAAGATCAATCCCTAGAACTGCAGCAGTGATTAGTTCATTACACTTTATGTTTTACATACAATACCGTGTTCGTGTGCTGGTCGTCCAGTCATGTCTGCTTCCTGGTGACCCCACAGACTGTAGCCCACCAGGCTCCTCTGTCCACGGGATTCTCCAGGCAAGAATACCAGAGTGGGCAGCCATTCCCATATTGCCTTCTAAAATGGCTTTCTACCTATTTACCCTCCCAATGTATGAAAATATGTCACATCTGTAGCAGTACTGGATACTATCCATAATGGGTGTGCTGGTTTGTGCTGGTGGTAAGAACTTTTAAAATTTCCATTTATCTGATCATTAGTGCAATTAAGATTGTCCTTGACTGTTTTCTTCATTTAGAGTTGCTGTCATACTGTGTATTTTATCTGACTTTGTCAGACTGTGTCTCTTACTTGCTGCTTTACAACAGCATTTCTTTTTTAACTTCTTGTTTTGTATTGGGGTGTAGCCAATGAACAATCTGATAGTTTCAGGTGGACAGCAAAGGGACTCAGCCATACATTTACATGTATCCATTCTCCCCTGAACTCCCCTCCCATCCAGGCTGCCACATAAAGCAACAGCACTTTTTATAAGGACTATATCCTTTGTAATGTATGTATAAAATACCTGTCATGTGTCTTTTCACTTTGCATACAGTGTCTTATACCATGGAAAAGTTTAAATTTTTTACATGGTCCTACCTAACACTGTCCCTCTTCATAACTTCTGGACTCTGTGTCCTGCTTACTAAAGCCTACCTCAAGGTAGATAGAACTCAAGGGGATAGAAATATTCTACATTCTCTTCTAAGAAATTTAATATTGTGTTTCCTATCATATCTTTAATCTATATGGAATGAACTTCTCTGTAAGGGGTGAAATGTGGATCTGACTTTATTTCCAGCTGGATAATTGTCAAGCACCATTTAAGTAATCTATCTCCCCCACTGACACATGAAAAATAATTACTTTTGCAAGTAACTAAATTCATGGGGATACATTTTTCAAAAATTTCCTTGTGATGCTTTCCTATTTACCATTCTACATTGATTTTCAAAACAAAATTGTCAGTGGAAAATTATCCTAAAAGAATTGTGACTGGAATTGACTGAATGTACAGACATGTTTATAGTACTAAAAGTTCCTTCTAGAAACATGGATCTCCATTTATTCATAACTTCTGTTCTCCTTAACAGAGGTTAGAAGTACTCCAAAATAATCCATTTCAATTATTTTTTTCTGTACTCTAGAACAGCTTAATTATGACTCCTTGAAGGTTCAGCATTAATCTGTGAAACCAGGTGTCTTAAAAAAGGGCTAGACTATTCAAGTTCTTCCATTTTAAATATTAGGAATTTTTGCTTTTTGCCTTTACTAAATACAGACTTGCATTATTCCCAGTTATTTTCTAATTCTTTTGTTCCAGTCTTATCCAGAGTTCTAGATACTTCCTAAAACATACTCTATGTATTAGGTCATGTTGACTTTTCTCACCAACAAAGGAATACAGTCATATATGTGGTGGTATAAAGCTTTAAACGTGTTAATGTTTAAGCTTTAACACATGCTAATCCTCATCATTCACATTAAGTTTCAGTTTTAAAAACCGTTATGATCTCCAAGTACATATACTGTCTTCCAGAGTTCACTGCTTAAAAACAGCTTTCAAGCAGACTCTGAAGGACACTGAACTATCATTATAGAGCATTTAGTCTGGGTCAGGCACTGTGCTAAGCACTTGGTATGCATCAAGTAGTTTAAATTTTCACACCAAGGGTTTTAAGAGAGTCATATAATTACATTTACATTTGAACAGACCACTGGGAGTAGTGTAAAGAATGAACTTGGAGGAGACAAAAGAGGATGCAGAGAGACCAGTGGTTAGACAATTGGAATAGTCCAGATGAGATGACTACGTTTTGGATTAGGGCAATGAGGATGGAAAGATGTGGATGAATTCCAGAAATACTCAGCAGACATATCCCTAGGACTTGATGATGCAGGGGGTGGGGAAGAGCTGAGGGCTTGAGATGACTCTGTAGCATGAATTTTATGATGATGAGCAAGGTGTGCGCTTTGTCTGAAGACTTCTCCGCATTCTTTACATTCGTAAGATCTCTCTCCAGTGTGGATTCTTCTATGTAGATTAAGGTGTCCAATCTGGCTGAAGGTTTTCCTACATTCCTTACACTGATATGGTTTTTCTCCAGAATGAATTCTCTGATGAACAGTAAGCGACTGTCGATGGCTAAAGGCTTTACCGCATGCACTACATTTGTAAGGTTTCTCCCCTGTATGACATCTTTGATGGCAAGTAAGTGATGATTTTGTTCTGAATGCCTTCTCACATTCAACACATGCATAGGGCTTCTGGCCTGTGTGAAGTCTCAGATGCTGAGCACGGGATGAGCTGTCACTAAAAGCCTTCCCACATTCAGTGCATTCATAGGGCTTCTCTCCTGTGTGAACTCTCTGATGTTGGATAAGGCGGGTAGCCTGGCTGAAGGCTTTACCACATTCAGTACAATCGTAAGGTTTCTCTCCAGTATGAATTTTATGGTGCTGTGCGAGATGTGCCCTCTGGTTGAAGGCTTTCCCGCATTCCTTACATTCATAAGGTTTCTCTCCAGTATGAATTCTCTGATGAGTAGCCAGCTGTGAACTGATGCTAAAAGCTTTTCCACATTCCTTACATTCATAGGGTTTTTCTCCAGTATGGATCCTCAGATGGCTAGCAAGGTGTATGCTCTGCCTGAAAGCTTTTCCACATTCCCCGCATTGGTAAGGCTTCTCTCCAGAATGCACTCTTTGGTGCTGGGTGAGTGAGGCATGATGGCTGAAGGCTTTCCCACAGATGTCACATTCATATGGTTTCTCTCCTGTGTGAATTCTCTGATGGACGGTCAGGGATGAGCCGTAGCTGAAGGTTTTCCCACACACATTACATTTGTAGGGTTTCTCTCCAGTATGAATCCTCCTGTGCTGAATAAGTCCTATGTGATCGCTGAAGGCCTTGCCACAGTCGATGCAGTCAAAGGGTTTCTCCCCAGTGTGATAATATCTCCAGTGACGGATAAGCGATGTGTTCTGCCTGAAAGCTTTCCCACATTCAATACATTCGTACGGTCTTTTGCCAGTGTGACACCTCTGATGTCGGGCAAAGGACGAGCCATCACTGAAGGCCTTGCCACATTCCTTACATTTATAAGGCTTCTCCCCAGTATGAATTCTCTGATGCTGAGCAAGGTGTGCAGGCTGGCTGAAGGCTTTTCTACACTCCTTACATTTATATGGTTTTTCTCCAGTATGAATTCTTTGATGTTGAATAAGATGTACATTTTGGCTGAAGGCTTTCCTACATTCCTTACATTCAAATAGTTTTTCTCCGGTGTGTATTCTGTGGTGCTGGACAAGGTGTTGACTCTGGTTGAAGGCCTTCCCACAGTCCTTACACTCATATGGTTTCTCTCCAGTATGAATTCTCTGATGAACAGTAAGAGATGAGCTCTGGGTGAAGGTTTTCTCACATTCATTACATTTAAAAAGTTTCTTTCCTGCATAGACTTTCTTGTGTTTTAATACCATGGAATTTCTGGAAAAGTTTTTTTCATCTGACTTGTGATTATCATAAATATTCTCTTCCAAACTGTGTAGAGGAACAAATTTCTCAGGTTTGTTATATCTGTGGTCTATTTCCACAGTGAGGTTTTCTTTAAGAGCGCTTCTTTCTTGCCTGATAAATGTCTCTTGGCTTAACAACTGCCTCTCAAAGAGATCTTCACATTTCCAATTTTCTCCAAAAATAGGACACTCCTGTTCATAGCTTGCAATTCTCTCCATTAACGTATCATCACATACACACTGCTTCAGAGCTAATTCTTGTGTCTCATGTATAGATTCCCAATCTGAAAGATTCAAAAAACCAAATGTTTCCTTTATCATGGGCTATAACAAAGGAAACATTTAACACAGAAGAGGTGATTTGAAAATAATACACTCCACAAAATATATTATGCACAGGCATTTCAACTGAAAAAAATATGTAAGCAGACCCCAGAGAATGAGAGCTCATAGAAGAACACAGAAATGGCAATTTAGAAAGTTAAATGTCGGATAACAGCGTCCTGAAGGTGTGGGTGGCAGTGGCAGTAATATTTTACGCCTGTATTAACCTAACAGGCTATACATGAAACCCTGTTCCTCTGTCCTCTCCCTCTTCATGCCTTATTAACCTAACAGGCTATACATGAAACCCTCTTCCTCTGTTCTCTCCCTCTTCATGCCTTATTAACCTAACAGGCTATACATGAAACCCTCTTCCTCTGTTCTCTCCCTCTTCTAGGAGACTTGCGTACACAGCCAGGCTAGCTTTCTTAAAAGACCAATACTACCACATAACTCTGCCACTCAAAAATCTCTGTAGATTCCCTGAAACCACAAATACCTTCTGTTTTGTGATTTCTCTTGGAGTTTAGGCAAAATCCTAGAGTCATCTCTTCATGATGAGAAAATAGCATTCCCATAAGCCATTTCCATGTATTTTAATAAAGTAAATGCTCTTCATTTCTCATAGATCCCTGAACTTCAGAGTGCATATTAAGGGATTTTCCCACTCATCATCTTTCTTTCACCAGCCTAGGAAAACTATCACATCTTAATAGGGTTCTGCCACGTGTCTTTTTGTAGGAACTAGTCTACAGAGATATGTGGGTTGGTATCACTGTTATTAATTAAATGCTTATTTCCTACCACATCACTAACTTTCTTACCTTGTGAGATAGAATATAAGCTTTCAGGAAGAAATAAATGAGCCTTATATACTACCACTAAGTCACTTAACGTATATCACAGGAACTCAGGCATAAGTAAGAAATTCCTGATAAATCTATAAAGAAGAAATGTGTATAGAAGAGGTGACAGTAAGAGAAAACTTTAGGGAAGAGGTGATATCAAGAAATATGATAACAAATTATTGACTAATCCAATGCTCCCTAGTTTTCTACTACATGTCAAGCATGGGGAATACTAAAGTAATTAAAGACAGTGGTTCTAGAGAAGTACAGAAAGTTAAGAGCAAGACAAGACCAATAAAGCAAGCAATTTGAGAAGAAAATATATCAAAAATGAATCCATGTGGTAAAAAAGTAAAACCAGTATAAAAGTTCAGAGATGGGAGGGATCACATCTACCAAAGCAATTAAGAAACACGGAGATATTAACAAGCTTCCTGCCCAGGTCATTCATGGTATCAGGAACACCCAAACTTCAATAATTCTAGAACTGGGTCCATGAGAACTCAAGGAACCACTTCCCCATGGTTTTTCTTACGTAGATGGACTGAGGGGAGCAATCCTAGAAAGAGAAAAGCAGAAAGATGACAGCGTCATCTGCTCCTCCCTCAAATTTACTTTTTGTTGTGTGAAGGTTGTCTTCATTTCCAGCCTCCCACGGAGAGCCGTGGTTGTCCCTTATCTTTTTGGCTTTTCTCAACATGGATGCTGAGCTATCTTAATCACTGAATAATACTTAAAGCCAGACTGTCACTCAATGTCCCATCAGACTTACAACAGGCTTCTTTATCCCCTTTCCCTCTTCCTGCATCTGTTCTAACATGGACAGTTATTACCTCTTATCAGGAAAGTTCCTCTTTCTGTTTTCCTCTTTAAGGCTGATAGTAGCTTCCTACATAACCAAACTATAAAGCGTGTCTAAACCGAGCTTATATCCCTCCTAATATTTGGAGGATCCTAGAAGTATAGGGTCCACATCATCCCCAAATGTAAAGATCAAACACTGTTACAGAAGTGAGAGGAGAATGTCATAAAGGCGTAATTATCATGTATGTTCCCAACATTGCCTTGTCTTTGTGAAATTTAGGTTCAGCGGGGGAGGCAAAAAATAAGACACACCATTACGGGCTCTCCCGAGTGTTACAAAGGAACAGTGGCTTCATAGATCGTACTCGGGTTGGAATAGGGAAATGTTCATTATACGAGGTGGTTAGGAAGGTCTCCAATGAGATGATTTTTAAGCTCTGGCCTGAGAGCCAGACATAGACAGAAAGCCAAGAGAAGCGCATTCTAGGCAGAGAAAACAGGAAAAACAAAAGCCTGAGTGGGAAAGAGCTTGCGAGTTCAGAAAAGGTGCCCTGTGGGCTAGAGCAGTGCTGTTCAACTGCACATCAAGCACTTGCTGAAAATGACAATCCTAAGACGCTGCCTGTGATCCAGAGGGGATCAGACCTGTAAGACACTGCCTATGATCCAGAGGGGATCAGACTCGGAACTCGGACTGCCTCCAATCTCATCTGGTCGCTCACGGCTTAGAGACTCAGGATGCGGGAATACCTGTAACACACATGGAACATACCTTGATACCTTGCATCGTGAAGAAAACTCTGGCCTAAAGTACAGTGAAAAAGCTAAAACATAATGGAAGATAAGGCTGGAAAATTAAGAAGGAGCTTGTAGGATTTGGATTTTTCCTATTTGCAACAGGAAAGCAAAAAATGATTTAAAGTAGCAGGGTATGTTATGATTTGCATGCAGCATCTAATTTTGGAGTTAAGATTTAAAAAACAGAGAAGTTTATGTTAAGTCAGTATATCAAAAGGAAAGAGGGGATGGGAAGGAGCTGGATAAAGATGTTTGCAAAATGAGTTTTTAGAAGAGTCAAGATTGCCGGGAGAAATAACAATCTCAGATATGCCAGTGATACCACTGTAATGGCAGGAAGTGAAAAGAAACTAAAGAGCCTCTTGATGACGGTGAAAGAGGAGAGTGAAAAAGCTGGCTTGAAACTCGACTTTCAAAAAACTTAAGATCATGCCATCCGGTCCCATCATTTCATGGCAAATAGAAGGGGAAAAAGTGCAAACAGTGACAGACTTCATTTTCCTGGACTCCAAAATCACTGCCGACTGTGACTGCAGCCATGAAATTAAAAGACACTTGCTACTGGGAAGGAAAGCTATGCTAAACCTAGACAGCATATTAAAACGCGAGACATCACTTTGCTGATAAAGGTCTGTATAGTCCAAGCTATTGTTTTTCCAGTAGTCATGTTTGGATGTGAGAGCTGGACCATAAAGAAAGCTGAGCGCCAAAGAATTGATGCTTTTGAACTGTTCTAGAGAAGACCTGAGAGTCCCTTGGACTGCAAGGAGATCAAATCAGTCAATCCTAAATGAAATCAATCCTGAATATTCAATGGAAGGATTGATGCTGAAGCTGAAGCTCCAATCCTTTGGCCACCTGATGCAAAGAGCCAACTCATTGGAAAAGACCCTGATGCTGGGAAAGATTGAAGGCAAAAGGAGAAGGGGGCAGCAGAGGATGAGATGGTTAGATAATATCACCAACTCAATGGACATGAATGGAGCCAACTCTAGGAGACACTGAAGGACAGGGGAACCTGGCATGCGATAGTCCAGGGGTCAGAGTCAGAAAAGACCGAGCAACTGAAAAACAAGTAGAAGAGAAGATATTTGGGGAGATCACGCTAAGAAGTCAACTTTCAGTTTTCTTCCAGGTTTGGAAAGCTTGAGAAGAGTTTCTTTTTTTTTTCCTTTTAATTAATTTAATTGGAGGATAATTACTTTACAATATTGTGATGGTTTTTTGCCATACATCAACATGAACTGGCCATAGGTATACATGTGTCCCCCTCATCCTGTACCCCCCTCCCACCTCCCTCCCCACCCTAGCCCTCTGGGTTGTCCCAGAGCACCAGCTTTGAGTGCCCTTTTTTGAGAAGAGTTTCTAAGAAGCATAAGAAAGGAGGAAAGATCACCTGTGCAAATGGCTGAGCCATTGCCTAGAAAGGATTCCCCTCTCTGGTTACCCCACACTCACCTGGAAATGGGCTTCTCATCTCATTCTCCAGCACCATCCAGGGCTCTTTCCCTTGCTCCAATAAGGAGATGACATATGGCTTAGAGATACAAAGTCCTGCATACAGAAAAAGATATGAAAGTTGGTCATGTTTTGGACATTTCAGCTGGTCCCTTAATTCTGATGGAATGACATGCTAGAAATGAATAGTTCAAGGGGTGACAGACTGTATAAGGCTTCTGGCGTAGTTTAGCGGGGCTGCCACAGTCATCCTATCAAAGTGGAATCATTTTCTAAGAGACTGGAGGCAGAAGTTCAGCCCAGCATTTTTAGAAGATCATTGGACAGCAGTAAGTGAGGTGATATAAAGGACCCCTAGAGACAGTTTGGAGCTGGCTGGATGGCATCACCGACTTGATGGACATGGGTTTGGGTAGACTCCAGGAGTTGGTGATGGACAGCGAGGCCTGGTGTGCTGTGATTCATGGGGTCGCAAAGAGTCAGACACGACTGAGCGACTGAACTGAACTGAGAGACAGTTTGGAGTTTGAGTTAACTGTCTGATTAAAAAACAAAATCAGTATTCTTCAGAGGAACGTAACAGAATCCTGAATTATTTATAATAATCCTGTATTATTTACAGTGTCCAGGAAAAAATCTAATTACTCCCTAAAAAGTGGAAAAAGTGAATCATACTCAGAAAAAAAGGCATTAATGGAGACCCAACCTGTGACAAGACAGATGCTGGAATCAGTAGACTAGGATTTTAAAACAGCTATTATATCTATATTCAAGAATATAAAGGAAAATATGCTTGTAATACTCTTGGCACCAAAACAGAAATTATAAAAAAGAACCAAGTAAAAAGTCTAGAATTGAAAAATACAGTATCTGAAATTTAAAAATTCACTAGATGGTTTAACAAGACGTTGAAGAGGACAAAGCAAGTGGCAGTGAGCTTGAAAATGAATCAACAGAGATTATCTAAGCTGACGGAGAAAGAAGATTTTTAAAAGGGAACACATCCTTAGTTACCTAAGGCACAATATCCAAGGTTCTAACGTGTGCAACTGGACTCCCAGAAGGAGAAGAAAGTAGAAAAAAGTTAAATAATGATCAAAAATTTCTCAAATTTGGTGAAAGACATACATTCAGTTTCACAACATTTAGTGAACCACAAGCAAGCAGGATAAAAGGGGCCTCTAGACCAGGGAAAGCTAAACTAGCCAATGAGGCGGCCCTAGGGCTGAAAAGGGCGTTAGTTTCCCTAAGAACATCTAAAGCAATTTTCAGCTTGTGCCTCACGAGTTCACTTTCTGCAAGTTAATAAAAATACACAGGTTTTAAAGCAACATTCCAAATTCGTAACGATCTGGCTATATTCTTGGTGAACTCTGTTAGCTGGTAACACTACTATAGGACAGAGGAGAGAAGCCAGCACAGACCAGTGCGAGTCACAGCGTGCCCTGTGCTCCCACTGACTAAAGGGCACACTCACCAAGTAGCTGACACACACCAAAACCACTGACTCAACCTGAAACGGTCACCAATTCCTGAACATCCTCTTCATTTTCCAGATTCAATTCTGATCGACACACAATAAATTAAAAAAAAAAAAAAAGTAAGGAGTCCCTAAGGGTCATTCTGAATTATACAGAGGGGATAAAAATCCTCACCCAGTGATACCAGGCTCTGATAGTTCTCCAACATCATACTCCTGTACAAACTTCTCTGAGCAGGGCTCAACCATTCCCATTCCTCCTGGGAGAAGTCTATTGCCACATCCTTGAACGTCACCAGGTCCTGAAATAACACAAAGACCTTCTGGATCAAGCAAAGCTCATGTCCACACGTGACTTCAAGCTTAAGCATTAAGTTGGCCCTACGTTATGTGAGAAATAGCCCTTTGAGGAAAAAAACCTTAAACATATAATATTAAATAGTTCTTATTGAAGTTGCTAAATTGTATTGGATACAATGGTGCTAATCCATTTCTCTTGTGTGTGTGAGTGTGTGTGCTCAGCTGTGTCTGACTCTTTGCCACTCCATGGACTACAGCCCACCAGGCTCCTCTGTCCATGGGAGTTTTCAAGCCTGGGGAAATATGGACAGATAGCCACAGGGCAGTAAACAAGGGCTTCAAGGAAGGATGTGTATCTATGGTCGAACCTTCAAAAGCAACAAAAAAGAATATTTAAGTTGATATTATGGAAATGGTACCCTATGGGATCCTAGTGCCTTAAGGAGAAGAGGCATTGCACTGACATGGCTGGGTTTTTTTTGGTTGACACAATAAAAAATATATGTAGAGTGCAGTTATTTTTTTGGTGGGGGGGGGGGGGGGCTTGCCGAGCTTCATGGCTTGTGGGATCTTAGTTTCCTAACCAGGGATTGAACCCAGTCCCAGTAGTGAAAGCACAGAGTCCTAACCACTGGAATGCCAGGCAACTGCCGTAGAATGCAACTGTTTTTTAATGCTGTACCATCAAGAATTAGCATGTCACGCCACACCTCAGTGACCTCAACAGCAACACGAGAAAGCACCCAGTGCGGGACTGCAACTCATCCAGCTTGTGTACTAAACTTGAGTACAACAAGCCAGTATCTATTTAGACAATACCAAAATGAAACCAAAAATAGTTATTTTCAGTTTCTTAAAGACAATGCCAGTTATAATCACCAGCAGATTAAAGACAATTTTCTTTTCTTTTTTTTGGTCAATTGTGAGAGGTTCGCAGGTTTTTTTTTTTGAATTGAGATATAGTTGACAAACAATATTATATAAGTTTCAGATATACAATGTAGTGTTTACAATTTTTAAAGGTTATACTCCATTTACAGTTATTATAAAATATTGGCTATATTTACCTGTGTTCTACAATATATCCTTATAGCTTATTTTACACATAATAGTTTATAGCTCTAATTCCCTACCCCTATCTTGTCTCCTCCTTCCCCCTAGTAACCACTACTTTGATTTCTATATCTGTGAGAGTCGTGAGAAAAGTTTTAAAGTGTTATGGGCATTTTCATCTTCACATTTATTTCCAATGAAAATACTAAAAATCTTTGTAATGCTCAGTGTTGTCATTTACCACTACATGGATAGAACTAGAGGGCATTATTTAAGTGAAATAAGTCATACAAAGACAGACAAACACAGTATGATCTCACTTAACTGCAGAATCTAAAAAAACAAAACAGAAACTGCCTTTGGATAGATACAGAGCTAGAACTGGTAGGTGCCGATGGAGAGGGGAGTACAGCATGGCAAAGTGGGGCAGAAAGGAGTGACTCACGGTGCAGAAACCTGGTGACACTACCCCAACTAGGCACTCAGAGTATAGTAATAAGTCACGTTGACAGTATGAACCCTTGATGTATGATACATGATGAAAACGGAACTCTGTGATCTTCCTTCTAAAAATACATTAGTCTAGTTGAATCAGAGGAAGAAACATCAGATTTCAGAGATGTTCTGCAAAATAATCTGAGAGCCTCTCAAAACTGACAAGGTTTTCAAAAAGAAGGAAAGTATGGGAAACTGTTACGTACAAGGAGACAGAACTACTGAATGTAATATGGTGCCCTGGATAGGACCCTGGGACAGAAAAAGGACATTAAGTAAAACCAAGGAATGTGAACAAAGCATGGACTTAGTAATAGTCTATCAATGTTGGCTCATTAAGGGCTTCCCTGGTAGCTCTGCTGGTAAAGAATCCGCCTGTGATGCAGGAGATCCTGGTTCAATTCCTGGGTCAGGAAGTTCCCCTGGAGAAGGGATAGGCTACCCACTCCAGTATTCTTGGGCTTCCCTGGTGGCTCAGCTGGTAAAGAATCTACCTGCAATGCGGGAGACCTGGGTTTGATCCCTGGGATGGGAAGATCCTCTGGAGGAGGGCTTGGCAACCCACTCCAGTATCCTTGCCTGGAGAATCCCCATGGACAGAGGAGCCTGGTGGGCTACAGTCCATGGGGTCAAAGAGAGTCAGACATGACTGAATGACTAAGCATAGCACACACCAAACTAATGTAAGATATTAGAAGCTGGCGAAGCGGAGTGTGATGCATATGCATAGTCCCTGCTATCTGCAAATTTTCTATTATAAAAAGGAAGATTATTTATAAAAAATAAGGGGTGTGCTCTCTGGCAGAGGTGGGAACCAGGCCCTTAGATAAGACTGTTGTTGTTCTTGTTCAGTCGCTGTCATGTCCAGCTCTTTGCCACTCCATGGACTGCAGCACACCAGGCTTCCCTGTCTTCACTGTCTCCTGGAGTTTTGCTCAAACTCATGTCCATTGAGTAGATGATGCTATTAACCATCTCATCCTCTGCTGCCCCCTTCTCCTTTTGCCTTCAATCTTTCCCAGCCTCAGGGTCTTTTCCAAAGACTGTTAATCAAGGGATTTTCATAAAGAAAACAGCTTTACCAAGTCCTAAGCAGTAAGACTGCCTTTGGAGGAAGAGATACGGAATAACTAACCTGGGGTATGGCTTTCACTAGTTGCACTGTCATTTTCACCTTCTTTTCCTGGCTTCTCTCTTGGAGAACAGCACTGTCCTGGGAGGGTAAGGCTGGAGGAAAAAGAGTGAGAAGATGAGAACCTCTGCACTCCCAGGATCACCAGCGTAAAACTTCTGTCTTCCCCTTCCTCCTCCCAGCCTTCTTTGGTTTCACTGCCCACGTAACCAAGAGATTACAGGCAACCAATGGTGATTGAGGGGTCTAATTTATAAGTCTTTCTCTTAAGCTCGAGGTCCTAAATTTGATCTTTTCTAAAAGTTGCATTCCCATTCTTTGGTCTTATTATGAATAAAACCAATGAGACGTGCTACATACTCTGCATACATTATGTTCTCTCACTTTATTTTAAAAAATAATCCCATGAAATTGTTGCTTTCTCTATTTTATAGATAAACGTGGACTCTTTCCTTCCCACATCTCCACTTCATGCTTTGATCCAGTCTACAGTTTGAAAATCTGACTCCTGAATGCCATCAGAGGACAGGGTTATCCTCCTCCTCTTGCCAAACCTTTGCTTTCCTCCATGACAGTGGATCCTTTAGCACCCAACTCTACCACCTTCCCTCTCATCTCTGTCCTCAACCCCTTGGTTTCCCCTCCTTTCTGTCACCCAGAACTGAGGGTGTCCCCTGCTCCAATCAGGAGATCCAGGTGCCCCACCTCTTGCTTCTCAGTGGAACTCTTGGGACTGGGAGCAGGGAATTCTACCCCAGGATTCTTACCCTGGCAATACACAATTCCATAAATCAACATGCACAAGGCGGCCAAAGTTATCGACCTTCGAAGCATTCTCCCCCAAAACACCACAGTCACACAGGCGCTGTTACAGCCACACCGGGTGATACACAGACACTGATATAAGGTCTCACACCCCTGATCACAGGAAGGACACAGTCACAAGCATCCAGTGGAAGGCACATCACTGCAGTCACACCACCGCCTCAGAGAGGTCATGTACAAGCACACATGGTGATCACAAACGTCACACACACAACCCCAATCTCAGTCTCTCACACACCCACGGCCCCTCACCTCTGCCTCACTCACACACGCACACTCCACGACCTCACAGAGGCTGCATTTGCAAACCTCGGAGTGGCGAACCATGGTTCAGTCTCTCTCCTACTCACTTTGGTCTCAACACATTAGTTTTCCTCTCTCTCACACACACAGTCTCAAAGGTCTCTGTTTCTGAGACACATGGATTTCTCGCGCACATAGATACACAAACACTGCAATTGCTACCTCTAACACACGCACACACAATACACACTGGTCTCCCTCACACGAGGACAAACAGGCACTGTCACACAATCTCACACGCCGGACACACCAATATGCTCGCGGTCTCTCACACACACATCAGCCCCTCTCTCCACGATCTCTCAGCCTCTCCCGGGGCCCCCCGCGCTGGCTAACCTCTCACACACCCGTTTCGAACACTCACACCAGCACACCCCGGTCGCACGCTCTGGACGTTCACAGCCCAGTCCTGCCTCTCGCACTCACACACCCCGATTCAGCCGCCCCAGACACCGATCCCGGTCCGAGCCGCAGCCTCGGCGCACCCGCGCGGGCCTCTGGGAAATGTAGTCCGCCCGGCAGCGACCGAGCAGCGGCGTCCAGGCCGGGGCTCCACGGCCGGGCTCAGAGCCGCCCGCCTCGGCGGCCCTGCCTGGCTCTTGGGCTCAGACACTGGACCACCCTGACCAACCCACGAGCCTCCCCCCGGAAGCCAGCCGCCCTCACCCGAAGGACTTCGGCAGCCGACGCCCGGGAGACCAGCGCACAGGGGCCGGACCTCCCCAGGTGGGCGAGCAGTCAGGCGCGAGGGGCGGAGACAGGGCGTGGCTTAGCCGAGGGGGCGTGTTCTTAGGCTGTTGAGACGGAGAGGTGGAACCTTAGCGTCAGAGCGGGAGTGCCTGCGCACGTACGCGATTACGCCTGAGGGGCGGGGCCCAGGATATCGGAGCCGTGACTACGCCGGAGAGGCGGGGCCCGAGGGTTCAGGGGCGTGGCGTGGCTGGGCGCGAGTGTACGCAGGCGCGGAGAATGAGAACTCCCCCCTCCCCTCTCCTGGAAACCAGAAGCGTCCGTAGTTACGGGAACGGACAGTCCTCTGTGAGCTCTGGTGTGCACCTGTGATGTCCCGCTGTCTGTGTCTGTATGACCGCGGTGTCGCTCGAGTGCGGTCCTCTGAGCCTGCCCGTGGGAGCGTGATTTTCTTTCTGTGTTAAGTTTTGGGACCGTAAGATCAGTACGGGATGACTTATTACACCAAATTAGATTTCTCACTTGCAGAATGGGAATGTCGTTATTATCACTCTTCAGAAAGTATTTTCCTTGGAACCTGCACTGGTGTTGAACCCCATTCTGCTCCTGATCACAGTGGAAATGGCCCGTGGTATGAGATACTCAGAAAATAGTAAAATTAGTAGCTGACTTGGAAATTGAAGCAAATAAGGAAAAGCTGCTGCTGCTGCTGCTGCTGCTGCTAAGTCGCTTCAGTCGTGTCCGACTGTGTGTGACCCCATAAGCGGCAGCCCATCAGGCTCCGCCGTCCCTGGGATTCTCCAGGCAAGAACACTGGAGTGGGTTGCCATTGCCTTCTCTGAGAGGAAAAGCCTAAAGGAAATCAATTCTCAATATTCATTAGAAGGACTGATGCTAAAGCTCCAATATTGTGGCCACTTGATGCAAAGAGCCAACTCATTAGAAAGGGCCCTGATGCTGGGAAAGATTGACAGCAGGAGGAGAGGGGATGACAGAGGACGAGATGCTTGGATGTCATCACTGACTCAATGGATATGAGTTTGAGCAAGCTCCTGGAGATGGTGAAGGACAGGGAAGCCTGGTGTGGTGCAGTCCATTGGGTCAAAAGAGTTGGACACGACTAAGTGACTGAACAACAAATGAAAAGCCATTCAGGGGGATACAGCAGAGAAAAAACCCACAAAACTCCCCACCCTCTAAGATCTTACTTTCAAGTGAATGGAAACAAACCACGAGAGAATGAGTAAAATAGTGTACTGAATGGTGAGAAAGGCTGTGAAGAAATAGAAAACAGGGAAGAGGAATAGATAGTAGAGAAAATGAGAATATTTACTGTTGAAAAATGAAGTCAGGGCACTGAAGTCTTTAATCTTCATGCAGCTTTTCATCCTGAATTTCAAGGTCGGCTCATTTAGGAGTAACTCCTTACATGGAATCTACTGTTATATTCTCAGTGGTAAAGAATCTGCCTGCCTGAGACGTGGGTTTGATCCCTGGGTTAGGAAGATCCCCTGGAGGAGGAAATGGCAACCCACTCCAGTATTCTTGCCTGGGAAGTCCCAGCGAAGGAGGAAGCTGGCGGGCTACAGTCCATGGGGTTGAAAAAGAATCGGACATAACTTAAGAGACTAAACAACAATGGGTATGTATTTTTCTTCTCTACACTGGTGCATGCATTTTATAAATGCTTTTATATATGCACTGAAAAGAAAAAAGAAGAAAAATCCTGTGTGCTCAGTTTAGGAATATCCCCTAACACCTATTAATATGATACCCTTTATATCTGTCCTAGTGCTGTTGCTTTGTGTCAGCCTCTGGATTCTTGTTCAAAGGTGACAGGTGCAGTGATGAGATCATTAAAATACAGCAGCTGTAGGAGGAAGTGTGGGAGAAAATTCAGGAAAGCCCACTGGTTGGGTAATTCGAAGCTAGATCTGTGACCAGATCTGGGCACCATTTTTCAGATGTAAAGTATTAAGTCATGGCTGTTTGTTTTTTCACACTTTGCAACATTCAAGCCCCACCCCGCCCCTTGCTAAAGATGTGAACGTGGTGGCATATGTGTCTCTCCCATCAGGACAGAAGCAAAAGCCAAGAGGTGATCTCTTGGCCTCATCTTTGGCTGTCAGGACACCTGCATTGTAAACCTGGTTTCAGGGCATTAAATGTGAGGGTACACAGGCTCAGGGCCAGTAAAGTCATTTGTGCAGTGCTGCTGTTCATTAGTGATGGCAGCAGAGTAGGATTCAGGTAGGAGTAGGAGGCTAGAGTTCTCCAGATTGCAGGACAATGGTTTCATGTTCTGCTTTTAACTTGTTTTGCTTCCTCCCTGTCTTTAGTTATTCCATCCAAAGAGCTCTTTAAAAAATTGTTTTAATTATAGTTGATTTACAATATTGTGTTGGTTTCAGGTGTACAGCAAGGTGATTCAGTTATACATACGCAAATATCCACGCTTTCAGATTCATTTCCCATTGTTGTTGTTCAGTCACTAAGTTGTGTTCCACTTTTTGAGACTCCGTGGACTACAGCACACCAGGCTCCTCTATCCTTCACTATTTCCGGGAATTTGCTCAAATTCATGTCCATTGAGTCAGTGATAGTATTCAACCATCTCATCCTCTGCTGCCCCCTTCTCCTCCTGCCCTCAATCTTTCCAGGTATCAGGGTCTTTTCCAATGTATCAGCTTTTTGCATCAGGTGGCCAAAGTACTGGAGCTTCAGCATCAGTCCTTCCAGTGAATATTTGAGGTTGATTTCCTGTATGATTGACTGGTTTGATTTCTTTGCAGTCCAAGGGACACTCAAGAGTCTTCTCCAACACCAGAATCAGAAAGCATCAATTTGTCAATGCTCAGGCTTCCCCAGTGGTTCAGACAATAAAGAATCTGTGTGCAATGCAGGAAACCCAGGTTTGATCCCTGGGTTGGGAAGATCCCCTGGAGAAGGGAATAGCTACCCAATCCAGTATTCTTGCCTGGGGAAGACTATAGACCGAGGACAGAATTCCACGGGCAGCCTTCTTTATGGTCCAAGTCTGACATCCGTACACGACTACTGGAAAACCCGTAGCTGCATTTCCTTTGTAGCTTATTAAAGAACACTGAATATAGTTCCCTGTGCTATACAGTAGGTCCTGGTTCATTATCTGTTTTTCAGTGAGCTCCTGAGACCTTGAGAATAAGCTGCTTTTCCAAGAGTCAGAGTCAACTGAGGCTGCTTGTTTTCAAGATCTTGACTGATGGTTAGGTAACTGGAAGAGTAACATTTTCAAGTCTGGTTGGCTTTGGTCAGTATTGTCCCGTATGTGTTTGCTGATGTCGACTAAGGTGTGACCGGCACCTGAAGGACTTGCCACATTTGTGGCAACCGTAGGGCTTTTCCCCAGTATGAATCCTCTTATGTTGACAGAGCGAGGAGGAAGTGCTGAAGGCCTTCCCACACGCATCGCATCTGAAGGGCTTCGCTCCACTGTGCGTCCTGTCATGCGTCACCAGGGAGGAGTGATTGTTGAAGGTTTTCCGGCACACCTGACATTCATAGGGTCTCTCTCCCGTATGACTCCGCCTGTGGACAATGAAATGGGACCTGCAGGTGAAGGCCCGGCCGCATTCCTGACACGTGTAGGGCTTCTCACCCGTGTGGGTCCTCTGGTGCTGAGTGAGCTGCACGAGGCGGCAGAAGGCCTTTGGGCAGTCCCCACACTGGTAGGGCTTCTCTCCGGTGTGAGTCCGCTGGTGCTCCGTCAGGGAGGAGAAGCGGATGAAGGACTTGGCGCACCTGCCGCACCTGTAGGGCTTGTCTTCAGAGTGGATCTTCTGGTGTCTCAGGAGCTGGGCGCTCTGTGTGAAGGCCCTGCCACAGGCCTTGCACTTGAAGGGCTTTTCTCCGCTGTGGATTCTCTGGTGGTCCGCGAGGGCGGAGGGGCGGCTAAAGGCCTTCCCACACTCGCTGCAGCCATGGAACCTCTCTCCGGTGTGGACGATCTGGTGCTGGGTGAGGTGCGTCACCTGGCTGAAGGCCCGTGTGCACTGCCCGCAGGTGTAGGGCTTCTCGCCCGTGTGGGTGCGCTGGTGTTGGGCGAGGTGGGCCTTCTGGTTGAAGGCTTTGCTGCACTTGCTGCACTGATAGGGTCTCTCTCCTGTGTGGATCCTCTGATGCTGGATGAGAGTTGATCGACGACGGAAGGATTTCCCACACTCGAAGCACTGGTAGCGTTTCTCTTCCTTCTTCATCTTCTGATGGATGATGAGGTGTGCCCTGCTGCTGGAGGCTTTTCCATATTCTCTACCCGTGCTGCTCGTTTTTTTCATCACTCGTTCATGATGGTATGTTTCTCCGTTTATCCTCTTCCTTAAAGACAATTCCTTGCTCTTCTGTGTTGACTCACTCTCTGAAAACGAACATATAAACACATTAATATAAATAAATGTACGTATCCCCACAGCTAAGAATCTATCCTTAGAAAAAGGTTCTAGTATTTAAGGATATATGTACAAGGACATTTATTGTCATACTCTACTAACAGAAAAAGCTAGAAACAAATACCTGTTTATTCTTATTTTTAAACATTTTTTTTTATTGTGGAAAAATACACAAAACATAAAATTTACCATTGTAACCAATTTTAAGGGTGCAATTCAGTGGCATTAAATACATGCCAATGTTGTGCAACCATCAGCACCATATATTATCCTTATTTTTTATTTGAAATGCATTTTAAGTCTTAAAAAAATTGAAGTATAGTTGATTAATAAATATCCATTTAAATATTAAATTATTTAATCTCTCATGAATGGAATTAGTGCCCTTCTAAAAGGGACCCCTTCCACCACATAAGGGCACAGTGAGAAGATGGTCATCTGTGAACCAGGAAATGGCCCTGCCGGACACTGAACTGCAGGCACCTTCATCTCCAGAACTGTGAGACATAAAGATCTGTGGTTTAAGCCACCGGGTCTGTGGTGTTTCTGTTACAGCAGCTCAGACAGACGAAGACAGACATCAAGGGCTGACATGGCCCAGACCGCCCACAAGAGCTGAGTACTGTCCACCCACCAGTTCTCAGCTGGGGCATTCCCAGCGGCAGTCTCCCACGAGAGCAAGAGGCGCACCCAGGACTTGGCTTGAAAAGGTCTAGACGCTACAGGTGAGCCGCACACACAAGTGGCCAGACCCCTGCACCAACCCCACAGACGCGTTTATCTCTGGCCACTCTGGTGTGTGTGCAGTAACCACTGTGTTTGAAATGATCCAATCTTGGTTCCTACTTTGCCAAGGTATCTAAGAACATCTCTTTTTTAAAACTGGAGCATAGTTGATTTACAATATTGTGTTAGTTTCAGGGGCACAGCCAAGTGACTGGGTAGTACATGCATATTATACATCTGGGTTTTTTAAGTTTCGTTTTATATCCGTGATAGGCTATTATAAGATATTGAATACATATAGTTCCCTGTGCTATGCAGTAAATCCTTGCGTATCTATTTTACACATAGTCGTTTGTGTCCGTGATTTCCGTACTCCTCATTTATCCCTGCCCCCACCTTCCCCTTTGGTAACCATATGTTTGTTGATTTCTGCTAGTCCATTTCTGTTTTGTAAATAAGTTCTTTGTATCATTTTTTTTTTTAGATTCCACATATAAGTGATATCATACAATACCTGTCTTTCTTTGTCTGATTTACTTCACTTAGCATGATCATCATCTTAGTGTGATACTCTCAGCCATCCATGCTGCTGCAAATGGCATTGTTTCATTCTTTTTATGCATGAGTAACATTCTACTGTATATGTGTACCACATCTTTATCCATCTGTCCATGGACATTAAGGTTGTTTCTACGTCTTCAATATTCTAAACAGTGCTGCAGTGATTCAAATTAGAAATCTCTCCAGCTATATGCCCAAGAACAGGATCACTGGATGATACAGGAACTTTATTTTTAGTTTTTTAAGGACTCTCCACACTGTTCTCCATAGTGGCTGTATCAGTCTGCATTCCCACCAACAGTGTAGGCGGGTTCCCTTTTCTCCACACCCTCTCCAGCATTTGTTTTGAGACTTTTTGATGATGGTCATTCTAACCAGTGTGAAGTAATACGTCATTGTAGTTTTGACGTATATTTCTCTAATAATTAGCAATGTTGAGCAGCTTTTCATGTGCCTGTTCTAAGAACATCTCTTGTTAAATAGTAAATTCCTTGATGGGTTCTAGTCTCTTACAAAATGCCCTTTCTTGGCCAGAACTAGCGATTGAATATGTTTGTTAATGGAACAGTTCTTGGATGGATGTATTTATTCAATTTATGTTAAATAGTAAATTCCTCGATGGGTTCTAGTCTCTTACAAAATGCCCTTTCTTGGCCAGAACTAGCGATTGAATATGTTTGTTAATGGAACAGTTCTTGGATGGATATATTTATTCAACTTATCAGAGGTGAGAGAGAGAATTTTTTGGATACTTAAAGAAAACACAAGCTTGGAGATATCTTTCTGAGGAAACAGTCTTATGAAATGAATGAAGGCTAAAGTGGTGAAAAACAATCCAGAGAATAAAGGTGGAGAGCTGATCACAAACTCACATTTGGAGTCAATTATTTAAGAAGGCGGGTGAGTAGAATAGTGGATGAGGATGCGAGGTGGATCCACTGGGGCCTCAGACCAGAGACCCTCTGGAGGAAGATGCCCAACCCCTTAAACTGTGGTCATCTCAGAAGGCAGCTGGCCTTTTGCACGTACATCTTCCCCTCAGCTTGGTCCCAGACTCACCTGCTCCTGGAGCTCCTGCATCCTCCTCCCTCATCACCCAGGGCTGTGGGCCTCGCTCCAGAAGGAAGGCTATGTTGGGCTCTGCAACAGATATGCCTTTGGAAAGAGAAAGAAATGGCAGTTGGTCATGCCGTTATTACCCAAGAATTCATCTCCTACCACAGAATCAGGATCAAAGCCCTTATAAGAATGGCCAGAAAAAAAAAAGAATGGCCAGATGAAATTTGAAGGTTTTTGGAAGGACAGTAAAGAGGAACTTGTCCATTTCTAACTATGCTCTTTATGGGACACGGAACAAAAAGTAAAGGCCACTGTAGGTCCCCAGAGATTTCCAATAGGAGGAGGAAGATGTAGCGGCAGGCAGATGTGAACTAAGGGCTGGGTGCACTTACCCAGCCAGACCAGGTTCTGGTAAGTCTCCAACATCACAGCTGTGTACAGTTCTCTCTGAGCGGGGTCCAGGAATCCCCACTCTTCTTGGGAGAAGTCGATGGCCACATCTTGGAATGTCAGTGATTGCTGAAAGGGCAAACACTTTCTTACCCACAAGGCCCGAGGGAGAGGGAAGTCTTGGCTGAAACATAGCAGGTGGTGCACAGGCATTGTGGTGTGTACTGGAGGATCCAGGGTTTGTTGTTTGGTTTTGTTTTTGCCAAATACAGATGCATATTATAGATAGTGAAAAACAACTCTTTGGGTAAGAAAAATTATCCTGTATTATCAACCAAAATGTTAAAACTGGTCGTGGACCCTGTTTGAGGAAAGCATTCCAGTAACTTATTTGGAAAACAAGGATTTTTGAGGAAAGCATGAACCACTGTGCCTCTACACTGAGTTTGTAGCCTGTGGTTCTAATCAACAGATCCTGGCCTCCAGCTGTAACATCCAACAGGATCTCCAGTCTCTAGCCAGCAGTGCTCATGTCAGACTGGCCCCCACATCCTTACTGGTAGGAAACAATTCTTGAATCTACTGTTTCTCCTGCCAAATAGGGATTTTGTACAAGTTGGTGGTGTTTGTGGACTGACAAACACTCCTGAGTCTGTCTAAAGTCTGAAGACAAGGGAGGACTGTCAGCAACCCAGGACCTCAGTTCAGTCCTGAATGGGTTTTTCCTCCAACTGTAGCCCCAAGCTTTACATGTCTTCCTGTCTGTATAGAGTTCACTAAATGTGTAAATGTATGTAGACGGAACTTTACCACCTTCTAGATTCTCTAATTATTTAATACATTCTATAATGTCTAATACATCACCTCCTTAAAGTCATTTGTCCATTTTTTTCCATTTGTCCATTTATCTTAGCATTTAAAAAAAAATCTGAATATAAGGTCAGCATATACTTATGCTCAGTATTTAATGGTGAAATTTACATGTAAGTACAATGAAATGTGAAAACTGTACACTTAAAAAAATGGATTATAGATTTCTCTTTTGATAAGTACATTTGAACTGAAGTACATTTCATAATTTACTAGAATCCTGGAAAACATATTTGTTTAAATTATGTGTTTGTGTGAAATGGAAACTGTTCTCCAACTAGCAAGGAAAAGAAAATCTCACTTCTTTTAAAATTTGTCCTCGGATGTGGGATTAAAGTTCAGGGCACTTGATACAGCAGTATTTATGAGGACTTCTGTTTTCCTAGATGACTTTGTTCTCTAGGGTTAGGGTTAATCTTTATTCTTTAGGGTCTCATTGTAAGAAAAAACAAACCATAACTCACCTGTGATGTGCCTTCCAGAGGCCCAGTGGCCGTGCTCCCCTTCATGAGGCCTCTCTTGAAGAACAGAGTCCTGTGAATGTGGAGCTGAGGAGATGGAAGGAACTATCAAAAAAAAAAAAAAAAAGCATCAAATTTGTGTCATTCTCTCCCCTCTCCCCCCCGTTAAATATCAAAGCAGAGCGGTGCCCAGTCACAACACCTTTTCGGAGATTTACTGGTTCTCCAAGTTGTGAGAGATTCTAGTGCGATGTCTCCACATCTGTTCCTCAAAATGGTCACTGATGAAAATGACTAACCACAGTTAGTGTGCTGAGGGCTTTACGTGTATCTCCTTCACTCTCCGTCATGGCTGAGGCAGCCATTCCCGTCTAAATGTCTCTCCCTGAAAGTGCGCGAGTGGGAAAACTGGTCAAATTAGAAAAAGGCCAATAGATGGGTTCCCAGTATCTTGATTTCTTAAAATGAAAGTATACTTGACTTACAACATTGTGTTAATTTCAAGCGTACAACACTGACTCAGTTTTAGTTTCATATATTCGTTTTCTTCATGTTTCCCCCCTTATTGTTGTTTAGTTGGTATAAAAATTTAAAGGAATAGTCACACAGCCTTTCTAGAGCTCAGAAGAGTCCTCAACAAACAGCCACAGAAACCGTGAGCCAAATCCCATAACCACACGGAGAACAGCCGTGCAGGGGCCCAGGACGCCGGACAAACCGACGCGGACACGCAGGTACACACAGCCCCGCGACCACTCCCGCCCCCTCCGAGGACGCCCCACCGACTCACCCACGGCGCTTCCGCCCTCCAGAAGTCGGCCGCGACTCTGCGCGCCTGCGCAGCCTTCCGCCTTCCGGCCCCCTTGGGCTCGAAACCACGACCCCACGGGCGACCGCGCACCAGCGTGTCCGTTCCTCTCGGGTACCCGGCCCCGCCTCCATGGGCGTCAGTACGCATGCGCGCTCCGTTTCCAAAGCGCCTCCCCGTCCCATCCCCGAGCCCAGCCTTGAGAAGGGGAGGGCACCCCCTGCCGGATAAAAGCAGTCCAGCGCGTTGACGCACCCAGACACGCCCGGTCCTGCACGCGGCCGTCGCTACCAAAATCCCACTCGGTAGCGGGCCAGGAGCCCACTGCGTTCTCGTCGCCCGGACCGCGTTGGTGAGACCGCGCACGCGCACACTGGGCTGCGCGAACTCCCGGGAGCCCCGCAGCGCGCGGGCGTTGTTTGGAGGCGGGCACTTCCGATCGCGCAGGCATCTGGGGGGTCTGGTTCGCGTCGCGGATGTTTCTGAGTTCCCGGGACGTTTTCCTCTTGCCGCGCGGGCTAGTGGTGCGTTCTCAGGTTAGGGTTCCATGTTGGCAGGGGGGGCGGCGGCCGCTGTTCGCAACCGCTCGGGGGAGGGTGGCCCGGGCACTCGGCGCTGTGCGGGCCGGGCGTCTGGGTCTGGCTTGGGCTGCCGCCCGGATGGGCGAGTACGGTGTAGTGCGGCCGTTATCAATATATTGGTGTTTATGAAAGAAACTCGCGTGTGTGTGTGTACACACATGCGTACGGGCTTGTATTATTAAAGTTATATTACTTGTATTTTTGCTGTTCCGTCGCTAAGTCTTGTCCGACTCTTTGCGACCCCGTGGACTGCAAGCACTCCAGGCTCCCCTGTCCTAAACAATCTCCCAGAGTTTGCTCAGATTTATGTCCATTGAGTCGGCGATGCCATCCGACCATTTCATCCCCTGTTGCCCCCTTCTCCTCCTGCCTTCAATCTTTCCCAGCATCAGGATCTTGTTCAGTGAGTCAGCTGTAACTAATTCCATCCCTGAATAGGCGATTGAGGCATTGGAAAAAGCCCCGTTATATGCACTGCTAAATAAAGTTTAGCACTAAACTTTGTATTAAACAAAGTTGTATTTATTCATTTTGCCCACCCGGCACTGCTGCTTTGGGGATGGGATATTAGTTCTCCAACCAGGGATTGAACCCGTGCCTCCATAGTGAAAGCCAGGAGTCCTAACCACTGGACCGCCAGGAAATTCCCACAAAGTTGTGTTTTGACAGTGAGATCTTTCCTGGCGTTTCTTCTGGCACATAGATTCAAGATTATGGTCTCTTTAAGTATACTTTCTCCTTAGCTCTGCATTCATGGTGTTATGGGACAGGGAAGTTTCCCATTCTCGGACCGTCAGGAATTCTTAGGCTTGAGTGCCAAGTGAGGGTCCTTGGCTTCCTGCAGGAAAGAATTCAGAGCGAGCCAAAGACAAGCGAAAGCTTATAAGGATAAGGACGTTTACTAGGGCACTAGCAGAAGATGAAGTGTAGGATTGTGGGATGCAGTTTTGAGTTTTAATAGCTTAAGCAAGAGACAGGCTTCATCTGTGGAAATACCTCATCAGTTTTCTTTAAATGAGGAGCAAAACACTAATCTCCAAAGAAGATTGGTGAGCAGGCTCTTTCCTGGAGGAGAGCCGTATGCAAGGTGGTTTCACGGGTCCAAATTTCTATGTGGTGCAAACAGATTTGATTCTTTCACCTCTGAATATTGATAGCAAGTCATTTTTATTTTGCATAACAGACTTTTTTCTTCTCAAAGAGAAAACTGTTTTCTTTTTTTTAAGGAAAGCAGCAGTATTTTCTCTACATGTGCTATTAAGATGACTCATATTATTCATGAAGTTGCTAAAGTATATATAAAAAGTATAAAATATTTCAAGTCTTATACAGATATATATACATACATGCATTCATACACACATACACCGTACATAAACATTTTTTTAACCATTTTATTGTTTCTTCTCTATGTTTTATTTTAACCACATGAAATATTTATGCCTAAGGCTCTTTTGACCACAGCACTTTATTCCATTCATTCTATGCTACTCTTACTCTCTTGATATTCTTGTATGTTATCATTGTAATTGAAATACAACTTACAAATAATAAAATACAGATTATTAACTATGCAGTTTTGCTGTTGATTACAGCCCAATCAGTTCAGTCGCTCAGGCGTGTCTGACTCTTTGCGACCCCATGAATCGCAGCACGCCAGGCCTCCCTGTCCATCACCAACTCCCGGAGTTCACCCAAACTCACGTCCATCGAGTTAGTGATGCCATCCAGCCATCTCATCCTCTGTCATCCCCTTCTCCTCCTGCCCCCAATCCCTCCCAGCACCAGAGTCTTTTCCAATGAGTCAGCTCTTCGCATGAGGTGCCCAAAGTACTGGAGTTTCAGCTTCAGCATCAGTCCAATAAGCACTGCTGAAATCACGATGGACTCCTGCCCCTCCTGAAAGCCCCTTCAGCCGGGTTTCCTGCCCTCACTCTCAGAGGAAACCACCTTGTCTTTGCAACAGGAGATCTGTTTTGCCTGCTTTTTAAGTTTTTCTTTCATCTGACTTCATATAAATGCAACCAAGCAGTGCATAACTTTTTGTGTGTCCAGCTTCAGTCATTCAGCATGTTTTTTGAGACTCACCGATGATGTCTATTAGTAATTTATTTTCTACTGAGTAGTGTTCTGTTGTGTGAATATAGTACAGTCAGTTTATCCATGTTCTTCTTGATAACATTTGGGATATTTCTGGATTTGGGGGCTATTATGAATAAAACTATGAATACTTTTAAACATGTGTATTTGTAATACTTTAGAAGAGATAATCAGAGAAGGCAGTGGCACCCCACTCCAGTACTCTTGCCTGGAGAATCCCATGGATGGAGGAGCCTGGTGGGCTGCAGTCCGTGGGGTCGCTAGGAGTCGGACACGACTGAGCGACTTCACTTTCACTTTGCACTTTCATGCATTGGAGAAGGAAATGGCAACCCACTCCAGTATTCTTGCCTGGAGAATCCCAGGGGTGGAGGAGCCTAGTAGGCTGCCGTCTATGGGGTTGCACAGAGTCGGACAGGACTGAAGCAACTTAGCAGTAGCAGCAGCAAAAGAGATAATAGTTATGAAAAAAATACTGGGGTTTAAAGAGTATCATGAAAAGTCATTCATTGAAACAGTACAGTTTATCTAATCTATGGTGAGATGTTTTCTGCTAGACAACATTAAGACTCAGTGCCTCTGGATTTTATTGGAGGCTAGTTGCAAGATTCCTTCTGCCTAGTATATGTGGTGGTGGTGGTGGCGGCTTCGTCGCGAAGTCATGTCCGACTCTTATGACCCCAGGGACTGTAGCCTGCCAGGCTCCTTTGTCTCTGAGATTTCCCAGACAGGAACACTGGAGTTGCCATGTCCTTCTCCAGCGGATCTTCCCGACCCAGGGATGGAACCCATGTCTCTTCCATCTCCCGCATTGTAGGGCAGATTCTTTACCACTGAGCCACCAGGGAAGCCCCAACGTAGTATATGCCATATACTATATGCTTTTTAAATTTAAACTCACAATTAGCATGTAGAAACATGCCTGGCTTTCATAGGAACTTCAGTGGTTAGGACTCTGAGCTGTCACTGCTGAGGGCCTTGGTTTAATCACTCATCAGGGAACTAAGATCCCAGAGGTGTGGTAAAACAAAATAAAAAAACTTAGGCGAATACCCTGTAAAATCTGTCCTCTGCTAGCATTTGGTCAACTCTGGAAACTTTAGTTTTTCCTTTTTAGGGAGTGAAGTTCATCTAAAATTTGAAATTTTTATCAAAAATGTGAAGTGTTGAACCTTATTTTGAATGCCTTTTATGTGTGTTAATACATCCTCATTTTTAGTACTGTAGAATGCTTTTACAGAATTTTTAAGTGCTTATATTCTCTTTGAAAGAAAAGGCTTCAAGGTTAATAAAATCTCTGTTTAAATTTCAGTGAACTGTTTCTTCTGTGTATTGGTAAGTTATGTTCATTTTCTAGCTTCTCAATAGGCCTCTGGTTCACTTGTAGTTTTCTTGTCTATGCTGCTGCTAAGTCACTTCAGTCGTGTCCGACTCTGTGCCACTCTGTAGACGGAAGCCCATCAGGCTCCCCCGTCCCTGAGATTCTCCAGGCAAGAACACTGGAGTGGGTTGCCATTTCCTCCTCCAATGCATGAAAGTGAAAAGTCAAAGTGAAGTCGCTCAGTCGTGTCTGACTCCTAGCGACCCCATGGACTGCAGCCCACCAGGCTCCTCTGCCCATGGGATTTTCCAGGCAAGAGTACTGGAGTGGGGTGCCATTGCCTTCTCCGTTTCTTGTCTATAAATGCATTTAAAGTAGTAACTTTTTGAGTATGTTTATGGCCACACTCCACGGGTTTTGTTTTATACTGCTCTCATTCACTTCATTGTGCTCTGTTGTTTCACTGAAGGAGAAAATACTAGGTAGTAAGTAACATAAATATTATTTTGTGAATGTCTAATTTATTATATTCTTATCTGAGCCACAGCCCTGTATGATTTGTTTGAAACTTCTCCATACTTTCAACTTGATAAATGTTTAACTGTTGTTTAAAATGCCTGGTGTTTTATTTAATGTGCATTTTCTGATGCATAATAAATGACTAATGGGGATTTTAAATGTACAATATGTTCTTCAAATATGAATTTTCTGATTAAAAGAGACTTATGACTGAAGAACTTCCCACACACCTAACATTCACAGGATTATTTTCTCTTATGCTTTCTTTTATTTAAGTTAGGATTAGCTTAGACTGACTTCCCTGGTGGCTCAGACAGTAAAGCGTCTGCCTACAATGTGGGAGACCTGGTTTCAATCCCTGGGTGGGGAAGATCCCCTGGAGAAGGAAATGGCAACCCACTCCAGTATTCTTGCCTGGAGAATCCCATAGACAGAGGAGCCTGGTAGTCCATGGGGTTGCAAAGAGTCGGACACAACTGAGCGACTTCACTTTCACTTTCAAAGGGTTTCCAAGATTTCTCCACTTCTTTGGTTGGTTGCTGCTGCTGCTGCTAAGTCACTTCAGTCATGTCCGACTCTGTGTGACCCCATAGACGGCAGCCCACCAGGCTCCCTCATCCCTGGGATTCTCCAGGCAAGAACACTGGAGTGGGTTGCCATTTCCTTCTCCAGTGCCTGAAAGTGAAAAGTGAAAGTGAAGTCACTCAGTCCTGTCTGACCCTTAGCGACCCCATGGACTGCAGCCTACCAGGCTCCTCGATCCATGGGATTTTCCAGGCAAGAGTACTGGAGTGGGGCGCCAGTGCCTTCTCCGTCTTTGGTTGCTAACCAGCGTGAATTTTCCAGTTGCTAATGATTGATAGGTAGTGTCCAGAAGCTCTTCTACACCATCATATTAATAGGGTCTTTAATGATGAATGTGATGGTGATGAATCTGCTGATAAATCTAACATGAGTTGAACCAAAAAGCATTTCCACATTTGACAAGATTAAGAATGAGACAGAAGTCTTTTCTTCTCTTATTTATAGGGATTTTCTATGGCATAAGTTCTTTAAAGTTGGGAAGATGAGTGCCCGAAGTCCTTCCCACATTTCTTTCATTTACTGGGAATGAATTTTGTGTTGAGTAAGCTGTGAGCACTAATGGCTTTCCCACATCCCTTGCATTCTATGGATGTGGCTTCTCACCAGTGTGAATTATCTGACGTAGTTTAAGCTGTGAGCCCTGCCTAAAGGCCTTCCCACATTCATTACATTTTTAGGGTTTCTCACCAGTTTGGATCCTCTGATGTTGAGGAAGATGTGAACGATGGCCAAAGGCCTTTCCATATTCATTACATTTATATGACTTCCCACCACTGTGGATTCTTTGGTGTTCATTAAGTTGTGTGGTACCGCTAAAGGCCTTTCCACATGCCTTACAGACGTGGGGCTTTTTTCCAGTATGAATTCTGTGATGTTTAATAATCAACGATAAGTAACTATTAAAGCTTTTCCATATTCAGTACATTGATAGTGTTTTTCACCAATGAGTTCTATGACGGACACTGAGTTGTGAGAGCCGAACAGAGGTTTTCCCACATCCTCAGATTCATAGTGTTTCTCACCAGTATGAATTCTCTGATGTCTTGTAAAGAGTGAAACAGAACCAAAGGCCTCTCCACATTTTTCACATTCATAGGATCTTTCCCCACTGAGTTCTCTGATGAGGAGTATTGGGTCTGTGATGGAAAGCCTTCCCACACTGCTGACATTGATAAGATTTCTCACCAGTATGAATTTTCTGATGACTAAGAAGAGATTTCTTCTGCCCTGACCTGTTCTACATTCATTACACACGTAGGGTCTACTTCCAGGTGGAACTTTATGAAGCAGGTTACGGGATGTTTGCTGTCTCAGTGTGTGTTTCTTCATGGGTGGTTATGACTTGACTGGAACTTTCTTTCTGATTTCTGTGATATATCTCAAATGTGCCTTTACATTCCCAGTCATCTTGGAAACTGGAATTCTCAGGATCTTTGTAAAATTTTCTGTTTTCTCCCACTTGGACACCTGATCTGAAAGATAATGAAAAAGCAGAGATGCTTTAGTCCAAGGTCAGTTAGAGCTTCTTTAGTAGAAATAGTTTGAAACTGAAAATAATGCTTATGAAGACAGCACGCTCCCAAACAGGAATCCAGGAATTCCTGTTCTCCAAAACCCCCAGAGTACCTGCTTCAGCAGGAAGGGTCCAGCCAATCAGCGATTCATATCTAATATGAATATGAATTTCATCAATATGAAATATTGATGGGGTAGCAGGTGGGCTACTCTCAAAAGGCGGTGGTGGTGACGGTGCGCCGGCCTCGTCTCTGGAATTCGGTATCCAAGCACTTCTGGCAGCAGCGGTGGTGGTTTCCTCGTCTTAGTGTCTGAGCCCGGATCACGGCCGAGGCAGTGTGTGCTTGGAGGCGCGTCTCTGCCTTAATGTGGCTGAGGAGGCACCACTTCTGGTGACTTGCTGTTGCCACATTAGAGGAGGCATTTCTGGAGACCTGCCTTAGAGCCAGCTCCCGTAACCCTTCTAACAGTTTTATAAGCACCCATTTCCCATATTTTGAATCTTTAAATATAATCTTAACACTGACCTTAAGATATTGGCAGGGGGGGGGGGCAGGATTTCAGGAGAAGATAAACCAGGTTATTAGGAGCAACCCTTCCACTAAAAATGTGTTTTAAAAATAAAACTTACACCAAAAAAATCTTTGGCAAAGGTTTGGGGAAAAAAAAATAACTCAGAATTAACAGGCAAAAGTCTACAGAAACTTGAGCTCCAAGGCTCAAAGAGTACTGAAGCTGGTTTGCCCTGAGTTCCAGCCCTAATTTTGTTCAGATGATCTCCTGTGTACATGTTGTGTGTCTCTTTTGCCCAAACACATCACCTGGTGTCTTGGTGCATTTGGGCTGCTAGAACAAAATATTAATGCCACAGACTGGGTTGCTTATAAACAACAAATTTCTCACAGTTCTAGAAGCTGGGAAGAATTCTGAGATCAAGGTGCTGACACTCAGCGACCAGGAAATAAATTCTTACATTGAGCCACCATATTTTGGAGTCTGATAAGAGCAGCTTAGCTTAAGCCCTGAGACAAAGTCAGTCTAAAATCATATGTGAAAGGAGCCTCATTTTGTCTGTAAACCTTTTGAGAAAAAAGTTTAGAAGGAAAAACTGGAAGCCAACCAGGTGAGCTTCCCCCGTCCCCCACAATGGCTCACCTCTTAGGCCGCTGTCTCTTCACCACCAACAGTTACTCCCTTTTTTGCAACAATTGATCACACTTGACTTAGAATTGCTAAACTTTCCATGTGAAAAATAAATGGAACCTAGTCGCGCAATTGCTATCCAAATGCCTAGGCCCTTGAGGGGACATTGACAGAGGAGGGTAACGAGCGTGGCTAGACAAATCGGGAAGGTGATGTTTCAGAAGTAACTCAGACCTGTTTCCAGCTTTACCAGGCTCAAACTGTTGCTTCCGAAATCCAGTCAAACTCTTTAGCGGTTCCCTGCAAAGTCAAGTTGGTGGAATCATGATGCTTAGATGATAGGTAATGAATTCTGAGAGTAAGGTCTTAACCAACAGCTGTCCTCCAATTTGTGCACATCCCTCCCGGTGGATACGTGTGGGAGGAGAAGGAGGGAATTAGCCACCGATACATACTCGGCTCCAGTGGACTTGACGGCTGCATCTTTGGGGCTGTCCTGGTATGGAAAAACTACCGTGTTTAGACTTTGAGAGCTGAGTGACCACATGACCATGAGGGGAAGGGTAAATCTGCTTCATAAAGGGAAAGGGCACTATAAAAAGTTGCTCAGGGTTAACTGAGTTACAAAGCGCTTATCATGTTACAGTACCATATATATCAAACATACGCTATTACGGTACAGCACTACACACACCCTCAACTTACTACGGGGTACAGCCTGATAAGCCCACTGTAAGTTAAAAATACTTAGTCGAGAAGCATTTAATAATACACTTAACCTACTGAACGTCACAGCTTAACTTCAGCTACCTTAAATGTGCGCAGACCACTTGCATTAGCCTACAGTTGAGCACAGCCATCTAACACAAAGCCTACTTTATACTAAAGAATATCTCGTGTAATTTACTGACTCCTGTATTGAAAGTGAAAATCAGAATGGTTCTAAGTGTATCTGTTGCTTACCTTTCTGATATCCTGGCTGTCTGAGATAACTTGCTGGAGCTGGAGCTTCTTGCTGTTGCCCAGCATCATGAGAGCCTCATACAGCATATTGCTAGCTCAGAAAAGGGTCAAAATTAAAAACTCAAAGTACAGTTACTACTGAATGAATATCACATTCAGTTCAGTTGCTCAGTCAAGTCTGACTCTTTACAACACCATGGACTGCAGCACACCAGGCCTCCCTGTCCATCACCAGCTCCCAGAGCTTGCTCAAACTCATGTCCATCGAGTTGGTGATGCCATCCAACCATCTCATCCTCCATTGTCCCCTTTTCTTCCTGCCTTCAACCTTTCCCAGCATCAGAGTCTTTGGGTTTGCATCAGGTGGCCAAAGTACTGGAGTTTCAGCTTCAGCATCAGTCCTGCCAATGAATATTCAGGACTCATTTCCTTTAGGATGGACTGGTTGGATCTCCTTGCAGTCCAAGGGACTCTCAAGAGTCTTCTCCAACACCACAGTTCAAAAGCGTCAATACTAAGGCGCTCAGCTTTCTTTATAGTCAAGCTCTCACATCTATACATAACTACTGGAAAAACCATAGCTTTGACTCGATGGACCTTTGTTGGCAAAGTAATGTCTGCTTTTTAATATGCTGTCTAGGTTGGAAAAAGTTGGCTTAAAGCTCAACATTCAGAAAACTAAGATCATGGCATCTGGTCCCATCACTTCATGGGAAATAGATGGGGAAACAGTGTCAGACTTTATTTTTTTGGGCTCCAGAATCACTGCAGATGGTGATTGCAGCCATGAAATTAAAAGACACTTGCTCCTTGGAAGGAAAGTTATGACCAACCTAGATAGCATATTGAAAAGCAGAGATATTACTTTGCCAACAAAGGTCCACCTAGTCAAGGCTATGGTTTTTCCTGTGGTCATGTATGGATGTGAGAGTTGGACGGTGAAGAAAGCTAAGTGCTGAAGAATTGATGCTTTTGAACTGTGCTGTTGGAGAAGACTCTGGAGAGTCCCTTGGACTGCAAGGAGATCCAACCAGTCCATCCTAAAGGAGATCAGCCCTGGGTGTTCATTGGAAGGACTGATGTTGAAGCTGAAACTCCAATACTTTGGCCACCTCATGTGAAGAGTTGACTCACTGGAAAAGATCTTAATGCTGGGAAGGATTGGGGGCAGGAGGAGAAGGGGACGACAGATGAGATGGCTGGATGGCATCACCGATTCGATGGACATGGGTTTGGGTAGACTCCAGGAGTTGGTGATGGACGGGGAGGCCTGGCGTGCTGCAATTCATGGGGTCGCAAAGTGTCGGACACGACTGAGCGACTGAACTGAAGTTGGGGGCTATCTATACATACAGAGATAGAGATATCTTTATCTGCATATAGCTCTATCAGGCTATTTATCTCCATGTCAATCAGTAACAGTCTTTCTCTAAACACACAGAGACTTTCTCCTTGAACTAACTAGATAGGCTTCTCCAAGCCCTCAAGGCTCCAATCTTGGGTTCTGTTCCTAACCCATTGAGTCCAGTTTTACAAGAATTCTGCTGGGTCAGTTTATCAAGACTCCCCACTCCTACCCCAATCCTTAACATCTTTTCACTCTCGACAGCCTTCAGCAAGAATCCTATTAAGTCCATTTAGCCACATTCTCCCTTTTGTCTTCGATGATTTGTCTTTGTTAACTGCACATCTAGTGAGTCCCCACCTTGCTCCTTGACTATAAATCCCCACTTGTTATATTTGGAATGGAGCCCAGTTTGGGACAAAGGCCTCTGGCCCTGTGGCAATAATTCCTGGGTAAAATTTGCCTTGAGAAACTTTAGATTCTATCCAGTTCTGGTTTTCTTTGACAATATTTTGGGGAAGACTCAGAAATCGTGGATAATCCACACAATTACAGTCTTCCTAGGGAAAACGCAAATTAAAAAAAAAAAAAAGACAAAATTGCCCACAGCCATAAGTGGTTTCTGGGGTCTATGGATCCTACGTCAAGAATCTTCAAGAAGGCTGGGATCCTTTTGGGGCTGGACACAGGCCCCGCTGCCATGGTTGCTGAGAAAGGTAGTCCCGAGGAGAAGAGCTAAGACTTGCTCATCCCTCACCTCCCCCGAATGACCAAATACCCTCCCCACCACCCACAAAGAGCTCTGATCCAACCCTGGGCTGAGCAGAACGTCAACTCACACACGCATAAGTAATCACTTGAGACAAAACCAAGCGAGGGTTCCTAGTAAGTTATTCAAAAAAGTAAATACTTGCAGGCCACCTTTACCAATGATAATAAAGTAAAATTTGAAGTTGATCATTTAGAATGCTTTCAGCTGCAAGTTTACAAAATATTCAACTAAAAGTTAAGCAATAAAGATTTATTTTTCTTATATAACAAAAGCATCAAACAGTTTCAAATTGGCCCTGTAACTCCGTGTTGTTAGGGTTCTGGGTCAGCCTCTTTGAGGTCCTCTCTTTTCTGCTCTTGGTTCCAAGATGACTGCAGCAGCTCCAGGCATCAGGTTCTCAGAGAAAAATGTTTAAAAGCAAGAAATGAAAGAAGAGGAGTCTTCCTAATATATCTGTCTCTTCTGAAAGAGGACAATCTTTCCCTGAAGACCTTGTAAGATCCCTAGAATATACTGGGCCATACACTGGAATGGATGGGCCATCTTGAGCTGCAAAGGAGGCTGAAAATTGGCATCTGACATCTTCAGAGTCTAAGACAAGACACAGATGCTGCCAATAGAATGGGAATTGGGTACGGCTGCTAGGTAGGCAACCAACCTGTTCTGTAACAAGTTATAAAAGATAATCCAAACAACCTGAAAATTAAGAAACAGTCTCCTAATTTCCCTTGGATCAGAGAGAAACAAAAAATGAGATTATTGTAGGATGTGTGTGTAGTCAGCTCACATGACCGACTCTTTGTGACCCTATGGACTGTTAGCACATCAGGCTCCTCCATCTATTGGATTATCCTGACAAGAACACTGGAGCCAGTTGCTATTTCTTCTTCCAGGAGATCTTCCTGACTCGGGGATGGAACCTGAGTCTCCTGCGGCTTCTGCATTGGCAGGTGGATTCTTTTACCACTGAGCCACCTAGGAAGCCTTACGAGAGAATGTAGGATAGCAAATTCCTGTTTCATCATTTTTCTGCCTTTGTTTCCTATTGTCTATCATCAGGGTGTTTGGTATTCTCTTTTCTGGCTTTTTAAGTAGTACATTTAATATATTTGAGTACTATCTTTCAGGTTTTCATGTTTACATGCACTTAAAGGCATAAAAAGTTCCCAAGTAGCTTCAGCCACATCCCACATTTCTTGGCATGTAAAACTCTCCTCATTGTTTTCATTACCATCAATGGTAACTGCATGATTTAGTTTCTTGTTAACCCAGGAGTAATTTGGCATAAAGTTTTGTTTTCAAATTTCCAAGAAAACTCACTTTTGGCTATTGTTAAAATTATGACACTGTGGTGAGAAAATGTAACTTTGGAACGTGTTAGAGACAAAATTTTCTCCAACCTTTCTGTCTTTTGACAATCATGGTATAAAAAAGTTGCACCCATATAATTTTTCTTCAATATGAATTTTATTACTCAGGATAAAAGAAAGCTCTGAATAAAGGAATTCTCACTTGCATGACATCCTTCAAGTCTTTCTCCAAGATCTAAAGAGTAAGTTGTGATTAGCCTAAGCTAATGGACTCTTCCCGTTACTTCCGTTCATATGATTGCTTGCTAACATAAATTCTCTGATGATTAATAAGGGGTAAGTGCTGATGGAAGGCTTCTCTACATTTATTAAGTTCACTTGTGTTTCTACATTATGCATTCTCTGATGCTGAACAGCAGCTGGATCATGACTTAAAGTCCTCCCATGTTTCTTATATTCATAGGGCTTTTCCTCAGTATGAATTACCTGATGTTGAATCAGCTGTGAGCAGTGGCTGAAGGCTTTCCCACATTCCCTGCATTCATATGGCTTCTCACCTGTATGAATTCTGTAATGTACAGTAAGATGGGAGACCCGTTTGAAAGCCCTACCACATACCTTACATTGGTAGGGTTTCTCTCCTGTGTGAATTCTCTGATGTTGCTTAAGTTGTGAGCTCACCCTAAAGGCCTTCCCACATGCCTTACATTCATAGGGTTTCTCACCGGTGTGAATTCTCTGATGTCGAGTAAGAGTCGAGCCTTGATTAAAGGCCTTCCCACATTCTTTACATTCGTAGAGTTTCTTGCCGGTGTGAACAGTCTGATGTTGAATCAGCTGAGAACGATGACTAAAGGTTTTCCCACACTCCTTGCATGCATAGGGTTTTTCACCAGTATGAATTCTATAATGCACTTTAAGATGTGAGATCCGATTGAAGGCCTTGCTACACTCCTTACACTGATAGGGTTTCTCACCAGTGTGAATTCGTTGATGTTCAATCAACTGTGAGCTTCGACTAAAGGCCTTTGCACAATCCTTACATTCATAAGGTTTCTCACCAGTATGAACTTGCTGATGTTGTATGAAATTTGAACCAGAATTGAAGGCCTTTCCACATTCCTTACATTCATATGGTTTCTTGCCAGAATGAATATTCTCATGTTGAATTAGTCGTGAACCATATTTAAAGGCCTTCCCACACTCCTTGCATTTATAGGGCTTCTCATTAGTCTGAATCCCTTGATGATTAATAAGGAAGTCCTCTTGCCAGAAGTCTTTTGTACATTGATTATATCCATAGGGTTTTTCTCCCGTATGAATTTTCTGATAAAAAGTAAGGGGTGCTGGCTGGTCGAAAGTGGGTATTTCTTCATTCTCGATCATCATTTGACTCAGATGTCCATCTGGATTTCCCTCTTCCCTGTCAGCATGACTTCTGCATTCCCAGTCATCTTGGAAACTTGAGCACTCAAGACCGTAAGTGGTAAGGCTTTCCATTATCTCCCACGGGGGTGACTGTACTTCATAACTCTGCTGCTTTGGAGAGAATACCTTAGTATCATACCTGGACTTCAGCACTGAAAAAGAACAAAACAAGCATGTGTTTGTTTTTTCCTTTTCCAGAAAAAGGAACTTCTGTAGTAAACACTGGGAAGCTGAGACTCAAGATAATATCTGTATGCTCTTGAATGTGATTAAGAAATTAGAAAATGGACAAATAGAACAGAGAAAGAGGAAAACCATAAATTGACGTGAATGAGGTGATCAGAGAAATCATTAAGAATAGTTCTAAAATGTTAACGTGGAGCACAATCACTGCTGAACCATGGTTTTAAAAAATGAACGTTTCTGTGAAACCCTAGAAAAGACAAACAGAAGAGTAACAGAAAACGAATCATTTGTTGCTTGTGGCTAGGGGGTTTGTGTGGGAAGGAGCACACAGGAACTTTTCAGGGTGATGAAAATTTATCTTGTCTGTGGTAGTGGTCATAGAAGTGTATACCTTTGTCTGTAGTCATTAAAATATGCTTAAAATGCAGGCATTTATTTTCCTATAAATTGTACCTCAATAAAGTGGATTTTTAAAAACGATAAAGAGGGTTGACTAGATATTTCTCTGGCCAGAGGAATGAGATGGTACATCTGCTTGACAGGGGTGTGGTGGCACAGCAGGGCTGTTCTCACATGTCCAGTGGAAGACACAGCTGTGGGCTTCTGCTGTGGTGCTTTCTGTCTCTGACATTTAGCTGAACACCCCAGCTACAGCTAATGTCAGCTGGACCAGGCTCTCCTGGACTCTCCTGTTGCCTAAAAGTGACCTGGGAAAAAGGAGAGCCTTGTTCCTTGTTTGGAAGATTAGGCCCAAATTGAATGGAGGTGGCATCTTCAAGAGCATGTTCTTTGCTGGTTATTCAAACTGCAAGGAGGGGCTGAATGGTGTTGCTGAACTTGATTCATGTACCTGGTACATGATTTCTACTGCAGTGGTCTGTTTTACTGCAATCATGGAAATCAGTCCCATTCAGATACTAAAGAATTGGTTGCTACTTCATGCACGGAACTATGGGGAACGTAAATGGGTGCTTTTGAATGTGTTCATAAGAGGACTTTATAGGGGGCATGTCTACTTCTTATGGTAGCATATGTTTTTTTGTGTGACATTATTAAGCAAAAACTACTGGAATAAAAAATTATTTTGACAATACAGATGAAAAGTCTGGAAAAGAAGTATCAATTTTGTGGGAATGATGCTGCTGTTGCCTCAGAAATTTGTACCACAACCATAATGTATGCATACACACGAAATTGTGATTATAAGACTATGTGAAAAGATCAGACACCATGTTTCACTGTTCAAGAGGGAAACTCTCTTTATGGGTCTCTGTACTGTGGTCTAAGAACTGTGGGAAGGCAGATTCTAAACAGTGCCATTGCAATGGCCACCTGTGCATCCGTGGTCCATCTACTCAGTGGTCAGCAGCATCTGGCTGCCATTGCATGAAGGCGGGCAACCAAAAGATTGCAGTGGGCCATGGAATATTAAAGCCAGCCTGGTGGACAGAAGAAAATGAGTTTGGGATCATGTAACTCTGCCCAAGTGGAAGTCTGGTTTTAGGAATTAAAGTGATCACACATTATTGGTGTCTTGGGCAATGTGGGAAAAAAACCAGAAGAGCTGTCTCTAAGGACGTGCCATTAAAAGCACGCCTCTCTCCAAACTGCTGCATATTCTGTCAAGACGGCTGACACAGTTTAGTTCTGTTGAGTGATGGCAGTCAGAGTACAGTGTTTATTCCATGAGCACTTTTGCACTCATGTAAATTAAGCCATCTCGAATCATATATTTGAAATAACTTTACAAAGATAGTACTGATTTTCTAACTTTTAGCTTCTCTTCTCCTTGTAAAGTTGCAGAATAGCAAAAATAATAGTGAGGTCCTCTGTATTATTTTTACATTTTCCTGACAAGATCTGGCAGTTTTTTAATTTAGCATTAGTAGATGCTGTTTTTGACAACCAATGAGGTAATGTCTAAAAATCTTATGGATAGTCTTAGCAGGTTTTGTTTTGGTTGGTTTCCTCATATGGAACCTTCAAGGATCCCTAATGGCCAAAACAATCTTGAAAAGGAAGAACAAAGTTGGAAGAACAAAGAGGCCCAAGTTGGCCTCTTTCACTTCCAATTTCAAAACATGTTAAAAAAGCTACAGTATCAAAAGTGTGGAACTGCTAAAGGAAGATATTTATCCAGTGGAACACAACAGGGACAGCAGAAATAAACTCTTACACATGTGGTCAAATGATCTTTAACAAGGGTGCCGAGACCACACACTGAGGAAAAGACAAGCTCTTCAACAAATAGGGCTGAGGAAACTGGATATCCACGTGCAAAAGAAAGGAGGAGGACCCCAACCTTACATTAAATAAAACAGCTCAAAATGGATTAAAGACCTAAACCTAAGATATGAAGCTCCTAGGAGAAAACAAGGGAAAAGCTTCATGACACGGCATCTGACTGTGAGTTTTCAGATATGGTACCAAAAGTGCAGCCACCAGAAGTAAGACTGGACAGATGGGACTACATCAAACCAAAAACTTCTGTGCGTCAGAGGAAAGAATCAACAGGGTGAACAGGCAACCTACAGAATGGGACAAGACATCTACAGATCATGTATCTGGCAAAGGGTTAATATACAGACAATATAAAGAACTAAAACTCAACAAAAAAATAACCTGATTTTAAAATGGGCAAAGGATTTGAATAGACATTTCTCCAAAGAACACATACAGATGGCCAACAGGCATGAGATTCAGTATTCAGAGTTTGGTATTAGGAAATCTATTCATGTAATCCATATTTTATGGATTGAAAGAAAAAAACACTTAATAAAATATGAAAAAGTAGTTGCTTCTTTAAGCGAAGAAAAATCCCTATGTCATTCCTATGGCTGATATTATGCTTAATAAAAGTTACTAAAAATATTCCTGTTAAGGTCAAGAACAAGATTAGTATGTAAAACCCCTCTTAATACTGTTCTGGAGGTACTACATAATCAGCATCCTAGTCAGACAAGAGAAAAAAACCTGTAAAATAAAAAAATGTAAAAATATCACCATTTACATATATATATATACACATATTATATATATATATAAAATCAAATGCTTGGAAAGCTCAAGAGAGTTACATTAAAAAACTGTCATAAACAATGAGAAAATTCAATAAATTGGGTCAGCTACAAAATTCATCTGAAGATGTGAATAGCTTTTGTCATATTAGAAAATAACCAGTTGGAGTATAATATGGATGAATGCTGTATTAATTCATATTATAGATTATGCCATTTTCAACGGCAATAAATATAAACTACCTAGGAATAAATGTAATAAGACACACAAAATCTTTATAAAAAAAAAGTGAAAATCTTCATCAGGTATAGTCATAAAGGAAGGGAAAAGCCTGTCATGTTCTTCAATAGGAGACTCCACATGATAAAATCAGTTTTCTCTTAAATTAATCTATATATTTACAGTGATTACAGTAGGGAAAAAATGCATGATTTTTTTTGAAAGCAAGTATTCTGATTCTAAGATTTAGATAGAAACGTAAATGAGAACAGCCAGGAAAATTCTGAAAAACAAGAATGAAGAGGGACTAATACCAGATACATAAAACATTTAAACCCTTAATAACCTAAAACAGTAATGGTATAGACACATGGTTAGAGATTGATGGGCTACAACAGAAAGTCCAAAAACAGATTCAGGCGCGCAGATGATACAGCAGATGACAAAGGTGGCTTTATACATGAGTGATGAAGAGACGAACTGATAAATAACGTCTGAATAACTGGATAATCTGTAAAGTAATATGAAATCACATCTTACACTAGGAAAAATTCAATATGAATCATAAATTTCATCGTAAATAAGCTAGGAAAAAATCATAGGAGACGCCTAACCATATGACACAACCCACAGGACAAAGGAGTCAACAAACTGAGCGCCTCAAACACACACTGTCAAAACTCAGAGGACAAAAGCCAAAAATCTGTGCTCTGACATCCTTGGTGTGGTAGGAACAACAGCCTCCCTGAGACGTCCGTGTCCTGATTCCCGGAACCTGAACGTGTTGGGTTACAGGGCAGCACACGGCCCCCTCTCCCCATGCTCATCCCATACCTGACCTCCCTCAGGCCCAGGGGTCCTGCTTGCTTCTTAACTTCCCACTTAAAATTCTCTTCTAGTACACTGCATGTTGCAGAAACTCCTTATGGACGTGAATTTGCTCCCGTGTCACACGGTGGCTTTGAGTCTCATCAGGGAAGGTTTTGCGCACACACACATGCGTACACACACACCCACACCCACACACACACCCCCTCGGGAACATCTGGTAATGTCTGGAGACTTTTTTGGCTTTACAACTGAGGGGAGGCCAGGGAGGCTGCTAAACATCCTGCCATGCATAGAATGACATCCCCTCTTCCCGCCTCAGCTAGCTCCCCGACAAAGAACTATCCCACCGCTGAGGGTGAGAAACCCCCCATCCAGAGCAGGAGCACCCCAGGCAAAAAAGGACAGCTGGGGACAAAGCCTCAAAACAGGAATGCACTTGATGCGTCGAAGCCGACGCGTGTGGACTCGCACTGTCCGCTCTCGTGCCCCTACAGCAGAGCTGAGTAGCTGTGACACAGACCAGATAGCTGGCAAAACCTGAAATATGTCCTGTCTGGACCTTGAAAGAAGACATCTGCCAAACTCTATGTGAACGGAACAGCAAGAGAAGCTGGTGTGGCTGTAACCCAGCAAGCAACATGGGGTGGTGCGAGATGGACTCAGGGTGGAGGCAGGCGACAGATTAGAGAGCACCGCGGGCCGACAGAAGCTGCGGGGACACTGAAAGCGCCTGTTCTGCACTGTCCACTGGGGCGGCCCCTAGCTGCTCACGGCTACTCAGCAGCTGAAGTGTGGCGTGGGCAGCTGTGACATGGAACTTTACTCTTCATTTTAGTTAAAAGTTTCAGTTAAAAGCCACACCACGTGTGGCTGATGGCTACAGTACAGACAGAGCCTTCTAGGCCATGGGATAGATTCAGGCTGGTCTCTTGAGTGAGACAGGAAGCCGTGGGCAAGCTGTGAGCAGAGATGTAATACACCCTCGCTGAAGATTGAGAAGGGCTTCCCAGGTGGCAAAGGGGTAAAGGATCCGCCTGCCAGTGCAGGAGACACAGGAGACGTGGGCCCGATCCTCGGGGCAGGAAATGGCAGCCCACTCCAGTATGCTTGCCTGGAGAATCTCAGAACAGAGGAGCCTGGCGGGCTCTAGTCCATGGGGCTGCAGAGTCGGACACGACTGAGCACGTACGAATACACACACACACACGCACACACACACACGCACACGCACACACACACACACGCACAGAGGAGCCCCCCCGCCACACACGTATAACACAGTACTGTTTGACATCAGGAAATGTGCACACAGCACGCACTCACACTCTGGCTGCCGTGCGGAGACTGCCCTGCGGTGGACAAGAGTGGATGCAGCGTGGGGGAGGAGGCCACTGCACTTCCACGTGGTGGGGGAATGTGGGAGGTAGCAGTGTTGCTTGTTGGTGAGAAGTGGTTAAATTCTGGATATATTCTGAGGCAGAGCTAACAGGATCTGCTGACAGACTGAATATGTGTGTGAGATGGAAAGGCCAGGGATGCTTCAGCAGTTTTGACTTAAGCAAGTCGGGCAGAGTGCCCTAGTACTGATGTGCAGAAGAAACGGGGAGGGGTATACCTGTCGGGAACGACCACCAAGGACTCCCTTTGGGACGTCAGTTCAAGGTGTCTGCTGGACATCCCAGTGGGGCTGACAGGGTACAGGTACTGCGTTCAGGGAGAAGCTGAAGCTGAAGGTAGAGCTTTATCCGGTGATGGAAACATTCTGTATGTGCACTGTCCAGTAGAGTAGCCACAGGCCACAAAACAGCTACTGAACGCCTGGAATGCGTCAAGTGCAACTGAGGTACTGAATTTTGAAATGGATATAATTGTAGGAAATCCCCTGGATTCCTGGACGCCCATAATCTCCTGGATTAGGACGCCCATGCTTTTACTGCCTAGGGCCTGGGTGCAGTATCTAGTCAGGGCACGAAGATTCCACAAACCTGGACGCATAGCCAAAAAAAAAAAAATGCGAAAGCTGTGGTACATATACACAATGGAGTATTACTCAGCCATTAAAAAGAATACATTTGAATCAGTTCTAATGAGGTGGATGAAACTGGAGCCTATTATACAGAGTGAAGTAAGCCAGAAGGAAAAACACCAATACAGTATACTAAAGCATATATATGGAATTTAGAAAGATGGTAACAATAACCCTGTATATGAGACAGCAAAAGAGACACTGATGTATAGAGAAGTCTTTTGGACTCTGTGTGAGAGGGAGAGGGTGGGATGATTTGGGAGAATGGCATTGAAATACGTATAATATCATATATGAAACAAGCTGCCAGTCCAGGTTCGAGGCACGATGCTGGATGCTTGGGGCTAGTGCACTGGGACGACCCAGGGGATGGTGGGGGAAGGGAGAGGGAGGAGGGTTCAGGATGGGGAACATGTGTATACCTGTGGCGGATTCATTTCGATATTTGGCAAAACCAATACAATATCGTAAAGTTTAAAAATAAAATAAAATTAAAAAAAATGTATCTGCTTATAGTGAATTTAAATTTCCATGGCCACGTGTGGCCAGTGGCTCCTCCTTAGCCAGCACAGGTGTGAACGGTGTGTATCGCACGGTCCTGGAGAAGGTCTTGGGGAACAGACATACGCAGCAGAGGCCCAGGTCTGAGCCCGGGGTGCTCCAGCTTGTACTGAAGGTGAGCTCCAGCTCAAAGTGCCTGTCTCCTCACCAGCCTGCTGGGCAGTCAACCACAGTGCGTTCTCTCTTCCCACACATGCCCCACTCACCTGGGCACAGGCCTTCTGTCACCACTTCCTCCACCGTCCAGGGCTCTTTGCCTTGCTCCAGGAAGGAGATCACATCAGGTTTGGAAATGGCAAGACCTGGATGTCAGAGAAAAACATGCCACCCGGTTATGCTGTGGGGCCTCGGAATTCAGACCAGGGCCTGGTTAACAAGCAAGACAGGCAAGAAGGGCTAAGGGAATAGGAGAGTCACATGACGGTTGGGGCAGATGCAGCTTCAGGACAAGGAGCTGCCCTTTAACCTCTCAAAAGACCCTCAACGTTGACAAGGAACCCATGTGGCCTGGGGTAACCTCCAAAGTAACAGACCTTACCCAGGGAGACCAGGTTGCTATAGGTCTCCAACATCACGTCTCTGTACAAGTCCCTCTGAGTGGGTGCCAGCTGTTCCCATTCTTCTTGGGAGAAGACTACGGCCACATCCCTGAATAAGTCTGACCCCTGGAACAACAGGCAGGTATGTATAAGCATATTTCAAGGCAACATCTTTCCATGGGATGAGAGGCGATGGAGGAGGTCTCTGCAGGAATGGTGTGTCCTGGTGAAAAAGAAGGCTGGGGCTGGGGGCACGTGACGTGACAGGTGACAGGGAAAGATGAGCACAGGTGAGACAGCTTCAAGTACTCTTGAACTTTCCTTTCTACTACAAACCAAAGCTCGTGTACTCGGGCCTAGGAGGAAAATTAAATCCAGCCAAATCGAGTCTTCCCGGTTAGGACGGCGTAGTCGAGCATATTGCCCACCCTGTGCTTGGCACACGATAAACTCTCGTGTGAGGCCTGCCATCTGTACTTCTACGGAGTAACAGCAACAAAACCCAACAATTTTGGGGTAGTCTTTCCTCAAAATATTTTATTAAAAGAAATACTTAATATCTTGTGCATGCTGAGTCATGTCTGACTCTTTGTGACCCCATGGACTGTAGCCCCCCAGGCTCCTCTGTCCATGGACTTTTTCAGGCAAGGAAAAAACTGTCCACGACTTTTTCAGGGTGGTTTGCCATTTCCTCCTCCAGGGGAATCTTCCTGGCCCAGGGATGGAACCTGCGTCTCCTGCATTGGCGGGTGGATTCTTTACCGCTGAGCCACCTGGGAAGCCCGGTGTTTTATCTTAGAAAACAGAATTTTCGTTTGTCAGGAACTGCTTGAAGACACAGGCTCATCATTATATGAAAACGTCACACAAATTTTTCCTTATGGGAAAAATCTTGAGTGATGACTACTTTTATTAGCTGCGTAATTTACTATCAAGTGAAATAACTGATTCAACCATTCTTTTACTTTGGATGCAGAAGTCTCTAAGGTCTTTCTGTTCTTTCAAAACTATGACTATCCAGATTCGGAGCAATGCATCCATCTAACTGTCTTACAGTCCCAGCTCTGCACTGCTCCTGCTCTTAAGCTGAAGAAGCTGGTGGAGAATGACCGAGATTCACATGCTCTGTTCAGCCTCAAACTGGACCTTAATGCGGGCATTTACTCTCATAGATGCCCAGATAAACTTCAGTTACACACCCAGCTGTCAGTATAGGAGATGGTGACCCCACAGTGAAACTGAGCCCAACCAATACCAACTCCCCTGATTTTGTGTGTGTGATCTCTCATCAGTATTCATCTCCATTTCATCAAATCTCAGTTCTTGTAAGGCATGTTCTCATTTTATATAAGGAAATAGATTTCTTCTCCCTTTGGCCTCCCAGCAGAATACCAAGCCATCAGAAGACATAAAATGCTATATAGGATGAATCCACGTGGGCACTGGTCAGCGTGGATGGGGCCAAGGGGGAGGGAACCTCTGAGAAGCAGATTCTTGGGTGGAACCCAGGTGGGAAACTTCAGGATAAGGAAAACAAATATTTACATGATTTGAAAACTCACGAGGGACATGACTGTCAGGATTTCATGGGCTGCTGCGGCCTCCTCTTGGTTTGTCTCTTGGGGAAGGGCAGAGTCCTGAGATGACAGACCTGGGGGGGAAAGAGCAATCATATGAGAGGCCAGGCTTGCCTCACGGCTCCCAGAAAGTGCACAGTGACACTGCCCACCTCTCCTCCCCACTCCCCAATTACAGGGAGCCTTTCCCAGCTCCACCTCGGTACTGATGCGATCTGAGGTGGGGATGCACAGACCTGGTCCAGCGACAGGACCGGGTCCCTGGGACCAGGAAGGCTGTCCTCGGGCTGGGGAGCACAGCCTGCCTGATCTGCTCAGTGAGACCTTCCCAGAACCACACCGTTTAATACTCTCGTGCCCACACTGTAACACCTTTGGAGGTCTCCCTGGCTCTTAACCTAACGTTCTAATTAATAAAGAACCCTACAGCCCTACCTAAGGTCTGGCAGGCACCATTGTGCAGACCCTGCCTTGAGGCAACAGATGTTTGCAGTGGGCAAATAGATGGGGCAGGCCCAGTTCTCCACCATAAATAAGCCTCTGCACAGAGATGTAAGTGAGCAAAGCTTTGGGCATAGCATTTGCTGAAAAACAGAATCAAGATTAGTACATAACAGTTCACAAGTAGGTGAGTGGTTGAATCATATGATGGATGTCAAGCAACTATCAAAAGTCATGTGGGACAACATCAACCGACAAATATATTTGCAACTGGATCCCTTCTACAACAAGGTAACATTCAGCAACAGAAGTCAAACCCGCCCACCTACTGACAGGCAGGCTAACATCGCTCCCCTCCCCCCCCCAAACTAAACTGGAATGGAAAACATCCAAGTATTAAGAATGATGCCATTTAACCACTTTCTGAGTTCATCAGTAAAACAGTAGTATTTTTAAAAAGAGCTTAGGACATTGCCCAACATGTAACCAATACTTAATGTGTAAACGGAATAATGATTTTGTTTAGTCGCTAAGTAGTGTAGGACTCTTGCGACCCATGGACTGTAGCCCACCAGGCCCCTCTGTCCATGGGATTCTCCAGGCAAGAATACTGGAGTGGGTTGTCATTTCCTTCTCCAGGGGAATCTTTCCCAACCAGGATCGAACCCGTGTCTCCCGCATTGCAGGTAGATTCTTTACCACTGAAGCTATTGGGGAAGCCCACTGTTCCTTAATGTCATGTAGAAGGACGTTTTCCTTATGACAACTTTCTTTAAAGCATAATTTACATTCGCTGTAACTATTTCATTACAGGGGTGGCCAGTGATTTACTCAGCCATCTTCCCATGAATGTACCATGGAAGTGAAAGTCGCTCAGTTGTGTCCAACTCTTTGGGACCCCATGGACTATAGGGTCCATGGAATTCTCCAGGCCAGAATACTGGAGGGGGTTGCCTTTCCCTCCTCCGGGGATCTTCTCAACCCAGGGATCGAACCCAGGTCTCCCGCATTGCAGGCGGATTCTTTACCAGCTGAGCCACAAGGTAAGCCCCAATGGTTGGACAAATTTTGAACAAGATCCTCTAAAATGTTTCCAAGTCGCTGCTTGTAAACTAGAGGTTCCAAATTTTCAGGGGTCTTCCAGCTCTGAAAGTCTCATGAGACAAGACTTCACACCAAATTTTTAAAAGGATGCATAAGAAAAATGCAAAACATCCATAAGCAAGCACTTTCTGGTGGCCGGAACCCCAACAGGCACACCCACCTAAGGGGTCCCGGGCTATGAGCCCTGACGGCAACAGGGGGCGACAGCAGGGCGCGCCGCGGGGGCCGATGGGGAGTGTAGTCCGGAGCCCGGAAAGCCGCAGACCGACGGCGAAACGAGACGTTCCCGTTCTTTCCAGGCCCGTGACCCGCCCGGCCGCAGCGCCCACTTGGGCGCAGACCCCGGGGCTCCTGGTAAGCTCCGGAGCCCCTCACCTGCCAGCTCCTCTGGTCCAGGTGCCCCCTCGGCCGCGCCCCCCGCAGCCCCGGGTGCGCTTCCCCGTCCGTACCAGTGGCCTCAGGAGCCGGAAGATGGCGCAGACGCACAAAGCACTGCCGAGGCTGCGTCGCGGTTGGACAGGCGCCGCAGTGTGTTCTGGGAAACGTAGTCTCTGTCCTCAAGGCTGGACCCAAGGAGCGCGTCTCGCGATGCTTCGAGTGGGCGGGGCTCGTGCGTAGGTCGGTGCGTGGGAAATCGTCTGGGAAACGAAGGAGCCTTGTGGGTTTCGTGGGTCGCCGGGTGAGTACCTGGGCATCGGGCGCGCTCTCCTCGCGTGGGTGTCTCCCTGATGCAGGTGAGTGTGGGCGTGGCCGTACCCGCGTGAGCTGTGTTCGGTTCTGACCCGGTCGTTGAGTGTGTGACTGGGACCGTTAAACGCCGGGTACATGTTTGTGTGTGTAAAATTAGTATATGAAACAAATCCCACTATTAAATCACCGTCGCCGTGGAACAGCCATGTTACTGGAAGGCTTGGAGGGAGGAAAAAGCCCGAGAGTTCATTTGGTAACTAATTTTAAAACGTTGTTGTCGCTCAGTCGTGTCCGACTCTTTGCGACCCCAAACACTCCAGGTTCCCTGCCCTTCACTATCTCCCGGACTTATCTCAAATCCTGTCCATCGAGTCACTGATGCCATCCAACCATCCTGTCCTCTGTCGTCGCCTGTCCTGTCCTCCATCTTTCCCAGCATACGGGTCTTTTCCAGTGAATGGGCTCTTCACATCAGGTGGCCAAAGTATTGGCCAGGTGGCTCAGTGGTAAAGAATGGGCCTGCCGGACAGGAGACGCGGATTCGATCCGTGTGTCAAAGAGATCCCCTGGAGAAGGAAATGGCAACCCGCCCAAGTATTCTTGCCTGGAGAATCCCATGGATGGAGAAACTTGGTGGGCCATATACTCCATGTGGTCGCAGAGAGTCCGACACGACTTAGGGACTAAACAGTTTTAAAACATTGTAAAAAAAATGCTGAAATACTTGCAGATTATGAAGGAAAATACAGAATCAGCAAAAAGGTTTTGAAGGAGATGTCAAAGAGTTTTCTGTTATGAGATGATATTTCTCGGCTTAGATCTCTAGCTACAGGTAGTTCAACTTTGGTTTGTGAAAGCGTGAGAAGCCCTGAACTTTGCCCATCCCGGAACATAATGTTCTGATATGGTGGGAAGTCCAGTGGATCTGCTCAGTTCAGTTCGGTTCAGTCGCTCAGTCATTTCCGACTCATTGCGACCCCATGAATTGCAGCACGCCAGGCCTCCCTGTCCATCACCAACTCCCGGAGTTCACTGAGACTCACGTCCATAGAGTCGGTGATGCCATCCAGCCATCTCATCCGCTGTCGTCCCCTTCTCCTCCTGCCCCCGGCTGAGACCCTGTTAAACCTGGCCTGTGAATGAGGAAAGCATTTCTGTGCAGGGTGATACACTCCTGAGCCAGACCCAGCCCAGCGCCCTGGCCTCTGAGTTGTCCTAGAATACGCCCTCTTGCATCTGCCTTCTTGAAACGTTTTTCTGAAATCTGTGCATATTCACGTTGTTGCACGTCTGAAGAATGCTTTTCTCTAAGTTAGTTTCAAAATGTAATTTAAACCCAATAAAAATACCAGTACTGTTTCTCCATTGGAAATAGGTTGATACTAAAGCTCAAAGTAAAAAGTAAACTTGCAAAAATGGCTAAGAACATTCTGAGAAAGGAAAGCTATAAAGTATGCTAACATGACCAGATATTAAACATATTAAAGACGGTCTATAATTGTAACTACTGTGTGGTATCGGTTCATGAATTGTTAGGTGGGAGAGACTAGACTGTCCAGAAATATCAAGTGCAGAGGGAAATCTACTGTATATAAATGTAGCATATCATTGGGATAAAAATGGATTTTTTAATAAAAAAGCTTGTGGAATAACTGGATAGTCAGTTGGAAAAAAATAAAATTATATTAATACCTCACATAATGCAAAAGAATAAACTCCAAATTGGCTTGAGTTCTAATTTAAACAGCAGACATGTACAGAGGTGAATTCCCTTATGACTTGGATGTGTGGAAAGACTTTCTGACTTAAAAATCCAGATGTAATAAAAGACTGCTGCACTTGAGAACTTGAGAGTGGCATTGAAACATGTATAATATCGTGTGTGAGGCGAGTCGCCAGTCCAGGTTCGATGCACGAAACTGGATGCTTGGAGCTGGTGCGCTGGGATGACCCAGAGGGATGGTAGGGAAGGGAGGAGGGTTCAGGATGGGGAACATGTGTATACCCGTGGCGGATTCATGTTGATATATGGCAAAACCAATACAATATTGTAAAGTTAAAAAATAAAATTAAAAACAAAAAAAAAAACTAAAGCACCTACGTAAGGCAAGATACACCGTAAGCAAAGGCGAAACACAAATGACAAAATTTTTACAAGTTTATGAATCTCAGATGAGGAGCTAACATTCCTAATAAGTAAAAACCAAAAGCCAAAAAATGCAGCCTCTGAACTCAATTTAGCAGATTGTTTTTCATAATCGCTTTGGAATCGTGATTTGGAAACTATTTTATGTGCATTATTGTTATTGCTTAGTTGCCAAGTCATGCCTGACTCTGCGACCCCATGGACTGCAGCACGCCAGGCTTCCCTGTCCTTCACTGTCTCCCAGAGCTTGCTCAAACTCATGTTCATTGAGTCGGTGATGCCATCCAACCATCTCATCCTCTGTTGTCCCCTTCTCCTCCTGCCCTCAATTGTTCCCAGCATTGGCTTCTTTAGAATTGAGCAACTGAATAAATGCGTTGATTTGTTGGTGGCCAATGTTTTACTGTGGGAAAAGAGAGATATAAATAAAGGATAACAGAAGATAAAGAACCACCCCATGATGTTGAGTTGGTGCGCACTCATGATTAAAAATAGGTTTGTGCAGCTCACTGAGATCAGTGTTAACACCCATAGTGATGGCATGCTAAGATCAGGTACTCATGATAGATGCGGTGGAAGTGGCACTTGGCCTTTATGATCTTCCTCCCAAAACACAGAGCCTCCTTTTGATGACAGCATGGCAGACAAATGGCAGTCCGTGGACACCGGACAAAACACCTGCCCTGAACGCCACGAAAGTGGAGGGCGGTCATTGTAAACAAGGAGAGTCTGAGAAACCATCACAACTAGAAGGGGCCTACTGAGACACAACTAAAAATAAGTATCCTGAGTGAGATCCTGGAAAAACCGGAGGACATCAGATAAAGTGGGAGAGAGAAAGTGTGGACTTTAATAATAATGCATCCGTGTTGGTTCATTAATTGTTAAAAAAAATTAACCAAAACTGGGTGCAGAGTATGTGGGAACCTTCTGTACTATCTTTGCAGTTTTTCTGTAAATCAAAAACTTCTAAAATAAAAGTTCATTTGAATTAATTAGTCTTACTCTTTTTTTTTAAGTGTGTGTTTGTATAATTTTCTACTTCTCTATTTGGTGAAGGAGCGTGGAAGCAATGATGCCTCAGTGCAATAAGCAGACCTTGGTCTCTAAATACCATTCTCTAATAAAAAGGAACCAAAGCTTATTGGGGTGATGTCTGATTCCAGGATGATGGCAGGGAAAGTACAAAATGAGAATGGAATATCTTCTTATGCCCAAAAGTGGGGAGATGCTAAAAACATATCACAGAGGATCCCCTGCCCACAAGTGCAGTGGTCTTATATAGTACAAAACTTGCCATACCACTTTATATACAAATAGAAAACTAGATAATATGTAGGAAACAAGTCTTTTCAGGTACTGGACACCTGGTAATGCGAGACTTTGGTCCCTGAGAGAGGGGAGAATAAATGACTTCTACAGCAGCAACGGCTTTCTCTCTGGAGGCATATTGCAGACAATACAGGAAGGAGGAACGCAAGCAGAGCACACCAGATTTCCTAAAGTGAGACAAACAGCAGAGCTGGGGAAACTCAGGTAACTGAAATTTGCCAAGCGGAGTGTGGAAGAGGAAGGAAGGATGGGAGGGAGGTACTCGGAGAAAGAGCTCCAGAAATATGCACAGGAGTCTCCCTGAGTTCTTAAGCTGTGCATGTATCTATTTAAAGGGAAATTCTAGAATGTGCAAAACTGTAGGGACAGAAAGATCAGTGGTTGCTGTGGTCCACAGGTTCAGGGAAAGTTGGAAAAGGAATGGAAGGGGAATTTGGGGGATGATGGAAATCTTGCATACCTTGATTGAGTTGGTGATCACATGGATGTAGATATTTGTTGAAGCTCTTTGAAGCATATTCTCCAGGATTCCATTTGAGGAGGGCTTTTGTGGGCATAACTATGACAATCTGAGCGTCAGTATAATTAGAGTAACAGTGCGCTGCTGCTGCTAAGTCGCTTCAGTCGTGTCCGACTCTGTGTGACCCCATAGACGGCAGCCCACCAGGCTCCCCCGTCCCTGGGATTCTCCAGGCAAGAACACTGGAGTGGGTTGCCATTTCCTCCTCTGATGCATGAAAGTGAAAAGTCAAAGTGAAGTCGCTCAGTCGTGTCCGACTCTTAGTGACCCCATGGACTGCAGCCTACCAGGCTCCTCTGTCCATAGGATTTTCCAGGCAAGAGTACTGGAGTGGGGGTGCCATGGCCTCCTCCAGAGTAACAGTATAAGTGAACATATTTCATATATTCATACTAAAATAAATGATGACTGAATGAGAAGAGAAAGAACTTACAGAATTTCAACCAGTGAATGTAGAAGGAATGATAGATCTATAAGATATCTTCAGCCATCCTGATTCTAAAGCTGTTGCTGAAGATTGATAACAGGATATCTTTGTAGTCTCAAATTTAGCTCCTCACAGATAACTGGCTACAAAAACAAAAGTAGTCACTTTAGAGCACTCGCCGATAATCAGATGCTTCGAATCTGCAACTGTCTTCTGGACTGTAGGTTCTCAAGGTTGTGAAGTTCAGTCTTGCTGTGCTCAGTCACTTCTTGGTTTAATAAAGTAGCCAGATCTTGTCTCTAAGATTTTGATGTTTTTTGTTCATAATGAACTTTTTACACTGATCTTTATTTTTAAAAACATTTCATCGATGTATCGTGTGTTCTGGTTTCTGGTTCTGTTTGGGTTTTTGGTGCCCCCTTAAATGTTGTATGTGAAGGAGCGCTCCACTCCCTGAGCTGTAGTTCTGGGCGTTTAAATGAGGGGGAGGAACAAAGGAGGAGTTCGAGAACAGAGGCGCTGCGGGAGCTGAGGACATTCTGCCCTACTCTCAGGGTCCCCTCCCTTTTGTTCTTCAGTGGCTAACGTGTTAGTCTCGTCCGACCCTTGTGACCCCATGGACTGTAGCCCACCAGGCTCCTCTGTCCATGGAATTTACCAGGCAGGAATACTGGAGTGGGTCATCATTTCCTTTTCCAGGGGATCTTCCTGACCCAGGGATCGAACCCAAGTCTCCCACATTGCAGACAGGTTCGTTAGCGTCTGAGCCACCAGGGAAGCTCTTCTTTGGAGGTATTTCAGCATATTCACAGGGTTGTGTAACTATCAGCACGACCTAAACTTGAAACATTTTCATCACCAAAGAAGAAAGCCTGATGTTCCTGCTCATTCTTCATTTCCTCCCCTCAGCCCAAACAACCACGGATTTACTTTCTCTGACATTTTTGCCTATTCTGGATATTTCATATCAAATGGGCTCATACAATACGTAGTCTTTTGTGACTGGCTTTTCACATAGTGTAATGTTTTCAAGGTTCATCCTTGTAGCTTGGTGTCAGTACATCATTGCTTTTATTACAGTTGATGACTGAATAATAAGGGCATTTGGGTTGTTTGCACTCTGGCCATCATGAATAATGTTCCAACCATCATTATTATTAATGAGCTGTTATTAATGGCTGTTATGAACCATTTGTGTACTAGTTTCTGCATAGATGTGTGTTTTCATTTTTCTTAGGTATATATACATCTATGACTGCAATTGCTGGGTCATGTAGTAACTCTAGCTTTTTAAGGAATGTCTGGAATGTTTCCGCAAGGCAGCTACTTCGTTTTAAATTCCCACTGGCAATGTATGAGGTTCAGCGTCTCCACATCCTCACCAACAGTTTGTCTGACTTTTTGATTCCAGCCATTTTTGTGGGTGTGAAATGGCAAGTCATCATGGTTTTGATTTAAATTTCCCTAAGGACTGATGTGGAGAAGGCAATGGCACTCCACTCCAGTACTCTTGCCTGGAAACTCCCATGGACGGAGGAGCCTGGTGGGCTGCAGTCCTTGGGATCGCTGAGAGTCAGACACGACTGAGCGACTTCCCTTTCACTTTTCACTTTCATGCGCTGGAGAAGGAAATGGCAACCCACTCCAGTGTTCTTGCCTGGAGAATCCCAGGGACGGGGGAGCCTGGTGGGCTGCTGTCTATGGGGTCGCACAGAGTCGGACACAACTGAAGTGACTTAGCGGCAGCAGCAAGGACTGATGATTTGAGCATCTTTTCAAGTGCTTTGGACTTCGTTTATATTCTTTGGAGAGATGTCTGTCCATATCCTTTGCCCATTTTAAAATTGTGTTCGGGTGCTAAAGCAATTTATTGGAGGAAGAATAGCATTTTCAACAAATAATGCTGGCGCCATTGGACATCCACAGCAACAAAAGAACTTCGACCTCCGCCTGTTATAAAATTTAACTCAAAATAGAGTACAGACTTAAATTTGCTCCAGTATTAATCCATGAAAAAACAAATATATCTTCATTGTGACAATGAGAGCAAAGTAAATGGGTCCTTCTGTCTCGGATTCTATACTCTAGTACTCAAGATCATGTACTTAGACTACTCCATTAAATTTAATGTGCTAGGCAGACATCTGATTATTGATTTGAAAATGATAAATTTGTTTTTTATGCAAGTCACAGTAAATTTTGATGCAAGCTTTGTAGAGGGTTCTGCCAACAGAAGCTTAAAAGGTAATAGTTGAAAACAAAAAAAAAATGTTATCACCTATCTTCTTCAAGGTAAAGATGCCCATACATCTTTATGGGCATTCAAGATTCTTCATACATCTGTGAAATGTGGGAAAGGCTGCAAAACCTGCATGTTTACTGATACGTCTTAACTTGCATGTTTGCACTGTTTCAGAAAGCCAGAGGTTAGGTACAGTCGGAATTTCAACGTTAAAACACAAAACCAACTAGTTTTTGTGGATTGTGTTCCTTTTACTTTATATATAGGAACAGCTTTCCAATAGTGCAATGTAGTTGTAACAGATTAATTCCCCCTTTAAGAAAAACAAAGCCCCAGAAATACAGGTTGCTTCAGTATCACACAATTAGTTTTATAATTTCAAACAAATGTATTTCTCTACTTTTAACCATGTTGTTTATATTCAACATGTTATTACTATATACAGTGTTTCAATATCTTTGTAAATATAACATTTGCATTTTGTACATTTCTTCCATATAAACATTTCCAGGTTTTTGTCATTGGTTCCTTTGATGAGAAGTTACTCTGAAGCTCCATATCCTATAACGCGATTTCAGAAAAGGTGAGGCATGACTGGACGAGAGCTAGTTTATTAAACATTTTCAGACACACGCTGAATAGGAACAAGAGGGTGTAAAAGAACCAAGTACTGAAAGAATGGCCTTGTGCTCTGCTTTTCTTTATAACGTGTATCAATTCCCAGTATTTATCAGTATCTGTTTTCCTATTAAATTTCTCCCACACTGGAACCTCAGCTCCGCGGATGGCGATTTTGGCACGTTCCTAGTTGTCCCCAGCGCCTGCAACAGTGCTCGGCGAACTGTGCTGTCGTTGGTGGCTCAGTCCTGTCAGACTCTAGCCCGCCAGGCTCCTCTGTCCATGGGATTCTCCAGGGAACAACACTGGAGTGGGTTGCCACGTCCTCCTCCAGGAGATCTTCCGGACCCAGGGAAGGAACCCAGGTCTTCCGCATTGGCAGGCGGATTCTTTACCACTGAGCCATGTGGGAAGCCCTGCTTGGCACACAGTAGCCCCTCAGTAAGTGGCAAATGAAAGGCTCGGGAGGACAGAGGGGCTACAGGAAGAGCCCCGAGCCCCGGCGCTCTCCGTGGCCCGCACACCCACCCCGCCGTCTGCGGTACCCCAGCGCCGGCTCGGAGCCCCACCTGCGGCGCCCGCACGGACGCGGCCACTGCGCGTGCGCCCCACAGCCCCGCCGCCACGCGCGCCCAGCGTTTCTGGACGCCTCGGCGATGCGAGCGAGGTGCGCCTGCGCAGTTCACGCCGGCCATCCAGGTCTAGGTGGACTCGGCGGCCGGGCCATGGGTCCGCCGGCCTGAGGGCTGGGCCGGGTCGGCTCTGGGTCGGAAGGCCGGGGCTGCGGGAGCGCGGCAGAGACGACCCGAGGGGACGAAGCCGGAAGCTGCCGGCGCCTGGGGCCGGCAGTCCCGGCATGCTCCGCGCCGCCCCGGGACCGGTACAGGACTCCAGCTCCCGGCGGCCCCCGCGGCCGGCGCCGGCTGCCCGCCCGGGCGCCGCGGCCCCTTTGTGAGCCCGCCGCTGGCGGCGAGATCGAGTCCCCGCCCCGGCCGCGGGCCGCTCGGCGCCGGGCGAGGAGAGGTGAGGCGTCCTGCGCGGCGCGTGGGCAGGCCGGCCGGCGGGCGGGTGGGCGGCTGAGGGCGTCGGGGCCGGTGGGAGCCGGGGGCAGGGTGTGCGTGACCGTGTGTGGGCAGAGCGAGCGTGTCACTGCGTGTGAACCGAGTCTGGCCGTGTGTGACAGCCCGTGACAGCGCCCCTGTGTGCGTGACCTTGCGCGTGGGAGTGCGCGCGGCCGTGTGTGAAGAGTTTAAGGACGCGAGAGACAGCATCGTGCCCGTGCGTCCCCGCAGGCTGCGCCCGGGGAGCCGCCAGCACGAGGGGCGGTGGGGCGTGTGTGTGAGTGTGTGTGCGCCGGGGCCCCGGGACTGGGGGCTCTGTGTAGTGGGGCAGACGCGAGATGGAGGAAGACAGATGGAGTTCACGGAAGAGAGAGAGCTGGGGAGGACACGGCCTCGGGCCCGGCGGGCAGAGCCCTGAGCGCCGGCCTTGACCTCCTCCGGCACCGAAGGTCCTTCCACTGCCGCTGTACTCGCCAAGGCGGGGGAGTTCGTGGACAGTAACTCGTAACTTAGGGAGTTGCGGTGACAGTTTCTGCATGTCCCTGCACCTGCACACCCTCCCCACCCCCCGAGGAAATTTCTTAGAAAAGTTGAGCGAATGGTTTTCCGGTGTGTTTTATAAGCCAGGACCAGAAGCAGGAAGTCCTCTTTGGTCCAGGGTCCTCCAGACCACACGACCCCTGTGCGGGCTACCCTGTGTAAAGATGCTTTCTCTGAGGCATTCACTTTGTAGCTTTTTAATCTCATCTTTGTAGAAAGGGTGGGGACACATTTCCCTTCAATGTCATCCTCTAGTGAAGAGACTAGGGAGGCAGATCTGGATCCCGGTTGGGCTCAGCTGCTTGAGCATGAAGCCTTGGATAATTTCACTGATGAATACCCTTACTTGTGAAGGGGGACATACCCCTTACTTGGCAGTGCCACTCTGAAGGGTGCTGTTATTCTTATAAACGAGGAGCTATCTTATGCACAGAGAGTTTATGTTGCATATTGAGATCTAAAGCACGTGGGAGATTTAAATGGAGTATGAGCGTGTTAAATTGCTTAAGTCATGTAGGACTCTTTGGGAGCCCATGGACTGTAGCCCACCAGGCTCCTCTGTCCTTGGGATTCTCCAGGCAAGAATACTGAAGTGGGTTGCCATTTCCTTCTCCAGGGATCTTCCTGACCCAGGGATCAAAGTGTCTCCTATGTCTCCTGCATTGTTAGGCGGGTTCTTTACCACTCGAACCACCTGGGAAGCCCTTAAGTGGAGTATGATCTCTAAAGATACTGAGTCACTATGTTGAACACTTGAAACTAATGTAACACTATAGATCAACTGTACTTAAAGCAGGTAGGTGGAAGGATTTAGATAGCAAAGACCAATTGAGTGACACCTCTTCTTTACTTCTGTGGTGGGGAGAAGGGCAGCCAGAAGGAAAGGAGACTTTCTCGGCTGACAATGCTGAGAGCTTTGGGCAGGCCTGGCATTTTATGTTTTCTTCCTCCCTCTCCAGCTGTGTTTTCTCTGAACACTGCTCAGAGAGGAGCCAGAAGGAGGAGGGCAGAAGAGCTGTCATAATTTCTTAAAGCCATGTCCGAGGTAAGGAAATATTTCTTCTCTTAATGCCTTGTTTTTTCAGATTTTACATGGACATTTTGCTTTTCTTCTGAAATTCCCCACTCTACTGAAGTTCCATTCATTCAGTGACCTGGTCCTCATGTTTTCCGATCTGGTGAAAGGAGATTTCCCCCCCACCACCACCTGCAAAGCGCAGCGAGCTTTTTTCCCCCTCAGACACAATTTTCATCTTCTGTTCAAGAAACAGTTTAGCACTTGCTGTGGGTGAGGTGTTCAGTTGGGAGGTCTTAAGAGGCCAAAATACACTCCTTGGTGGAATATGAAAATCTTCGCTGGAGGGACTTGATTCATTGAGGTCAAAGTGGGTGTTAAGATGTGATCAACAGTTTTGAGCTTTTCCACGGACCTGAGTTTGAGAGTAGACAGGGACTGCTGGGGAAGTCTTAGCTGTGGTACAGGACAGGGTCTCTTGCTCAGGGTGGTTTTGAGGAGTGGGATTTGTTGTGTCTTGAGTATTAAAGAGTGGGTCAGCTAGGCAGGAGTTTTCTTCAGGCACTGGGTGAGCATTAATGAGTAGGACTCCATGGGAGTAATGAGATATCCTGAGTTAGCATCAGGCCACAGACCGAATATTCTGCATCATTCTGTGAAGGTTAGTAGAGTTAATATGGAAAACTGCAGGACATTTTTTGAAAAAGGAGACTGATAGGAGGGAATATTGGATATACATTAAAAACTGGCTGCTTACATCTGTAATAACAAAATCAGTAAATAATATAGAATGGGGGCCAGAGAAGCAAAAAGATGAGCACATAACGTCCAGAAACAACTACAAAGGGAAAATACTTACTCACCCACTGAGCATATCGCTATTAAAGACGTACTGTACATGAAGCGCTGGCAACACTGTGCTTAACAAAATAGATACTGTCTTCAGGGAATTTACCACTAGTTTATTATATGACAGTGTAATGGTATTTTAAATCAGAGGAGAAGGGCTGGATGTTCACTTGAAATTTTTTTCTTCCTCATACTTTGAGGCTAAAAACATTCTCTAGATTAAATACAAAAAATAAAACCACAAACTGCTACATCTTTGTCTTGTTTTATATCACACAGAGCAGCACTGTGACGATTGGTGGCAGAGATGCTTTGTTTGCACGGCCCAGCACCGTGGCAGCTAGCCACGTGTACGGACTCATGTGACTGAAGGACTGAATTTTAAAACGTTAATTGATTTAAATAACCACATGTGGCTACGAGCTAGTCTATTTAGACACCAGAGTTCTAGGTTCATAAAATGATAAAGCCAGAAAGAAAATTATGAGTAACCTGGTTTTCTGAGACACAGTTTTCCAAATGAGGAAAGAGAGGCCAAGGAAGGAGTGAAGTGCAGATGTCACTGTTGGTGACTGTCAGAGGCAGCAGGCTGTACTCCTGAGGGTCAGCACCGGATGCCGTGAGAAGGGTGGCAGGACAGTGAAGGGCTCCTGGGGGCAGAGTGCTCGGGGTCCTGGAGCACGTCACTTCTCCACGGAATGAGGTCCTGTGTCCTTCCCTTGCCTCTCACGTCCCACACAGCCCAGCTCCCGGCGCTCAGACCTCATTTCCTCCCGTCTTCACTGCTGTCTGCTCCAGTCATGCTGGTCGGCTTGCTGTCCCTCAAACGTTCCAAGCTCCTCTCTATTTCTGAACGTTTGCATTTGCTCCTTCCTCATCTGTAACTCTCTTCCCCTAGAGGATGGCCTGGCTAGCTCTCCCACTTTATGTAGACTGTTGTTCAAATCTCAGCTCATTTTTAAGATTTTATCTTTATGTTACATGAAAGTGAAAGTTAGTCACTCAGTCGTGTCTGGCTCTTTGTGACCCCATGGACTGTAGCCCGGGAGAAGGGAATGGCAACCCACTCCAGTGTTCTTGCCTGGAGAATCCCGTGGACAGAGGAGCTGGTGGGCTGCCGTCTATGGGGTCACACAGAGTTGGACACGACTGAAGCGACTTAGCAGGAGTAGGAGCAGGACTGTAGCCTGCCAGGCTCCTCTGTCCACGGGATTCTCCAGGCAAGAACACTGGAGTGGGTTGCCTTTTCCTTCTCCAGGGGATCTTCCCGACCCAGGGACTGAACTCGTGTCTCCTATATTGGCCACCTGGGAAGCCTCTTATAAAACAGTATGTGTTTTATTTTTTCTCTATTCTCACAGACAGGCTCTTTATTACTCTTTTAGTGGCCACTTTAGGATAATATGTATCCGTTACTTCTTACTGTAATGATCATCTTTCTTCCCTCTGTAATCTTCCCTCTGTAGTTGGTACTTTTGCTACTTTCTCAACAAGGTAACTCCCCTATATCATCAGTAGCAGATGTTATATTTAGTTATTGTTTCGGGGCTCTGAGTTTCTTCCTGTGCTACAGTGCTTCCATTTTCCTTTTATTTTTCATTTCGTTCCATTTTCCTTCTACCTGAAAAACTTTTATTAGTATTTCTTTGACTACAGGTCAAAACTTCAGTCCCAACCTGATTTTTTTTTTTTTTTTCATTACGTCCTTTTCTGACTAGGCCAGAATAGTGTAATTTAAACTTTTTTCTGATGTTAAGTTGGGAAATCCTAGTCTTAATGGAGAGAAGAACTTTTAGGAATATATTTTAAGACAATAACTAGAGACCTTTGTAACATCATAGTGAAAAATTAAGACTGACATAATTGAAAATAATCAAGGGGTTAGTAAATCAGATATGGCTGATTTACATTATGTATTGATAATAATATGCATCTAACAAGAGTGATGTTATCAGTAAATGAATACGTAATCATAGATATGTCTGTGTAAGGGAACGTGAACACATACATACTGTGCATTTTGACTGCTTATAGGAGATAGGTAGATGTTGGGGGTTAGGACTTCCGAGTTTTTAACTTAGAAAGGGGAAAAAAACACTGGGTAGAAATACCAGGCACTATTTTCTTTCTTTCAAAAAAATTTTTTTATTCTAAATAATCTTGCCATAAGAGTAGCCTAGGCTGCAAGTTTTTCCCTTTCAAGTCTTTGAACATATCTTTCCAGTCCCTTCTGTCCTGCAGTGTTTCTGTAGAGAAGTCACCTGAGAGCCACATGGGGGTGTCCTTGTAACTAACTCTCTGTTCTTCTCTTGCTGCTGTGAGAATCCTGTCTTTCACTTTTGTATTTGTGGGAGAAGGTGGGCTTCATGTCTTGCTACTCTGCCATCTTGATGGCTCTCTCCAGACATTATTTCCTGGGCTTCTTTAATAAGGTGACAAAAGGGTATAAGATTCCTGTTTTATAAAATCAAAATAAAGACATTTGAAAAGTATTCAGATCTCATTGGGTAAGAGGAAAACGATCGTCGGGTCATCAAAACCCAGAATCCATTTGTGTGTGTGTGCAAGTAAAAAAAACATAAGAACTTTACCTGGCAAAACCTGCCTGGCCTCTACTACAGAAAACATGGTGTGTGGAACACTTTTTTTTGCACACAGTTTTAAAGAGTGTATTGAAGTGGTTGAATTTTAATAGAATTTATGATTGATGGTGCCCAGTCCTATCTAGCACAAGTTTCATCTTTTGAACCCAACCCGTGTTGCCTTCCTTGAAGCCTTCACCCACTTCCCAGATTTCCCTTTGTTAAGAAGTGGTTTTTGAGGTTGAAGCACGTAAGATGGAAGCTGAGAACGTAACTGATGTCTCGTGGTGTCCTTTCACTTCACTTGTAGCTTCCTTAACGTTTTTGTCCATTACTCAGACAGTTAACTCATATACTGACTCATTTTTTTCCTTCCCATTAAAAATGTTTCCGTGTAGCATCCCTGATAGGCTTAAATGCATCTTCAATAAGGGCATTACTACTCTGTCAGGAGGCACGTTAATAGGAGTGACATTCATATTTGACGACCCCTCCAGCCAGGACACATCCAGAACTTACCCCGATGGGGTCCTGGACGCTGATGCAGGGCGGGTGTCCCCTCCCTCCTGGACTGTGGGGAGGATGGCCACCCGCGGGGCTCCCTGCAGCCGCTGTTCACCAGCCAGCGTGGAAGGATTCCAGTATCTGACAGGTTGGCTCAGCTGTTTGGGCGTGTGCCATTGAGGGCAGCTGCATGTCAGTTCAGCTTAAGGGTAGGTTTTGCTCTGAATGTGCCAAACCTGTAAAGCACGTGCCAGATCATACAGCCAAAAAAAATTAAGTCTGGAGCAGACTTACATTAGGAAGAATCTGTATTTTCTTAATTCTGGGGAAGCAGACTAGGTCTCATTTCATGTTACAAAGATCCTTAATTTAACCATGGTATTTGAGAGCTATGTGGGAACATTTCAGCAACTCTTGTTCACACAACCCAGGTGTGCACAACTGGGTGTGTTTCTCTAGTGAGAGCTGTAGGTGTTTTGTGATGCACTGCATTATCACATTTGAAATGCTCCCTATTTAACTTAATAGTGGTTAAAATTACTATTACTTTGTCTTTTAGGGGGTATGGTAAGTTAACAACTGTCTTTAAAACTTAGTGATGTTATCAAGAGCTGTTATGTAATCTTTTGTTGTTCCTGATTGTTCTCTGTAATGGCATACATTTAAGTTGTACTTTTGCAAAATCACCATAAAACTTCTTTACTGCTTTTATTACATTTCTGTGTAATTTTAGAGTACCAATACAGTGAGCATCAAATATATTTTTATATATACCTAATTGATACAGCTGGAACACTGATCATTCAGTTGCATAATTTGGGAAAAAGCACATAAAAATTGAGCCTAACCCATGTTTCTGCCTCCTCCTCGAGGCCTTTTTTCACTGCTCCAGTCTGTCCTGATTTTCCACACTGAGAAATGCTCTAGCATGTAGTTTGAGTACTGAATTATTTCACATTTGATTGTTTACAGTGTTCTCTTCTTGCCAATTTTCACTTTATCTTTTCTCCATCAGTTCAGTCTCTGAAATTGTGTACTTTCCATGACAGAGTATCAAGACTAAGCACAGAGAAGTCATGTTGCACAGACCCCAAGATCCTGACAGGAAATTTCACTATATGCAGTATTTCTAAGAACACAGGCCATTTAACTTTTTAAACTATACTCATGTGAGGGTAAGAACACCAGTCGAGCAGGAACGTGTCTGTGTCATTTCAGGATCTGGTGACATTTAGGGACGTGGCTGTCAATTTCTCGCAAGAGGAGTGGGAATGGCTGAACCCTGCTCAGAGGAGTCTGTACAGGACGGTGATGCTGGACAACTACAGGAGCCTGGTATCGCTGGGTGAGGAAGTCTCCCTGTAAGGCGGAATCCGCACGGAGGCTGCTTTCCAGTGCCACGTTTGGGGAGCCTCTGCTGCACCTCACTACTGCTCCCCCAGATGAGTGTAGCTCTGTGGAGTTGGCAGCTTGGTTGGATGTTCATGCAGCTCCGTCTCCCCACCCCCAGAACTCGTCACCTTGCCCTCAGCTCCCTCCCCTTCCCAGTGACCAAGCAGCTTGATCTGACTGATGGGCCTGGCTAATGCCCCTTTTTATTTCTTGTGAGCAGGCATTTCGGTTTCTAAGCCGGATGTGATCTCATTACTGGAGCAAGGAAAGGAGCCCTGGATGGTGAAGGAGGAGGGGCCGAGGGGAGCATGCCCTGGTGAGTGAGCAAGACCCAGGGCTGGAGAGACCCCTGCCAGGAAAAGCTCAGCTAGTCTGAAAAGTCCAGCTCCTAACTGATGCTTCCTGGGTAGCGTCAAAGGGCTCCAGGCCTGGGAAGAGACAGAGGTGTCTCTGGCCTGAGCTCCCCAACTAAACTCTCCTCGGATTCACTCTCTCACACAGTACTGTCCTCTCAAATAACCTCTTCCTGTTCTCTGGATCCAAATGTCACAGCGTCTCCTTGTCTTTGCTTTTCAGTTTTACACAAGTTGCTCCAATCCTGTGTTTAAACATCTAGATGCAGTAATGCATTTTTTTTTCCTTTTCACTCATTCATTCCTTTTAGACTGAAGGACTGATTCATTTATTTATTCACTTAATCTCTTACCAAGATTCAGGTTTCTACTTTGAGAAAATCATTCTATTAAATTTTTAGGATTATTCTGACGTTTATAAACCATAAAAGGAAAAATACTTCTGGTAGTATTTTCTTCAAGTCTGGGTAACTGGAAGGTGATAGCATTTAACAGAAACAAGTCAAAAGGAAGAACAGGTTTGTAGAAGAAAAGATGAATTTGACTTAGGACAGTAAGAGAATTATCTGATGGGAAGATTTCCTAGTGAAGAAGTGCAGCATACCACTGGAGGGAAGTGGAGGCTAGGAAAACAGTCTGATTAGATGTTAGTGTGAAGGAATGAGGTCAGCAGTCTTAAAGTTTGGAAGAAAAACTCTTTACCAGGGCCTCTGTAGGGAAGTAGACCTTTGGTAGCTTTCTCAGTGTCCTCTGGTAAGTGGCCTCCTGATATCTTCCTCCTTGGGTTAAATTATATAAATTTAATTTTTCTAGATAGTTATCAGGTTTATTTCCATGAACCTGAGCATAATAATTGCTTACAATTCTGTTTGTTTTGTATTGTAGTATGAAATATCCTATTTTAATTTCTTATTTTATATAGCTAATTTTTTTAGTTGTTAGGTTGCTACTCATGAATCAGTTTTGCTTATTTTTAAATTCCAGCTTTTGGCTATATCTGTTAATATAAAATATAGCTTCATCATTCTCCCTTTTTCTAATTCTCTATTTTCTGTTTTTCTTTTTACTAATTCCTTAGACTTACTTTGTTTCCATTTGTTGGAAAATGCGAAAAAACTGAAAAAAGCTTAAACTGTTATTTCATTGTCTCTTAATTCACTAATGAAATTATTAGAGGTTTTAATTTCTTAATATAGTTTCAGCTGTATTTGATATTTAGTGGTTTTATTTCCATTTCCTAGACAACTTTTCTTTTAATTCCCATTTACATAAGTTTGTTTAACAGAAAGTTTTCTGATTTTACTGTATTTTGATCAAATTGTTCTATCATATTTGATCAGGATAGCAGTTACTACTAATTCTATTTTCTAACGAGTTGAGGATTTTATATGACCTAATATATAGCTTTTTTTTTTTTTAACTATTCTATAGGTTCCAAGTTAGAGTATTTTCAGTGTAAATGCTTGTTACATGACTTTTACTTTATGTCACTAAAGTCTGTCTTTACTTAGTCTTTGTTTCCATCCATAATTTTTCTTAACTTTATAAGACAGTAAATTGCATTTATGTAAATTACAGTGATGAGTTCTGGCAGCTGTCTACATCCATGAAACCATCACTGTAATGAAGACACAAAATGTTTCCATCACCCCAGAAGCTAGCTTGTGCCTTTTTGCAGTCCATTCTTCTCCACTCTGGCTCCAAACGAACCTTTGTTGTTTTAGATTAGTTTGCATTTAAACTAAATGGAATCATACTATTCGGTTTACTTCACCATCAAAATTTATTTTGAAAATCACACTGTTGCACGTGTGAGTGACTTACCCTTTTTGTTGCTGAGTGTCAGTCTAGCGTGCAGACGGTCCACACCTCTGTTTTGCCACTCACCTACTGATGCACCTTTGGGTTGTTTGCAGTGTGGGCAATATGAAGTGGTCACGTACAGGACTTTGTGGGGACATACATTTTCATTTCTCTTAGGTAAATATCTAAAAGTGGAGAAACGGGTGGGGGTTGTGGGAGGAAGGCTCAAGAGGGAGGGGATACATGCACACATGTAGTCACACTTTGCTGTACAGCAGAAGCTAACACAACACAGGAAAGGGATTAAAAAATTTTTTTAATACCAGCTTAAAAAAAAAGTAGAAAAACTGAGTCATATGACAGGAATATGTATCACTTTAGTTCTCCAAGGAGATGGTATTTTCATTCCCTTCAGCATTTGTAGTAGAGTTCGTGTGCTCCATATCCTCACCATATCTTCTCAAGTTATTTTTTATTTAAAATGATTTTATTGAAGTACAGCTGATTACAGTGCTGTGTTGATCTCTGCTGTACAGCAGAGCGGCTCAGGGGTCCGCAAGTGTCGCTCCCTGTGCTCCACAGGGGGCCCGGTTTGCCATCCTGTATGACAGTCTGCAGCCCTAGTCCCAAACTCCAGATCCTCCCCTCCCCAGCCCTCCTCCCCCTCGGCAACCACAGTGTGTTCTCTGTAGGAGTCTGTGGCTGTTTTTCAGATACACAGTTGCTCCAGTACCCTTTTTTAAAAGACTTTCCCTTCCCCATTATATTGTCTTTTTGGTATCTTTGTTGAAAATCAGTTGACCATGTATGTGTGGGTTAAGTTCTGAACTCTGTTCTTTTCCATTGATCTATGTATGTCTGTCCTTTCACCAGTACCAGACTGTCCTGGTTACTAGAGCTTTATAGTAAATTCTGACACCAGTTGAATTTGTAAAATCACTTTGACTATTTTAATAGATCATCTGCATTTCCATATAAATTCTAGAATGAAGTTGAGCATTTCTACCTAAAAATCCTGCTGGGGTTTTGTTTGGGATTGTGTTGAATCTATGTATCAATTTAGAGGGAACTAATATCATTGTTTTATCATTGACATCCTAATATCATTGTTTTCCAATTCCTGAAATTTAGCCATTTTTTACAGTCTTAGTTCTATTAGCAGTATTTTGTCATATCCAGTGTAGTGGCTTCTTATAATTATTATATTTATATATCTATATAGAAAGAGATACAGTTTTATGGATATAAGATACGTAATTTTTTAGATATAAGTTTTTTCCAGTAATGTGTGCATGTGTGATCAGTCGTCTCTGACTCTTTGCGACCCTATGGACTATACAGTCCATGGAATTCTCCAGGCCAGAATACTGGAGTGGAGAGCTGTTCACTTCTCCAGGGGATCTTCCCAACCCAGGGATTGAATCCAGGTCTCCTGCATTGCAGGCAGATTCTTTACCAGCTGAGCAACCAGGGAAACCATGAAAAGTAATGTTATCTGCAGATACAACTTTATTTCTTATTGAAATAAATAGCTAGGATTTCTTGTACTGTTGAATAGCATTGGTTAAGAGCAAATTTACTTGCACTGTTCTCAATCTTAAGGGGAAATGTATTCACTCTTTCACCATTAAGTTGTTACAGATATTTCTTAGATGCCCTTTATCAGCTTGAGGAAGTTCCTTTCTATTCCTACTTTGCTGAGAATTTTTATAATAAACATGTTAAATTTAGTGAAATACTTCTATACTGATTGGAACAACCATATGATTTCTATCTTTAATCTGTTAATGTGGTGAATTATACTGATTTTCATATATGAAACCAACCTTGCATTTGTGGGATGAACTCCACTTGGTCAGGATTATGCTTTCATATTTTCCTGGATTTTATTTGCTATAATTTTATATCATTTTACATTTATGTTTCTGTGCTACATTGCTTTTGTAAATCATAATAGGAAGTCTGGTTTTACTACAGATAAGGTGAGAAACCACTGGAAAGTCTTGAACAGAGTAATAGGTGATTTGATTTAGGAGTGGAAAAGATAAGGCAAATAAAGGCCTATGGCAGATTAATAAAACCAACAATTTGAAACAAACTTATTTCAATATGAAGGCATCTTGGCTTGAGTATCAGCTGAAAATTTACACTTGGGTGGAACATATCACACAGAAAATGATAACTCAGGAAGACTATTTTCAGACTGCTAAAGTTTAACCATAGAGTTTTATATATAGCCTGTGGCAATTAATAGGGTTCCCTGGTGGCTCAAGACAGTAAAGAACCCGCCTGCAACGTAGGAGACGCAGGTTCAGTCCCGGGGTCGGGAAGATCACCTGGAAAAGGAAATGGCAACCCACTCCAGTATTCTTGCCTGGAGAATCTCATGGACAGAGGAGCCTAGCGGCCTACAGTCCATGGGGTAGCAAAGAGTTAGACACAACTGAGTGACTAACACTTTCATGGCAATTAATGACACCTGGTGTGTTTTGGGATGTGGGGATCTAATAGATTTTTTTTTTAGCCACATTGACATGAAGTTTTCTTTTTTAAAGCTAACAAACTTACCTTGAATGCAGGCTAACCTGAGGCAAGAGAGGAAGGGTGTTTGCAGACTTATATTAATATATATATATAATGATTGTGATTTTCTGATGGGTTACCTTAATAGTTATGCATGAGGTATGTTCTTAATAAATTTTCCTACATTTTCATTCTTTATAATCTCATTGTTAGACTGCATTTAACAGCTATTACATTCTTGAACTTATGTATGTAGTTCATTTACCAGTTTGTGTTTTAGAAGTTCTTTTCTAATGCATAAATACAAAAGATGTTTGTTTTCTTGATATCTTGTAGGTTGGGAGTATACATTTAAAAATAAGGAATTTCCATCAAAGCAAGTTATTTATGAAGAATCATCCAAAGTAATGATGATGGGAAGAAGCCATCTTAGTTATAACCTCAACTGCTCCAGTTGGAGAGGAGACTCTAAAAGTAAGGACTGGTTTAAGAACCAGTTGGGAACTCAGGAGGTACATGCTAGTCAGCTGATCGTCACTCATAGAGAAATCCTAAATGAGGATCACAGTAATGAATATACTAAGTCCTGGCAAACTTTCCATCAGGATACAATCTTTGATATAAAGCAGAAACGTAATAAGCATGAGCCACAAAAGAGAAGTTACCGGAAGAAACCTATCGAAATGAAACATAAGAAAGTCTATGTAGAAAAGAAACTCTTGAAGTGTAATGAATGTGAGAAGGTGTTCAACCAGAGCTCATCTCTCACTCTTCATCAGAGAATTCATACTGGAGAGAAGCCCTATGCATGTGTCGAATGTGGGAAAACTTTCAGTCAGAGTGCAAACCTAGCTCAACATAAAAGAATCCACACTGGAGAGAAACCCTATGAGTGTAAGGAATGCAGGAAAGCCTTCAGCCAGAATGCCCACCTTGCTCAACACCAGAGAGTTCACACTGGAGAGAAACCTTATCAGTGTAAAGAGTGTAAAAAGGCCTTCAGCCAGATTGCACACCTGACTCAACACCAGAGAGTTCATACTGGAGAGAGACCTTTTGAATGTATCGAGTGTGGAAAGGCCTTTAGTAATGGTTCATTTCTTGCTCAGCATCAGAGAATTCACACCGGAGAGAAACCTTATGTATGTCACGTGTGTGCGAAAGCCTTTAGCCATCGTGGATACCTAATTGTACATCAGAGGATTCATACAGGAGAGAGACCCTATGAATGTAAGGAATGTAGGAAAACCTTCAGCCAGTATGCACACCTTGCTCAACACCAGAGGGTTCATACTGGAGAGAAACCTTATGAATGTAAAGTATGTAGGAAAGCCTTCAGCCAGATCGCATACCTTGATCAACATCAGAGGGTTCACACTGGAGAGAAACCCTATGAATGTATTGAATGTGGGAAGGCCTTTAGCAACAGTTCGTCACTTGCACAACATCAGAGAAGTCATACTGGAGAGAAACCTTACATGTGTAAGGAATGTAGGAAAACGTTTAGCCAGAATGCAGGCCTTGCTCAGCATCAGCGAATTCATACTGGAGAGAAACCTTATGAATGTAACATTTGTGGGAAAGCCTTTAGCTACAGTGGGTCTCTAACTCTACATCAGAGAATTCATACTGGAGAGAGACCCTATGAGTGTAAGGACTGCAGGAAATCTTTCAGGCAGCGAGCACACCTCGCTCATCATGAGAGAATCCACACTATGGAGTCATTCTTGACTCTTTCCTCCCCCTCAGCCTCTATGTCCAGTCAGCTGCCAAGACCTGTAGGTTTTATCTCCTAAATATGCCTTGAATCTGACTCCATTAATCCATTTCCATTCTATTAATGTTTGTCCAATACACAATAATCTATTTGACACAGACGATGGGAAGGGCTTTCTAACCCACCCCCCTGTATTTACCATTTCCTGTTAGTAATCCATATTGCAGTCAAACTTGTATTTCAAGAGTCTGACCATATCACTTCTTCATTAAAACCCTTCACTGGCATCCCATAGGGCTTAGGGCAAGGTGCACATTGCTCAAAATAGTCTAAAAGACCCCTGCCCCCAGTACCTTGTCCCACTTTACCTTTCAGAGTCCCATTTCATGTGACCATCTCATTCCTGGGCTACTTATCAAAATTCAGAATTCATATTGCAGCAACAACTAGATCAGGGTTCCAGTTCTTACTGTTCCATTTTCTAGCCCTCTAGTTGTGGAGAAACATTTTGTCCCTTGTAAGCATCTTGTCTTTTTATTTCTATTACAGAAATAATAATGGTACTACCTCAAAAGTTAATGGGAGGATTAAATGAGATAATGCATGTAAATTGCTCAGCACAGTGCCTAGCATAATCAATAAACATTAATGTAAAATAAAAAGATAACTGTATACAAAGAAGACCTGATCATCTTAGCAGTGATTATCGATGAAATAACAAAACAGCTCAAGACCCAGGAGACTAAAGACTTTTGAGTAGAAAGAGCAGCCCTTGTTCTGAAGCTGAGTGGAAAGGGCATCCAACACAGTAGAGTTAATGCTGGAGTTCATGATGATAGAGTTAAGATGGTTGCTTCTGTTTCAGTACAAACATGGAAATATGATTTTGTTGATTAAAATTAAAAATTAACTTCATTATATATTCAACACTTTTAAGAAACCAGGTGTTAAACATCAATAAGTAAAATTTACTGAGATGTATTCGTCATTTACATTTAGACAAAGGCAATATAGTCCTCAAAAGACAGAAAACTTTAGAAGATCAATAACCAAAGAAGATTAGAAAACAAAATTTTACTCACCGTTCCTAATTCCAGGTAGATGAATCATGTTAAATCCATGTCATTTAAATAGAAAAGGTGTTAGTTTCTAAGCTGTAATTCCAAGACCAGAGGGAAAAGAAATCAAAACTATAAGTCAAAACTCATAAACATGTTTGATTTGTGTGAAATTTAAAATAAGTACCTTTAGATGGGCATTTGTTTTCCACTTTTCCACAGTTCAAACTACTGCCTGTTGTCTTACATCTGACTTGTTTTACACTTTATTACTTCCTGACTCCTGAAGGCTTCATGCAATCAGTGCTGGAACCAATTCTCATGTGACTATAAGTACAAAGAAAATGAGTGAAGTTTAATGGAGGATGAGAAGAACAGACATTTTATCCTTCTGTAGGGGAAGATTCAGTATTATACAGATGTTAGTAAGCCCCAAATTAATCTATTGATTCTTTGTACCTAACAGAATCCTAAGAATTCAAGGCCTGAAACATCGTGTTTATCAACACAAACACACAACAGACATACACATAAAGGAAACATGTAATAAAGGTGATAGCTCACTGTAGTAGCTTAACAGTATTGGTACATGAGATTCTGCTCAAAGTTATTTCTGTACAAAACAACTGTCTCATTCTTTTATCCAAATGCAAAACAGAGTCATTAGAGGATACCATACATCATCATGGAAAACAATCTCCCTAAATACAACATGAGATCCAGAAACCACACACATGGATTCTTGACTATATAAAAACATTAATGAGCTTTTATATAGTCAAAGATAGTACAAAAGGTTTTTAAACATTAGAATTTGAAAACATTAGTAAAATATGTTTAACCTATGAGATTCATATCCTTAACATGTAAGTACTCCTCCAAATCATTTAGAAAATGACACCTCTTCCCTTATGGGTAAGGGGTATAAAGAGATAACTGATGAAAATGATAAGTACCGACTCTCAAAAGGATCAGAATACAAGCTAAACAAGTGAACTACCATCTTTCAATACCGGATTGATAAAATTTGCACTGCAGAAGCACAGGAGAGGAGGTACTTCTGTGTACTGATGTAAAGGTGACTTGTCAGTATCAGAATTTTCAAGGCTTTCTTTTGCAATTAAACACGAGTTTACCCTACCATATCCTGTAACAGATAAAAGGTATCAGAAAAGAATCAAATTTTGTTAAAAGGGAAAAAAGTGCTTATTCATGAAATGTAGCAGAAACAGCTGTGACTTGAAATGTCTGCCTGATGGATTTCACTAATGGCACGTCAAGTCTGTCCAAAGGTCCCTAGAGAAGCTCATGCTCTAAGTTAGCTTGTGTAGAGGCTGGAGGTAACAATGACAAGACAGTTTATATGATTTTTTATGTGAAAGTTATGTTAGTATCCCTACCAAAGCTTTCCCATTGCACTCGTCTGTAAGTAAAGTAAATTGGATCCGTCTTTCACACCATTCAGAAAGATTAGTTCTAGGTGAATAAAATCCTAAATGTTAAAGTATTGGGAGAAAACAGAATAGGATATGCCTATGACTTTGCTGTTGGATACATCTTCCTAAACTAAACAAAAACGAAAGCCACAAAGTAAAGATTAATGAACAACTTGATTGTATCAAAAGTTGTTCGGTCACTAAGTCTTGTCCAACTCTTTGCAATCCCATGGACTGCAGCATGCTTTTAAAAAGACAAAAGAAACAGAATGGGGAAAAGCTGTAATAAAATACTAAAGGAAGGATGTAAGAATACCTATAAGTAGGTAAAGGACAACCAAGGGAGAATAAAAATGAACAAAGGATAATAATGGGTAAGTCAGAAGAAATGCAGACCGCTGACACTGAGTCCCCGCTTAGCCTTGCTAGTAGTAAGAGATGCAAATTTAAATAATCTAATCTTAAAAACCTGGCAGTTGTATAGAGAAATAACTACTCTTATCAGTACCACTTTGGAAGCAATGAAGTTGTTAAAACATTAACTAATCCCTTCAGAGGGCAGTATGGTTAGTACATGAAACTGAGAGCTATTTAAATTTCCAACAATACAGAAATACTGGCACTAGTTTAAAAGGATGGACTGGTAATATAAGGATTTGACTAAAAGGCACTGATTAAAAATTTGCAGATTAATAAGAGACTATATATTTAAAATACATTTCTAATACATTTCTATAACTGCAAATACACAGAAATAAGTCCTGAACAGACATATCCAATTTGTGTTTTGCGGAGGGACCTGGAATTGGACATTCTGGTCAAGAGGGTAGATTTATCATTATCTGTAATGTTTTAAATAAGAATGTTGTCATTAAAACTATGAAAAAATTCAGTGAACTTGCGGAGAACTACAGCAACTAGAATGAGAGTTGGTATCTTAAGTTGAAACCTTTCCTGGAATTTGGAGACTCTCATCATCTCTCCAGCCCTTCCCAGGCACACTGAAATCCCAGTAAATCACTTCATTCAGCGGAACAGATCTATAGTGAGAATAACCAAAGTCCTACTGTCTACCTAGATAGTGAGAATAACCAAAGTCCTACTGTCTACCTAGGAGAATCAAACAGTATCATTCTCAAATGTGAACCGACAGCTGAGGATCATCACAGATGATGGAAGAGTATCAGCATGATGAAGACTAAGAGACAGACTAAACCTGGAGCAGGTGAAGTTACAGAATGAGAATAAAAATGTACATTTGAGACTGGAATAGATGTTACACTTTTAAAGCAAATATGAGAAGCTACCAAAAAGAAGACAACTCCTAAAAAAAAAAAATTACTGTTAGAAAGTTTCAAAGAAAGTTGGGGAAATTCTTCCATTTCATAAATTTGGAAGAAAAAGGGACTTCGAAGTCTAGTAGAAGGCCCATCTAGTTAATATGAGTTCCACCACACATACACACACACACAAATAATTATAATAGAGAAAATAAGAATGTGTCAAATGATTAAGAATCTAAACTGAAGAAAGTTATGAATTCTCAGCTAGGAATAGCTCACTTGAATGTTGGGCAGGCTGAACTGGCAAAAACCATATTATAATAGAAAAAAATTTTAAAAAACACCCAGAAATATGCTTGTGGAATTCTGTAACACTAAAGAGGACACTATCCTAAAAGCTTTAAAAAAATGTGAATTTCTCCTAATAAAGAATAATGATCGAGATAGCATTAGCCTTCCCTCAGGTGAGCAATATTAGATTGTAGAATACAGAACAGCAGCTTCCAACTTAGGACTTGAAACTGCTTTGAATCTAGAGGTTTATACTGGAACAGTAGCGAAACATGAGGCCCAATACTGATATTCTGTATATACAGTTTGCTTCAGTTTACTTCCACTTGTCTTTCAATAGGGCAGTGAATGATTAGCTTTAGCAAAATCTGGATGGAAAAGGGAAAAAACAGAATCTAACCTAGTAAAGTGGTGTTGAGGGTGACTAGGATGATCACTGTAAAAATCAGACCAAATTTCTGGTAGGCTAGATATCCAGGGAGTCAGTGAAGAGAAACTTCAGGGAGAAAGGAAGGGATGGGTTACATTAAATAGAAAACACAGAGTTTGAGGATTTCTGTAATATGGTGAAAACAAACATTCATCAGAAGGACAGACAGACAATTATTGGCTTGGGGAAAAAACAAAGGAGAAGCCATACCAGATACCATGGTCCTAATATAAAGCAAGCCCCATAAAATGTGACATGACTTTGGAAACAGAATATGGGAAAAAAAAATTTAAGTGAGTACTGGGATCGTAACACTGGACTTGTAGAGGAGGAAATGTAATCTTCAACAATGCTTGGCTCTGACTCTTACGAGAATATTTATACAGTGATAATGATCTAATGCTATTTTATTTCCAGCTTTAAAATAGACAAATCCCTTAAGTCTCTGTATATGTGTGCATGTATGTGTATAACAGACCCCATGGACTGGACTGTATCATCCATGGAATTCTCCAGGCCAGAATACTGGGGTGGGTAGCCTTTCCATTCTCCAGGGTATCTTCCCAACCCAGGGATCAAACCCAGGTCTCCTGCATTGCGGTGGATTCTTTACCAGCTGAGCCACAGGGAAGCCCCTTATTTCCAGCTTTAAAATAGACAAATCGCTGAAGTCTATGTGTGTGTATGTATGTGTATATATTATATATATATATACACACACAGTGTAATATCTATTTAATAACATAAAGGCAAAATACAGCTGATAGACTGGATGGTGGGAGGCTGACAGGGAAGTAAGTGCTTGAAGCAAGGATAAGGGGCAGTATGCTCATGGTATATGGAGAGGATTCAGGAGATCTGTCTAAAGTCGATAGAAGAAATGTAGGTTAGTTGTATTTGAAGTTAAAACACATCAGAGGAGCTATTATAAGCCACTTGGTGGGATGAATTAAATCCTTACCTTTCATGAAGACTTGGGGAGTATATAAAGTTAGCAAATTTACAAATAAAAGCAACTGTAATCAGGACTCTGATAGAAACCCAATTCAAATCAGGAAAAAGCTGATTTATTAGCTCCTATAAATGAAAGATGCAGAGCAGGTATGTCGCAGCCTCAGGTACGCCGGACTTGGTGCTCAGGCTCATCAGATTCGTAGCTCACAGCTGTGCTTTCACTCGTTTCATCTCTGGCAGGCGAAATCAGTAAGATAGTTGGAAAACTCCTAAATATTTGAATATAACTAGCTGCTGTCTATGGGGTTGCACAGAGTCGGACACAACTGACACGACTTAGCAGCAGCAGCACAAGTTTTAGTAACCCACAGGTTAAAAGAAAAGGCAAAATAGAAAGCATTTTGGATTGAAACTTGTAACAGCATATCAAAATACATGGAAAGCAGCTGACACATTACTTAGAAGGAAACATCACTAAATTGTGAAATAAAGCTCTCAATGGCTTCAATCTCACCTTTATCAGATTAGAAGATGAAGAGCAATGAAATCCAAAGGTAGCATAATAATGGAAATAAAGAATAGAAATCAATAGGAAACAAATATAAAAGGTCAATAAACCCAATATATCTTCACTCAGACAACATGAAAGAAAATATTCCAGTTACAAATACCTGGAATGACAGAGATGACATCACTACAGTTATTAAGCAGATGATAAGGGAATACTGTGAACCTTACGCTAAAAAATCTGACCACTTAGATAAAATGGAAAAACTTTCCCGAAAGATTCAAACTGCCAATCTTACTCAACCTCTTTAAACTTATTGTTTCATCCTTTGTCAGGTGCTTTTTATAAAGGAATAAATGTTTGATTTCTTGATATATCTGCCACAGCAATAGATCCAGTTTCCTATAGCAAATTTTATAACTTTCATGAAATAAATCCAAGGTTAACCTCACCTTTTAGGATCTTATTATAAATAATGAAGCATGCAAGGTAGATGAGCTTTTGTCTATTAGCAAAGATCATTAAAATCACAGTCAAAAAGTGTCAACAGAAGAATTAACTATCTTGCAAAATTAACTTGTATTCCTGCTATCTTGCAAACACATTTGAAGAAATATAGGACTGGGGGCTTCCCTGGTGGCTCAGTAGTAAAGAATCCACCTGCAAATGCAGGAGACACAGGTTTGGTCCCTGATCCAGGAAGATCCCACATGAAGTCTAACAACTAAACCCGTGCGCCACAACTCCTGAGCCTGTGCTCTAAAGCCCGGGAGTCTCAACTCTGAACTCATGCCCTAGAGCCCTTGCTCCACAGCAAGAGAAGCCGCCCCAGTGAGAAACCCCACGCACCACAACTAGACTAGGCCCCGCTCGCCACAGTCAGAGGAAAGTCCTGCAGCAACAAAGACTCAGCACAATCATAAATAAAATTATATAAAAATATATTTATTTTTAAAGTATAGGACTCATCTTATTTGAGAATCCCTTAGATTGAAAGGAGATCAAACTAGTCAATTCTAAAGGAAATCAGTCCTGAAATTCATTGAAAGGACTGATGCTGAAGCTGAAGCTCCACTACTTTGGTCACCTGATGGGAAGAGCTGACTCACTGGAAAAGACCCTGATGCTGGGAAAGACTGAAGGCAGGAGGAGAAGGGGACGACAGAGGATGAGATGGTTGGATGGCATCACCGACTCGATGGACAGGAGTTTGAGCAAGCTCTGGGAATTGGTGATGGACAGCGAGGCCTGGCGTGCTGCAGTCCATGGGGTGACAGAGAGTCAGACACGATTCAGTGACTGAACTGAACTGATAGGAAACAATTAAAAATAAGTGCACAATCTGCCTTGACTTTTCGCAAAGAGCTCCTCATTCTCTTCTAAATGATTTAAAATTCATTCCATTTTTTGGCAATGTGGCAGAAGTACTGGGAATCAAACATAATGGGGCAGCAAGAGGTCAACTTGGCACAAGATCGTCAAGCCAATGTCAAAGGAAGTAGGTTCTGCTTCGTGTGGAGTCGGCGGCTGAGGGGCAGGTGGGCTTGGTCCTCGAGGTGGGGTGGCCTGAGGTTGGGGGAGACTGAGATGCAGGAGCAGTGGAGGCGTCTGCACTTTAAGAAGTTAAATAACACAAGTTCTTGAATTTAAAATCAGTTGGTAAATTCGGGGACTTTCTCATTTCTGATCTGTTACCTCTTGCCCAGATTGCCTGAATTTTTTTACATATGAGTCTGAGGAAAAACTGCCTGTTCTTTGTTCTTTTTCTGCCTTCTATTGGGTTAACTAAGGATTTATTATTCCATTTTATTTGATTAATTGCTTACATCTCTTTAAAAAATGTTTTAGTGGCTACTCTTAAGGTTATAATCTACATCTCTAATTAACCAGAATGTATCTTCAAGTAGCATTAACAAGGTATTACACGATGTTTCCTAATCTCTCCCATCCTTTGTTTCTGTATCTACACTTACACTGCTATAGCATACTGCTGTTGATGGCTGTCTTCCAGATGTTTAGATAAGCCTAAAGTTAAGAAAAATTATCTTACCTTCATTTATTCCACTTCTAGATCTTTGTGCATATCCGAGTATATGCTATGTTTCACATCCCTTCTGCTTAAAGAACCTCATTTAACATTTCTTTTAGAGTAGGGTCTTCTGGCAATGTATTTTCTGTTTTTCTTTCTTTGAGAGTCATTTCTCTATCAATTCTGAAAAATATTTTTATGAAAAATTTCAGAGAGACAGTCCCCCCCTCCCCATTTTGTTCCTGTGTAATGTCTTAACAAAATCTTTCCTGGTATTAAGCTTTATAGATTTATGTTCTGTTGTCATTATCCATTATTTATTCAGATATTTCTTATCAGTCATTTTCTCTGCTTCTTCTGGGATTCCACTATGTTATGTGTGGGGACAACAGATCTTTCCCCACAGCTCTTGGGCGATCTATTCTTTGCTGTCACTCCTACCCTCCTTAGTGTTCCAGTTTGGCTACTTTTTATTGACTTACCTTCAAGTTCAGTTATTCTTTCCTTGGCTGTGTCAAGTATACCTATGAGCCTGTTGAAGGTTTTGTTCATCTCTGTTCATTTTTTATTATTTCCATTTGATTCTCACAGTTCCATCTCTCTGACCAAATGACTCATCTAATTTGCCTGTTAAACACATTTTTCATTAGAGCCTTTAATGTATTACTCACAGTTATTTAAAATTCTGTGTCAGGGAGTCTGGTTCCATTTCTTGATTGCTTTTGTCTCTTGGTGGTGGGTGTTGATTTTTCTTGTAGCTTTGTAAAAATTACTTTTGACTAAACTCCATGTATCTTGCATTGGACAGTAGAAACAGAAGTAAATAGATTTTAATCCTTAGAAATGGCCATGCCATTTTTTCTGTGAAGCCTTTCATGTTGTCATTAATATAAAAACTGGAGGTTTAAGGTTGCTTGTTGCTATGACCACCCTAAGTTCATCACAGCCTTCAAAATTCACTAGCGATTCCTTAAAGTGAGGGCTTGTTTTTCACAGATTTATCTCAATGTCTGGGTGACCTTCGAATTTAGGTGTTCCCTTTTGACTATGCCTTAAAAAAAATCCAGCTAAACTAAGGTTATTTTCATTCATTCAGTATTACTGTTTACTACTTACTTTGCGCCACTGTACTAAATGCTAGAACTTGTAACTCCCCTAATACCTCACAACCCTCTGCCATTAGTTTGTACATCTGTACTTTCTCTGTTGCCTTCAACAGCCTCCCAACATTTGTGTGCCTAGTAAAAACCTATTCTGCCGTTAATATGATCAGTCACCAAAAGTGATCGATCACCATGGAGTTCACCATCCTTGACATTACTTGCGTACCTTATATGCTTCCATATTTAAATAGTCTGAATTCCCTAAACTGCAAGTGCCTGCAGGCAAGAACAGTGTCTTATTAGTACACATAACATGTTTTAGGTTTGTGACCATTGATTTGGAACCAACATCTAGGGCAGATTGGCAGAGGACTTAACAAAGTAGAGGGGTGTGTGTACAGAACGGTAGGGAGAAAAGACATGGCCCTCCATGAGCCTTCTCTGTGTCGTCTGCTCATCCGTTTGCTTGAAGTGCTGGTTTTTATGCTGAGTTTGCACACTGATATGACAAGTTTAAATGGAAAATTAATTGTTCTATTATACTGCATGCATGCTCCCTTCATAAATCCAGTTGTTATTTTCTCAGCTGTGTTCAAAGTTAGAGTGACCTCATGTGATCAAACAATCCACATAGTTGTCTTAACAACATATGGGTATTTTCAAAAATAGCTTTTGCAATAGGAAAACACACAGAAGAGTCCAACTGTATATAAGCCAGTTCCAAAAAAGAACTCTGATTTTATTTCTTATATATTTTGCACAAACTGGAAAGAAGGACTGAACACTATTGTATATATGGTGAACAGCTGACAAGAATTAAGAGCCTGGCACATAAATGCAGGGTTTTTCTCATGTATTAGTTTAGTTTGCCATAACAAAACACCATAAACTGAGTAATGTAGAATTCATCTCTCACAGTTTTGGAGGCTGCAGGTCCGAGGTCAGGATGACACACAGCTGGATGCTGGTGAGGGCTAGTTTGACTTCTTGTGTCCTCGCACAGCAGAGATCTCTGGTGTCTCTTCTTGTAAAAACACCATTCCTATTATGAGGACCACATCCTCAAGACCTCATCTAACCCTTACTATATCCCCAAAGGCCTCAATTCAAATACAGTCACATTGGGGGTTACGTTTTTAACATGAATTCAGTCCACGACATCCCATTCTCCACCAATCACTTGTGGCACACCAGTGTTCTTACATAAAAATACCAATGTTTATTCATATAAATATAAATTCATATACAAACAAAACAATAATTTCTCCCCATTCTGAAGTTCCTCATTCTTCAGTACATCCTGTTTTTTCCCCATTAGCTTGTCCCAGGCTTGTTAGATTTTTCACACCATGAAGATCATATATCTTCATATCGACAGAGACAGTATGGTAATGATTCTATCGCTCCACACAATTGTGAGTGCTATTATCTCTTTACTCAGTCTTCTTTATTCTCACCCACAAGTTACTGTTAGCTAAAAATGGCACCCTGGTTTGTGAGAAAATTCCTTCTGTGATACTTCTAAAGGACAAACTCAAACTCTTTCTTCACATGACCTTAAGTCAGGCTCACAGATCCATCCAGAAAAATGGATTTACAATTTACTTTGTTGTACATGACCAATGAAATGGCTTTAAAGTTACGATGGAAATAAAGTATCAGTTATTTTTATCAAATGAAGAATGCTCTTCATTAAAAATGACTGACCCAATCATCTGAGCTTGTTATTTTGAAACTAACATACATGATAAAGTCACTGCTTCAGTTGATTTCAGATCCTCCAGTCAAATCACCAATGACTTTTGTTCTTTGGCTTTCAAAGTGGGACACAAAATCAAACTGCCCCATTTTTACAGTTTGTGTTACAGACATGCATTTTCCCACGCCTCTGTCTCTGCTACTTGGCTGGCCTCCCTCTCTGCTTTTACATATTTAAAACGATCTTAAGCCTTTTCCTCAGAATGTGTATTCTGATGTCGAATCAAGGATGAGCTCCGACTGTATGCCTTCCCACATTTACTACATTCATAGGGTTTCTCCGAGGAATGACTTCTCTGATGCCGAATAAGATCAGAGCCGCTGCTAAATGCCTTCCCACATTCATTACATTCATAGGGTTTCTCTCCAGTATGACTTCTTTCATGGAGGATGAGGGATGTCCGCTGGCTAAAGGCCTTCCCACATGTTTTGCATGTGTATGGTTTCTCTCCAGTGTGAATTCTTTCATGTTGGGCGAGGTGTGCACTCTGACTGAAGGCCTTCCCACACTGATCGCATTCATAGGGTCTGTCTTCACTATGAATTCTCTTATGTCTCGTAAGAGAGATGCGGTGACTGAAGGCTTTTCCACACTCCTCACACTGATAGGGTTTTTCTCCAGTATGAATTCTCTGATGTTCAATAAGAAATGACTGGCGGCCAAAAACTTTACTACACTTATTGCATTTGAAGGGTTTCTCTTCAGAATGAATGTTCTGATGTATTTTAAGGTTGGCAGTTCCAGAAAACATCTTCCCACACTCTTTACATTCAAACAGTTTCTTTTTCTTCGTATGGACTTTCTGGTGTTGGATAAGGGATGAATGCCGATTGCAGACCTTCGCACATTTATTACACTGGTATAGTTTCTCTTTATTATGAATTCTTAGATGTAGAATAAGGGTTGAAAGCCGCCTGAATATCTTCTCACATTTATTGCATTTGTGGGGTTTCTCTGAATTATGAATTCTCTGATGAAGCATAATGGATGAAATTCTACTAAAGAATTTCCCACATTTTCTGCATTTATAAGGATTCTCTAAATGGTGACTTCTCTGCTGTAGACTGTGACTTAAGGCCTTCTCACTTTCACAAGTTTTCTCTCCAGTATGAATTCTTTTATGTATAACAAGGACTGATTTCTTACTGAAGACTCTCCTACATTTATTGCATTTGTGTATTTTCTTTCCACTGTGAATTTTCTTATGAAGTAAAAAAGATGACATGCGAATGAAGGCTTTCTTACATTTTCTGCACTGGTAGACATTTTCAACAAAGTGGATTTTCTGATGTATACTGAGAGATGAGCACTGACTCAAGGCCTTCCCACAGTCAAAGACTTCCTTTTCACCATGAATCTTCCCATGTAGGAGCAGGGATGTTCTCTGAATGAAGCTTTCCCCACATTTATTACATTCAAAGCTTTTCCTTCCATTGTGGATTTTCTGATGAAGAATGAGGGATGAGATCTGTCTGAAAGCTTTTCTACAACTACTGCATTCATAAGGCTTCTCCCCAGCATGAGAGTTCTGATGGAATTTAAGAGATAAACTTTGACTAAAGAACTTCCCACAGTCGTTACATTTTAAAGATTTCTTCTCTGAGTGTACTTTCTTGCGTTTTATTAGGACTGAATTTTTCCTGCAGCCTCTCTTTCCTGTGGGAACTTTTTGTGGCGTGGAAACTGGTTTCTGATAGATGCTTTGCCCAGATTTGTTGCACTGATTTGGAGGTAACTTCTTGGTCTCACATTTAGACCCTAAGTCTGAAAGACATCAAGAAATTCAGTTTGTTTTCCTGTGCTAAAAAAATGAAGCTGTTTGCAATAATTATCAGTCAAAATAATAACAATGATGATAATTAGAGTAACAACTCTTTGAGTGTTTTATTATAGTTTTAACATAGTAAGGACTTCATAGAAATACTTAATAACAAATTCACGGAAGTGCAATTTGAAATGAATAAAGGTTTTATTATTGAATAAATATATACCATATACTTTGGAAGAAAAGCTATGACAATCCTAAACAGTCTATTAAAAAGCAGAGACATCACTTTGCTGACAAAGGTTCATATAGTCAAAGCTATGGTTTTTCCAGTAGTCATGTATGGATATGAGAGTTGGACCATGAATAAGGCTGAATGCTGAAGAATTGATGTTTTTGGACTGTGGTGTTGGAGAAGACTCTTGAGAGTCCCTTGGACCGCAAGATCAAACTAGTCAACCCCTAAAGAAAATGCTGAAGCTGAAGCTCCAGTACTTTGGCTATCTGGTGCGAAGAGCTGACTCATTGGAAAATACCCTGATGCTGGAAAAGACTGAAGGCAGGAGGAGAAGGGGGTGACAGAGGATAAGACAGTTGGACGGCATCACTGACTCAATACAATGGACATGAGCCTGAGCAAACTCCAGCAAACAGTGAAGGACAGAGAAGCCTGGCATGCTGCAGTCCACGGGGTCACAGAGTTGGGCAAGACTTAGCAACTGAACAACAACAACATATACCACATTAAACTCCACAAACTGTTCAATAGATACATGTGGTTTTATTGTAGGAAATGTCCGGGAAAGGCAGAAGGTAAACTATAGACAGACACAATTTGCCAAAACTCAAAACATAAGAAAAAGATGATCTGAATAGGCACACATCTGTTTAAACACTGACTCAGTAATTAATAACCTTCCCAAACAGAAAGTACCAGGCCCATGTGTGTTTGCTAGTGAAATATACAAAACATTTAAGGAAGACATCATTCCAATTCTCCATGATCTCTTTCAGAGGACAAAAGCAGAGGGAATACTTACTACCTCATTGTATGAGGTCATCATTACCTTAACACCGAAACAAGACACACCATAAGAAAATCAAAGTACAGACCAATATCCCTGTTAAATACTTATGCAAAAATCCTAAACAAAATACTAGCGAGCCAAATTCAACAGTACGTTAAAAGGATCATACACATGAGCAAGTTGGATTTATACCTGGAATACAAGGATAGTTCAACGTAGGAAAATAAATGTAATATATCACAATCACCAAATTAAAGGACAAAACCACATGATCATCTCAACTGATGCAGAAAAAGCTTTTGACAAAATTCATCACTCTTTCATGATAAAAAACACTCAGTGAGCCAGGAACAGAAGGAACTACCTCAATTTCACACCAAAAACAGTTTGAACATTTATTAATTAATTTGAATTAATAAGTGAATTAATTCAGTAAAGTGGCAGGATATAAAATCAACACTCAAAAATCAGTTTTGTTTCTATATACTACCAATGACCACTCCATAAAGGAGATTGAGAAAACAATCCCATTTACTATAACATCAAAAAGGATAAAATATTTAGGAGTAAGTTTAACCAAAGAGATGAAAGACACTGAAAACTACAAACATTGCTAAAAGAAGTCAAAGCTATAAATAAATGGAAAGACATCCTATGCTTGTGGATTGAAAGACTTAATATTGTAAAACTGCCCATACCACTCAAAGTTATCTACACATTCATTGCAATCCCTATCAAAATCCCAGTAAAATTTTTTGAAGTAGAAAAAAGTCCTAAAATTCATATAGAATCTCAAGGGACCCTGAATAACCAACACACTCTTGAAAGAGAGAAATGAAGAAGGATGCTTAGACTTCCTAATAATTAAGATGGTGTGGCAGTGACATATACAGACCAATGGAAGAGAACAGACAGCCCAGAAATAAAGTCTCATATATCTGGTCAAATGATTTTCAACAAGGGTGCCAAGACTGTCACAAAGGGGAAAGAACAGTTTCTTCCACAAATGGTGTTGGGAAAACTGGGTACCTACTTGCAAAAGAATGCACATGGACCCCTTAGTTACACTATGTACAAAAACTAAGTCAAAAATAGACTAAAGACCTAAAACGTAAGACCAAAAATTATTACGCTCCTCGGCAGAAAACACAGGGGAAAGCTTCAGGACACTGGCTTTGGCACCAAAAGCACAGGCAACAAAGGAAAGAAGAGGATGAGGCCACATCAAACGTACAGGGAAACGCAACCTACAGATACTGCAGATCACACATACGATAAAGGGCTAACGTGCAGAATACATACAGAACTTCCACAACTTAAAGACAAATTACCCTATTAAAAAAATGGGCAAAGGACTTGAATAGGTATTTCTCCAAGGAAGACAGACAAGTAGCCAATAAACATATTAAAAGATGTTCAACATCATTAATCATTAGAGAAATGTAAATTAAATCCACAATATCATCTTACAACATAAAAACAGCCTATATATATATTAAAAAACAGAAAACATGTGCTGTAAGGATTAGCAGAACCCGGAACCCTTGTGTGCTACTGGTGGAAATGAAAAATGGTGTAGCCACTGTGGAAAATGGTATGGTGGTTCCTTAGAAACTTAAAAACAGAACTACCATATGATTCAACAATACTAACACTGGGTATATATCCAAAGGAATTGAAATCAGGATCGTGAAGAGATTTATCTGTACACCCGTATTCACTGCAGCATGAATCACAGTAGCTAAGATGTGGAAGCAACCCGTATGTCCACTAACAGATGAATAAAGAAAGAAAACGTGGTATATACACACAGTGGAATATGATGTAACCTTAAAAAAGAAAATCCTGTCATGTACTACAACACGGATGAACCGTGATGACATTATGCTAAGTGGAAAAAAGCTAGTAACAGAAGGTCAAATACTGCATGATTCCATTCATATGAAGTATCCATAGTAGTCAAAATCATACCAAGGGCTGAGTGGTGAGGTGGAAAGAATTAGTATTTAGTGGGTATGGAGTTTCAGTATTGCAATACTTAAAAAGTTCTGGATACCTCTTGTTCAACAATGCAAATATACTTAATTGTACATTTAAAAACGGTTAAGATGGGAATTCCCTGGCAATCCAGTGGTTAGGACTCTATGCTCTCACTCCCAAGGGCACAGGTTCAATTCCTGCTCAGAAAACTAAGATCCCACAAGCCAAGCAGCACAGTCAAAAAATAAATAAAAACTAAATTTAAATGGTTAAGATGGTAAATTTAATGTTATGTGCTTTTTACAATTAAAAAATTAAACTCATAGCTGTAAAAATGAACTAAAAACAAAACAAAATTTAAAAACCCATAATTTAACCAATCAAAGAAGAATCTATTAATACTAGAGAAGGAAATGAGTTCTTGAAAAGCAGTCAAAATAAACGCTTATGGGAAAGATTTTTAATTTTTTTTTAATGAATGAAGACAATGATGCAAGTCAGGTCATTATAAATACAATCACTAGAGAAGTCAGAATACACACACTTTCTCTGAAGGGAAATATGAAAACCAAAGCAGGATGGGGATGAGGCTATTAAAACCTGAGCTTCTGAGACCAGAAGCTGGGGTTCAAATCCCAACTCTGGTGCTACTTCCCAGCTAGGTGAACTTGGGCAAGTCACTAAACTTCTTTGGCCCTCAGTTTCTTCATCTATAAAATCGGAATAAGAAGAGGATCGACCTTATAGAGCTGTTGGGAGGAACCTGAGTATCAAGGACTTCCCTGGTGGTCCAGTGGTTATGAATTCACTTTGTTATGCAGGATACGCAGGTTCAACCCACAGTCAGGGAACTAAGATTCCACATGCCACGGGGCAACAAAGCCTGTGAGCTCTGGAGCCCGTGTGTCATAACTAGGGAGTCTGTTTGGCAATCCAGCATGATACAACCAAGACCAGACACAGCCAAACAGGGAGAAGGCAATGGCACCCCACTCCAGTGCTCTTGCCTGGAAAATCCCATGGACAGAGGAGCCTGGTAGGCTGCAGTCCATGAGGTCGCTAATAGTCGGACACGACTGAGCGACTTCACTTTGACTTTTCCCTTTCATGCATTGGAGAAGGAAATGGCAACCCACTCCAGTGTTCTTGCCTGGAGAATCCCAGGGACAAGGGAGCCTGCTGGGCTGCCGTCTATGGGGTCACACAGAGTTGGACACGACTGAAGCGACTTAGCAGCAGCAGCCAAATAAATAATTTATTTTTTTAAAGAATATCAGATACCTAGTGAGAGGCTTGTTGAATATTAATTATTCTCCCTCTGGGGACACATACTGAAGAGACTTGAGTTTTCTGCACAACCTTGGGGTCTTTGAGGTGGAGAAAGTGGCTCTCAACTATTATCTTAAAGATGTTGCCCTTTTATGATGGAAGGCACTCACCCAAGCCCCGGCGTCTTTTCACTGGGTCCACCATCCAGGGCGCTTTCCCTTTCTCCAATAAGGTGATCACGTTTGGTCTCCGAAAGGAAAGTCCTACAACACAGGAAAAACACTGGAACTGAGCATGATGTGGGCACCACAGCTATTAGAATCAGGCTTTGTCTCAAGAGAAATGGGGTTTATTCATGCAAAAGGAGCACAGAGGATGTGAAGGGTAGGTGGAGAAAAGGATGAAAGGTCAGTCATAGACAGCATAGCTATTCACCTCTAACTCTACAAAACCAACTACTCTGGGGAGGAGCTGGAGCAGAACTCCCGAGGCTGGTCATTTGGTGACAGTCTTCCCACAGGCGAGCCCGCATCCTCTGGTCTGCTGTAACCCACACTCCCATGCCAGCTGCTCCCTGTCAGCATCCGCCAATAGCAGTACTGGCGGTTTCCATTTCTGCTTTGCTTTTTTCCGCTGTGACTCCCAGAACGAGCCTCATGTTGCCCCCTCAGCAGGATAAACAAAACAGGCAGTGCTCCCCTCTCCTTTTGAAGTCTGAGTCCTATTCCCAAAGTCCTTAAAACTCCAAACTCTTCCCTCTGTCCTCCCAGCCCTAGGATGATGTGTCCTGCAGTTACCATCTGTTACCTCAGCGTCCAATATTCACCTTTTAATAGTACCTGTTAAAAGTCAATTCTTTAAATTATTTCTCTCAAAAACAAGTCCTCAAAAGGTTATATATATAGTTACTATTGATATATGACCAGTACCTACCACTCCTAGACATACACCCAAGAGAGATGAAAATATGCACCCACACAAAAATTTGTCCATGAACATTCACAGCAGCAGATTCATAACAGCCATACAGTGGAAACAACCCAGATGCCTATCAACTGGGGAATGGAAAAAGAAAAGGTGGAATATTATTTGGCCATGAAGAGGAAATGAGGTACTGATACATGCTACAATGCAGATGAACCTCAAAAATATTACCTTAAATGAAAGAAGTCAGACACAAAGGACAACATATTTAATTTCATTTTTATGGAACACCAAGAATAGGGAAATTCATAGACAGAAAGTAGATAATGGTTTAGTGTTTGCCTAATCTGGGGGCGTTAGTTGGCACAGGTAAATAAAAAAGTGATTGATGATAGTTACAGGCTTTCTTTGGGGGGTAATGAAGATGCTGGAGAAGACTCTTGAGAGTCTTGGACTGCAAGGAGATCCAACCAGTCCATCCTAATGGAGATCAGTCCTGGGTGTTCATTGGTAGGATTGATGTTGAAGCTGAAACTCCAATACTTTGGCCACCTGATGCAAAGAGCTGACTCATTCGAAAAGACCCTGATGCTGGGAAAGATTGAGAGCAGGAGGAGAAGGGGACGACAGAGGATGAGATGGTTGGATGGCATCACCGACTCAATGGACATAGGTTTGGGTGAACTCCGGGAATTGGTGATGGACAGGGAGGCCTGGCGTGTTGTGGTTCATGCAGTCACAAAGAGTTGGACACGACTAACTGACTGAACTGAAGATGTTCTAAAATTGACTATGGTGACGGGTGCTCAAGTCTGTAAATACACTTAAAAAACCAACTGAACTGTATACTTCACATGGGTGAATTATACCTCAATAAAACTGTTAAAAAAAAGCCAAACTGGAGTGGCTTCTATTTCCCTGACTAATTGATTCATCTCCCTCAACAGTCCAGTTGTGTATCATGGGAGCAGGAGAGCCTTACCGAGAGAAACCAGGTTCTGGTAGTTTTCCAACATGACATCTTCATACAGATCCTTCTGAATGGGGCTCAGCCATTCCCACTCCTCCTGGGAGAAGTAGATGGCCAAATCCCCAAATGTCACTGGTGCCTGAAATGGAAAAGCAGATGTCCTTTCACTGCGGGCTTGTGCTGCCACACGGCTGGAGAAAACAGGGGACTTCCAAACATGGAAGACACATGATGCCAGGGTTCTATTAAGGAAACACTGAGGTTCTGAGATCAAAAGGGGCAGTTGTAATAAATAAAACACAATGCAATATGATACAGCTGGTGTTAAAGGTTTTGTTCCATCAACTTGCACATCAACTTGGATTTACACGGCACTGACAAAGACAAGGCATTCTTCTAGGTACCCTGCATGCACTAGCCCATGTTAGGCAGTGACTGGGGCACTGCCCAGAGGACCACAGCAATGGTACAGATACGGGAACTGAGGCCGAGAGAGGTGAGGTAACTTACTAGAGGTCTAACAGCTTGTAAATGGAGAAGCTGGGGTTCAGTCTGGGCAGTCCTGCTTGTGATTCATGTCCCTAACCAGATGTGAGTGCATTATACGTGGCAAAATTTTTGCAGATGTTATCAAGGTTAAATCAGTTGACCTTGAAATAGAAGGAAGTAGCCTGGATTATCTAGGTCGGCTCAGTGTCATCACAGGAGCCCCCAGGAGCAAAGGATTTTCTCCAGCTGGCGGAAGAGGAAAGCGGAAAGGGAAGTCGGGGAGATCTGCAGCATGAGTGGCACTGGACCTGTTGATGCTGGTTTGAAGATGGGACAAAGGGAGCCACTCGGGAAGCAGAGGAGAAGGAATGAAATTTTGCCAGTAACCACTGAGTTCAGAAGAGGACCCTGAGCATCAGATGGGACCACAGCTGGCGGACAGCTTGATTTCACTCTTGTGAGACCCAAAACAGAGGACCCAGCTAACCCAAGCTGGGTCTGAACCCCAACCCACAAACTTGTGAAAATAACTGTATGCTGTCTTGAATGGCCAAGTTTGCAGCAATGGGGAACGAATACACACAACTTAAAGGGCAAAAGTGTCCATTATGAGAAACTGCATTCAGGAGGCTTACTGTAGAAAATTGCTTGACTGCTAAAATCTTGAAACATGCCTATCATAGGCGGCTGCCTCACTGGCCTGGGTCCAACTAACTCTACCTGAATACCAACAGGGTCAGAAGTCTCGCAAAGTTAGAGAAGTTTCCTCCTCGTAAATACGGGCTGTATAAGTAGAAACAACGGCAACATTAGAGATTAACTCTGGAGGACAACATCTAGCCCTCTGCCCCAGCAGGTCCCACCTGGGCACTCATGTCCACCTTGAGAAATCACGGTGTCTCTGGCCTTCTCTCTGGGGAGGGAAGACAGGCAGAGCCCCTGGAGATGCTGAATGCATAGGTGAAAGGTCATGCACACACTGAGAAAAAAGGAGAGGGGGCCCCTACTCACGCTCCCACCCTCTGAGGTGATGGAAGGAAACCAGGGACCACGTCTTCATGGGGCTGGAAGGAAAGAAATGGTTTCCTACAAGGCAGAAGAACTTTCCCGAAGGAAGAGCAGTGCTCACCTTGGACTTGGACTTCCCCCGAGCCGCAGGCATCCTCTCCTCTGTCTTAGGGCTCACAGCTGGAGGAGGGAAGAGCACTGAGAAGGTGAACCTGGGGGAGAAGAGAAGCCGTGAGACTGCCTGCGCCATCGGGAGGGCCCACAGCCTCCAGGCCCACACCTTGGTCACACACACACACCGGGTAAGTCAGAGCATTGTCTGAAACATTGCTGCCCTTTCTCAGCACCAGGGAGAAGCTGCAGCCAACACCGTCTACTCCTGAGATCACAGGAGGCGCCAGGTCAGGAGACAGTGAAAGGGGCAGACACCTGCTCTTCAGCTGACAAGTAGCTGTGGCGTGCCTGCCACGTGCCAGGAGCTGTCCCAGGGCCTGGCGGGGGAGCAGAGTCAGAGCAGAGACGCACCTGCTCTCGGTCCCTTACGTTTCAGCAGGGAGGACAGGCCCACACAGAGTCCAGCGTGAGCCGCGATCCCTGCTGTGAAGGAAACTGGACCTGAGCAGGGAAGGAGGGGCAGGCGGGGGGGAGGCCTCTCAGAAGAGGCCACCCGGAGCCGAGGTGTGACTGCAGCACACGCATGAGTCACCTGGGCACGGGGAGAAAGACATTCTGGGTAGAGGTACAGCAGGTGCAAGAGCCCTGCAGCAGGCACACGCTGGGCGTGTGGAGGACAGAGAGAATGCAGGTGAGCAGAAGCACCGTGGGAGAGCGGGGAGATGGTGGGCCTGCGGCGGGCACATGCCAGCGTATGGAGGGCAGAGGATGGTAAGTGGAAGCAGCATGAGAGAGCGGGGAAATGGTGAGCCTGAGGTGACTGGGGTCAGGAGGGGCCGGGTCATGAAGGGGGTGACAAGCAGTATGGAACTGATCTAAGTGTGATAAGGTGTGAGGAGGGATGGTAGTTGAGTAAAGGAATGATGTGACTGACTTAACATTTAACAAAAATTTTTCTTGGTGGCTATGTGGCCAATACTATGAACGTGTGTTGGTGGGGTATGAAGGAGGAAGCAAGAGCTGCAGAAGGGGCTCATTAGACAGGTGCGCAGAAATCTGGAAGAGAAACCTCAATGGTGTGCACCAGGGTGAGAGAGTAAGAGCTGAGATGTCAAGAATCACCTCCAAGGGAGGCCCTCTATCACCCCGTCACTCTGTACCTGTCTCGTCCAACATGAATACCAGCGGACACTGAGTTCTGGAAATAAGAAACTGTTTCATTTTATTTTATTTCAATTCATTTATTATTAAAACTATAAAAATGATAACTACTAGAATCATCAAATTACAATTTATCACTAATCTAAGATTAAAAACTGATCCTTAGTTCAGTTACTGTAAAGCTTTTAAGTATGTCTGGAACAGTTTGGGTTTGTTTCTTTGGGCCATGCCATGTGGCTTGTGGAGTATCTCAGCCCCCCAACCAGGAATGGAACCCAGGCCACAGCAGTGAAAGCCCAGAATCCTAACCACTAGGCCAACAGGGACCACCCTCCAATAATAAATTTTACAAAATTTAAATATAGATCAAATATCTCCAATAAAAATTAAGTGTCTGGATTGAGGTGCACTCTAACCATAAAATACATAACCATAAAATACATGATTTTAAAGACCTAGTATGAAAAAAAATAGAATGTAAAAAATCCCATGGGTAATTGTTTATATTGATTATAAGTTGAAAAGGTAATATGTCAGATGTACTGTGTTGAGTTTTAAAATGTATTATTAATAAGACTACACAATGTTGGAAAGACAGTCTCTTCAACAAATGGTGCTTGGAAAACTAGACAGTCATATGTAAAAAAAAAAAAAAAAAAAGAAACTAGATCATTCTTTAACTCCATACACAAAAATAAGCTCAAAAAAGACCTAAACGTGAGACTGAATACTATAAACCTCCTATAGGAAAACATAGGCAGAACACACTCACATAACCACAGCAATATCTTTTCAATTCATCTCACAAAAAAATGGAAATAAAAACAAACAAAAACAAATGGAATGGGACCTGCTGCTGCTAAGTCGTTTCAGTCGTGTCCGACTCTGTGCGACCCCATAGACGGCAGCCCACCAGGCTCCCCCGTCCCTGGGATTCTCCAGGCAAGAACACTGGAGTGGCTGCCATTTCCTTCTCCAACGCATGAAAGTGAAAAGTCAAAGTGAAGTTACTCAGTTGTGTCCAACTCTTAGCAACCCCATGGACTGCAGCCTACCAGGCTCCTCTGTCCATGGGATTTTCCAGGCAAGAATACTGCAGTGGGTTGCCATTGCCTTCTCCAGGAATGGGACCTACTCAAACTCAAAAGCTTTTGCACAGCAAAGGAAACAAAAAACAAAAAGACAGCCCACAGATTGGGAGAAAATATCTGTATCAATGTGACTGGTAAGGGATTAGTCTCCAAAATTTACAAACAGCTATGATACTTAACATTCAGAAAACTAAGATCATGGCATCTGGTCCCATCACTTCATGTCAAATAGATGGGGAAACAGTGGAAACAGTGACAGACTTTATTTTGGGGTCTCAAAAATCACTGCAGATGGTGACTGCAGCCATGAAATTAAAAGACACTTGCTCCTTGGAAGCAAAATTATGACCAACCTAGACACCATAATAAAAAGCAGAGACATTACTTTGTCAACAAAGTTCTGTCTAGTGAAAGCTATGGTTTTTCCAGTGGTCATGTATGGATGTGAGAGTTGGACTATAAAGAAAGCTAAGTGCCGAAGAATTGATGCTTTTGAACTGTGGTGTTGGACAAGTCTCTTGAGAGTCCCTTGGACTGCAAGGAGATCCAACCAGTCCATCCTAAAGGAGATCAGTCCTGAGTGTTCATTGGAAGGACTGATGTTGAAGCTGAAACTCCAATCCTTTGGCCACCTGACACGAAGAGCTGACTCACTGGAAAAGACCCTAATGCTGGGAAAGATTGAGGGCAGGAGGAGAAGGGGATGACAGAGGATGAGATGGTTGGATGGCATCACCGACTCAATGGACATGGCTTTGGGTGGACTCTGGGAGTTGGTGATGGACAAGGAGGCCTGGCGTGCTGCGATTCATGGGGTTGCAAAGAGTCAAGACACGACTGAGGGAGTGAACTGAACGGAACTATGATACTTAACAGCATCAAAACAAACAACCCACTCAAAAAGTGGGCAGAAGACCTAAGCAGACATTTCTCCAAAGACGACACACAGATGGCCAATTGGCACATGAAAGATGTTCAACATAGCTAATTATTAGAGAAATGCAAATCATAACTACAGTGAGGTATCACTTCACACCACTCAGAATGGCCATCATCAAAAATCCACAAACAATAAATGCTAAAGAGAGGGTGGAGAGAAGAGAACCCTCCTACATTATGGGTGGGAATGTAAACTGGTGCAGCCGCTATGGAGAACAGTATGGAGGTTCCTTAAAAAACTAAAAGTACAGCTACCATGTGGCCCTGCAACCCCAGGCCTGGGCATGGATCTGGAGAAGAACATGACCTGAAAGGAGGCATGCACCCAACGTTCACTGCAGCAGTGCTCACAACAGCCAAGACATGGAGGCAACCTACATGTGCACCGACAGAGCAACGGACAAAGATGTGGACACACATACAGTAGAGTACACTCGGCCATTAGAAAAACGAGACAATGCCATCCGCAGCAACACGGACGGACCTAGAGAGTGTTCTACTCAGTGAAGTCAGACAGAGAAGGAGGAATACCGTTTGACATCCCTTACACGTGGAATCTAAAAAGAAATGACACAAAAGAAGTTACTTACAAAACAGAAAGAGACTCACAGAGAACGAACTTATGGTTGCTGCAGGAAGGTCATGTACACGCTGCTGTAGTCTGCAATGTCTGCCGATTTCTATGGTGTAGAGACTGCCATCAGAGTGTGCTATAAGATATCGAACTGATGCCACTGAACCTGAGGCTGGGGAGACGTGTGCCCCACGGGCTTGCGTGAGCCGGGGTGGGCCAGCTCCAGCACTCCACTGCCATGCGGCCTCTAAGCGCTTCTGACTAACATCCCTGCACAGCAAAGGAGGGCTAATGTCTAACTCACCAGCCTGAGAACACCCCAAAGCAGCTGCCCAACACATAAAACTCCTGAAGTCTTCTGTTTTTTTGTTTTTTTTTTCCTGCAACAACCATATGACTTTTGCATTCCACATCATGATAAATCTGTGTTAATATAAAAACTGTATTTAAAAGTCACTTACCAGATTCTTCCTTTCTGGTTCCTCAAGTCAAGTGGACTGCTCCAGGAAGTGGCATGGCGTCCATCCTGTGGTTTCTCATAGCTGCTTGTGCTCGTCACACACTGTGAATTGAAGGTGTGTGATTCTTGTCCACGAAGTAATTTCCTCCAAGGAACTCGGCACAGCTGGGAGGAAAGAACAGCAGTTTGTCGTTAGATAATTCTGGATTCGAAGTTTGCCTCTGCCGATTACTGGCTGTGGGAGAGCTACATAGAGCCTCAGTCTGCTCATCTGTACAATGGGGTAAACACAAATCTGCCTCGCCCTAAGCTGGCAGAAGTTGACCTGAGTTACCCTCAACTACAGGCACACAGCTATCTCTCGCCTTCCTTTTCCTTTTTAATTTGGTATACACCAAGCATCACCAAGGACGCCTGACACCCACCAAGAGGGCTGCGGCAAGAATTCTCACACAGGGCTGCTTAGAGAGACCGGTGACTTGGCAATACCGCCTAAGACTGAGGGTGCACATACTGTTTGACCCAGGTATTTCTGATACGTCTTTGGACATTCCTGCGTGTGTGTAAAATGACAGGGTTTGCAGGAGGAGCCAGGGCAGTGCTTCGGTGGAGGGCATGCATCTGGAGCCAGGTGGTCTGGGTTTAGCTTCCAACTTCGCCACCCACTTCCTGAGTGACTCAAATGCCCTCCCTGACCTCTCTGGGCCTTAGCTTCCTCAACAGCCAAACGAGGAAAATAACCAGGACAACTCCACAGGGCTGCTGTGAAAATTAAATGAATGAAAACACTCAATGAATTCAGGGGAGCACCAATGCTAAACAAGTGTTAGTGTTTACATTATCATTACCTTACTAAGTCCGAGCTCCAGTGCTCAGCATATGACAGACCAAAGAACCAAGAGACGAGCTGCTGGAACAAGGAACAGTGACTTTATCTGGAAAGCCAGGAGATGAGAAGGTGGCGCACTCATGTCCCAAAGAACCACCTTGCCTGAGTTAGAATTCAGGCTTCTTTTATGCGAAAAGGGGAGGGAGTAGAGGCAAACATTTCCTGGTTCCAGTCAGCCTCTGAAAGGGATGCGTTAATTTCTTCCTGACTGCAGTCATTCACAGGTGGCCCTGGTCAGGATGATTCCAGAGACCTAAACAAAGGTATTTTACCTCCATGCTCATTACCTGGCAGACAGAGTTCCCGGAGATGGGCCACTGGGTGTAACTTAAGCTTACAAGCAATGGCCCTTTAGTGATTAACCTGTAATAGAATACTAAGGTTCTCCCCATTATGATTAACTACCTGTCAAGAGCCTGGAAACAACTGCGTATCAGTAAGAAAAGGAGTGAACGCTACATGCACATATGGGGCACCAAGCAGCCTGACAAGGAATAAGGCAGCACTACACCAGTGGGTCTTTACTGTGGGTAATTTTGCTCCCAGGAGATGCAATGTCTGGGACATTTGTAGTTGTCCCAGCTTGAGGGGTGAGGTGCTCTAGGCATCTAATGGGCAGAGACAAAAGACGCTGCTAAACATCCTATAAGTTTCAGGACAGTGCCCGGAGCACAGAATGAACAATCAGGCCCACGATGTCAGCTCTAAGGAGGCCAAGAGATCTGCTGTGCCTGTCGTGTGTGAAATGATTTCCAAGACATGGTATAATGATGGAGAATAGGTGTAGAGGAAAATGCTTAGGAGAAAAAAAAACAGGATATGAATACTTGAGTGAAAAGGCACAGACAAGTTCTGGAAATGGAATAAAGAAGTTGGTAGCAATGACTGTCCCTGAAGAATGGAATTGGGTCACTAGGTTTCAAAATTCCCTTTTCCCTATCTACAATTTGCCAAGTGCATAGACAATCACCTCTTCGAAACAATAACACAAAATAAAGTGCTGGATCCCACTATACATCAGGGGAGAGGTCTAAACTGGGCCTGTATTCTGAGTCCCAGACCACAGGGTGGGAAAGGGCTGTGCAATTTAATTTAGCACCACACTAAAGCCTTGCTCCTAAGATGAGGATGGCTAGAACCTGGATGAGTACAAGCTTCAAAACTTACTGGTAAGCTCTACCCCACACTGCTGCCAGTGTTGCTGGCTCCTGGCTCTGGATACCGTGGGGCCGGAGCCTCAGCCCTGACTGCCACCCCCGGCCCAGGCAGGAAGGAGCCAAAGGTCGTGGCGGTGGGCGACAGGGGCCATGGCGAGACGTCGCTGCTGGTGGTGCACGGCCAGGGCTCCTTCCCTGAGCACTACGCCCCGTCCATTCAGCAAGGACATGGCCAGCATGACTATGGGCAGCAGGGAGGCGGCCAGGAACCCCCATGACACTGCTGGGCACGAAGACTACGACGGCTGCGGCCCCTGTCCCACCAGAACACCCGCCTTGTGCCCACCTGCCAGGATGTCACGAACCCCACCAGCTATGGCAACGTTCTCACGGAGGGCTTCCCTGAGGTCACACGTCTCTGCGTGGGGTCCCCATGCTGCTCACTGGAGCTGGGGAAGGACTCGGAGTGGCTGCACAAGCTTCAGCAGGCCCTGCACTCCCAGGCTCCCTGGAGTCCAGCACCTGCACGCAGGGCCAGCGTGCCCTCTACCTGGAACGTTCTGCCGTTTCGGGAGAACGAGGAGGACATCTAAGAGGCCGCCGAGGCTGCCCTGAGCACTCTGCATAAGGCACAGTGGCACAAACAAAGCGGCTGCACCTGTGGCTTGGACACCTCCCGGCGGGCACATGGCCCCCATGGCAGGACGGACAGTGCCCAGGTCCGCACGCACAGACTGCCCTCCGGATCCGGCCCCTCCTCGGCTCTCAAAAGGTGCTTGGAGCCGGGCGTCTCCAGGACCTCGTGTCTGGGGCCTGTGGTCAGGCTCTTGGCACATTCTGGAACTCTCTCCTTTCCCAGCTGGGGCTCTGACCACAAGCTCCCCTCCAGCCTGGTGACAATGGTGGGGAGGGCGGATTCTGTCCCTCTGGACCCCGAAGCTGGCATCTGTCCTCAGGACTCAAGAGTGCCCTCATCACAGCCAGCCCCCAGCTGTGTCAGGCCCCGCACAACAGGTCCTCAAGGCCTATGCCTGAAACACGAAACGACGTCCGGCATGTGGACAAAGGTGGACCTGGTGGCCTTCGACAGCTCCCAGGCCTACTCTCCCAGGCCACCCCTCCCTGGGCTCCTGAGAAGGCACGGCTGCATCCTCCAGCTTCCAGCTTTCTCCCCTCAGGAACTCGGGCAGCACAGTGGGGCCGGGGCCCATGAGGGGACATGGGCCCCAGCCCTGGGCGTGTGGGCTGCACCAGCCCCCTCCCACCTCCTCATGCAGAGGACTTCAGTCTCAGCCCTCAGCCCAGCCACCATCTTTCCAGGGCTGGACGCACAGGAGGCAGAGAAGAACTTCTCTCAAAAAGCATTCCCTGGACCATCTATCTGACTCCTGCTCAGCGACCTGCAACCCTCCCCCCACTAGTACTTGCCAGAAACCCGAGATGAAAAGTGACATCAGCTCCAAGTGCCCTTGGGCAAGTCGGGTCTCTCTACAGACTGTTGCCCCACCTGCAGAAGGACAGCACTGGCCTATTAAACTGTCATCACGCTCCCCTCTGTCCCTCACCAGCCCCACTTCTGCTGAGAGGTGGAACCACATGTGGAAGCCAGGCCATCCTGGCCACCCGAGAGAACAGACTCGATGAACCCCCAGCACAGACTCACCGAACCTCCTGAAAGGTCTGAGGTCAGGGGCCCCAAGTTTTTAAACAAGTGCCCTGGGTGACTCTGATGTCCCACAGACTGGGAGCTCGTGGCTCCTGAGTAAACCTGGGAATCAGCATTACCTAAGATGAGCTCATGGTAGCCCGTGGTTCCTGCCCGCCCTGGTTCTCTCCCACCTCCCTGGCCCAGTGCTTCGGCCTCCAGCAGGCCTAAGAAAGAGAATTCTGAAGTCCTCCCTACCCCACCTAGGTTCCCCAAGGCCCAGCCATGGCCTGGGGAATCAACAGAGCATTGTGTCCAAGACCTCGTGGAAAAATCATAGTCTAAGGCAGAGGTCCATAAAATACAGTGTGTGGGCCAAATCTGGCCACTATTTTTGTAAAGTTTTGCTGAAACACACACACACACACAAGTTACTGGACAGTGGGACTTCCCTGATGGCGCAGGGGATAAGAATCTGCCCACCAGTGCAGGGGACACAGGTTCGATCCCTGGTACAGGAGGATTCCACATGACATGAAGCAACTAAGCCTGTGCACCACAATTAATGAGCCCTTGAGCCACAACCACTGGGCCCACATGCTGCAACTACCAAAGCCCGCATGCTTAGAGCCTTGCTTCGCAACAAGAGCAGCCACGGCAATGAGAAGCCGGCTGCTCACCGCAGCTAGAGACAGCCTGCGCAAAGCAACGAAAACCGAGCACAGCCAAAAATAAGAAATAATTTTTTTTTTAAGTTACTGGACAGTGGCATGCCTCCCTTCTGGGCACAGCACCCCCGTGATCCGGGGGGCTCTGCTGGGTGTCGAGTTGGGGACGGGTCCTGACACACCTGAAAGGCACAGTCTCACTGCCTCTGTTTAGCCAGCCCGTTCCTGCTGTACCACCTGTCTAGTATTTTAAGCTCACTCTCACCCTGAACCTGAAAGCCCCAGATACCAGGTGTGATACAGGAAGGTACTTTTTCCAAAGACGCAAACACAGCTGAACAGAAAACACAGGCTTTGCACCTGAATGCCAGCCCCGCCATTTTCTCTGCTGGGCGTGGGAATAGATTTGACTTCCTCACTTAAAATGGGATGGGGCTAGGAATGTCCCTACTGCAGCCAAGTGCAGCGGTCAGGACTGCCTTTGACAAGATACTGGAAGCACCGGTCACTGGTATCTCCTCTTCCCTCCCCGCCATCAATTAATTTCTCTTATACTGAGAAGCCCCAGAAGAGCCCACAAACTCTCACAGCCGTAGCTCTCAACCCTGTTTGTACACAGTCATCTCTCGGGAGTCTTTTTAATTAAAAACTGATGGCGGGGCCCGATGCCAGAATAATCAAGTCAATCTCTGGGACCTGAGTCCAAGCATGTCTTATTCGTATCTTCTAAGATTTCTACTCTATGCAAAGCCACAGGTTAGAACTACTGCCCCAGTCTTGGAGCCCCAGAGATCTCCCTGTTGAAGCCCAGACCTGAGCACTGGAGAGAAGAAAGTCTTTGATAAGCTCAAACTCTTATATTCCCTGATCAAAGAATTTCAAGGACGGACTTCTCTGGTGGTCCAGTGGTTAAGAATGTGCCTGCCAATGCACAAGACATGGGTTCAATCCCTGGTCCGGGAAGATCCCACATGCCTCAAGGCAACTAAGCCCACGTGTGCCACAACTACTGAGCCCGTGCTCTAGAGCCTGGGATGCTCTGCCACAAGAGAAGCCACCACAGTGAGAAGCCGGCGCACTGCAACTAGAGGAGCCCCTGCTCCCCACCACCAGAGAAAGCCCGAGAGCAGCAATGGAAACCAGTGCAGCCAAAGATAAGTAAATAAATCAATAATCTTTAAAAAAAAGAATTCCAAGGAGTCATTCCTGGCTTTGGAGTTAACTGAGACGTCCACAGGAAGCCTTGGTGTGAAAACTGAAAATGCACCTGCTGTCACCGTATTATCCCTTCACCCTGCTTTACTTTTTAAGACACTTATTGCCACCTGCTATAAATTTAACTTCCTCTCTCTACTAAATGCAAACACCAGATGAGTAGAAACCGAGTCTGTCTTGTCAGCCTGGCCCACAGCAGGCATCTGAATGCTGAGTGAGGGATGCCTCTCAGAGCCTCCCCAGGCTGCAGGCCACAGATACCCTTTCCTTCTTTCTCATCTCCACAACAATATCCCTCTACCCCCTCTCTCTTCGAGCCCCCTCCCTCTCCCGCCCACCCTCAGGCCCTGAGAACGTTCATGGTGTGCCCTCATCATGCTCCTGTACACTAGTAGTTCTTGACTAGGAGGACTGTATCCGCCACAGGACGCCAGGCTGTGTCCAGAGACATGTCTGCTTGTCAAAATTGGTGAAGCAGGGCGTGCTACTGGCTTCTAGCGGGTAGAAGGCAGAGATAATGCTAAATATCCTACAATATATAGGATAGCCCTCCCCGGTACCCCATTCCAACAAAAAACTATCTGCCCTAACCATCCAAAGTGCCAAAGCTGAGAAGCTCTGGACAGGCTGACAGATGTCTCCAGATCTCTGTGTTACTTCTCCCCAGTTCCTGCCACTTCCCATCTTGGATGGCAACCGCAAGTGCTCCCTCGGGACAGCTCCATCTGGGAAGACCCTCTGCTCCTGCCCTCCCAGGACCCTCACCAAAAAATTTTCAATGTAAGCTTGACCTAGACTTTAAGGTTATTTTACCTCCCGACCTGAAACCCTTTCCCTGGGGCTCCACTTTTTGCTTTTCTTCCTGTGTGGATTTTATTCTCTGTGAAATCTCTGCAATTATTGCACTAATAATAAAGCAATTATCATTTATATATTGCTTACTTGTGTCAGGCACTTTTCGATTGGGTTGATCAAAAGGTTCACTCGAGTTTTTCCATAACATTTTACAGAAAAACCCAAACAAACTTTTTGGCCAACCCAGTACTTAACATTCACCACAAGCATAAGATCAGTCCTACTATCTCCATTTGCCAGGGGCAATATACGTGACCTCTCCGCAAATCACACAACAACTGAGGGATGGAACCAGAAGTCCCAGAGTCCCCCAAGCTACACTGTTAGGAAGCAAACACACAACCATATGCAGTCACAGGTCCCAGAGACCAAGGAAGACCGCATGCGTGTGTGTCGCGCGCACACATGCTCAGTGTTGTCCAACTCTTTTCTGACTCTACGAACTGCAGCCCACCAGGCTCCTCTGTCCATGGGATTTTCCAGGCAAGAACACTGGAGTGGGTTGACGTTTCCTCCTCCAGGGGATCCTCCTGACCCAGGGATGGAACCTGCATCTACAGCATGTGCCACCTGGGAAACCACGGCTGACTCCGCCCTCCCTTCAGATGCGTTACTGCAGTAACAGACCCAAAGGAGCAACTGGGCCAGAAGGGTTCAGCTCCTCAGCTTCCAGGATGGCCGCCCAATCTCAAGTTCAGAGACGAAGATTCCGCTAGCATTCCCCACTGTGCCCCCACCTCAGGGCGGGGACAAGGGCACACGGCCACCAGCACCACAGCAAACACCCAGCGCCCGCGCCGGGCTGAGCCGCGCTCCGTCCTGGGTATTCGGGTTTCACGGCGTTACCCCAGGTAACCGTCCCAGCGCCGACGCGGGTGCTGTCACCACCCGATTTTACCCAGAAGCCTGCACGCCTGCGAAGCCGCGCAGCGTCCTCCCCACGGGGACCCTCCTCCCGCGGCCGCAGGGACATAGCACGACGGCGCCGTGACACCGCCACCCATGCACAACCGCAGGGCCGCTGACGCCGGACAGCCACCGGGTCAAACCACGCAGCCACGCCAGAAAGCGCCACACGGCCACTTACATGGTCACGCACGCGAACGCGCTCCAGCGGCACAGCCACACTCACACGCCGCCCCCGGCGCCCTCCCACAGGCGCAGTCGCTTCTTCCTCGCACGACCACCACAGACCTCGCGGGGACACACGAACGCGGGCCCGACGCACGTCCCCGTCCCCACACGGCCGGCTCCGTCACAGACCCGCAGAGACGCCACCATACGCCCTCCTCCCCTCACAGCACGGCGCCGCCACCACACGCTTCACACAGAGTCCTTCATCTCACACTCCGTCACCACACGACCAGACAAGGCCCCGCGGGCGGTCGCGGGCGCCCAGACACACAGGCTCAGTCAGACACACACCCACACTCACCCCGTCCTCCCGGGTCGCGTCCGGGCGGCGACCACAGCAGCTGCGCCGGCACCTCGCGCGCCCCTGGCTCCCCGTTCGCTCCCCACGCCTGCGCAGTCCCCTGCGAGACCCCCGGGCCCTCGCTGCCGGGCCCCGCCCCGTCACGCGCGGGACACGTCGACGGGCCGCGGCCCCGCCCCCAGGGCGTCCCCGAGCGCGCGAGGCCCCGCCCCTAAACAAAGCCACGCGGCGCGCAGGCGTTCATTCAGCGCTCCCACCGGCTCCGGCCTGAGGCCCCGCCCCTCACACGCCGGCCGCGGCAGGCACGCTCGCGCAATCCGAGCCGCTCTTGGGGGCGTGGCCCCGCCCGAGGCCCCGCCCCTGCACCAAAGCGCGCAGGTGCAGGGTGCGCTTTGCGCTCCCAGGGGCCCCACCTGTAGCAGTCCTTAGGCGATCACGCAGACGGATTCAGGTGCTGAGGTCCTGCCTTGGTCCCTTCAGCCAGACCCAGTCTCCCCAGTTCGCTGCCCTCCTGGGCATCCATACCTACACGCTCCTGTCCGGGGGCTTTCCGTCCTAACACCCTTCCCTCTGCCCCCAGGGCTTAAAGAGCCGTAGAGCCGGGCTCACCCGGGGCCTGGAACGCGCTCGCTGGCGCCTGCGCACCGCGAGCTCAGGCTGCTCCTCCCAGAAGCCTCGTGACTTGAGGTTGCGGGATCCCGGCTCACGGTGGCTCCGATCTGTCTGACCCAGAGTCGAGTGGACCCGGGAGAGGGGCGAAGGGATGGGTCTCCAGGACAAGGGTGGAATCTCGTTTGCGACTTGGCAGAACGAACTGCCCCAGAGTCCTTTGCGCGGCGCCTTTCGAGACTCGGACCACACTTCCCAGGAGCCTCTGCGGCCTGTTTCCACGATTTGTGATGACGCGGTTGCGTGTGGGCCCCGTGGGGACGCGGGCGCCCTCTTGTGGCGGCGCGTAAGGGGACCGCGAGACTGAGACGATGGGAGGTGTGAGCTCGGCCCTGTGATGTGGGCGTGCGGGTGCCGGGTTGCGATTGTGCGTTGTGTGTACGTAACCCACTATTTGTGGTTGTGTACTGCTTCCCTGGTGGCTCAGTGGTGAAGAATCCGCCTGCCGATGCAGGGTACTGTGGTTGGATCCCTGGGTCGGGAAGATCCCCTGGAGGCGGGTATGGCAATCCACTCCAGTATTCTTGCTGGAGAATCCCATGGACAGAGGAGCCTGCAGGCTACAGTCCATGGAGTCGCAGAAGTCGAACACGACTGAGCGACTAAACAACAACCTGTGTGGAAACTTTTTTATGTACTTATTTTTGAAAACTAATTTTGAGTGTGTGTGCCTGTGCACCTCCACCCGTCATGTGTGGCTGCTTTTGGACGATGCAGAGCTGAGTAGCGGCCACAGACATTGGTCCACAGAGGTTAAAATACTGACTCTGTACATCCCAGTTTTTGTGGTTGTGAGTTTGTGTGTCAGGGAGAACCCACAGATAGTGTGTGCCGTTTCTGGAAGTGTAACCAAGCAGGACCCCATGATGGAGGGGCAGGCCTTCCCCCACGGCCTCTGCTGCAGCTCCCGTCGGGAGTCCCCACGTAGTAGTTGATGCACATTTGCTGAGTTGTTTTGCAGCTGTGAACCCCCTTCCCCACCAAATGGACAGACTATTAATACTTGATGAGGATGAACGTGTAGCCCCAGGGCTCCTGCAACCTAAGACCAAGACCAAGTGACCAAGTGAAGTCACTCAGTCGTGTCCGACTCTTTTCGACCCCATGGACTGTAGCCTACCACGCTCCTTCATCCCTGGGATTTTCCAGGCAAGAGTACTGGAGTGGATTGCCATTTCCTTCTCCAGAGGACCTTCCTGATCCAGGGATCGAACCCGGGTCTCCTGCATTGTAGGCGGACACTTTACCATCTGAGCCACAAGGGAAGTCTGCAACCTAAGGCCTGATAATGTTAACCCATGTGACATGACCCTGCTGTGTCACCATCAGCCAGAGAACTGTGCACAAGCTGATCATCAGGATCCCCCCACACTAGTGCTTTAGAAGTGTTTCAATGAGCTCCAGAGTGTGGGCTCAGTACTTCTGTGTGGCTCACCGGCTTTGTTGCCCCAGGGCATGTGGAATCTTCCCCCATCAAGGATCCAGCCTGTGTTCCAGGCCCATTCTTATCCACTAGACCACCTGGAAGCCTTTTACTTTTATTTCTTAACAAATCAGAATTCACATGGATTTTTAAATACTGGGTTTTTTCCCCCTTATTCTGTGTGTTTGAAATTTCATGTAACTTTTTGAAGCAGCAGTAGCTTACAGTTAATAAGGAACATGGTTTTCTTTTTTGTGTATGCATGTGTGGTGGGTGTGTGTATGTATTACATTAAAACTTCATTTCTGGCACTGAACTTTTAATTTTATATGACTTCCACCTAGTATGAAATAGTATTCTTGGAACAGTGTTATTTTCAATGAAGTGTGTAACTGAACCGTAGGATAAAAGTTTGCTTCCTATGAGCATGCTTGAACACAAGAACATCAGGATATTCAGCATTTACATCCAATCCAGGAATATGAGGCCATCATTCCCATGGGAATAGGGCTTGAGGAAGCCCAGCCACCATCTCTTGGTAAATTTTATTAAAGGCTTCACTCTGGGCCACTGTGAACAGACTTTTCCAGTCCCCAGTGATTGCTGACAAATACAAAACAGTAAGTCCAGATCTACCGCATGATTGCACTCATCTCACACGCTAGTAAAGTCACGCTCAAAATTCTCCAAGCCAGGCTTCAGCAATACATGAACTGTGAACTTCCAGATGTTCAAGCTGGTTTTAGAAAAGGCAGAGGAACCAGAGATCAAATTGCCAACATCCATCGGATCATAGAAAAAGCAGGAGAGTTCCAGAAAAACATCTATTTCTGCTTTACTGACTATGCCAAAGCCTTTGACTGTGTGGATCACAACAAACTGTGGAAAATTCTTTAAGAGATGGGAATACCAGACCACGTGACCTGCTTCTTGAGAAATCTGTATGCAGGTCAAAAAGCAACAGTTAGAACTCGACGTGGAACAACAGACTGGTTCCAAACAGGAAAAGGAGTACGTCAAAGCTGTATATTGTCATCCTACTTATTTAACTTATATGCAGAGTACATTATGAGAAACGCCAGACTGGATGAAGCACAAGCTGAAATCAAGATTGCCGGGAGAAATATCAATAACCTCAGATATGCAGATGACACCACCCTTTATGGCAGAAAGTGAAGAGGAACTAAAAAGCCTCTTGATGAAAGTGAGAGTGGAGAGTGAAAAAGTTGGCTTAAAGCTCAACATTCAGAAAACTAACATCATGGCATCCGGTCCCATCACTTCATGGCAAATAGATGGGGAAACAGTAGAAACGGTGGCAGACTTTATTTTGCTGGCCTCTAAAATCACTGCAGATGGTGACTGCAGCCATGAAATTAAAAGATGCTTACTCTTTGGAAGGAAAGTTATGACCAATCTAGACAGCATATTAAAAAGCAGAGATGTTACTTTACCAACAAAGGTCCGACTAGTCAAGGCTATGGTTTTTCCAGTCGTCATGTGAGACTTGGACTACAAAGAAAGCTGAGCGCTGAAGAATTGATGCTTTTGAACTGTGGTGTTGGAGAAGACTCTAGAGAGTCCTTTGGACTGCAAGGGGATCCAGCCACTTAAATGCCCATTGTTAAGTGCCCTTTGCCATGGAGACAGCAGGGATTGAACAGGGGGAATGGATGTTTTGAGCAAGGGGTCTCAGAAAGGACCCGTGTTTCTCAGCCTCAACGTCCTCGGCGTTTGTGTCTGGAGGCCGTCCTGTACGGTGTAGTGGGTAGAGCATCTTCCCTTGCCTCCACCTCCCTCAAATTGCTGTGTAAGAGTGTTTGCTCCCCGTTTAAAGAACAGACTGGAAAATATAGGTCCTTGACCCAAACTAAAGGAAAAAAGTGTTAGTTTCTCAGTCGAGTCTGCCTCTGCAACCCCGTGGACTGTAGCCCACCAGGCTCCTCTGCCCATGGGATTCTCCAGGCCAGAATACTGGAGTGTGTAGCCATTCCCTTCTCCACAGGCTCAAACTAAAAACAAAACAAAACCTCTGGTGCTATAGGACAACGTTGGCAAATGTGTGTACAATTACAGGTTTTAAAGTATTTTTCATTGCCCTTTTTATTTTTTTAAATAAAAAGTTTTCTGGTTGCGCCGGGTCTTCTTTGCTTCATGAGGGCTTTCTCTAGTTGTGATACGCAGGGGCTCTTCTTCGCAGTCCACGGGCTTCTCATTGCGATGGCTTTTCTTGTTCAAGGCGAGCGGGCCTTAGTAGTTGCAGGACGCTGGCTCTAGAGCTTGGGCTCAGTAGCTGTGGCGCACCAGCTTAGTTACGCCACAGAGTGTGGGATTTCCCCGGACCAGGGATGGAACCCATGTCCCTAGCATTGGCAGGCAGATTCTCATCCACTGCGCCACCAGGGAAGCCCTTCATTGCCCGTTTTAACCAACTTCTTGATGAACGAAACAACTGGTCCTCATCCAGGTGGTTAGATGTCTTACGCACTGTTAATATCCCAATTGTATAGAGAGTAAAAGGCGGCAGTGAAAACCAATCACCTCCGCAGAGCTTCAGTCCAGTAAAAGGTGGAGCTGGGATATGGAAAGGAGCCGACTTCTGTATCCTCCACTTAGAAAGCAAGCAGCACGGTAGAACCTCCTTCAAGGGTTGCCGCTAGAATTACGTGATAGATAGGGTTCTTAGCTTCTCTGGTGGCTCAGATGGTAAAGAATCAGCCTGCAATGCAGAAACCTGGGTTCGATCCCTGGGTCAGGAAGATCTCCTGGAGCAAGGAAATGGCAACCCACTCCAGTATCCTTGCCTGGAAATCCCATGGACAAAGGAGCCTGGGGGGCTACAATCCACGGGGTCACAAAGACTCAGACACGACTGAACGACTTCCACTGCCACCCCACACAGCTAAGTCTCGATGGAAGAACCAGGCATTCAGTCATTCAGCACATGTACCTTTTATTACAGAAACATTGCGGAAGGGTTGAAAAAGGCTAAAGAGGCGTTGTGGAGGAAACCACTGCAGATGCTCACTCAGCTTCTCTCAGTGCTTCTGCTCAGAGACCTTCTGGCCATGCCTCTGGGCAGACAGGTGCTATCCCTCAAAGGACTCGACTCATTACCCTCCAAATCGGCAGTCTAGGAACACGGAGGTTTCCCCAGAGGCCAGACTGACTAGCTGGGAGATGGAGGAGGGTTGAGCTGAGATGGAGAAGGGCGGTTAGAAGGCACAGCAGGGATTGTTTCTAAGGAAGGGAAGAAAGAAGAGGGAAATGTATTTAAGCATCAGTTTACATCCTGGACAGCTCTCTGCTCTGTGGACTCTGCTCACCTTGCGCCTCCAACCCACCAGACACGCTTCCCTAAACCTCGGCCGGCTGCTCCTCACCATCTCACTGTGCAAATATCTTCTCTTCAAAGAGAGGTTCTTCTGAACACTCAGTGGAAAAAGCTACGCCCTCCAGTTCCTGTCTGTCACAGCACCTTCAAGGAAGCTCAGGTGATTTATTCCCTGCCCTCCCACTAGGGGGCGTGCCTCACGAGCACAAGGACCTCCCCTGCTGCACCCCCAGCCTGGCACACTGGGGTGGCCTAGGGTTGCTGCAGGGGGTGAATATAAAAGGCTTGCTCTGGGCTCTGGGGGACAGGTCGAGCATCTCATTGCTCCCAGAGGGGCTCACGGTCTGCTGCAGAGGGTCTGAAAACTACCGCCCCAGGGGGTGACTCCAGCTCCCACCTGTTTTTACTTTTTATAGTTTTTAAAAATCGAGGGAAAACTCACATGACGTAAAATTCACCATTTAACCGTTTTTTAGCGAATCCAGAATTCATCATAGTGCAGTTACTCGATAAAAATGTACTGACTGCATTTCTCAATAAGTGAATCATAGAATTATCACATGACCCAGACTTTCTACGCCTAGGTGTGTACCCCCAAGGAACGGGAAACAGGTGTTCAAGGAAAAATTTTGTGTGTCAGTGTTCTTAGCAGCATATCAATAGCCAAAAGGTGGAGACAGCTCAAATGTCCTTCAACTGAAGAGTGAATAAATAGGCACATATCCGTGCAAAGGAATACTATTTGGTCATGAAAAATAAGTCCTGATACATGCTATAGCCTGGATAGCCTTAGAAAACATTATGCTAAGTGAATGAAGCCAGACACAAAAAGCCGCATAGTATGAGTCCATGTATATGAAATGTCCAGAGTAGTAAACCCAGAGAAGGAGAGAGAGAGATATGCTTAGTGGTTGCCAGGGCCTGGGAGGAGACACTGCTTATGGTTGCAGAGGTTCCTTTAGGGATGATGAAAAGTTTTCATCATCCCTAAAGCTAAATTGCCATGAGGATTGCACAGCATTGTGAGTGTACGAAACATCACTCACGGTAAATTTTATATTATCTGTATTCTGCCACAACTTAGAAAAAAAATCCCACATAACCTTTGAGGGAATTCATAAATGAATTCTTTCTGCTCTCCACATCCTTATCATTGGTAAGCTGTGGCTTGAGATTAGGGAGATGAACTTGAAACTTTCCATTCAACTCTGTGACTCTTCAGTTGACATTTCCAAACCCACCTGGGGAATTCGAACCAAGCCCCCACCCCCGCCCAGCAGTGGACAAGCCCTCTTCCCCGTGGGACATACCTGTTGTCCACCTGCGGGTCACAGTAATGGCAGTAACACTTGGGAGGTCGAAGAAGGGGGGGAGCGGAAGCAGAAAGAGATGGCGTTGGTGAGACGACTCTAACTCTCCCTCTATCCCGCCCCACGCCTCCTTTCTTTTTTCCTGCCTGCCTCCCTTTCCGCCCCCCACTCGGGGCAGGGGGTGACATCCGTGATCTGGTTGATCTCTTCAGCCTCCCCTCTTACTGCCCGATCCTCCAGCCAGTTCACTCCATCCCAGTAAACGACACGATGCTCTAACCTGGGGGTTTCTCAACCTCAGTACTCCTGGCACTTTGACCCAGGTCAGCCTTAGTTGTGGGTGTCGTCCTGTGGAAGCCACGCACCTCGTCTCTACCCACCGGATGCCAGTGGCACCTCCTCCCCGAGACGTGACAACCAGAAATGTCTCCAGGCGCTGCTGAGTGTCCCCTGGGTGGCAAAGTCACCCCCATTAAAGAATCACTGATCTAAGCAAGGGTGCAAGGCTGGGGCTCATCTCCTTGCCCCTTCCAGATTCCTCGTCTCTCACCCCAAATCCTGTAGCACTGCTCCTACAAGTGCGGCAGGGCGCTCCCCATCTTCACTGCCGTCCCCGACATCCTGCCCACACCTTGGATACCCGGCTCCTCCTCCCCTTCCTCTGCGCTCCCCCCACCCCCTCCTCCCTCCATCTGTTCACCCCCCTCCTCCCCCACGAGGTACGCAGCTCCTCCCTCCCTTCCTCTGTGCTCCCACTCTCTCCTCCTCCCTCTCCACCTTTAGGAACCCGGCTCTTCCTACCCAGTCTCCTTTATTGTAGGACACAAACAAGAAGGTGACCATCATATAGGCGCATCTCAGCCCATTCCATCCGGTTTTCTTCTTCAGCGGCTTCTTGGGGGTGGTGGCCGTTGGGAGGAACTTCACTGGGGAGATCCAAGTAGACATGACCAACGTGAAAGCCTGCCACCCCTCTGTGCGGACATCCTGCCTTTCCCACAACTCTGTCCACACAGATCTCCCTCTGAACCCCACACCCTCAATCTACCTGCTCCTCGGATTGAAATGTGGTCTATTGCTACCGGGTGCCCCCATCTCCCCTGTCCATCAGCAAGGCACCAGTCTCACATCTCCTCCTGATTGCCATTGCACCAGCCTTCTACTCCACAGTCCTCTCTCCCAGAGCAGCTCCCACTGGGGCCCACAGGGATCTAACACCAGATCTGACCCTGTCACCTCCTCATTCCAGACCCCATCTGGGGCACAAGCCCAGTTTTACTTGCTCAATATTCTTTCCCTCTTCTTTTCACAGTTTAAATTTTAAAGAAAGTGTTACATTACATTTTAATATTACATACAAAAAACCCTAATACTAATAAGATTTTTTTTAAAAAGGAGATGGCCCTTGAAAATTCCCGGAGTGGAGGAACCCAGGTGAGTCCTGGATGTTAAATTAAATCTAGCTTCTTTCAGGAACATAAGCAAAATTTAAGTCGTTTCTTTTAAATGTCTCTGATAATCATGAGAGGAACTTAAATCATCTCCCCCAAAATGGTTGAAGATAGTCCCCTTTTAACCAACCATTGTGCCCTCAGGAGACCCCATTGCAATAACCATCATTTTAAAACATAAACAATTTCCTCAATTTCACGTTATAAGCCACCCTGGGAAGAACACCCTGCCCCTGCATCTCATATCAGTTTTGAATTTGAAAGCTCCCAGTTTAAGAACTATTCTTCCTTGCACAATAAACTCTCCCTCAGTACTATTTTACTGATCTTGTGGTTTTAGCTCTGCTATTTCTGCATTTTTGACATGTATAACTCACCTCATTGAACAGGCCCTCTGGTCAAAAACCAGAACATTACCAGTGTAAAGGGAAAAATGAAATAAAAAAAAAAAAAGCTCTTAATTGAACTTTCAGGAAGGCACACCCCCTCCCCTTTTCTTGGAGAATTTGCTTCGTAGTTGTAATTCCTTTCTCTGTCCCTTCATCGTTGTTGTTCCGTTGCTAAGTCGTGTCCGACTCTTTGTGACCCCATGGTCTGCAGCACGCCAGGCTTCCTTGTTCTTCACCATCTCCCAGAGTTTGCGCAGACTCTTGTCCATTGAGTCAGTGATGCCATCCAACCACCTCATCCTCTGCCGCCCCCTCCTCCTGCCCTCAATCTTTCCCAGCATCAAGGTCTTTTCCAATGAGTCTTCACACCAGGTGGCCAAAGTATTGGAGCTTCAGCTTCAGCATCAGTCCTTCCGATGAATATTCAGGGTTGATCTCCTGAATAGAGATGGACTCGTTTGATCTCCCTGCTGTCCGAGGGACTCTCAAGAATCTTCTCCAGCATGATTTGAAAGCATCAACTATTCAGCGTCTTTAGCTGAATGTATGGAAATCTTTTTTTTTTTTTTTAATTTACTTATTTATTTGGCAGTGCTGGGATCAATTTCAACGTCCTTCTTCACCTCTAGGAACCGTTTTAGACCTCAGCGATCAACAGAAGAAGCGACTGAGAAAAACCAAGACGTTTCCCAGTCACGGCTCAGTGTGCTCGGTCTCCTTGGTACCAGGGGGCAGTACGAGGGGGCCGGGTGGTCTGAAGGCTTTTGCTGCCCCTCAGAAAGGCATCCTCTCTGGTTCTGAAGCCCAGACCTTGGCCACCTGAAACTGTGTCTCCTTAAGGCTTTGTCTTCACGCAGACCGAGGGAACTCACAGGCGTGTCGATGGAACAGGCGTGATGCCGTGCACCTACCTTCTTCCTTGCAGCCGCTTGATTCTTCTGAAAAGAGGAAGAGAAAGAGGCAAAGAAGGAAGGGAAGGAAGGAAGAGGAGGGGGGAAAAGGAAGAAAAGAAATCATCAACAAATTCTGAAATGAATGGAGACCGAACCATAAAGAGCAGTTCTGGGCACCCAGGTAAGGAGAGGCGAGAATGCGCCCGGCCCCTGGCAGTCACTGGTCTCAGGCACTACATGGCCTCGTGGCCTGTCCACCTGCTATTCCCTCTACCACCAACACCCTTCACCCACATGTGCTGGTGACTGCCTCCCTCACCTCCTCCAAGTCTTTGCTCAAAGTCACTTTCCCTGATCACCTTTTGAAAACGTATCCCTCTGTCCTGCCCTGCCTTCCCATCTCCCTTCCTCTGCGATCTTCACAGGGCTTAGCGTCCAACAGACTTCTAACCCACTATTTCTCTATTTATTCGTGTTCTTTCTCTTCTCATCAGTTCTATCTGGACGCAGATTTCTGACCTGTTCCTTACTGTGTCTCTAACACCAAGAACAGGCTGAGCACAGAGTGGCTAATATTAATTAGCATTTGTTGTTGGATGAATGAAAAAAAAAAGACACTTATCATGTTCAGATGATGATGATAAAGAGTGTAAGATTTCAACTAAAAATTGAGAAAGAAATTTAAAAAAACCCCAAGAGTGTAAGGTTTGATGCTATTTAAAGACTCTTCCAACATTAAAAAAAGAAAAGCTGAGAAGTCTATATTTTTGTGTCCAGGAGCAAAACCAAATGGTGGGGCCAATTAGCATGGTCACTACTTACCATTCAGCACCTGGAGGCTCAGCAAACCTGCGGAGACAATGTAGACATGGAATTGCCAAAGGCAGTGTGCTAAATGCCCTTAGACCAACAAGTGCAGCTGACGCACCCCGAGCTTCCTCTCACGTCTTCTCATCGGTTCCCCCTCAGGACGTTCATACTGCCTTAAAACTATCTGCCTGTCCCCTCATCAGTCTGTGTGGGGTTTATCTAGAGGTACAAGCATGTGAGGTTCATCTTTGGCTTTCCACCGCCCTGCGTGGTCCTATCCCATACGGAGAGTTAAAAAGAATATTCTTCCCAGGCTTCTTTGGTGGCTCAGTGGTAAAGAATCCGCCTACCAATGCGGGAGAGACACAGGCTTGATCCTCGGTCCAGGAAGATCCCACATGCCTAGGAGTATCTAAGCACCACCACTGTTGAGCCTGTGTTCTGGAGCCCAGGAACCATAGCTACTGAGCCATGCCCTGGAGTTCCTGCTCCACAACACAGGAAGACCACCGCAAGGAGAAGCCCGAGACCACCTCTAGAGAGTAGCCTGCACTCCCCTCGACTAGAGAAAACCACACACAGCCACGAAGACCCAGCACAGCTAAAAATAAATCTTTTTAAAGAAAAGAATTTTCTTTTCCCAAACAAACTTTCCATGCCAAAATCTCGGGGCATGCATGGAGTGAGATTATTTACCTAGGATCTCTGATGTCATCCATCCAGAAGAAAATGTGGTCCGGGAGGCAGGGTGGTGTTCAGGGTTGCAGACAAAGTCCAGAGTGTAGAGTCCAAGGGGCCGCGAGAGATGAGACCATAGAAGGAAAAAAAAAGTCATAAGATCAGAAGGTGGGGAGACTGGGAGCAGACGAGAACAGAGCCCAGGGAGGCGGTGCTGAGCCGTGAAGGGGAGAGTGTTGGAAGCCCCACCATGTGGGTTAGAGCGGAAATCTAGTGGCTGAAGGGGCTTCCCTGGTGGCTCAGTCGTCAGGAGTCCGCCTGCCGATGCAGGAGACGAGGGTTCTGTCCCTGGGTCAGGAAGATCCCCTGGGGAAGTGAATGGCAACCCACTCCAGTGTTCTTGCCTGGAGGATCCCATGGACAGAGGGGCCTGGCGGACTACAGTCCATGGGCTCGCAAAGAGTCGGACACGACTGAGCGACTGAACAACAGCACGTAGTGGCTTGAAGAATTGGTGCTGGATCAGAGTCAGGCTGGAAGGGCAGCTGCCACGCCTGCTCCACATATTTGCCATCACCATGTTGTAGGCCCCTGACACACATCAGGTGAATAATGCCTACCTGGTGCGGAAATGCAACAAAATGTATTAAACGTGCCCAGCGCCCAGGAAATCCTGAACTAATTTTCCTTACTGTCATCACTATAGTCATAAGAACCTTGCCCATGTCCCTGATTTGACCAGGGGCTTGGTTCTCATAAGACACCCCGCCTTTGAGAAAGTGAAAGTCATACAGCCATTTTTTTCCAGTTCCCGGATTAATAAAAAAACAGAAAGATTCTCTGATCAGTGAGGCCATGGCTGGGAAGGGATCCCATTGCAGAGACAAGAAAGGGAACAAGACAGAGGTGAGGACAATATGAAAAAAGAAACTCACGTTTCAGGACTGTCGAGGTGCGCGCGGTGGGGAGGAGAAGTTCCAGCGGGAGCCATTGGGCATCAACAGAAAAGGAAGAGGCTGAGAAGGCGTGACTGGCTTTCCCGGCTCATCCCACCCTGCTGGCCCTCCGGAGAGACCCTCCCATCACGGTGGGATGAGGGTGCCCCCAGATCTCATGGGCGGCCAGGGGCCAGGGTGGGGACTCTGCCTGCTTCTGCTACACTTGCGTCCTTTGGAGTCCTGATTATCCAGGTGGACAGACTCCCCAGACACCCATATTCCTTGAGCGTTGGTCCCCCAGAGATGAGGAAGGTCCTCAGAAGATGCCCTGCCCCACTCTTATCTCCTTTCTCTCCTGAGAGGTCAGGAGGGAGGAAGCTTGGGCAAAGAGGAAGCCGTGGCTTTGAGCTCCTCCTCATTCAACTGTCCTCTCCACAAATACGCACAGCTCAGAACGTTCTTGCATTCTGGGGCTGTGGTCCTCGGCTTCTGCTAAAATCTGGAGGCCTTGATGGCCGTGCTCTCACACACCCAGTCACACATACAGCCTCAGACCCACCCCTGCCTCCCACAAACTCTGGGGATTATCCGTGCTGTCTCAGGGGGCCTGTGGACCCCGGTGAGTCAGTCTGAGCCCCCTTCAGAGTCAAGAGTGATAGATGGACACCCTGTTAGCAGAGGGCCTCTCTCAACCCAGGTCCCCAGGTGAGAACAGTCCCAAAGATTCCCTTCTCTTTTTTGTTTACTTTTTTTGTCTCAGTGGCTGAAAACACCCGAATTACCACAGAAAAGGAAGAATAACTCACTTTTTACTGGAAGGTGCAGCAGGACCAGAAATCAGGGGGTCAACATGGAAAAAAGTGAGCAAGAGAGTAGAATCAAATACACACACACCCCCAGCACATTCCTTTATTCACTCATTAAACACTCTTCAAGTTATTTGTAAGCTTTTATTGTGCACTAATTATAGACTTGCAAAAACACTGCAAAAATAGTACCAGAGAGGGTTGCCCTTTCCTCCTCCAGGGGATCTTCCCAAACCAGGGATTGAACCCACATCTCCTGCATTGGCAGGCAGGTTCTTTACCACTGAGCCACCAGGGAAGCCCCAGTCGGGGGAGCCATGCCTTAAAACTAGGGTTCCGTCTGGCACAGAGTGCCATGGTGAGGATTCAGTAGTATCATAGAGGTAGATGCTCCAATGTTGGTTCTCCTCCACCCCTTCCCATTAGCAAAAATAACATCCATCAGCCATAGAAGGGAGCTCTCTTTTGCTTCAAGAATAGTAGTAGAGCCCGTGTGTGTTAGACAGGTTTCTAGGTCATGGGTGTGAGCGGTGGACAAGACCCTGCCCTGGAGGCACAATAGAGATCGGAGAGAGGGGTGCTTCGCCAGCTCACCTGACCTGGGGGGCATACGTCTGTCTTCCTTAGAATGTGGCCCCCACTCTCTAACGAGCATGGCCCCTTTCTCTCCCAAGAACCACCAAACTTTTCCTTCTGGAAGGTAGGCCCTTTTTCATGGGAGCAATTTACACACCAAAGGAGAGCAACATCGCTGAGACCCAGGGCTGTGCCAGAGCTGGCTTGCAAGAGATGGTTGTTAAATTTGCAAAATGTTCGCAAGCCACTGCCAAGCCTAATTAGTGGCTTCAGATCAGCCCAGAGCTAAAGCATTTACACCACAGAAATTGGCAATGGTTGCAAACCAGGGCTCCCCTCCCCACCCTCTCCCCACAGAAATGGTTGTTAAATGTTACAAGCACAGCCTGACTGCAGCCCATTTGCAACAGTTTTGCTTTTGACCCCAAAACAGTATCTAAATGCCAGCCCGGCACCAACACTTCCCCCCACTGTTTTTTTCCACTTCAGCTTGTTTTGTTTTGTTTTTGGCTGCACTGTGGGACATGCAGGATCTTAGTTCTCCAATTAAGGCTGAAACCCAATAGAGTCCTAAGCCCTGGACCACCAGGGAATTTCCCCTCCCCTGAATTTTTAATGAGGAAATCCCACAGACAGAGGAGCCTGGTGGGCGGCAGTCCACAGGGGGTCACAAAAGAGTCAGATAACTGAGCGACTGAACAACAACAAGTTGTAATCCCAGAGAGGGTTACAGGAATGTCATCTCAAGGACACAGACTCGGGATTGAAAAAGCACTTACTTTCTTCCTCTGTTCTGTCTGGAGGCGAGGGTGCAGGCAGCCAGGTTCCAACAGAGGTGCAGAGGGAAGACAGAGATCAGCGTTAAGACACCATGAAATAAGGACACTGCAAAATGAGACTCCCTGACCGGTCAGAGGAGACAGAGGCAGAGGCGCTACTGGACACGAGGCGGGTGGGGGCTCGGGCATTGCCTCTCTCTCTCTAAGTATCGGTGGGGCCTCTAGTGTGTGCAGGGTGCGTGGGCTGCACGGAAAGCGAGAGGAGAAGGGTCTTACTCTCGGGGAGCGCGAGCGAGCGGAGGCCAGAGAGGTGGCCTCGAGAGTCAGAAACCCATCCGGGGCAGGGCTAGGGTTTCGGGGTGCGGCCGGAACCTGCTGACCTTGTGGGGGTGCCAGGGAAGGCGTCTTGGAGGAACTGTCACGGAGTCTGACACCTGAAAGATGAGGAGGGGTTAGCCGGGTGAAGACCTGTGGAGGGGAGAGACAGAGATGCGTTCCCGGCGGTGGGACAGTCCTGGGTGGGAAGGAGTCTGGAGCTTCGGAAGGATGGAGAGAGACCTGCTGAGGGGACACGGCAGGCAAAGATGACCGGCAGACAAGAACGTCCAGAGTTAGATGACGCCCGGCCCTGTGGGTCACTTTAAAGACCTCGGGCTTCATCCTAAGAATGATGGGCGATCAGGGAAAGACGTGGACCCAGCACTTGGGCAACTTACCCCATCTCTCTAGGGCTTGCTTTTCTCATAAAAGTGCAATTATAACGGGACAACAGATTGTCCTGCTTGGAGGACTTGAAAGGGGTTCACTGGGTGAGAGTGTTTTAATGCTGAAACTGGGCATGTCCTGGGCGCACAGAGTCACTCTGGATTACAATGGGATCCACCCGTCTCACAGGGGTGATGAGGCTTAAAATAACTGATCCAAGCAGAGCCCTGAAATGTACTGGCTTTTCCAAGATGCTCCATGAAAGGTTTTTAAAGAATTTTGTTTTGATGTGGATCATTTTTTAAATCTATGGAATGTGTTACAATATTGTTTTCTGTTTTGGCTTTTGGGCCTCGAGGCATTTGAGACCTTGGGTCCCTGACCAGGGATGGAACCCACGGCCCTGGCATTGGAAGGCAAAGTCTTGCTAACCACTGGACCACAAGGGAAGTCCCACATGACATTTTTGTTAGTTACCACTTAGCCTCGGAAGCTCTGCCTCTTTCTGGCTGTCAGTTTTCATGTCTCTACAGATGGTTTCCGGTCTGTGAGCCATGACTATGGCCTCTGTAGTTGCTGTTTAGTTGCTCAGTCGTGTCTGACTCTTTGCGACCCCATGGACTGCAACCTGCTAGGCTCCTCTGTCTGTGGGATTCTCCAGGCAAGAATACTGGAGCAGGTTGCCTTGCCCTCCTCCAGGGGATCTTCCTGACCCAGGGATTGAAGCTGGGTCTCCTGCATTGGCAGATGGATTCTTTACCACTGAGCCACCAGGGAAGTCCTGACTATATGGCTTTATCCACACTCAACTCTGGATCTGAGGTTATTTTAGGTTATTTTACCTAATAATGTCTATCTGACATTGATCTTTGCCTTATAGCCATGTCGTATGTTGACTAAGAAGTGTGTTTCGCTATTTGTGAAGTCTGGCTGTCTTCCAAGGAGGGAGGTCTTGGCCCATAAAGCTCTGATATTTCTTAATGGAGAGGATTCTTCGAGGGTAGGAGTTAGGGAGTCCTGTGTTATTCAGCTTGTGAGAAGGAAAAGGTCTTGGAATTCCACAGGCAGTGTGGGAAGAAGGAAAATGGGAGATGAGAAGAGAGAGAGAGTGAGCAGAGATGGGAGAAGACCATCTATCTGCTCAGGGCTCTGGCTCTTCTGCACGCTCTCGTTTCATCGAGGCTCGTTACTCATAGGTCTCAGCCGATTTCTCATGGGAACCGGTGAAGGAGGGTTCTGTTTCCACGTTGATGGGAACGCAGAGAAAGCACAGAGCTCTTCAGCAGCCCAAGGGGAGAGAAGTGAGAAACTGTTATCTTTGAAAGAGCAGAAGCAGTGAGGAGGGCTGTGGACTCCAGGAGCCCTGGACAAACGGGATGCAGGGAGCTGAGCCCACTTCAACCAGCTCCCTAGTACCTGAGTTTTTCCTAGATTTAATTATAACATCATATATTTTTTATAACATATAAAATGTTATAGTTTATTATAACATTAGGAAGCATCCCTTATAGTGTGGATTACTAGCCCTACTCTATGGGAGAACAGAACACACTTGCCCCAGGGTCCCATATGCTGGTAAAGAACAGAGCTGGCTTGAAACGCCAGGCATATCTACCCCTGGAAGTCCAGTTCCCATCTCCGTCTCCCTGGAGCTCCAGATCCAAGCGTGCCCTGTGCACTGGGACAGGAGCCCCTGGGGATGGCGGGAAAGGTCTCAGGTGGACACAGATTCACTATCACTCCTTTGGAGTCACATGGTGAGAATATGGAATCTAATATCGAATTCACTTTACAATTCTCTTTCTTCTCAAAAGTCTCAAAATGATGCTAACTTGTCCAGAAGCTCTCTCTAATGTTCTCTGGTCTTCCTTTCCACTGAAGAGAGAACCATCTTCAGACTAAGACCCTCAGCAGTCATCAGTATCGCTATAATTAATACTTTATTTCCATTGTTTCATTATGTCTACTTTTGCAGTTATCTTCTTAGAATATTCTTTGACATTGCCCTTCTTTGGGATTGGAATGAAAACTGACCTTTTCCAGTCCTATGGCCACTGCTGAATTTTTCAAATTTTCTGGCACATTGAGTGCAACACTTTAACAGCATCATCTTTTATTAGTTTAAATAGCTAAGCTGGAATTCCAGCACCTCCACTAGCTTTTTTCATAGCAATGCTTCCTAAGGCCCACTTGACTTCACAATCCAGGGTGTCTGGCTCTAGGTGAGTGACCACACCATTGTGGTTACCGGGTCATTAAGACTTTTTTTTGTATGGTTCTGTGTATTCTTCCCACCTCTTCTTAATCTCATCTCCTTCTGTTAGGTCCTTGACACTTCTGTCCTTTATTGTGCCCATCCTTGCATGAAATGTTCCCTTGGTATCTTCAATTTTCTTGAAGAGATCTCTGTGGCTTAGTCACTAAGTCCTTTTAAAGTGCAGTCCTTTACTGGAAAACATGAATGATGGCATTGGACTGGATAGTAGTAGATACAGCAGGAACTTCTGCTGGGGTTCAGCCTCTCTACCTGTGAACACGGGGGCCAGTTTTTTCATCCATCCCATTGTGAAAAATCAGAAAGCTAGATGCTATCCCATGTTGCTGAAGGTGTGGGAAAATTAGCATGCTTGTAGGCGGCTTATGGAACTGTAAATTTGTTAAACCTCTGTCCAGATTTAAAAGACCTCTGTTCTTTGGCCCAGTCATTTGAGTCATGACCTCAGAACGTTGAAGATATACGTATCTAAGCGTATTTCCTGTAAGAACACACAGGAGACGAGTAGTGGCGGCTGTTTCAAGACAGTAGAACTGGGAATAGGACAGACAGGAAGATTTTGGCTCTCATTTTATGTCCCTACAACTTTTCTCATGAGCATATATCTTTTACAACTTAAAACAATCTACCGCATGATATTTCTCATGCAAAATTCTAGTGCTCTCATTCTACACTAATAAAAATTTCCATTACCTTAAAACTCTAAGAGACAAAACGTGATCATATACAGTCTGAATGGTTCTTCCGAAATAAATAAAACATGAATAAACGAAACACTGAATTTAAATAAATAACTAAAAACACAAAAGACTCCATAAATCTGCATTACCTTTTAGACAAGAGAAGAGAAACGCCAGAGAAGACAAAATTCTCACTTACCATCCACTGACAGCCTGCTCATCATACCTGGGGAAGAAGACATAACGAAAGATGTGCAAATGCAACAGAAGGAAATACACCTAATTAGTGAATTTCCCCCATGCAATGGATTTAAGAAGCTCTCTCCTTTGGAAAGTATGGCTATGAGAGCTCGGGCATGACTTAGGGCCTCCTCATTATTCCCATCATCCCTTTTTCCAGCTCCATCACTGCTAGCAGACATCAATGTCTCTAATCTAATTTCTGGGTTTTGTGTGTGTCTGTTTTCCATCAGTCTCTGAGTTCCTAAAGAGTGAGCATATGTGATCCATCTTTGGGTTTCCATCACCCAAGCATGGCTCCAGACACATGTCAAATGCCCAGAAAATCTTGCTCAGAGTTTCCCCCCAAAGTTCACAGTCTGAGGGCATCTTGAATGTGGTGAGGTACTTACCTACGATTCCTGAGAGCAGTCGATCCAGAGTTGGCACGGTGGTGGAGGATACAGACGTGATACAGAATGGTGGGACCAGGGACCACGGAGAGGAAGCCATGAGTAGAAAACCAAAAGTAAGATCAGATGCCGGGAGCTGGGACAGACGTGGAAATAGAGTCCACTGTGGGCGCGGGGAGCGGTTAGGTGAGATTATTGAGAGTGGCTTTGTGTTTGATTTCAGGGAGGTTTAAGTGAGCGGGGGGTGGGGGTGGTGGACACAGTCATGGGCCATTCTTCAGCCAGGTAGGAGAGAGAGAAAGACACTATTCTTCACTGACTCTAGAAAAAAGCCCAACACTCCTTCCTTATACTGATTTTACACCAACCCTCCCAGGTTAGCGAATTGTCCTCATGTTGTCAATGAGAATAGCTGAAGCTCTGAGATATTGTATTAATTTTTGAAGCCCCACACAGTGGATGAGTGAAAGCGAAAAAATTCAAACGTAGATCTCTCCAGCTTCCTCTATAAACTTCTATTTCCTCACCCACAAGATGAGTATGTTAATATCCATCTCAGGGTTGGGGTTAAGTTGTCTATATACTGATAACAATAACAAGCTTACATGGAGATGATTGCATGTATGTCCATGGTGAGGGGCATGGAGACAGAAGAAGGACGAATTATGTGTGCTAAGTCACTTCAGTCGTGTCCAACTCTTTGTGACTCCATGGACTGTAGCCCACCAGGCTCCTCTGTCCATGGGATTCTCCAGGCAAGAATACTGGAGTGGGTTGCCATTTCCTCCTCCACAGATCTCAGATAGACCTGAATTGAGCTCTACAACCAAATGGCTTTCCTTTAGTCACAAGTGGACCACAGAAATGTGCTCAATTTCTGATCAACTAGTTTTTACAGGGGAAGGAGAGAGGGATGCAGTATTTTCTTTTCATCAAGATATCCAGTCTCAACCTTTTATGTCTCTAGATTAGAAGCTGGGCTGTGGACAGTCACAAGAAGAAAGGTCCTTGAAAGGCAGGCAAAAATTACCCCGTCAGCTAAGGGCAATCAGAGCCCAAAGGGAGAGAGAGTGAACAAAAATGTCACCTTTCAGCACTGTTGACTCGGTGCAAACAGCAGGAAGGAGAGGTTCAAAGGTGGCCGGTGGGGATCAGAGAGAAGGTGAAATGCATTAATTCATCCTTTATACCCCGTTGCATCCCCCAGGTTCCAGGACAGGATGGGGACCCAGAATGAGAAGCTGTGCCTTGTTCTAAGAGCCATAGACCTCTTTGTGCGTCGTGCTCAGTCACTCAGTCATGTCTGCGACCCCATGGACTCTGCGACCCCATGGACTGTAGCCTGCCAGGCCCCTCTGTCCACGAGATTCCCCAGGCAAGAAGGCTGGAGTGGGTTGCCATTTCCTTCTCCAGGGGATCTTCCCGACCCAGGGATGGAACCAAAGTGTTTCTTTACCCCTGAGCCCTCAGGGAAGCCCATAGGCCTCTTTAGAGACACATTTACCCCAGAGGTCAAGAAACCCTGAGCTACCATGGTCTGGGGCATCCAACCACCCACCCCCCTTACACCTGAGTCTCCGGAGGGTGGCAGACAAGGGTCTCCATGACAACCGATAGTCAGAGACCAGGATGGTTAATACTTGGCAAGGAGGGAGCCTTGGCCAGCCTGCACCCTATTTCTCTCATCTACAACCCACCAATGAATCTGCACAATGCAGTCCAGGCGGGTTGTACGTGTTAGAGCACAGAGTCTTACTGAAAATCTGACTGAAGCTATGAAGTCCACATTCCCAGAAAACCACCGAGATTCTGTCTCTCACACCCAGTTTTGCACAAGATTACAGAGGCTGGTCGACCTCCCCGAAGTCCATCTGGTTGGCCCCAGGGATCTGCAGGCTCTGGGTTTGGAGCCACGCTGAGATTGAGAGCATCCTGTGAGCTGCCCAGGTCGAAAAGCCATCCCCCTGTCCCCTGTCCCCCTTCCTCCTCCGGTTGAAGGGCTCCCTAGTTACATAGGGAGAAGGAGATAAGACTTACATTTGACTGGAAAAGGGCAACAAGACCAGGAGTCAGGGGATCAACATGGAAGAAAAAAGCAAGAGAGAAGTTTGAATTAACAGTCATTTATCCACCTCAGATGATTTCTGCATGCGTTCCTTTCTTCCTTCATCTGAAAGTGAAAGTCACTCAGTCGTGTCGGACTCTTTGTGGCCCCATGGACTATACAGTTCATGGGATTTTCCAGGCCAGAATACTGGAGTGGGTATTTCCCTTCTCCAGGGGATCTTGCCAACCCAGGGATCCAACCCAGGTCTCCCGCATTGCAGGCGGATTCTCTACCAGCTGAGCCACCAGGGAAGCCCGAGATAGGATGGGGCCCCAGAATGAGAAGCTGTGTCTTGTTCTAAGAGCCACTCTGTGTGTGCACTCAGTCTTCCTTCATTTAGCCTAGCCTATCCTTAAGAGGTGGAGGGATTTCATGAGAGACTGTTTTTTTGTAGTTTGTCATGTACAGTTAGACAAAGATCAAACAGCTCGGTTACACTATTGGCAAGGATGTTGAGAACTCTACTTCTTTTTTAAAAACTTTTAATTTTGTATTGGGGTATAGCCAACCCACAATGTTGTGATAGCTTCAGGTAAACAGCGAAGGGACTCAGGCATACATATACATGTGTCCATTCTCCCCCAAACCCCGCTCCCATCCAGGCTTCCACGAGACACTGAGCAGAGTTCTCTGTGCTGTACAGTAGGTCCTTGTTGGTTCTCCATTTTAAATACATCAGTGTGTCCATGTCCATCCAAACCCCCTAACTATCCCTTCCCCTCATTCTTCTTCCAGCAACCGTAAATTCGGAGAACACTTCTTTAGCATTACAGTTTTGTAAATGAATCTTAGAGATAGATTTTATTTATATATGTGTGTGTGTCAGAATATAACTCTAGTAAAAATATTCCAACTATTCTTTCTTTCTGATAAGAGCTCTCCATTCACCCACTGGGCCTGTCTTCTCCAGACAAAAGGATGAATGAACAGCCCTTTGGGCAGCAGGCATCACCAGAAGACAGAGATGTCAATGGCTTGCTTCCCCCAAGATGAAGCCCACTTTTCCCCAGAATCCCCAGAGGGGTCCTAAAATCTACATGAGTCTGAGAGGAACTGGCTATGGGAATACAGACTTGGGATGTCCACAGTTCTTACTTTTTTCTTCAGTTGCAACTGGAGGTGAAAGTGTTAGGCCATCCGGATCCCAGCAGGAACAGGAAGAAGGGAGCAGGGAGAGAATTCAGCATTAGACTCAGATCACTGCAGTGCCCAATGAGCCCAGAGCTGAAAGTGTCACTGGAGATGCACTAACCCATCCAGTCTATCAGTAAAGCTACTTAAGTCCACACATCCTTCTTGCCACCCATTATCCATCTATCCATCCATTTACTTGTTCACCATCCATTGATTTATCCATCTAACCATCATCCATTCATCATCTGTCCATCCTGCCATCCATTCATTATCCATCCATCCTTCCATCCACCCATTCACCATCCATCCTTCCTTCCATCCACCTGTTCACCATCCATCCATCCTTCTATCCACCCATTCACCATCCATCCTTCCATCCTTCCACCCATCATCCATCTATCCTTCCATCCATCCATCCACCCATTCACCATCCATCCATCCTTCCATCCACACATCCACCCATTTACCATCCTTCAATTTACCATTTAACCGTCATCCATTTGTCATCCATCCATCCTTCCATCCACCCATTCACCATCCATCCATCCTTCCATCCACCCGTTCACCATCCTTCAATTTACCATTTAACCATAATCCATTTGTCATCCATCCATCCTTCCATTCATTCATCATCCATCTATCCTTCCATCCATCCATCCAACCATTCACCATCCATCAATTTATCCATCTAGCCATCATCCACCCGTCATCCATCCATTCTCCTGCATCATCCATCCATCCAACATTCACTAGCCACATATACTGGCCACTGGTCTGTGCTCGATGATGGGGGTGCAGGTGAATTAGACTCAATTCCTGCTATGTAGGCATTTGTGACACTGGTGGGGAGCGAGATGCTGGTACAAGAGAAAATAAGACATCACAAACCCTGCTCTCATGGGACCTGTGACCCATGGAGGTCTTGCACAACTTACAGGCTCTTCACACTTAGCATGTCCAAAAGAGAACTTGTGGCCATCCCCCTTCCACCCATCAAAAGATAAGCTGTTACTTTTTGTTGTTAAAATAAATATCTGTGCATTTGTATTGATATAATTACTTGAATAAATAAAAAGAACAGACGCATTGAGTCTTCCTCACAGAAGCATTCCAACGGATACATGTAGCAGAAATAAGAGAAATAGAAAATCACCATTGTGCAAATACTACAGCAATCATTTTGGCAGACAAGATCCACAGATGGATGCTGCAATTCGTGGGGGGAAAGTTTGAGGAGGAATAGAATATCTGCGAAGTTCCCAGTGATATCAGCCAGATTATCTACCAATTATAAAGGCGAAAATAGTAGCTGGTTGGTGATCAAACTTAACATCACGGGTAGTAAGACACCTCGCCAACACGCCATCTCTGATAAAGCGTGTTGAGGACAGGTTAGCACCACTTCTGCGGGGCAGTCACTCCCACCCCCGGTGCCACAGACTGTTGGGAGTGCTCAGTTATGTCCCATTCGTTGCGACCCCATGAACTGTAGCCCGCCAGGCTCCTCTGTCCACGTGATTTCCCAGGCAAGAATACTGGAGTGGGTTGCCATTTCCTCCTCCAGGGGAGTCTTCTCGACCCAGGGTTTGAACCTGAGTTTCTGGCATCTCCAGCCTTGGCAGGTGGATTCTTTTTACTACCACACCACCTAAGAAGTCAGTGATTTAACCAGGGTTCAGACACAAGTCTGTGTGTCTCCAAGGGCAGGAGCCATGATACCTTGCCCACCCCTCCATCTTCACCAAGGAAAGGGGAATTGAGAATTTCTAAACAGGGAGTGGGAAGGAGCCTGGACTTGGACCCGAGGAGGCTCTCTGAGGCCAGCCACCAGGCCCCCGCCCGTGGTAAGAAGAAACAGAGGAGGGGGAGAGGGCAGGAGGAGCTGGGCTTACCTTCTCGGGGGATGCAGGCATCTGCCAGTCCCAGGAAAAGCAGAATCAGCAAGAACATCTTCAGAGAGGGCCCTGACTTGTGGACAGTGGGCTTGTGGGTTGGGGTGGATGAGCTCCTTTCAGGACCAATGAGACTCTGGTCACTCACTGTTCTCTCAGATTCCAAGGGTGAAGCTAACTGCCCACACATGCCCTCCAGCTGCCTGGAGGCTGACAGGTGTCTGCTCTGTGCCCCCGACACCAGGGGCTGGCACACAGACTGCTTCTTCCCACTGGTGTCTGCTTATTTATCTTTTTTTTTAAATAGGTGCCTAGATAAGAGTTAAGTGCATCGGGTACTTTTCAAAAATTTTTATTTATTTAGCAAGCTCCGGGAGTTGGTGATGGACAGGGAAGCCTGGCGTTCTGCAGTCCATGGGGGTCGCAAAGAGTCGGACACGACTGAGCGACTGAACTGAACTGTCAGTCTGGGGGTCTTACTTGTGGTGTGTGGGATCTAGTTCCCCAAGCAAGGATCGAACTTGAGTCCCCGACAGTGGGAGCTCGGAGTCTTAGCCACTGGACCACCAACGAAGTCCCTGCTTATCTATCCTAAAACCACATTTTAGAATAATGTTATGCTGAGCCTGATATTTGTCATCCTATGACTCCCATCTCCTGTTTGTGTAGGACCCGTGACCTATAAGTGGGTTTTAAAAATATTCTGAGGGCTTCCCTGGTGGCTCAGTGGTGAAGAATATGCCTGCCAATGCAGGAGATGCAGGTTTGATCCCTGGGTCAGGAAGATCCCCTGGAGAAGGAAATGGCGACCCCCTCCAGTATTCTTGCCTGGAGAATCCCATGGACAGAGGAGCCTGGCGGGCTACAGTCCATGGGGTCGCAAAGAGTCAGATACAACTTAGTGACTAAACAGCAACAACAATGATATGTTACCCGTACATCTCTTAAGAAGTGATTTTTGGAGTTTTATAGTTTCTGGTCTTACGTTGAGATCTTTAATCCATTTTGAGTTTATTTTTGTGTATGGTGTTAGAAAGTGTTCTAGTTTCATTCTTTTACAAGTGGTTGACCAGATTTCCCAGCACCGCTTGTTAAAGAGATTGTCTTTAATCCATTGTATATTCTTGCCTCCTTTGTCAAAGATAAGGTGTCCATATGTGCGTGGATTTATCTCTGGGCTTTCTATTTTGTTCCATTGGTCAATATTTCTGTCTTTGTGCCAGTACCATACTGTCTTGATAACTGTGGCTTTGTAATAGAGCCTGAAGTCATGTAGGTTGATTCCTCCAGTTCCATTCTTCTTTCTCAAGATAGCTTTGGCTATTCGAGGTTTTTTGTATTTCCATACAAATTGTGACATTATTTGTTCTAGCTCTGTGAAGAATACCATTGGTAGCTTGATAGGGATTGCATTGAATCTATAAATTGCTTTGGGTTAGTATACTCATTTTCACTATATTGATTCTTCCAATCCATGAACATGGTATATTTCTCCATCTATTAGTGTCCTCTTTGATATCGTTCACCAGTGTTTTATAGTTTTCTATATATAGGTCTTTAGTTTCTTTAGGTAGATATATTCCTAAGTATTTTATTCTTTCCATTGCAATGGTGAATGGAATTGTTTCCTTAATTTCTCTTTCAGTTTTCTCATTATTAGTGTATAGGAATGCAAGGGATTTCTGTGTGTTGATTTTATATCCTGCAACTTTACTATAATCATTGATTAGTTCTAGTAATTTTCTGGTGGAGTCTTTAGGGTTTTCTATGTCTCCGACATACATCACAGCAAGATCCTCTATGACCTACCTCCCAGAATATTGGAAATAAAAGCAAAAATAAACAAATGGGACCTAATTAAACTTAAAAGCTTCTGCACAACAAAGGAAACTATTAGCAAGGTGAAAAGGCAGCCTTCAGAATGGGAGAAAATAATAGCAAATGAAGCAACTGACAAACAACTAATCTCAAAAATATACAAGCAACTCCTACAGCTCAACTCCAGAAAAATAAATGACCCAATCAAAAAATGGACCAAAGAACTAAATAGACATTTCTCCAAAGAAGACATACAGATGGCTAACAAACACATGAAAAGATGCTCAATGTCACTCATTATCAGAGAAATGCAAATCAAAACCACTATGAGGTACCATTTCACGCCAGTCAGAATGGCTGCCATCCAAAAGTCTACAAGCAATAAATGCTGGAGAGGGTGTGGAGAAAAGGGAACCCTCTTACACTGTTGGTGGGAATGCAAACTAGTACAGCCACTATGGAGAACAGTGTGGAGATTCCTTAAAAAACTGGAAATAGAACTGCCTTATGATCCAGCAATCCCACTGCTGGTCATACACACTGAGGAAACCAGAAGGGAAAGAGACACGTGTACCCCAATGTTCATCGCAGCACTGTTTATAATAGCCAGGACATGGAAGCAACCTAGATGTCCATCAGCAGATGAATGGATAAGAAAGCTGTGGTACATATACACAATGGACTATTACTCAGCCATTAAAAAGAATACATTTGAATCTGTTCTAATGAGGTGGATGAAACTGGAACCTATTATACAGAGTGAAGTAAGCCAGAAAGAAAAACACCAATACAGTATACTAATGCATATATATGGAATTTAGAAAGATGGTAACAATAACCCTGTGTACGAGACAGCAAAAGAGACACTGATGTATAGATCAGTCTTATGGACTCTGTGGGAGAGGGAGAGGGTGGGGAGATTTGGGAGAATGGCATTGAAGCATGTATAATATCATGTATGAAACAAGTCGCCAGTCCGGGTTCGATGCACGATACTGGATGCTTGGGGCTGGTGCAATGGGACGATCCAGAGGGAGGGTATGGGGAGGGAGGAGGGAGGAGGGTTCAGGATGGGGAACACAGGTATACCTGTGGCGGATTCATTTCGATATTTGGCAAAACTAATACAATATTGTAAAGTTTAAAAATAAAATAAAATAACAATAGTAAAAAAAAAAAAATGAGTTTTGGGAATTCCCTGGCGGTCCAGTGGTTAGGACTCCACACTTTCACTGCTGAGACCAGGGGTTGGATCCCTGGTCAGGAACTAAGATCTCACAGGCCGCACGGCAGGAAAAAAAGTCAAAAAAAGAAAAAAAATATTATTTCATGCATGAAGTATTCAAAGTCCTTTACTTTCACGCACAGTATACTGATCATTTCTCCAAGCCTTCAACTATTTAACAACCACTGATTTGTAAGCATAAGTTTTAAAAAAATTGTGTTTTGGCCACAGGGCTTTCAAGATGGAGCTGGAGATTGTCATCGTGAGTGAAGTAATTCAGACAGAGAAAGACAAATATCATACAATATCACTTACATATGGAATCTTAAAAAAATGATACAAATGAATTTATCTACAAAATAGAAATGGAATCACAGTTGTAAAAAACAAACTTGTGGTTACCAGACAGTAAGGGAGGAAGAATAAATTCAGAGGTTGGGACTGGCATATACACACTGAAGTGTCAGTCACTAAGTTGTGTCCAGCTCTGTGACCCCATGGACTTTAGCCCACCAGGCTCCTCTGTCCATGGGATTCTCTAGGCACGAATACTGGAGTGGGTTGCCTTGCCCTTCTCCAGGGGATCTTCCCGACCCAGGGATCGAACCTGCATCTCTTGCATTGGCAGGCATATTCTTTACCACTGAGCCACCAGGGAAACCCTGTCTTCTGCATTGCAGGCAGATTCTTTACCATCGGCACCACCAGGGAAGACCCAAGGTTCCTTATGAAAGTGAAAGTTGCTCAGTTGTGTCCAGCTCTTTTCAACCCCATGGACTGTAGCCTGCCAGGCTCCTGTGTCCATAGGATTCTCCAGGCAAGAATACTGGAGTGGGTAGCTGTTCCCTTCTCCAGGGGGTCTTCCCAACCCAGGTCTCCCACATTGCAGGCGAATTCTTTACCCTCTGAGCCACCAGGGAAGAGTCCTCATAGTATTTCTTATTTCTGCAAAACACAAATCAAGTACAAAAAAACTAGGAAAAGGTATTCTGAATATTTATTTTTGTCTACTTATATTTGCTTACTTAACTTCTAGTAGAAATGACTTTTAATACAAAAGGAGGGGTTGACTGCCCCAAACTCCACCCCCGTGACTCCCTAAGGGTGGCAGAGTTCTCCAAATGTGCCAGAGGCTCACGGAGTCCCCCACACTTAGGAAGATGTGGCCATGGTGGGCGGGAAGATCCAGGGTGGAAGACGGCCAGGTCTCCAGGTGTCTGAGGCCAGTGGGCGTCTGGTTTCTGCACATCTTTGATCAGGAGGCACTGGAGGGACTCTGAAGCTCACGTCCCAGGAGCAAGTGTTCCGTAACCTCCCCATAAATTTTCTTGAGGACGTGGGGGTCAGCCCTGGCGGTCATTCCCAGCTGACCCACTGGCCCTGATGAATCACCCCTTGCTAGAAGTCTACCATCTCACTGCCCCTGAATGTCTCCATTGCTTCCCCCTTCCTTCACCCCTGTCCTGATTGCCGTGGCTTCTGACAGTATCCTGAGTCCCCTCCCCTGCTTAGTCCTTCCTGTGGACCTCACTCAGATACGGGGCTCTCTCCCCACCTACCCTCTCCACTACCTGGGGCTCGTGAACCCCCGACAGTGGTCAAGCCCGCTGTCTACTCCAGACCCCAAAACCAAGCTACCCATGGGGTCCACGGGTATCTCCCTGGACGTCCGTCCCACCGACCTGCTCACTGATCACTGAAAATGGGCAGTCTTCACTTTTCTTTTTTCAGTTATGAAAATAAGATAACATGTTTACAGGAGACTTGGGAAATACAAAACAAAGTCACATATCGCCCCATTATATAAATTTTTTTTTGCTTTTTGTCTTTATTTTTTCTTTTTAAAATTATGAAAATATGATAATACATTTACACAAGATTTGGAAAATACAGAACAAAATTACATATAGTTCCACTATTTGTTACAATTGTTTAGATAAATTAAGTTTTTTTTTTAAGTCAGAGTTTCAATATCAAACTCTCAGAAATTAATAGAATGAATGTACAGAGAGGTAGACTATGGTAGACTTGAAAAGCATTATGAACCAATTTGACATATTTAAGATTTATACAATTTTCACACAGCAGGAGGATAGAAATTCTATTCAAGTTCCCATAGACTGTAAACTAGGAGACACTGGGCCACACCCAGGGACATAAGGGCAGGTGCAGAAATTTCATGGTCTAAAGATATTGCAGTCACACATGGCGTTTTCTCTTATTACTGTGGAATTATGTTAGAAATCAATATCAAGATGTTTGAAAAAACCCACTTATTTCAAGCAAATTGTGACATTTACCAAGAGACATCTTTGACTTCTCCATCAAAAGCCTTGATAAAGTTAGGAGACTGGAAAACCACAGAGGGCAATTGCAGAGGAGAAAGCATTGAAATGAGAAATTAATATCGAAATGAGAAGTTAATATCAAAGATACTTTAAAAACCCCATATATTTGGAAATTAAATGCCCGGTTTTAAATGAGGGCTATGTCTAAGAAACCGTAACAAGGAAAATTAGAAAATAGAATAATAATAAATAGATAATAATAAATAAATAAATAATAGAATAAAAATAAAAAGAGAATAAAAATGGGCACTTATATTCCTCCTTCGGACCTGCCCTTCAACTCCAGTTTGCCTTCAGGGGGAGCCCCTTGGGCCCCTGGCTTGCTTTTCTTTTTTAAAAATTATTCTAAAAATAAATAAATAAATAAAAATTATTCTTCTTTTCTTTTTCTTTTCTAGACTTGCTTTTCTTTATCACCATCTGCTGCAGAGGCCCTCGAGACACCTTTTTGAATGCTGCTCAGACTCTTGTCTCCACCCCTGCCTAACTCAGGGCATGCTCATCACAAGGAGGGGCAGCCTCGGCCGTGGCAGGGGGCTCCCCACGGGTCCAGGCCTCCAGGGCCATCTGTCCCCAGAAACTGCTATGTGGATTTTTTAAAGGAAATCATGATCACGTCACTCTTGTGTTTCAGTCTCTTTGCTGCTCCTCCTAATTGTCCTGCATTTAAAAAAGACATGTGTGTAATGTGTGTGTCTGTGTATATACGTATTTGTGGAGAGATATATATATATAACGTATATGTTATGCATATAAGCATGTTTATGTTATATATATATGCATACATAGGAAACACAAAGACACACTAAGTATTAAGACTGCTTGTCTCAATGAATGGATAGAGAAGATGTGAGATACACACACACACACACACACACACACACACACAGTGGAATACTACTCAGCCATGCAAAGGACAAAACAATGCCATCTGCAGCAGCATGGATGGATCCAGAGGTGATCACACGAAGTGAAGCAAGCCAGACCAAGAAGGACAAATACCATACGCTATCACTCGATGTGTGGAACCTAAAATACGATATATTGTTGTTGTTGTTCGGGGACTAAGTTGTGTCTGACTCTTGGACTTTGACACTCATGTAACCCCATGGACTGCAGCATGTCAGGCTCTTCTGTCCTCCACTGTGTCCTGGAGTTTGCTGAAACTCACGTCCATTGAGTCAGTGTTGCGATTTTACAATCTCATCCTCTGTCGTCCCCTTCTCGTGTCGTCAGTCTTTCCCAGCACCAGGGTCTTTTCCAATGAGTCCGGTTCTTCCAATCAGGTGGCCAAAGTATTGGAGCTTCAGCATCAGTCCTTCCAATGAATACTCGGGGTTGATTTCCTTTAGGAGTGATGCTTCAAGATCAGAAACAGGCAATGATTGTAGTTGTTTTTTTTTTTTAAATAAGCATTGAACCAAGCAGCCCAGCCTGGCAGCTCACAATTGGCGAGTCATGTTTTCCAGATCTTCAGAGTGAACTTTTTGATGCCAGTTTAGCATCTCAACAGGCAGAAGTTGAGCATCACACTCTGGGACTCATTAAAATTGCCTTAACAACCCTCGGAGGGACCCTGGAAGTAGGTGAGGCTGTTTTCTTCATCTTTCCTGCCAGGCTGCGTAATTATGATCAATTATTCAACCCATCTCCAGGAGGGTTAAGAAAAACAGCTTCATTTTTGAGGCCACGGGGACAGAGAGAACACCGAAGGGAAAAAGAAACTTTACCCTCCGAGCAAGAGAGGGAGGGAAACAAACAAATTTGAACGTATTAGAGGGAATTAAAACTTTGAAATTGTGAGAGGAGAGTGATGTCTGGGCTGTAATTAGGCAGCACCCACCTGTGGGCGCTGACGCTGTTTCTTTCTTTTCCTTTTTTGTTTTGTTTAACACTCATTTGCCTTGCATCGGGAGTTCCTGGTTGAATGACTCTCTGTGGGCAGAGTTTTCCTCCGGCTGTCCAATCAGCCATTCCTCTTCCATGCTCACCACCCCAGGTCCTCAGCTGGCGTCTGACCCCACTTAGGCTCAACTTTGACACTCTTGGAATCATAGGTTAGATACGACTCTGTGCGGTGGTTGTCACTACTAAATAGTCAACAAAAGCTTTTTAACCTAAAGTGAAGAGTCTTTACTGCTGCTAACAATAGCAGCTTGAAGAATGCAGAGAAATGTGCACTTCATTTCTTTATTCTTTTCGTGGTAACCCTGTTTAGTGTGGTGTGGGTTTCACACGCACGCCCAGGTGCGCACACCTGCACACACACACCTGCCTGCACCCGTACCAAATATGCAAACAGAGCCCCGTCCTGCCTACGGCTAGGTAACCTGCTTTTTCTTCCGGCTATCAGTTTGTCGCAGTTTGCCAGCGCAGTAGATAAAGCTCTGTGTACCACACACTCTTCTATCCCGCGGATGCACCATAACTTTATACAGTCCCTCTTTCGGTGAATATGTATGAGGCTTATGACATGGGCTGTGTACTGGGCTGACAGTGTGGTTGTAAACAAAAAGTAAATAGAAGCAAAGGAAACTAGGCAAACTAAAGAAAGACATGTCCCAACGGGGTTTTTAAAAAATAGAATTTACTAAGTAGGTTCTGAAGTTCACCTTGAAAGAGAAAGTGCACATGCACACAAGAAACTACAGCGGGGACTTCCTTGGCAGCCCAGTGGTTAAGACTTCACCTTCCAGTGCAAGGGGTCCGGGTTCAACCCCTGGTCAGGGGGCGAAGACCCCACACGCATCGTGGGGTGGCCCCTCAAAAAAGATTGTCATTATAGTAATCAGAATTTTACCCCTATATAATACTTTGGGGTTAATAATGATTTATAGAATAATAAAATATTTCATGATAAAATTCAAACATAGCATTCTAGTAAAAGAAAAGAATGGCAGATCATGTGCCATATTATACGAAGGATCAAATTCCTGCCTGCACTAACAGCAGGAAGTTTTATGTATTTTAAACAGATACTCATTCCTTGGGGCATCGGTTAGCAAAACATTTCCCCACTTGAAGCACTGGTGATTTTTATTTTTTCATTTTATGTTTTACTGAAGGATAGTTGGCTTACAATATAATATTAGTTTCAGATGTACAAAGTAGTAATTTGATATTTGTCTCAAGGGCACTGCTCAGGATGTCCACACTCCGTGCTCACTTGTCCACTGGGTCACTGGTCCACTGGGTCACTTGTCCATTGGGTCAGGTCTTGGTACTGCATCCAGAGTCCTCAGTCTCTGGTCTCTCTCTGTCTTTACAATAATTATTTAATTAATTAACTTTTTGTTTATTTTTGGCTGTGGCTTCTCTTGTTGCGAGCATGGGCTCTAGGCACACAGGCTCAGTAGCTGTGGCACCCAGGCTTGTGGGATCTTCCTGGACCGGGGCTCGAACCATGTGCCCTGTGCTCGCAGGCGGATTCCTATCCACGGTACCACCAGGGAAGTCCAACACCTAGAGGTCGCCCATGTGCAGCAACGAAGACCCACCACAACCAAAATAAATAAATCCTTAAAAAAATGGCCTTACATTTGTGCCTCTGGAGGCAAAAAGTACAATATCCAGTTTGGCAAGAATGTACAGAAATGATACCCCTGCCCTCTGCTGGCTGGCTGATTTCAAGAGAAATGTTCCAAGCTTGCAAAGAAGAGTTAATTGTCACTTATTGATAGCTCAGTTGGTAAAGAATCCACTTGCAATGTAGGAGACCCTAGTTTGATTCCTGGGTTGGGAAGATCGTGCTGGAGAAGGGATAGGCTACCCACTCCAGGATTCTTGGGCTTCCCTGCTGGCTCAGCTGGTAAAGAATCTGCCTGCAATGTGGGAGACGTGGGTTTGATCTCTGAGTTGGGAAGATCCCCTGGAGAAGGAAAAGGCTACCCACTCCAGCATTCTGACCTAGAGAATTCCATGGACTATTCCCATGGGATTGCAAAGAGTCGGACACGACTGAGTGACTTTCACTTTCACTTTTCACCTCATTTACTGTTACATTAAATGAATGACAATGGCTAGATATTCGATATCTAATACATACGGGCTCTATTCCCCATGTTGTACACAACATCCTTGTATCCCGACACTCAGTAGTCTCTGCCTTCCACTCCCCCAGCTTTCCTCTCATCACCAGTCACCCACTAGTTAGTTCTCTGTATCTGTGAGCCTGCTTTCTGTTATATTCACTAGCTTTTGTATCTTTTAATTACTTAATTTAAAAAATATTTATTTATTCAGCTGCTCTGAGTCTTAGTTTTGGCAGGCAGGATCTAGTTCCCTGACCAGGAATCTAACCATGCGCCCCTGCATTGGGAGCTCTGAGTCTTAGCCACCGGGAAATCTCTGTTGTATTAGCCACTATTTTTTAAGATTACACATAGAAGTATCAATAATATTGCGCAACATTTGCTTTTCTCTGACTTACTTCACTAAGCATAATGCCCCCCAGGTACATCGATGTTGCTGCCAGTGGCAGAATTTCATCCTTTGTATGACTGAGTAATATTCCATTGTATACACATTCCACATCTTCATTCCTCTGCTGATGCACACTTGCATTGCATGCATGTCTTGGTTACTGTAAATACTGCTGCTATGAAGATTGGGGTGCATGTATATTTTACAATTAGTGTCTTGGGTTTTCAGGTTCAACTGGGTGACAAGTTCTTCTCATGTCATGGAACAGTTTGACAATCAACCACAGTTAATATGGGGATCTGGGGAGATCAGTTGTTTTCACAAGGTCTCGAACTAATGAACGTAGCATAGAAAACCAAACCCTTCTGAAACCCACGTCCATCTGTCCTGACCTCCAAGCAGTCTCTTCACATGTCCCCACTTGACATTTTCTCCATTGTGCCCTCTTGCCCTAAGTATTCCCAAGTCAGGGACTGACTCTCAAACTGTGCCAGGAGATGAAATATCTCTATTTATATGGTGCTGGGGGAAATTTCAGGGGTCCCTGCCTGTTACCCCACAAGTGGAGTGATTGGGTGAATATTGGAGAATGAACTGTTTTAGGTAAACCAGGGGGATTCATTTTCCATGGAAACTACACCAGAAGAACCAGGACTTATTAAAGAGGCCTCCATATTGGTTTTGTGGAGGACTTCATTTATTGTACTTTAGTCTTTTATGGATTGCATTTGGGGGGGGAAATGGATTGGTATTCCTGGTTTAGTGAATTTTTTTTTTTCATTTGCCTGAAGAGTTCACAGGAGTAAGAGAATAGAGATATGATAGTTGTTGGGTTACATAGCTATTTTTTCTTATGTAAATACAGCTCAAAAGAATTTTCTAAAATCAGCTTAAAAGCTACAGTATGAAAAGAACCTACTTTGGAGTAAGCATTTAGAAAATCAGAGGTTGTACTGCCATAGGGCCAAAGAATGACACCTATCAGTTTTGGAAGTCTTCCTTTTTCTATATAACTAGGGAAGAAATATCCAAACAAGTACAGAGTGAAGACGTGGGTGCTCAGTTGCTTCAGTCATGTCCGACTCTATGTGACCCCATGGACTGTAGCCCGCCAGGCTCCTCCGTGCATGGGATTCTCCAGGCAAGAGTACTGGAGTGGGTTGCCATTCCCTTCTCCAGGGGATCTTCCTGATGAAGGGATCGAACCTGGGTCTTCTGTGTTCCAGGTGGATTCTTTACCACTGAGCCACTGGGGAAGCCTTACAGAGGGAAGGTATCTCCACATAATTATGGCCATGTAACAAACTGCAGCTATCATCTACTCCATATAAAGAAATCTTGGAAGAGGAAATACACAGGACACTAACTTGACAAAAATGTCTTTGTTTATTTGAAATTTAAACTTCACTGGTGATCCTCTTTTTCATCTGGACACTCTGCTAGGAGCGTCCCCCCATTGTCCATAATGGGGGGACTATCAGCAGTGACATCAGTCATTTTCATGAAGAAGTACTGAAAACTAATGAGACCTGCATTCACTGAAAGAACAACACAAAGCCAAAACTTACCACAAAACACAGGCTACACTAAAGTAGAGAACAAATTCTGCAGGGAAAGATAAGTCATCACTCAAATATTCACCTAATTCATGTGAATGGAATCCCATCGGGTTCCAGTATGATCATAAGTTCTTCACATGTTACATTTTAATTGTATCAAATAAACGACAAATAATTCAGAATTTCCTTCTAGGAGCAGACAGCTCTTGGACCTGATGGTGGGGTCCTGGGGGAATCATTTGGAATGGATTTTCTGGTGGCGTTTCAAAGTCCCCAGCTGACAGAAGGCAATTGGGACTCGGGGCACACGTAGGGCTTGATCCTATAGTGGGTGCGTCGGTGAACTTTGAGGTTCCCTCGGTGGCCGAAAGCTCTGTCACAGTGCTCACAGCGGAAAGCCTTCTCCTGGGTGTGGGTCCTCTTGTGAGCGCGCAGCGTGAAGTCATGAGTGAACTTCTTGAGGCAGATGTCACAGCTGTAGGGCTTCTTGCCAGTGTGGATCCGCTGGTGAACCTGCAGATCTAAGAGCTGCATGAACCCTCTGGCACAGATGTCGCATTGAAAGGGCCTCTCTCCTGTGTGTGTCCTCTGGTGTAAGGTAAGCTGAGATTGATAAGGAAAGCTCTTTTTGCACACCTTGCATTCAGAGGGTGCCCGTCCTGGGGTTTCTGCTCCCTCAGGAAGACTGGTGGGTCCCACGCTGCCAGATGAACCAACGGAACGGGATCCAAGCTGTTCTGAGAACTCTCCTTGGTCCAAACACGTGGCTGCTTCTTGACCCATGTCTTGGCAAGAGGGACTGCTGTCCCGTTTCCTTTTGACATGTCTGCGATTCTTCAGAGGACCTCGTCTGGATCCACTCAGAGTGGAAACGTCTCCCTCTGGAACACAAGAGGAAAGGCTTCAGGAGCCACATTTGAAGTATCACTTCCTTCCTGGGGACTCTCCCCTCTCTCTGCCCTCCCAGAATCTGCTGAAAGAAGAGATTCAGCACCATATTTATCAAGGAGCATTTTCCATGGTGCCGACCTCATTGGAACCATCCCTAATTTGGCTACAGACTTCCCAGCATACAAACTACCTAAGAGTCTAGCTGATGCAACAGTCTGGAACGTTGACAATGCAGATGGTTGGCATTGGAGAAGCAACTCACACCCCCCAACACCAAGGGATGGAAATGCTGGGTACCCCTTCCTGGACATCAGTGGAGGCAGTCAGTACCTCCTGCGGTCTCCAAGTTTTTAATACTCACCACGATCCTGCAGAAGTTCAGGCTCTTGAGACGGAAGGGTTCTTGTCACTCCTGTGTCTTTCAGCAGGTCCTTCTCCAAGTTCTCCTTGGAGGGCGTCTGACCCTCCAGTTCACCTGTTTCAGGAATGGTCTCTGGCGGGAGAGCTTTCTGGCCCTGACAAGGGGCAACCAAGCAGAGTCAATCCCACTGCCTTAACCCACGGCAAGCTCTGTCTCCTCTTTCCCCATCCCCCTCGTACCCTGATCTCACACTCCAGCTTTCTGAATATCCGTTTGGGGGATATGCCCTGACTGCTTCCCATCACCCTGACTGGCAATCCTCTCCTGATTCCCATGTCTGTCCTTGATCTATACCGACCACCTCTGGCAAAAGTCCAGACTTCACAGCTGGCACTGTCAATTGTCTTTGCACAAATCACTCCACCTCATCTCAAATTCTCCCTGCCCCTGACTCTGAAAGCACAGGGCCCTGACTCTAGGGCTTCTGACTTCACCACTTGCTGATACCTTGCTGGATTTGTCTTCGTCATGGAGGGTGCCCTGGGGCATAATAAGATGATAAGCAGTATAGCTAGTCTCTATTCATGAGAAATCAGTAGCATCTCCTCCCCCGATTCACATTTCAAAAAAATCCACTCTCTCCAGGCATACTCCAATATCTTCTGGGGGAGAAAACGACTCCAATTGGGTATTTTTTATTCAATTCAATATTCAATTAAAAGTACAATATTCCCCAATATTAGTGCCTCTGACGAAATCCATCATGGGTGAAACAGCTGTGAGTGCATTTACCCCTGATGAACCGACCCAGCACCATCTCGTGGAAACAGGACTCCTCTGCCCTCATGCTTAGGGCCACAGGCTTTCATGGTGAAGGACTATGAAAGAGGGATTGTCTTCATTCTCACACTGGCTATAAAATGGCTGGAACGGAATGCATCCATGGGAATTCCTGGAGGTAATGGGTCCATTCCTGTCCTTTGCCAAGTTCTCCCAATTACTTCCGCAGCCACGCCCACCCGACCCTCTTCTACCTGCTCCCAGACTGGAGGTCAGGACATCACACTCACCTGCCCCCTCGACAGGTTCTTGGCTCCTGGCAGATGCTGCCTGTCTTGGCTTTCCTGCTGGCCCTCGTCTGGAGGGACCACACTGACTGTAGACTGGGGCTTCCTGGCTCGGTCTCCCTCACTGTGCCCCTCATTGATCTCAGATCCTAACATTTGAACACCCGAGACTGGCATCAAAAAATCCTCGCCTTGGACACGGACAACAGCCTGTGAGGAAAAATTCAAATAGGATCAGTCTCCCTTCCAAGATCCAAAAAGGTATTCATTGTGTATCCCACCCTAGGAGCCCACCTCCTGGGAATGACATTTGAAAGACCAACACCCTCAAAGTGAGGACCAAAGAAACATCTCCAGTGATGCCACAGGCCAAGTGCTCACCCCTGTGGGAATCACCGATTTAGAGCCAAGCCCTCTGGTCCTTCTGCTTCATTTCCTGGCTTGGAGCCACCATCCCACCGTTCCCTGTCTCACAGGGTCACTAGGGTCGTACTCACCCGTTTCTTCAGCTTCTGCTTCTTTCTCAGCACCTCTTCCAGATCCTTACAAGTCTCGGCACCACTACTTTTGACTAAGACCTGGATGTCCGGTGGCATGCACTTCACGAACTGCTCCGGCACCAGCCTGTCCACCATCTGCTCCTTGGTGTGAAGATCCGGCCTCAGCCACAGACCGCAGAGTTCACGGAGCCTCCTCAGAGCCTTGATCGGGTCGGATACGTCCGAGCTGCTAAACGTTCTGAAGCGGACGCGCAACACTTCAAGGTCGGAGTCGGGGTTTTCCCTTCGGGTGTCTTGGCGTGGCGCAGACGCTGACGACTCTGCTCCAGGACTGTCCGTGACGGGGCCACGACCCCTTGTCTGGTTCTCAGCCATACCGACTCTAGAGCTTTTCAGTAGGACTCTGGGCAAATGGTCTAGAAGTGGGTGCCCAACTGACCCCGATGGAAAGGAATTTCCTCTTGCTTTTCCTCAGTAATAGATTCAGTATTCAGAAATATGGCGGCAAAAAAAAAAAAAAAAAAATGCAGCCAATTAGTTTTATTTTCATCCACCTTACCATCCCTCGTCCCAATACTGGGCATTATTCTCCCCTCAGAATTTCACAGCAGGGACAAGAATCCATTCTCTTATTCCTCCGACATCCATCTTATAGTACAAGAATCTGTGTGGTCAAAAATCTCCACAGGGCAGTGCTTTACAGCCCTTGTTAAGAAAATGAAGCACACCACACGACACCATGGAGTGTGGAAACAATCTCATCTCACAGAAGATTCCACAAATGAACCACAGTTCCCGTGTGGCCGGAGGGAGATCGGTGGATTTCACACGGTCTCTGAGCGAATGCAAGGTGAACAGAAAGCCAGGACTTACTGAAACCCACTTCCACGTGCCCTGACTTCGAGCGTTCTCTTTAGACATTGCCCATCAATTACCTCCTTGAAGCCTTCTCGCCTCGGTCCTCCTCAGTTGGGGACTTGCTCTCAAACTCGGCCGGCGGAGAAGCGTCTCTCTATGGAGCTGGAAGAAATGCCCGACCTCTCGGCCTGTTACCCAGTCGGCGCATGGATTCGTTGAGGGCGGGGCAAGCCATTCTAGATAATCCCACTTTACTTAATCACAGGGATTCGATTGCCCATGGAAACTCGCTCAGGACAAACCACGATTTATTAAAGAGGCCTCCATAGTGATTTAGCCACAGATTCTGTGTTTTTTTTTTTTTTTGTTCTGTTTTTGGCCAAGCAGGGAGGCAGGTGCGGTCTCAGTTCCCAGACCGCGGAAGGAAACCACGCCACCTGCAGCGGGAGCGCTAAGTCTCACCCGCTGGACCGCTAGGGAAATCCCTCGGTTTCCTTTTGGATTTGATTGATTTTGGACTTTGGAGACTGCATTTTGGGGTGAACGGACTGGTTTTAATGATCTCGTGAATTTTTGGTCTCACTGCCTGGAGGGTTTGACGGAGTCAGAGACATGATGGTGGGAGCCAGATCGGTTTGACTCCTCTCATCTTTTCTGTTCTTGTGAGATAAGTCTTAAAAGGCTTTTCTAAAATCAGGTGATGAGCTAAGGTGTGAGAAGACCCGATTTCTAAGTAGCCTTTTTGAAGACTAGAAGTTGTACACCAATAGGAAAAAAGAACGACACCTATCACTTTCTAAAGCCTTCCTTTTTCGAAACACCTTGGAAACAAATCCCCGAACAAGTATGGAGTGAGTGAATCTATCTCAGCATAATAACAGCCATGTAGGCAAAACCACGGCTATCACCTATTCCCTGTAGATAAGTCTTAGAAACTACGCAGACACTCTTTGACAGAAATGTGTTTATTTGAAGTTTAAATTCCACGGCAGAGCCTGTCCTCTGTGCCAGGAACATGCAATTTTACAGTGAAGTCCCGCCTAACAGGAAGCCAGTCAACAGTAGGCTCAGTTTCAGGATGAAGTACTGATAACTAATGAGACATGCTTTCAGTAGAAGAATAACAAAGGAAGCAAAAACTTTTTGAAACAGGCTACACTAAAGTAGAAAACAAAATCCTAAGGGAACGATAAGCCATCACTCAAATGTCCTCCTCATTCATGTAAATGGAACCCCCTGGACCCAATATCCTCCGAAGCTCTTCCCATGTCACCCACCCTTTGTGTTACAGAAGTGACAAATCATTGTGAATTTCCTTCTTGGAGCAGAAGGACTTGGACCCGACAAGCAGGGTTAGGGCCACTGGTTTGGAATGGGTTTCCTGGTGGGATGTGAGAGACCCCAGGGAGCAGAAGGCAGGTGACACTGGGGGCACATGTAGAGCTCGAGCCCAGTGTGTGACCACTGAGGTTCCCACTGTGGTTGAAAGCTTTTTCACAGTGCTCACAGTAGAAAGGCTTCTCTTGGGTTGGGTCCTCTGGAGCATGCAGCGTGGATCGTGAGGAAACTTCTTGGTGCAGAGATGGAAGCTGTAGGGCTTCTCGCCCACCTGGGTCTCCTGGTGAACACACACGTCCGGAGACTGCATGAACCATTGGACGTGGATGTTGCTTTTTTCTTTTTTGAATTTAAAGGGCCGTCTCTCTTTAATGCGGTTCCAGAATAAGAGCCCATTACTTTGATAAGCACGGGCTCAGCAGAAGCCTCAACAGAATATGTGTAAAAGAATGTTTCCAAAGACTCCAGAAATGACCCCAACTCTGCTTCCTGCTTCCCCTGGACAATACTCCATCTCCTGGGTGGGGCGGCTACTTGGTCCAGCTGACTTTAGGAATGTCATAGTGCTCCGTGAGTGTGTCCAGGTGTCTGTTGAAGTCCTCCACTCTCTGCTTGTGGGTTTTGGATGCTTTCTTCAGGATCCTCTCCATTTGTCGCTTCTCCTGCACCTTCTCAAAGGCCACCTAGGCTGGGGTCAGCTTGTTGAGGTGGCGCCTCAGCTCCTCCTCCTGGTTCTTCTGGATTTTCCCCATCGTTTCCAGGAGTTTTGCCTTGTCTCTGTCCTTTTTCTTCTTCCGCTTGGTCTCACCAAGCTCTGTGACTCCTTTCAGCTTCAGGGGTCCCTTTTGGACCTGCTCGTAGGCGTCCATGCTGCCCATCTTTGCATTCAGATTTCTAAATGGACAAAAGTTGGGGGGGGGTCAGGTTTCTGAAATGGAAATTGGGACAATATCGTTCTCTACTGTAGATCCGAGAGGGTCTCTCTGTGTGGGTTAACACAAATGAACACAGACGAACATCTCTGCCTAGTCCAGGGGGCCAGGATTCAGAAAGCCTTGAGGAATAAATGCACCACACCACACCACAGCGTGGAGGGTGGCAACACCCTATAAATCAGGGTGATTTATAAACATATACATCGATGGAGGCAGGACGGGGGAACCTGAAAGACCTCTTATTTAAAATGTCTTTTCTGCAAGAGAAGGATCTGTGTTCCATTATATTTCCCAAGTTCCATTTACATGTTTCAAGTCAGTTCTTCCCCCCTCACAGAGAGCTCAGCAGTCAACCATAGTTTATATGGAGTTTAAGGGAGATCCACTGCTTTCACAAGGCCTTTGAGCTGATGCAAGGTGAGTAGAAAACCCAGCCTTCTGAAACCCACCACCTCCTTCTGTACTGATTCCCAAACCTTCTCCTTAGACGTTCTCACTCATCACTTACCTCCTTGGAGCCCTCTTGCCGTCAGCCTCCTCAAGTCGGTGACTGCCTATCAGAGTGTGTCTGGGGCTGAAACATCTCTATTTATAGAGAGCCGGGGGAAATGGCAAGGGTCCCTGCTTGTTACCCCATCAGCACAGCGATTGTGTAAGGGCGGGTGAAGCCATTTATATGACCTCATTTTAGATAATCCAATTTATCCATGGATCCAGTTTCACATGGACACTCCACCAGAAAAAAACACAGTTTATCAAAGAGGCCTCCATGTTGGTTTTGTGGTAGACTTCTCTGATAGCTCAGGTGGTAACGAATCCTCCTCAAATGCAGGAGACGCTAGAGAAATTCCTGGGTCAGGAAGATCTGCTGGAGAAGGGATAGGCTACCCACTCCAGCGTTCTTGGGCTTCCCTTGTGGCTCAGCCGGGAAAAAAGTAAAGTGAAAGTCTTTCAGTCATGTCCAACCCTTTGTGACCCCGTGGATATACTGTCCATGGAATTCTCCAGGCCAGAAGACTGGAGTGGGTAGCCGTTCCCTTCTCCAATGGATCTTCCCAACGCAGGGAGCGAAGCCAGGTCTCCCGCATTACAGGCAGATTCTTTACCACCAGGGAAGCCCGTGCACTTTTTGGCAGTAAGATTGATTTTTCTGGTCTAGCAAATACTTTTCTCATTTACCTGGAGAGTTGGAAGGAGTCAAAGCATAGGTATCCGAAAGTTTCAACCAGTTTGGTCGCCTATGCTTTTCTGGTGGCTCAGTGGTAAAGAATCTACCTGCCAATGCAGGAGACGTGGGTTCACTCCCTGGGTTGGGAAGATCTCTCACAGAAGGAAATGGCCAACCTGCTACAGTATTCTTGCCTGGAAAATTCGATGGACAGGAGAACCTGGTGGGCCATGGAATAGCAGAGTTGGACACAACTCAGCGACTAAACAACCCTTTTTAAAATTCCACATGCAAAGCTCTCGGACGAGGTCAGAGTCCTGTATGTTCTCAGGGAACGTGCCACCTTTGGGGTCGCAGTCTGGCTTTTCAGTAAGTACACTTTGGTGTGGCACAGACACTGGTGGTTTGAATTATGGACTGTCTGGTACTATTCCATGACCCCACAAAAAATGTACATTCTTTAGCCATAGTGACTGAGGAATTTACTAGCAAAATGTTGAGCACATGCTTCTAGAAGCCCATGACAATTTACCCCTACGTAAAGGGATTTCCTCTACCTTTCGTCAGCAACGTATTCACTGTTCAGAAGAATGGGGGTAAAAGAGAAATGAACAGAACTAGTTTCATTTTATTCCACCCTTCCATCTCCTCTACATTCCTCACCCCATACCCAATACCATTCCCTCACTGGTACAATCTTTCATATTGAATGGACATTAGTCCATCCATCATTCTTCTGACATCTACCTTTTCAGGAAAAAAAAGGTTGAAATGTCTGAATGGCTCCCTAGATTTTGACTTCTGTAGTCTGGAACTATGTTGATCTTTGCTGTACTTTCAAGAAATTTGCAGTGTGTGAGACTCCTCAAATGGATATGAACAGCAGTGCCAGGTTTTATATGATTCGGTCAAGACAAGCCACCAGGCGAGGCTCTCAGTCATGATTCTTCTGGGGAAAAAAAATAGGAGGAAGACTATTTAAACACTGAATTCCATGTAGTATAGTGCCGTTGGAAACGTTAAGCAAAGATTGTCCACCCAAAACATTTCCTTGTTCTCACCAGGGTATTTATTATCTCCAAGGAAGGGATGCACTAAAGGATCCAAAGAGAATCAAGTTCCTGATCACATACTTGTTATGGTTATGAAACACACAACATACAGTTTTGACTCTTTTATAAAGTGTACAATCTGGTTCCACCAAGTTCATTCACAATGTTGTGCACTGTCAGTGTTGTCTATTTCCAACCTTTCTCATCACCCCAAGAACAAAATGTGGTTCATGAAAAGTCCCTCCCCATTCTCTGCCCCCCTCCCCCCTTACCCTTGGCAATGCATTCATCTACTTCTTGCATCTATGGGTTCAGTTCAGGTCAGTTCAGTTCAGTCGCTCAGTCGTGTCCAACTCTTTGAGACCCCATGAAATGCAGCACGTCAGGCCATCCTGTCCATCAACAGCCCCCGTAGTTTACTGAAACTCATCCATTGAGTCGGAGATGCCATCCAACCATCTCATCCTCTGTCATCCCCTTCCCCTCCTGCCTTCAATCTTTCCCAGCATCAGGGTCTTTTCAAATGAGTCAGTTCTTTGAATCAGGTGGCCAAAGTATTGGAGTTTCAGCTTCAGCTCAAATATTTTCCAATGATATTCAGGACTGATTTCCTTTAAGATGGACTGGTTGGATCCCCTTGCAGTCCAAAGGACTCTCAAGAGTCTTCCCCAACACCAAGGTTCAAAAGCATCAGTTTCTTGCCTCTCAGCTTTCTTTAAGTCTAACTCTCACATCCATACATGACTACTGGAAAAACCATAGCTTTGACTACCTGGACCTTTGTTGGCCAAGTAATGTTTCTGTTGTTTACTATGCTGTCTAGGTTGGTCATAACTTTTCTTCCAGGGAGCAACAGTCTTTTAATTTCATGGCTGCCGTCACCATCTGCAGTGAGTTTGGAGCTCCCCCGCCCCGAAAATAAATTATCTCACTGTTTCTACTGTTTCCCCATCTATTTGCCATGAAAGGATGGGACTGGATGCTGTGATCTTAGTTTCTGAACGTTGAATTTTAAGCTAACTTTTTCAGTCTCGTCTTTCACTTTCATCAAGGGACTCCTTGGTTCTTCTTCGCTTTCTGCCATAAGGGTGGTGTCATCTGTGTACCTGAGGTTATTGATATTTCTCCTGCAAATCTTGATTCCAGCTTGTGTTTCATCCAGCCTAGCTTGTCTCATGATGTACTCTGCATATAAGTTACATAAGCAGGGTGACAGTATACAGCCTTGACGTACTCCTTTCCCGATTTGGAATCAGTCCGTTGTTCTAAGTCCAGTTCTAACTGTTGCTTCCTGACCTGCACACAGATTGCTCAGGAGGCAGCTCAGGAAGTCTGGTATTCCTGTCTAACAATTTTCCAGTTTCTTGTGATCCACACAGTCAAAGGCTTTGGCATAGTCAATAAAGCTGAAGTAGATGTTTCTCTGGAACGCTCTTGCTTTTTCAATGATCCAATTGACGTTGGCAATTTGATCTCTGGTTCCTCTGCCTTTTCTAAATCCAGCTTGAACATCTGAAAGGTCATGGTTCATGTACTATTTAAGACTGTATATGAAGGCTTGGAGAATTTGAGCGTTACTTTGCTAGCATGTGAGATGAGTGCAGTTATGCAGTAGTTTGAACATTCTTTGGCATTGCCTTTCTTTGGGATTGGAATGAAAACTGACCTTTTCCAGTCCTGTGGCCACTGCTGAGTTTTCCAAATTTGCTGACTTATTGACTGCAACACTTTCACAGCATCATGTCTGAGGATTTGAAATAGCTCAACGGGAATTCCATCACGTCCACTAGCTTTGTTCATAGTGACTCTTCCTAAGGCCCACTTGACTTCACATTCCAGGATGTCTGGCTCTAGGTGAGTGATCACACCTTCGGGATTATCTGGGTCATGAAGAACTTGTTTGTGTAGTTCTGTATATTCTTGCCACCTCTTCTTAATATCTTCTGCTTCTCTTGGGTCCATCCATTTCTGTCCTTTATTGTGCCTATCCTTGCATGAAATCTTCCCTTGGCAAATCCAAATCCTTTCTCACACCCTCAGAGGGCACTGCTCTTCACACTCTCTACCTTCTCCTCCACTCCCCAGCCACCTGGCACACCTGACCACACCAAGCCCAACTGGCTTTGCGGTCTGGTTTCTAGGGTTTTCCTCCGCTGTCTGGAAAGTCCTTCCCCTGACACCCTCAGGCTGTCTTCAGATCTCCACACAATCAGTGGTTCTTTGGAGACGGACAGGACTGGCTAAGGCTTTATCGCCCGGCATCTCACTCCATCACTACATTTCCTCAATAGCAGTTTCTCAGCCTCGGTATGTATTTTATTTTTAAATCCATTTATTTTCAGCTGTGCTGGGTCTTTGTTTCTGCCCGGGGCGCAGGGCTCCTCTCCAGTCGCGGGGCACAGGCTTCTCGCTGCACTGACCTCTCTTGTGCGGAGCCCGGGCTCTCGGGGCTCTGGGCTTCAGTAGTGGCGGCTCCCAGGCTCGGTGGTTGTGTCGCACGGCCTTAGTAGCTCCTGAGCCCTGGGATCTTCTCGGGTCAGGGATGGAACTCATGTGCTCTCATTGGCAGGCACAGCGTTTACCTCCGAGCCTCCGGGGAAGACCTATTATTCACTTTTCTTAACTAGTACTTAACTGCGTCTGTGTTTTGAAGTCTTATTCATATTTCATTGTATTAACTCCTTGTGTTGATTCTTCGATAATGATTCTAATACCCCTGTTTCTGAAGAGACCCAGTCTTTGTATTCTATATTGCTTCTTTGAATAAGTTGCTTCCATCTTGGGCCTGTAAGTTAACATCCTTTAACATAGAAGGAGGCGACAGAGGATGAGATGGTTGGATGGAATCACTGACTCAATGGACTCGAGTTTGAGGAAACTCCTGGGAGATAGTGAAGGACAGGGAAGCCTGGCATGCTACATTCCATGGAGTTGCAAAGTGAAGTGGCTCTTTGTGACCCCATGGACTGTAGCCAACCAGGTTCCTCCATCCATGGGTATCTCCAGGCAAGAATACTGCAGTGGGTTGCCATTCTCTTCTCTCGGGGATCTTCCCCACCGAGGGAGCAAATCACGTCTCCTGCATTGGCAGGCAGATTCTTTACCACTGAGCCTCCTGGGAAACCATGAGAGAAGCTGCCACAATTCTGAGTATTGACCCAAGAAATGAAAACAAATGGACCCTGGAACTGAAGGTTAACTGTATTTACAACAATCAAGATGACACTGATCAGACCAGTGATGACCAGTTTCAGGATGATTGTCAGAGCTGACTGCGCTGTTTCTGCCTGTAGCCGCCTCCCTCCATCTACAAAAGCTGTTGCTCATTAATTGTCCAGGGTAGGAGGTGGGGGGAGTCAGCCATTGGACAGACGTCTGCCGCACCTCCACAGTTGCTGGAAAAGGAAATGGCAACCCAGTCCAGTACTCTTGCCTGGAAAATACCATGGACGGAGGAGACTGGTAGGCTACAGTCCATGGGGTCACAAAGAGCTGGACATGACTGAGTGACTTCACTTTCACTTTCAACAGTTGCTGGCATCCAGAGTAAAGCTAACTTTCCTTTCCCCCAACCTGGCCTCTGTATTGGCTTTTAAGTGCGAGGAGCCAGACACCAATATCTATTACAATATCATCCTTGAGTTTGCTGCCCCCAACAAATTCCAAAGCTAATTAATAGAAGAAAATGCTGATTCTTTGAAAAGAAATACTTTATTATCTCCATTCTGCTCCAAATGACCTCTCTTCATTTCTGCTGGAGGAGAGCCAGGTGGGATGAAAGAGTGCTACCTTGAAGAATCTTTTCAAGCAGAGACACCCTAGAATCTCAGTGTTCAAAAGGGCATTAATATTACATTACCTAACAGTTCATAATTCCAAAAGAATACAGTTACTTTAAATGCTCGAGAGGGTGCTCGGTCGCTTCAGTCGTGTCCAACTTGCTGCAACCCAACAGATCATAGCCTGCCAAGGTTCTCTGTCCATGGCATTCTCCATGCAAAATACTGGAGTGGGTTCCATTCCCTTCTACAGGGGATCTTCCTGATGAAGGGATCAAACCTGGGTCTTCTGTGCTGCAGGCAGATTCTTTACGACTGAGTCACTGGGGAAGCCTTACAGAGGGATGATATCTCCACATAATAATGGCCATGTAACAAACCGCAGCTATCATCTACTCCATATAAAAAAATCTTGGGGATAGGGTGGGATGATTTGGGGGAATGGCATTGAAACATATATAATATATGGGAAACAAGTCGCCAGTCCAGGTTTGATGCACGATAGTGGATGCTTTGGGCTGGTGCACTGGGACGGCCCAGAGGGATGGTACAGGGAAGGAGGATGGAGGCGGGTTCAGGATGGGGCACATAAGTATACCTGTGGTGGATTCATGTTGATATATGGCAAAACCAATACAAGATTGTAAAGTTAAATAAAAAATAATAAAAAAAAATCTTGGAAGGGGAAATACACAGGACACTTATTTGACAGAAATGTCTTTGTTTATTTGAAATTTAAATTTCACTGGTGATGCTCTTTTTCATCTGGCCACTCTGCTAGGAGCATCCTATTGTACAATTAAATCTTGTCTAATGGGGGGACAATCAGCAGTGAGCTCAGTCAGTTTCACGAAGAAGTACTGAAAACTAATGAGACCTGCATTCACTGAAGAAGAACAACACGAAGCCAAAACTTATCACAAAAACACAGGCTACACTAAAGTAGAGAACAAAATCTGCAGGGAAAGATAAGTCACCACTCAATATTCACGAAATTCATGTGAATGGAATCCTATCCGGTTCCCGTATGATCGTAAGGTCTTCACATGTTACCCTTTCTTTGTATCACATTAGTGACAAATAATCCCAAATTTCCTTCTCGGAGTAGAAGGCACTTAGATCTGAGGGCAGTGTCCTGAGCCAGTCATCTGGAATGGATTTTCTGGTGGCGTTTGAAAGTCCCCAGCTGACGGAAGGCACTGTGACACTCGGGGCACACGTAGGGCTTGAGGCCAGAGTGGATGCGTCGGTGAACATTGAGGTTCCCTCGGTGGCTGAAAGCTCTGTCACAGTGCTCACAGCGGAAAGGCTTCTCCTGGGTGTGGGTCCTCTTGTGAGCGCGCAGTGTGGAGTCGTGGGTGAACTTCTTGAGGCAGAGATCACAGCTGTAGGGCTTTTCGCCAGTGTGGATCCGCTCATGAACCCGCAGATCTGAAGGCTGTATGAACCCTTTGGCACAGATGTCGCATTGAAAGGGCCTCTCTCCTGTGTGTGTCCTCTGGTGCAAGATAAGCTGAGATTGATAAGGAAAGCTCTTTTTGCACATCCTGCATTCAGAGGGTGCCCGTCCCGGGGTTTCTGCTCCCTCAGGAAGACTGGTGGGTCCCACGGTGCCAGATACATCAATGGAATGGGACCCAAGCTGTCCTGAGAACTCTCCTTGGTCCAAACATGTGGCTGCTTCTTGACACACGTCTTGGCAAGTCGGACTGCTGTCCCGTTTCCTTTTCATATGTCTGCGATTTTTTAGAGGACCTCGTCTGGATCCCCCCGTAGTGGAAACGTCTGCCTCTGGAACACAGGAAGAAAGGGTTCAGGAGCCACATTTTAAATACCACTTTCTTCTTGAGGATTCTTCTATCTCTCTATGTTTCCAGAATCCCCTGAAAGAGATGCAGCACCACATTTAACAAGGAGCATTTTCTGTGCTGCCGGCCTCACTGGAAACCTGATGTTAGCTGAGAAGTTCCCATCAAGCAACCAGGCTAAGAGCTTGGACTGTGGGACACTGGAACGTTGATGATAGAGAAGGTTGGCACTGGACAATGATCTCCACCCACCCATCCAAGGATGGTGATGCTGGCTACCCAGCCTCATGCCACCAAAGGAGGGAATCACTAACTCTGCTGGATTCCACGGTTTTGAGTACTCACCAGGACCCTTCAGAAGTTGAGGTGCTTCAGATTGAAGGGTTTTTGTCTCTCCCCTGTCTTCCAGCAGGTCCTTCTCCAAGTTCTCCCTGGGCGTCAGACCCTCCAGCTCACCTGTTTCAGGAACAGTCTCTGGCGGGAGAGCTCTCTCATCCTGACAAGGGACAAACAAGCAGAGTCAAAGCCATTTACCTTAGTCCATGGAAAACTCTTTCCTATTTCCCCATCTGCCTCGTATCTTGACCTTATACTCCAAGTTTCTTCATGAAATTTTAGGGGATATGCCCCCTTCTTCTGGTCCACCCCATCACCCTGATTGATAATCATCTCCTGATACTCAAGGCTGTCCTGGATCTATACAGACTGTATCTTGCAATCAAATCAGGACATCACAGTTGGCACTCTGACTTCTCTATGCATAGGTCTCTCCAAATCGTACCCACTCCTGCCTGCCCCTGACTCTGGAAGTAAAGAACTCTAGGTCCAGCTCTCTTGACTCCATCACTGTTGGAGACTGCCTGGATTCATCTTTGTGATAGTGGTTACCCAGTACATAGGAAGATGACGTCCAGTATTCTTGGTCTCTACTCCATGCAAGTCAATAGCATCCCCTGCCTATACCCAACCTTATTTGAACAAATCCACTGTCTTCCATTCATTCTTCAATGTCTGAAAGGGAAAGTGTTAGTCGCTCAGTCGTGTGTGACGCTTGCAAACCCATGGACTATAGCTGCCAGGTTCTTTTGTTGATGGGATTCTCCAGGCGAGAACATTAGAGTGTGAACATTAGAAGCCCTTCCCTTCTCCAGGGGATCTTCCTGACCCAGGGATCCAACCCAGGTCTCCTGCATTGTCAGTAGATTCTTCACCATCTGAGCCACCAGGGAAGCCCAATGTCTACTGGGGGGCAAAATGAGTCCACCCTGGAGTCACTCCTTCAGTTGCAAGGAATGATCATATTCTGAAATATGACGTTCCCTTGGGCAAAGTGGCCTTGGGTAAATCAGCTGTCAGTGCACTTACCTGCAGAAAATTGAACCTAGCATCATGTGAGGAAGACAGGATTCCCTTCTCCCCACTCCTAAGACTAGAAGCTTTCATAGCAGAGGGACAGAGATGGATTATCTTCATTCTCACACTGATTAGAAAAAATGCTTAGGAACTGAATGCATCCACGGGAATTCCTGGAAGCAATGGATCCATTCCTGTCCTTTGCCAAATCTCCCCATTACTCCAGCAGCCACACCCACCTCACTCTCTTCTATCTGCTTCCACGATCTCACCTGCTCCCTAGATAGGTTCGTGGCTCCAGGCAGATTCTGCAGCTCTTGGCTTCCCTCCTGGCCATCCTCTGGAGGTATGACCCTTGAGGAGGGTTGGGGCCCCCCGCACAGGTGTCTCTCATCGTCCATGTGACCGGCCTTGGCTTCAACCATCTCAATGTTGGGATCACGCACAAGATATTTCTGCCCTTGTATGCAGACTATGGTCTGTGAGGGGAGAAATCAATCAAGATCAGTCTGTATAAGACCTGGGATGTAGTTTTCAGGCATCCAATGGCATTGACAATAGAAGCTCCCGTTTGCTGTAAAACATCTACATCCTTCGAGTTGAGACAGCAAAAGTATCTCCCAAATTGCCCAACTGTGAACTTCTCTCACCTGTTTGGGAACCACTGATACAGAGCCAAACCCGCAGGTCCTATCTTGTGATCCCTGCACCTTGCACGTGTCTCCTTGTCCCACACCCATCATTAAGGTCCTACTCACCCAGGTCTTGTGTTTCTGCTTATTTCTCAGCACGTCCTCCAAGTCTTTGCAACTCTGCACCCCACTTTCTTTGAGCAGGACCTGGCACTCCAGGGGCATGCAGATCATGAACTGCTCCAGCACCAGCCTGTCCATCATCTGCTCCTTGGTGTGAAGATCTGGCCTCAGCCACAGATGGCAGAGTTCACGGAGTCTCTTCAGATCCTTGACGGGGTCTGACTCCTCCGAGCTGCTAAATGTTCTGAACCGGACGTGCCAGTTTTCCTGGTCACACTCTGAGTTTTCCATGAGTGTGTCTTGGGGTGGCACGGACGCCAGTGACTCTGCCCCAAGGCTGTCTGTGATGTTTTCACAACCCTGAAAAAATGTCTGGTCCTCAGCCATATTGATGGAGCAAATTTCCAGTAGGACTCTGAGCAAATGCTTCTAGAAGTGGGTGCCCAGTTGACGCCTATGGAAATGGATTTCCTCTGCTTTTCCTCAGCATTAAAGTCACTTCTTAGAAGTCTAGGGAGACAAAAAAAAGAAACAAATGGGTTTCATTTTTTTCTACCCTTCTGTCTCCCCTACATCCCAATATTGGACACCATTGCCCGACTCATTCAATATTTCATGAAACTGTCTGGTCAGAAATGACCATAGGGCTTCCTTGGTGGTCCAGTGGCTAAGAATCTGCTGCCAATGCAGTTTGCCAGGCAATCAAACCTGACATGGGTTTGATTCCTCATATGCGAAGACCCCGCCTGCCTCTAAGCCTGTGCACCAGAACTCTTGAGCCTGAGAGAGGCAACTACTGAACCCGAGCTGTAGACTCCCAGCTCTGCCATGGGAGAAGCCACCACAATGAGAAGCCCATACCCCTCAGCTAGACAGTAGTCCCCACTAGCTACGACTAGAGAAAGCCCTCACAGTAAAGAAGACTCAGCCCAGCCAAAATGAATGAATTAAAAAACTTAAAACTAATAATAATCATATATGTAGTTTTTAAATGGCCATAGGGTGCTGCTCAAAAACCCTTGAAGAAAACGAGCCACCTCACAGCAACATGTGTGGAAACATTCTTCTCCCCTTGCAGAAGAGCTCGATTAAACATGGGGTTAGAGTAAGATCTCCTGTCACAAGGTCTCCCAGCTAATGGAGGATGAACAGAAAGCAAGACCTTTCTGAAACCCACCAGTGTGTCCTGATTACTAGGCATCCTCCTTGGACGTGCCCACTCATCGCTTACCCCTTCCAGTTCTCTTGCCTTCAGCCTCCTCAGGTCAGGCACTGGTTCTCAAAGTGTGACTAGAGCTGAAATGTCTGTATTTATAGAGAGTTGGGTGAAACTCCAGGGGTTTCCAGCCATAACCTCATCATCCCAGTGATTGGATAAAGGGCATGGAAGGAACCACTTGGGATAATCTGGGTAGATTCCACTTCCTGTGGAGACTCCAACAGGAAGAACCATTAAAGAGGCCACCATATTGGTTTGGCAGTAAACTTTCTCTAATGTATTTTATTTACTTTAGACTTTGTGGATGGCATTTCTTGGGGAAACAGATTGATTTTCCTGATCTAATGAAGTTTTTTCTCTCTGCTTGGAGACTGTGAGGCAGTCCAATAATTGTAATCTGACGGTGGTAATCAAATTGGGTTACTTAATCTTGTTTCTTTTCTCATGAAATAAGTCATGAAAGACTCTTGTCTAAAATCACCTGATGAGATCTACTGTAAGAAACCATTTCAGAGAGGCATCACAGAAAGCAGAGGTTGTACACCAGTAGGGAAAAAGAGGAGAAGGCAATGGCACCCCAGTCCACTGCTCTTGCCTGGAAAATCCCATGGATGGAGGAGCCTGGTGGGCTACAGTCCATGGGGTCACTAAGAGTCGGACACGACTGAGCGCCTTCACTTTCACATTTCCCTTTCCTGCATTGGAGAAGGAAATGGCAACCCACTCCAGTGTTCTTGCCTGGAGAATCCCAGGGACAGGGGAGCCTGGTGGGCTGCCATCTATGGGGTCCCACAATGTCGGACATGACTGGAATGACTTAGCGGCAGTTAGCAGCAACAGGGGAAAAGAATGACACTTATCAATTTAACCAGCCTTCTTTTTCTAAATACCTAAGGAAGCAGTATCCAAACTAGTACAAAGGGAACATATCTCAACATAACAATGGCCACACAGACAAAACCAGGGCTATCACCCACCTGTAGCAAAGTCTTAGAAGAGAAAACACACAGCTCTTTCATAGAAATGTGTTTGTTTATTTGAAATTTAAATTACACTGGTGGTCCTGTATTTAAACTAGCCATACTGCTGCTGCTGCTGCTGCTGCTAAGTCGCTTCAGTCGTGTCCGACTCTGTGTAGCCCCATAGATGGCAGCCCACCAGGCTCCCCCATCCCTGGGATTCTCCAGGCAAAAACACTGGAGTGGGTTGTCATTTCCTTCTCTAATGCATGAAAGTGAAAAGTGAAAGTGAAGTCGCTCAGTCGTGTCCGACTCTTGGCGACGCCATGGACTGTAGCCCACCAGGCCCCTCCATCCATGGGATTTTCCAGGCAAGAGTACTGGAGTGGAGTGCCATTGCCTTCTCTAGCCGTCCTGCTAGGAGTATCCTATTTTACAAGGAAATCACACCTGACAAGAAGGCAATCAGCAGAAGCCTCACTCTGATGATGAGGTACTGATAAGCGGTGAGACACAGCTTCACTGGAAGAACAAGAACAACACAAAGCGAAAATATGTAAGAAAACCAGAGTCTAACATTGTAAGGCAATTCTTCTCCAATTGAAAATTCACAAATGAAAAAGAAAACTATAGTCTATAGCAAAGTAGAAAACAAAATCCAAAGGGAAAAGTAAGTCATCACTCAAGTATCCTAATTCACTTAAATATCCGAATTCACTTAAATATCCGAATTCACGTGAGATGCAACCCCACTGGGTTCCACGATCCTCCTAAGCCCCTCCCCTGTCATCCACACTTTGTATCACAGAGGTGACAAATCATTCTAAATTTTCTCATTAAAACAGAAAAGACCTGGACCTGAGGGCAGGGTCCTGAGCCAGTCATCTGGAATGGATTTTCCGGTGGCGTTTGAAAGTCCCCAGCTGACTGAAGGCACTGTGACACTCGGGGCACACGTAGGGCTTGAGGCCAGAGTGGGTGCACCGGTGAACACTGAGGTTCCCTCGGTGGCCGAAAGCTCTGTCACAGTGCTCACAGAGGAAAGGCTTCTCCTGGGTGTGGGTCCTCTTGTGAGCGCGCAGTGTGGAGTCGTGGGTGAACTTCTTGATGCAGATGTCACAGCTGTAGTGCTTCTCGCCAGTGTGGATCCGCTGGTGAACCCCCAGGTCTGAAGGCTGTATGAACCCTCTGGCACAGATGTCACATTGAAAGGGCCTCTCTCCTGTGTGTGTACTCTGGTGCAAGGTAAGCTGAGATTGATAAGGAAAGCTCTTTTTGCACACCTTGCATTCAGAGGGTGCCCGTCCTGGGGTTCCTGCTCCCTCAGGAAGACTGGTGGGTCCCCCAGTGCCAGATGAACCAAGGGAATGGAACCCAAGTCGTCCTGAGAACTCTCCTTGATCCAAACACGTGGCTGCCTCTTGAAGCACGTCTTGGCAAGAGGGACTGCTGTCCCGTTTCCTTTTGACGTGTCTGCGATTCTTCAGAGGACCTCATCTGGATAAATTCGGGGTGGAAACATCTCCCTCTGGAACTCAAGAGGAAAGGGTTCAGGAGCCACATTTGAAGTATCACTTCCTTCCTGGGGACTCTCCCCTCTCTCTGCCCTCCCAAAATCTGCTGAAAGAAGAGATTCAGCACCATATTTATCAAGGAGCATTTTCCATGGTGCCGACCTCATTGGAACCATCCCTAATTTGGCTACAGACTTCCCAGCATACAAACTACCTAAGAGTCTAGCTAATGAAACACTCTGAAACATTGACGATGGAGAAGGTTGGCATTGGAGAAGCAACTCCTACCCCAACACCAAGGGATGGAAATGCTGGGTACCCCTTACTGGACATCAGTGGAGGCAGTCATTACCTCCTGTGGTCTCCAAGTTTTTAATACTCACCATGATCCTGCAGAAGTTCAGGCTCTTGAGCCGAAAGGGTTCTTGTCACTCCTGTGTCTTTCACCAGGTCCTTCTCCAAGTTCTCCTTGGAGGGCGTCTGACCCTCCGGTTCAACTGTTTCAAGAATGGTCTCTAGCAGGAGAGCTTTCTGGCCCTGACAAGGGGCAACCAAGCAGAGTCAATCCCACTGCCTTAGCCCACGGCAAGCTCTGTCTCCTCTTTCCCCACCCGCCTCGTACCCTGATCTCACACTCCAGCTTTCTGGATATCAGTTTGGGGGATATGCCCTGACTGCTTCCCATCACCCTGATTGGCAATCCTCTTCTGATTCTCATGTCTGTCCTTGATCTACACCGACCACCTCTGGCAAACAGATCCAGACTTGAAAGCTGGCTCTGCCAATTATCTTTGCACATATCTCTCCACCTCATCTCACATTCTCCAGGCCCTGAATCTGAAAGCAGAGGATTCTGGCTCTAGGGCTCCTGACTTCACCACTTGTTGATACCTTGCCTGGATTTCTCTTCGACATGGAAGGTGGCCTGGGGCATAATAAGATGATAAGCAGTATAGGTGTTATACTATATAGCTCTATTCTATACTATATAGCTCGATTCATGAGAAATCAGTAGCATGTCCTCCCCTGATTCACATTTCAAAAAATCCACTCTCTCCAGACATACTCCAAAATCTGAGGGGGAAAATGACTCCAACGGGGAACTTGTTATTCAATTCAAGGTGTTTACAATATCCCCCAATATTAGTGCCTCTGATGAAATCCATCATGGGGGAAACAGCTGTGAGTGCATTTACCCCTGATAAAGTGACCGAGCACCATCCCGTGGAAACAGGACTCCTCTCTCTCATGCTTAGGGCCACAAGCTCTCATGGTGAAGGACTATGAAAGAGGGACTGTCTTCATTCTCACACTGGCTGGAAAACGACCGGGAACAGAATGCATCCATGGGAATTCCTGGAGGCAATGGGTCCATTCCTGTCCTTTGCCCAGTTCTCCAAATACTTGCGCAGTCACACTCACTCGACCCACTTCTACCTGCTCCCAGACTGGAGGTCAGGACATCATACTCACCTGCCCCCTCAACAGGTCCTTGGCTCCTGGCAGATGCTGCCCGTCTCGGCTTTCCTGCTGGCCCTCGTCTGGAGGGATGACACTGACTGTAGACTGGGGCTCCCTGGCTTGGTCTTCCTCACTGTGCCTCTCACTGACCTCAGATCCTAACATCTCAACACCCGAGACTGGCATCAAAAAATCCTCACCTTGGACACGGACTACAGCCTGTGACAAAAAATTCAAATAGGATTAGTCTCCCTTCACAAGACCCAAAAAGGTATTCATTGCATATACTACCTTAGAAGCCCACCTCCTGGGAATGACATTTGAAAGACCAACACCCTCAAAGTGAGGATCTACAGAAACATCTCCAGTGATGCCACAGGCCAAGTGCTCGCCCTTCTGGGAATCACTGATTCAGAGCCAAGCCCTCTGATCCTTCTCCTTCATCTCCCAGCTCCCAGCTGCTCATGCCACCGTTCCCTGTCTCACAGGGTCACTAGGGTCCTACTCACCCATTTCGTCAGTTTCTGCTTCTTTCTCAGCACCTCTTCCAGATCCTTACAAGTCTCGGCACCACTACTTTTGACTAAGATGTGGATGTCCTGCGGCATGCACATCACGAACTGCTCCAGCACCAGCCTGTCCACCATGTCCTCCTTGGTGTGAAGATCCGGCCTCAGCCACAGACTGCAGAGTTCACGGAGCCTCCTCAGAGCCTTGATCGGGTCGGATTCGTCCGAGCTGCTAAACGTTCTGAAGCGAACTCGCAAGTCTTCACGGTTGGAGTCGGGGTTTTCCCTTCGGGGCTGTCCACGACAGGGCCACGACCCCTTGTCTGGTTCTCAGCCATACCGACTTTGGAGCTTTTCAGTAGGACTCTGGGCAAATGGTCTAGAAGTGGGTGCCCAACTGACCCCGATGGAAGGAATTTCCTTTTGCTTTTCCTCAGTAATAGATTCAGTATTCAGAAATATGGGGGCAAAAAAGATAAACGAATGCAGCCAAATACTTTTATTTTCATCCACCCTACCATCCCTCATCCCAATACTGGGCATTATTCCCCCCTCAGAATTTCACACCAGGGACAAGAATCCATTCTCTTATTCCTCCGACATCCATCTTATAGTACAAGAAACTGTGTGGTCAAAACTGTCCACAGGGCACTGCTTAAAAGCCCTTGTTGAGAAAATGAACCACACCCCACGACACCATGGAGTGTGGAAACAATCTCATCTCACAGAAGATTCCACAAATGAACCACAGTTCACGTGTGGCCGGAGGGAGATCGGTGGATTTCACACGGTCTCTGAGCGAATGCAAGGTGAACAGAAAGCCAGGACTTACTGAAACCCACTTCCACGTGCCCTGACTTTCGAGCGTTCTCTTTAGACATTTCCCATCAATTACCTCTTTGAAGCCTTCTCGCCTCGGTCCTCCTCAGTTGGGGACTTGCTCTCAAACTCGGCCGGCGGAGAAGCGTCTCTCTATGGAGCTGGAAGAAATGCCGGACCTCTCGGCCTGTTACCCAGTCGGCGCATGGATTCGTTGAGGGCGCGGCAAACCATTCTAGATAATCCCTCTTTACTTAATCACAGGGATTTGATTGCCCATGGAAATTCGCTCAGGACAAACCACGATTTATTAAAGAGGCCTCCATAGTGATTTAGCCACAGATTCTGTGTATTTTTTTTTTGTTGTTGTTCTGTTTTTGGCCAAGCAGGGAGGCAGGTGCGGTCTCAGTTCCCAGACCGCGGAAGGAAACCACGCCACCTGCAGTGGGAGCGCTAAGTCTCACCCGCTGGACCGCTAGGGAAATCCCTCGGTTTCCTTTTGGATTTGATTGATTTTGGACTTTGGGGACTGCATTTTGGGGTGAACGGACTGGTTTTAATGTTCTCGAGAATTTTTGGTCTCACTGCCTGGAGGGTTTGACGGAGTCAGAGACATGACTGGAATCTGGCTGGGAGCCAGATCGGTTGGACTCCTCTCGTCTTTTCTGTTCTTGTGAGATAAGTCTTAAAAGGCTTTCCTAAAATCAGCTGATGAGCTAAGGTGTGAGAAGACCCGATTTCTAAGTAGCCTTTTTGAAGACTAGAAGTTGTACACCAATAGGAACAAGAATGACACCTATCACTTTCGGAAGCCTTCCTTTTTCAAAACACCTCGGGAAGAAATACCTGAACAAGTATGGAGTGACTGAATCTATCTCAGCATAATAACAGCCATGTAGGCAAAACCACGGCCATCACCTATTCCCTGTAGAAAAGTCTTAGAAACTACACAGACACATTTGACAGAAATGTGTTTATTTGAAATTTAAATTCCACTGGAGAGCTTGGCCTCTGTGCCAGGACCATGCAGGTTTACAGAGAAGTCCTGCGTAACAGGAAGGCAGTCAACGGTAGGCTCGGTTTCATGATGAAGTACTGATAACTAATGAGACATGCTTTGAGTAAAAGAATAACAAAAGAAAGCAAAAACTTTTTGAAACAGGCTACACTAAAGTAGAAAACAAAATCCAAAGGGAACGATAAGCCATCACTCAAATGTCCTCCTCATTCATGTAAATGGAAGCCCCTGGACCCAATATCCTCCGAAGCTCTTCCCATGTCATCCACCCTTTGTGTTACAGAAGTGACAAATCTTTGTGAATTTCCTTCTTGGAGCAGAAAGGACTTGGACCCGAGGGCAGGGTCCTGGGCCAGTGGTTTGGAATAGGTTTCCTGGTGGGATGTGAGAGACCCCAGGGAGCGGAAGGCACGTGACACTCGGGGCACATGTAGGGCTTGAGCCCAGAGTGTGAACATGAGGTTCCCTCTGTGGTTGAAAGCTTTTTCACAGTGCTCACAGCAGAAAGGCTTCTATGGGTGTGGGTCCTCTGGTGACCATGCAGCGTGGAGTCGTGAGGGAACCTCTTGGGGTAGAGATCACAGCCGTAGGGCTTCTCGCCCAGTGGGTCTCCTGGTGAACGCATAGGTCCGGAGGCTGCATGAACCACTGGACGTGGATGTCGCTTTTTTCTTTTTGTAATTTAAAGGGCCGTCTCTCTTTTATGCGGTTCCAGAATAAGGGCCCATTACTTTGATAAGCACGGGCTCAGCAGAAGCCTCAACAAAATATGTGTAAAAGAATGTTTCCAAAGCCTCCAGAGATGACCCCAACTCTGATTCCTGCTTCCCCTGGACAATACTCCATCTCCTGGGTGGGGCGGCTACTTGGTCCAGCTGACTTTAGGAATGTCATAGCGCTCCGTGAGCGTGCCCAGGTGTCTGTTGAAGTCCTCCACTCTCTGCTTGTGGGTTTTGGATGCTTTCTTCAGGATCCTCTCCATATGTCGCTTCTCCCGCACCTTCTCAAAGGCCACCTGGGCTGGGGTCAGCTTGTCGAGGTGGCGCCTCAGCTCCTCCTCCTGGTTCTTCTGGATTTCCCCCATCGTTTCCAGGAGTTTTGCCTTGTCTCTGTCCTTTTTCTTCTTCCGCTTGGTCACACCAAGCTCTGTGACTCCTTTGAGCTTCAGGGGTCCCTTTTGGACCTGCTCGTAGGCGTCCATGCTGCCCATTTTTGGATTCGGATTTCTAAATGGACAAAAGTCGGGGGTGGGTCAGGTTTCTGAAATGGAAATTGGGAAAATATCGTTCTCTACTGTAGATCCGAGAGGTTTTCTCTTTGTGGGAGCAGGAGTCTTTTAATTTCATGGCTACAGTCACCATCTGCAGTGAGTTTGGAGCTCCCCCGCCTTGTAAATAAATTATCTCACTTTTTCCACTGTTTCCCCATCTGTTTGCCATGAAGGGATGGGACCAGATGCCATGATCTTAGTTTTCTGAATATTGAGTTTTAAGACAAGATTTTCACTCTCCTCTTTGACTTTCATCAAGGGACTCTGGTTATTCTTCGCTTTCTGCCAGAAGGGTCGTGTCATCTGTGTATCTGAGGTTATTGATATTTCTCCTGCAAATCTTGATTCCAGCTTGTGTTTCATCCAGCCCAGCTTGTCTCATGATGTACTCTGCATATAAATTACATAAGCAGGGTAACAATATACATCCTTGATGTACTCCTTTCCTGATTTGGAATCAGTCCGTTGTTCCAAGTCCAGTTCTAACTGTTGCTTCCTGAACTGCATACAGATTTCTCAGGAGGCAGCTCATGAAGTCTGGCATTCCTGTCTAACAATTTTCCACAGTTTCTTGTGATCCACACAGTCAAAGGCTGTGGCATAGTCAATAAAGCAGAAGTAGATGTTTCTCTGGAACACTCTTGCTAATTCAATGATCCAATTGATGTTGGCAATTTGATCTCTGGTTCCTCTGCCTTTTCTAAATCCACCTTGAGCATCTGAAAGTTCATGGTTCACTTACTGATGAAGAGTGGCTTGGAGAATTTTGAGCATTACTATGCTAGCATGTGCGATGAGTGCAATTGTGCAGTAGTTTGAACATTCTTTGGCATTGCCTTTCTTTGGGATTGGAATGAAAACTGACCTTTTCCCATCCTGTGGCCACTGCTGACTTTTCCAAATTTGCTGACTTATTGAGCGCAACACTTTCACAACATCATGCCTGAGGATTTGAAATAGCTCAAGTGGAATTCCATCACGTCCACTAGCTTTGTTCATAGTGATTCTTCCTAAGGCCCACTTGACTTCACATTCAGGATGTCTGGCTCTAGGTGAGTGATCACACCTTCGGGATTATTTGGGTCGTGAAGATCTTTTTTGTATAGTTCTGTATATTAATATCTTCTGCTTCTCTTGGGTCCATACCATTTCTGTTCTTTATTGTGCCCATCCTTGCATGAAATCTTCCCTTGGCAAATCCAAATACTTTCTCACACCCTCGGAGGGCACCGCTCCTCACACACTCTACCTTCTCCTCCACTCCCCAGCCACCTTGCACACCTGACCACACCAAGCCCAACTGGCTTTGCGGTCTGGTTTCTAGGGTTTTCCTCCACTGTCTGGAAAGTCCTTCTCCCGACACCCTCAGGCTGTCCTCCGATCTCCACACAATCAGTGGTTCTCTGAGACGGACAGGCCTGGCTGTTGCTTTATCACGTGGCATCTCACTCCATCACCACGTTTCCTCAATAGCAGTTTCTCAGCCTCGGTATGTATTTTATTTTTAACTCCATTTGTTTTTGGCTGTGCTGGGTCTTTGTTGCTGCTCGGGGTGCAGGGCTCCTCTCCAGTCGCGGGGCACAGGCTTCTCGCTGCAGTGACCTGTCTTGTGGGGACCCCCGACTCTCGGGGCTCTGGGCTTCAGTAGTGGCGGCTCCCAGGCTCGGTGGTTGTGTCGCACGGCCTTAGTTGCTCCTGAGCCCTGGCATCTTCTCGGGTCAGGGATGGAACCTGTGTCCTCTCATTGGCAGGCACAGCCTTTACCTCCGAGCCCCCCAGGGAAGCCCTATTATCCACTTTCTTAACTACTACTTAACTGTGTCTGTGTTTTGAAGTCTTATTCATATTTCATCATATTAACTTCTTGTGTTGATTCTTTGATAATGGTTCTAATACCCCTGTTTCTGAAGAGACCCAGTCTTTATATTCTATATTGCTTCTTTGAATTAGTTGCCTCCATCTTGGGCCTGTAAGTTAACATCCTTTGAGATAGTAGGAGGCGACAGAGGATGAGATGGTTTGATGGCATCACCAAATTAATGGACACGAGGTTGAGCAAACTCCTGGGGGATAGTGAAGGACAGGGAAGCCTGGCGTGCTGCAGTCCATGGAGTTGCAAAGTGAAGTGGCTGTTTGTGACCCCATGGACTGTAGCCAACCAGGTTCCTCCGTCCATGGGATTCTCCAGGCAAGAATACTTCACTGGGTTGCCATTCCCTTCTCTTGGGGAACTTCCCAACCGAGGGAGCAAACCCATGTCTCTTGCATTGGCAGGCGGATTCTTTACCACTGAGCCTCCTGGGAAACCATGAGAGATTCTGAGAATGACCCAAGAAATGAAAACAAATGCACCCTGGAACTGAAGGTTAACTGTATTTACAACAATCAAGATGACACACATCAGACCAGTGATGACCACTTTTAAGATGGTTGTCAGAGCTGACTACACTGTTTCTGCCTGTAGCCCCCTCCCTCCATCTATAAAAGCTGTCACTCATTAATTGTCCGGGGTGGGAGGTGGGGGGAGTCTGCCATTGGACAAACGTCTGCCCCACCTCCACAGTTGTTGGAGAAGGAAATGGCAACCCAGTCCAGTACTCTTGCCTGGAATGCCATGGACGGAGGACCCTGGTAGGCTACAGTCCACGGGGCTGCAAAGAGTTGGACATGACTGAGCGACTCTCTGATGCTTTCTGATGCTTTCTTCAGGATCCTCTCCATTTGTTGCTTCTCCTGCACCTTCTCAAAGGCCTCCTGGGCTGGGGTCCGCTTATCGAGGTGGCACCTCAGCTCCTCCTCCTGGTTCTTCCGGATTTTTCCCATCGTTTCCAGGAGTTTTGCCTTGTCTATGTCCTTTTTCTTCTTCCGCCACTAACCAAACTAGTTAAAACTTTCAGATACCTATGCTTTGACTCCTTCCAACTCTCCAGGTAAATGAGAAAAGTATTTGATAGACCAGGAAAATCAATCTTACTACCAAAAAGTGCATGGGCTTCCCTGGTGGTAAAGAATCTGCCTGCAATACGGGAGACCTGGCTTTGATACCTGGGTTGGGAAGATCCCTTGGAGAAGGGAACAGCTACCGACTCATCTTCTGGCGTGGAGAATTCCATGGACTGTATATCCACGGGGTCACAAAGTGTTGGACATGACTGAAAGACTTTCACTTTACTTCTTTCCCAGCTGAGCCACAAGGGAAGCCCAAGAATACTGGAGTGAGTAGCGTATCTCTTCTCCAGCAGATCTTCCTGACCCAGGAATTACTACAGCATCTCCTGCATTGTAGGTGGATTCTTTACCACCTGAGCTATCAGAGAAGTCTACTAGAAAACCAATATGGAGGCCTCTTTAATAAATTGTGGGTTTTTTTCCAGTGGAGTGTCTGTGTGAAACTGGATCTGTGGATAAATTGGATTCTCTAAAATGAGGTCATATAAATGGCTTGAACCACCCTTGCACAATCGCTGTGCTGATGGGGTAACAAGCAGGGACCCTTGCCATTCCCCCCGGCCGTCTATAAATAAGATGTTTCAGCCCCAGACACATTCTGATAGCCAGTCACCGACATGAGGAGCCTGACGGCAAGAGGGCTCCTAGGAGGTAAGTGATGAGTGAGAACGTCTAAGGAGAAGGTATGGGAATCAATACAGAAGGAGGTGGTGGGTTTCAGAAGGCTGGGTTTTCTACTCACCTTGCATCAGCTCAAAGGCCTTGTGAAAGCAGTGGATCTCCCTTAAACTCCATATAAACTATGGTTGACTGCTGAGCTCTCTGTGAGGGGGGAAGAACTGACTTTAAACATGTAAATGGAACTTGGGAAATATAATGGAACACAGATCCTTCTCTTGCAGAAAAGACATTTTAAATAAGAGGTCTTTCAGGTTCCCCCTGCCTGCCTCCATCTGATGTATAGGTTTATAAATCACCCTGATTTATAGGGTGTTGCCACCCTCCATGCTGTGGTGTGGTGTGCTGCATTTATTCCTCAAGGCTTTCTGATCCCTGGCCCCCTGGGCTAAGCAGAGATGTTCGTCTGTGTTCATTGCTGTTAACCCACACAGAGGGAACCTCTCGGATTTACACAGGAGAACGATATCGTCCCAATTTCAATTTGAGAAAACTGACCCCGCACTCTTCTCCATTTAGAAATCCGAATCCACAGATGGGCAGCATGGACGCCTACGAGCAGGTCCAAAAGGGACCCCTGAAGCTGAAAGGAGTCACAGAGCTTGGCGTGACCAAGTGGAAGAAGAAAAAGGACAGAGACAAGGCAAAACTCCTGGAAACGATGGGGAAAATCCAGAAGAACCAGGAGGAGGAGCTGAGGCGCCACCTCGACAAGCTGTCCCCAGCCCAGATGGCCTTTGAGAAGGTGCAGGAGATGCGACAAATGGAGAGGATCCTGAAGAAAGCATCCAAAACCCACAAGCAGAGAGTGGAGGACTTCAACAGGCACCTGGACACACTCACGGAGCACTATGACATTCCTAAAGTCAGCTGGACCAAGTAGCCGCCCCACCCAGGAGATGGAGTATTGTCCAGGGGAAGCAGGAAGCAGAGTTGGGGTCATCTCTGGAGCCTTTGGAAACATTCTTTTACACACATCCTTTTGAGCCTTCTGCTGAGCCCGTGGTTATCAAAGTAATGGGCTCTTATTCTGGAACCACATTAAAGAGAGACGGCCATTTAAATTAAACAACGAAAAAAGCAACATCCATGTCCAATGGTTCATTCAGCCTCCGGACCTGTGCGTTCACCAGGAGACCCACGTGGGCGAGAAGCCCTACAGCTGTGATCTCTGCCCCAAGAAGTTCCCCCACGACTCCACGCTGCATGCTCACCAGAGGACCCACACCCAAGAGAAGCCTTTCTGCTGTGAGCACTGTGAAAAAGCTTTCGATCACAGTGGGAACCTCAGTGGTCACACACTGGGCTCGAGCTCTACATGTGCCCCCAGTGTGACCTGCCTTCTGCTCCCTGGGGTCTCTCACATCCCACCAGGAAACCCATTCCGAACCACTGGCCCAGGACCCTGCCCTCAGGTCCAAGTCGTTTCTGCTCCAAGAAGGAAATTCCCAATGATTTGTCACTTCTGTAAGACAAAGGATGGATGACATGTGAAGAGCTTCGGAGGATATTGGGTCCAGGGGCTTCCATTTACATGAATGAGGAGGACATTTGAGTGATGGCTTATCGTTCCCTTTGGATTTTGTTTTCTACTTTAGTGTAGCCTGTTTCAAAAAGTTTTTGCTTCCTTTGTTATTCTTCTACTGAAAGCATGTCTCATTAGTTATCAGAACTTCATCATGAAACTGAGCCTACTGTTGACTGCCTTCCTGTTAGGTGGGACTTCATGTAAAACTGCATGTTCCTGGCACAGAGGCCAGGCTCTGGCGTGGAATTTAAATTTAAATAAACACATTTTTGTCAAAGAGTGTCTGGTATCTTCTAAGACTTTTCTACAGGGAATAGGTGATAGCCGTGGTTTTGCCTACATGGCTATTACTATGCTGAGGTAGATTGACTCACGCCATACTTGTTCGGGGATTTCTTCCCAAGGTGTTTTGAAAAAGGAAGGATTCCGAAAGTGATAGGTGTCATTGTTTTTTCCTATTGATGTACAACTTCTACTCTTCAAAAAGCCTACTAGAAATCGGGTCTTCTCACACCTTAGCCCATCGGATGATTTTAGAAAAGCCTTTGAAGACTTATCTCACAAGAACAGAAAGAAGACAGGAGTCAAACCGATGTGGCTCCCACCATCATGTCTATGACTCCGTCAAACTCTCCAGGCAGTGAGACCAAAAATTCAAGAGATCATTAAAACCGGTCCGTTCACCCCAAAATGCAGTCCCCAAAGTCCAAAGTCAATCAAATCCAAAAGGAAACCGAGGGATTTCCCTAGCGGTCCAGCGGGTGAGCCTCAGCGCTCCTCTGCACGTGGCGTGGTTTCCTTCCGCGGCCTGGGAACTGAGCCCGCACCTGCCTCCCTGCTTGGCCAAAGATAGAACAAAACAAATACACAGAATCTGTCGCTAAATCACTATGGAGGCCTCTTTAGTAAATCATGGTTTGTTCTGAGAGAATTTTCATGGGCAATCGAATCCCTGTGATTAAGTAAAGTGGGATTATCTAGAATGGTTTGCCGCGCCCTCAACGAATCCATGCGCCGACTGCGTAACAGGCCGAGAGGTCCGGCATTTCTTCCAGCTCCATAGAGAGACGCTTCTCCGCCGGCCGAGTTTGAGAGCAAGTCCCCAACTGAGGAGGACCGAGGGGAGAAGGCTTCAAAGAGGTAATTGATGGGAAATGTCTAAAGAGAACGCTCGAAGTCAGGGCACGTGGAAGTGGGTTTCAGTAAGTCCTGGCTTTCTGTTCACCTTGCATTTGCTCAGAGACCGTGTGAAATCCACCGATCTCCCTCCGGCCACACGTGAACTGTGGTTCATTTGTGGAATCTTCTGTGAGATGAGATTGTTTCCACACTCCATGGTGTCCTGTGGTGTGGTTCATTTTTCCAACAAGGGCTTTTAAGCATTGACCTGTGGACAGGTTTGACCACACAGATTCTTGTACTATAAGATGGATGTCGGAGGAATAAGAGAATGGATTCTTGTCCCTGGTGTGAAATTCTGAGGGGAGAATAATGCCCAGTATTGGGACGAGGGATGGTAAGGTGGATGAAAATAAAACTAATTGGCTGCATTCGTTTTTCTTTTTTGCCCCCATATTTCTGAATACTGAATCTGTTACTGAGGAAAAGCAAGAGGAAATTCCTTTCCTTCGGGGTCAGTTGTGCACCCACTTCCAGAAGCATTTGCCCAGAGTCCTACTGAAAAGCTCTACAGTCGGTATGGCTGAGAACCAGACAAGCGGTCGTGGCCGCTTCGCGGACATCCCCGGAGCAGGGTCTCCAGCGTCTGCGCCATTCCAAGGCACCCGAAGGGAAAACCCCGACTCTGACCTTGAAAAGTTGCGCGTTTGCTTCCGAACATTTAGCAGCTCGGACGAATCTGACCCGATCAAGGCTCTGAGGAGGCTCCATGAACTCTGCAGTCTGTGGCTGAGGCCGGATCTTCACACCAAGGAGGAGATGGTGGACAGGCTGGTGCTGGAGCAGTTCGTGATGTGCATGCCACCGGACATCCAGGTCTTAGTCAAAAGTAGTGGTGCCGAGACTTGTAAGGATCTGGAAGAGGTGCTGAGAAAGAAGCAGAAACTGCAGAAATGGGTGAGTGGGACCCTAGTGACCCTGTGAGACAGGGAACGGTGGCATGAGGGGCTGCGAGCTGGGAGATAAAGCAGAAGGATCAGAGGGCTTGGCTCTAAATCAGTGATTCCCACAGGCGTGAGCCCTTGGCCTGTGGCATCACTGGAGATGTTTCTTTGGTCCTCACTTTGAGCGTGTTGGTCTTTCAAATGTCATTCCCAAGAGGTGGGCTCCTAGAGTGGGATACACAATGAATACCTTTTTGGATTTTGTGAAGGGAGACTGATCCTATCTGAATTTTTCCTCACAGGCTGGTGTCCGTGTCCAAGGCGAGGATTTTTTGATGCCAGTCTCGGGTGTTGAGATGTTAGGATCTGAGGTCAGTGAGGGGCACGGTGAAGGAGACCGAGCCAGGGAGCCTCAGTCTACAGTCAGTGTGGTCCCTCCAGACGAGGGCCAGCCGGAAAGGCAAGACGGGCAGCATCTGCCAGGAGCCAAGGACCTTTCGACGGGGCAGGTGAGTGTGATGTCCTGACCTCCAGTCTGGGAACAGGTAGAAGAGGGTCGGATGGGCGTGGCTGCAGAAGTAATTGGGAGAACTTGGCAAAGGACAGGAATGGACCCACTGCCTCCAGGAATTCCCATGGATGCATTCAATTCCCGGCCGTTTTCCGTCCAGTGTGAGAATGAAGACAGTCCATCTTTCACAGTCCTTCACCATGAAAGCTTGTGGCCTAAGGATGAGGGCAGAGGAGTCCTGTTTCCACGGGATGCTGCTGGGTGGGTTCATCAGGGGTAAATGAACTCACAGCTGTTTCACCCATGATGGATTTCGTCAGACGCACTAATATTGGGGGATATTGTAAACACCTTGAATTTATAACAAGTTCCCCGTTGGAGTCATTTTCCTCCTCAGATTTTGGAGTATGCCTGGAGACAGTGGATATTTTGGAAATGTGAATCGGGGGAGGAGATGCTACTGATTTCTCGTGAATAGAGCTACATAGTATAAAATAGAGCTATACAGTATAACAGCTATACTGCTTATCATCTTATTATGCCCCAGGCCACCTTCCCTGATGAAGACAAATCCAGGCAAGGTATCAACAAGTGGTGAAGTCAGGAGCCCTAGAGCCAGAATCCTCTGCTTTCAGATTCAGGGCCTGGAGAATGTGAGATGAGGTGGAGAGATATGTGCAAAGATAATTGGCAGAGCCAGCTGTGAAGTCTGGACTTTCGCCAGAGGTGGTTGGTATAGATCAAGGACAGACATGGGAATCAGAAGAGGACTGCCAATCAGGGTGATGGGAAGCAGTCAGGGCATATCCCCCAAACTGATATCCAGAAAGCTGGAGTGTGAGATCAGGGTACGAGGCGGGTGGGGAAAGAGGAGACAGAGCTTGCCGTGGGCTAAGGCAGTGGGATTGACTCTGCTTGGTTGCCCCTTGTCAGGGCCAGAAAGCTCTCCCGCCGGAGACCATTCCTGAAACAGGTGAACTGGAGTGTCAGACGCCCTCCAAGGAGAACTTGGAGAAGGACCTGCTGGAAGACACAGGAGTGACAAGAACCCTTTTGTCTCAAGAGCGTGAACTTCTGCAGAATCATGGTGAGTATTAAAAACTTGGAGACCACAGGAGGTAATGACTGCCTCAACTGATGTCCAGGAAGGGGTACCCAGCATTCCCTTCCCTGGTGTTGTGGGGTAGGAGTTGGTTCTCCAATGCCAACCTTCTCCATCGTCAACATTCCAGAGTGTTTCATCAGCTAGACTCTTAGGTAGTTTGGTTGCTGGGAAGTCTGTAGCCAAGATTAGGGATGGTTCCAATGAGGCAGGCACCATGGAAAATGCTCCTTGATAAATATGGTGCTGAATGTCTTCTTTCAGCAGATTCTGGGAGGGCAGAGAGAGAGGGGAGAGTCCCCAGGAAGGAAGTGATACTTCAAATGTGGCTCTGAACCCTTTCCTCTTGTGTTCCAGAGGGAGATGTTTCCACTCCGAGTGGATCCAGACGAGGTCCTCTGAAGAATCACAGACATGTCAAAAGGAAGCAGGACAGCACTCCCACTTGCCAAGATGTGGGTCAAGAATCAGCCACGTGTTTGGACCAAAGAGAGTTCTCAGGACAGCTTGGGTCCCATTCCGTTGGTGCATTTGGCAGCATGGGACCCACCAGTCATTCTGAGGGAGCAGGAACCCCGGGACGGGCACGCTCTGAATGCAAGGTGTGCAAAAAGAGCTTTCCTTATCAATATCAGCTTACTGTGCACCAGAGGACACACACAGGAGAGAGGCCCTTTCAATGCGACATCTGTGCCAAAGGGTTCATACAGCCTTCAGACCTGCGGGTTCACCAGCGGATCCACACTGGTGAGAAGCCCTACAGCTGTGATATCTGCCTCAAGAAGTTCACCCACAACTCCACGATGCATGCTCACAAAGTGACCCATTCCCAGGAGAAGCCTTTCCGCTGTGAGCACTGTGACAGAGCCTTCGCCTACCGAGCGAACCTCACTGTTCACCGACGCACCCACTCTGGCCTCAAGCCCTACGTGTGCCCCGAGTGTCACAGGGCCTTCAGTCAGCTGGGGTCTTTCAAACGCCACCGGAAAATCCATTCCAGATGACTGGCTCAGGACCCTGCTCTCAGGTCCAGGTCTTTTCTGTTCTAATGAGAAAATTGAGAATGATTTGTCACCTGTGTGATACAAAGTGTGGCTGACAGGGGAGGGGCTTAGGAGGACTGTGGAACCCAGTGGGATTCCATTCGCGTGAATTAGGGTACTTGAGTGATGACTTACTTTTCCCGTTGGATTTTGTTTTCTACTTTGCTATAGACTATAGTTTTATTTTTCATTTGTTTATTTTCAATTGGAGGATAATTGCCTTATGGTGTTAGACTCTGGTTTTCTTACATGTTTTCGCTTTGTGTTGTTCTTGTTCTTCCAATGAAGCTGTGTCTCACTGGTTCTCAGTACCTCATCATCAGAGTGAGGCTACTGCTGATTGCCTTCTTGTCAGGAGTGATACCTTGTAAAATAGGATGCTCCTAGCAGGACAGCTAGATTAAATACAGGATCACGAGTGAAATTTAAGTTTCAAATAAACAAACACGTTTCTATCAAAGACCTGTGTGTTTTCTCTTCTAAGACTTTGCTAACTGCCGCTAAGTCATTCCAGTCGTGTCTGACATTGTGGGACCCCATAGATGGCAGCCCACCAGGCTCCCCTGTCCCTGGGGTTCTCCAGGCAAGAACACTGGAGTGGGTTGCCATTTCCTTCTCCAATGCATGAAAGGGAAATGTGAAAGTGAAGTCTCTCAGTCGTGTCCGACTCATAGCGACCGCATGGACTGTAACCCACCAGGCTCCTCCATCCATGGGATTTTCCTGGCAAGAGCGCTGGAGTGGGGCAGCATTGCTTTCTCCTCTTTTTCCCTACTGGTGTACAACTTCTGGTTTCTGTGATGCCTCTCCTAAATGGTTTCTTACAGTAGATCTCATCAGCTGATTTTAGACAAAAGTCTTTGATATCTTATTTCATGAGAAAGAAACAAGATTAGGAAACCCAATTTGATTACAACCATTGGATTACAATTATTGGACTGCCTCACAGTCTCCAAGCAGAGAGAAAAAATTCATTAGATCAGGAAAATCAATCTGTTTCACCAGGAAATGACATCCACGAAGTATAAAGTAAATAAAATACATTAGAGAAAGTTTACTGCCAAACCAATATGGTGGCCTCTTTAATAGTTCTTCCTGTTGGAGTCTCCACAGGATATGGAATCTACCCAGATTATCCAAAGTGGTTCCTTCCATGCCCTTTATCCAATCACTGGGATGATGAGGTCATGGCCGGAAACCCCTGGAGTTTCACCCAAGTCTCTATAAATACAGACATTTCAGCTCCAGACACACTTTGAGAGCCAGTGCCTGACCTGAGGAGGCTGAAGGCAAGAAACCTGGAAGGGGTAAGCGATGAGTGGGCACCTCCAAGGAGGATGCCTAGAAATCAGGACACACGGGTGGGTTTCACCAAGGTCTCGCTTTCTGTTCATCCTACATTAGCTGGGAGACCTTGTGACAGGAGATCTTCCTCTAACCCCACGTTAACAACTGTTAATCCAGCTCTTCTGCAAGGGGAGAAGACTGTTTCCACACATGTTGCTGTGAGGTGGCTGGTTTTCTTCAAGGGTTTCTGAGCGGCATCCTATGGCCATTTAAAAACTACATATATATTTATTATTAGTTTTAAGTTTTTTAATTCATTCATTTTGGCTGGGCTGGGTCTTCTTTGCTGTGACGGCTTTCTCTAGTTGTAGCTAGAGGGGACTACTGTCTAGCTGAGGGGTATGGGCTTTCATTGCGGTGGCTTCTCCCATGGCAGAGCTGGGAGTCTAGAGCTCAGGTTCAGTAGTTGCCCCTCTCAAGCTCAAGAGTTCTGGTGCACAGGCGTAGAGGCAGGCAGGGTCTTCCCATATGAGGGATCAAACCCACGTCCCCTGCATTGGCAGCAGATTCTTAGCCACTGGACCACCAAGGAAGCCCTATGGTCATTTCTGACCAGACAGTTTTATGAAATATTGAATGAGTCGAGCAATGGTGTCCAATATTGGGATGTAGGGGAGACAGAAGGGTGGAAAAAAATGAAACCCATTTGTTTCTTTTTTTTTGTCTCCCTAGACTTCTAACCAGTGACTTTAATGCTGAGGAAAAGCAGAGGAAATCCATTTCCATAGGTGTCAACTGGGCACCCACTTCTAGAAGCATTTGCTCAGAGTCCTACTGGAAATTTGCTCCATCAATAGGGCTGAGGACCAGACATTTTTTCAGGGTTGTGGACACATCACAGACAGCCCTGGGGCAGAGTCACCGGCATCCGTGCCACCGCACGACACACTCATGGAAAACTCAGACTGTGACCAGGAAACCTGGCACGTCCGGTTCAGAACATTTAGCAGCTCGGAGGAGTCAGACCCCATCGAGGATCTGAGGAGACTCCGTGAACTCTGCCATCTGTGGCTGAGGCCAGATCTTCACACCAAGGAGCAGATGATGGACAGGCTGGTGCTGGAGCAGTTCATGATCTGCGTACCCCTGGAGTGCCAGGTCCTGCTCAAAGAAAGTGGGGTGCAGAGTTGCAAAGCCCTGGAGGACGTGCTGAGAAATAAGCAGAAACCCAAGAACTGGTGAGTAGGACCTTAGTGATGGGTGTGGGATGAGGAGACACGTGCAAGCTGCAGGGATCACAAGATAGGACCTGCGGGTTTGGCTATTCCCAAACAGGTGAGAGAAGTTCACAGTTGGGCAATTTGGGAGATACTTTTGGCTATCTCAACTCGAAGGATGTAGATCTTCTACAGCAAACGGGAGCTTCTATTGTCAATGCCATTGGATGCCTGAAAGCTACATTCCAGGTCTTATAGAGACTGATCTTGATTGATTTCTCCCCTCACAGACCATAGTCTGCATACAAGGGAAGAAATATCTTGTGTGTGATCCCAACATTGAGATGGTTGAAGCCAAGGCCTGTCACACGGACGATGAGAGAGACCCATGCGGGGAGCCCCAACCCCCCTCAAGGGTCATACCTCCAGAGGATGGCGAGTAGGGAAGCCAAGAGCTGCAGAATCTGCCAGGAGCCACAGACCTGTCTAGGGAGCAGGTGAGAGAGTGGAAGCAGGTAGAAGAGAGTCAGGTGGGTGTGGCTGCTGGAGCAATGGGGAGATTTGGCAAAGGACAGGAATGGACTCATTGCTTCCAGAAATTCCCATGGATACATTCAGTTCCGAGGCATTTTTTCTAGTAACTGTGAGAATGAAGCTAATCCATCTTTGTCCCTCTGCCATGAAAGCATCTATTCTTAGGAGTGGGGAGAAGGGAATCCTGTCTTCCTGACATGATGCTAGGTTCAATTTGCTGCAGGTAAATGCACTGACAGCGGATTTACCCACGGCCACTTTGCCCAAGGGAACTTCATATTTCAGAATATGATCATTCCTTGCAACTGAAGGAGTGACTCCAAAGTGGACTCAAAATGCCCCCCAGTAGACATTGGGCTTCCCTGGTGGCTCAGATGGTGAAGAATCTGCTGACAATGCAGGAGACCTGGGTTGGATCCCTGGGTCAGGAAGATCCCTGTAGATGGAATGGCTACACACTCTAATGTTCTTGCCTGGAGAATCCCATGAACAGAGGAACCTGGCAGCTATAGTCCATGGGGTTGCAGAAAGTCAGACAAAACTGAGCGACTAACACTTTCCCTTTCAGACATTGAAAAATGAATGGAAAACAGTTGATTTGTTCAAATAAGGTTGGGTATGGGCAGGGGATGCTATTAACTTGCATGGAGTAGAGACCGAGAATACTGGTTGTCATCTTCCTATGTACTGGGTAACCACCATCACAAAGATACATCCAGGCAAAGTCTCCAACAATGATGGAGTCAAGAGAGCTGGACCTAGAGTTCTTTACTTCCAGAGTCAGGGGCAGGCAGGAGTGGGTATGATTTGGAGAGACCTATGCATGGAGAAGTCAGAGTGCCAACTGTGATGTCCTGATTTGATTGCAAGATACAGTCTGTATAGATCCAGGACAGCCTTGAGTATCAGGAGATGATTATCAATCAGGGTGATGGGGTGGACCAGAAGAAGTCAGGGCATATCCCCTAAAATGACATAAGTTGAAGTCTTAGATTAAGATATGAAGTAGATGGGGAAACAGGAAAAAGTTTTCCACAGACTAAGGTAGATGGGTTATTGACTCTGCTTGTTTGTCCCTTGTCAGGAGCAGAGAGCTCTCCCACCAGGGACTGTTCCTGACATAGGTGAGCTGGAGGGTCAGACGCCCAGGGAGAAGTTGGAGAAGGAAGACACGGGAGAGCGAAAAACCCTTCCATCTCAAGCACCTGAACTTCTGAAGGGTCCTGGTGAGTATTCAAAACTGTGAAATTCAGCAGTTAGTGACTCCCTCATATGGTGGCATGGGGCTGGGTAGCCAGCATCATCATGCTTGGATGGGTCGGATGGAGATCATTGTCCAGTGCCAACCTTCTCCATCATCAACGTTCCAGAGTCCCACAGTCCAAACTCTGAGCCTCGTTGCTTGATGGGAACTTCTCAGCCAACATCAGGGTTCCAGTGAGGCCAGCAGCACAGAAAATGCTCCTTGTTAAATGTGGTGCTGAATGTCTTTCAGCAGATTCTGGGAGCATAGAGAGACAGAAGAATCCTCAAAAAGGAATTGGTATTTAAAATGTGGCTCCTGAACCCTTTCCTTCTATGTTTCAGAGGGAGACGTTTCCACTACGAGTGGATCCAGATGAGGGCCTCTGAAGAATCGAAGACGTGTCAAAAGGAAACGGGACAGCAGTCCCACTTGCCAAGACGTGTGTCAAGAAGCAGCCACGTGTTTGGACCAAGAAGAGTTCTCAGGACAGCTTGGGTCCCGTTCCGTTGGTGCATCTGGCACCGTGGGACCCACCAGTCTTCCTGAGAGAGCAGAAACCCTGGGACGGGCACCCTCTGAATGCAAGGTGTGCAAAAAGAGCTTTCCTTATCAATCTCAGCTTACCGTGCACCAGAGGACACACACAGGAGAGAGGCCCTTCCAATGCGACATCTGTGCCAAAGGGTTCATACAGCTTTCAGATCTGCGGGTTCACGAGCAGATCCACACTGGTGTGAAGCCCTACAGCTGTGATCTCTGCCTCAAGAAGTTCACCCACGACTCCACGCTGCACACTCACAAGAGGACCCACACCCAGGAGAAGCCTTTCCGCTGTGAGCACTGTGACAGAGCTTTCAGCCACCGAGGGAACCTCAACGTTCACCGACGCACCCACTCTGGCCTCAAGCCCTACGTGTGCCCCGAGTGTCACAGTGCCTTCCGTCAGCTGGGCACATTCACACACCACCAGAAAATCCATTCCAGGTGACTGGCTCAGGACCCTGCCCTCAGGTCCGAGTGCCTTCTGCTCCGAGAAGGAAATCGGGATTATTCATCACTTATGTGATACAAAGAAAGGGTGACATGTGAAGAACTTACGATCACACTGGAACCCGATGGGGTTAGGGTTACCCTATGGGGTTCCAGTCACATGAATTGGGTGAATATTGAGTGGTGACTTATCTTTCCCTGCAGATTTTGTTTTCTACTTTAGTGTAGCCTGTGTTTTTGTCATAACTTTTGGCTCTGTGTTGTTCTTCTTCAGAGAATGCAGGTCTCATTAGTTTTCAGTACTTCTTTATGAAACTGAGGTGACTGCTGATTGTCTCCCCATTAGGGAAGATTTAATTGTACAATAGGATGCTCTTAGCAGAGTGGCCAGATGAAAAAGAGGATCACCAGTGAAATTTAAATTTCAAATAAACAAAGACATTTCTGTCAAACAAGTGTCCTGTGTATTTCCCCTTCCAAGATTTTTTTTCTTATTATTTTTATTTTTTAACTTTACAATCTTGTACTGTTTTTGCCATATATCAACATGAATCCACAACAGGTATACTCATGTTCCCCATCCTGAACCCTCCTCCCTCCTCCTTCCCCGTACCATCCCTGTGGGTCGTCCGAGTGCAGTAGCCCAAAGCATCTACTATCGTGCATCAAAACTGGACTGGTGACTTGTTTCATATATGATATTATACATGTTTCAATGCCATTCTCCCAAGTCATCCCACCCTATCCCCAAGTTTTTTTATATGGAGTAGATGATAGCTGCGGTTTGTTACATGGCCATTATTATGTGGAGATATCATCCTTCTGTAAGACTTCCCCAGTGACTCAGCGGTAAAGAATACGCCTGCAGCACAGAAGACCCAGGTTCGATCCCTTCATCAGGAAGATCCCCTGGAGAAGGGAATGGCAACCCACTCCAATATTCTTGCCTGGAGAATCCCATGGACAGAGGAGCCTGGCAGGCTATGGTCTGTTGGGTTGCAAAGAGTCGGACATGACTGAAGCGACTGAGCACCCACGTGAGCATTTAAAGCAACTGTATTCTTTTGGAATTATGAACTGTTAGGTAATGTAATATTAATGCCCTTTTGAACACTGAGATTCTAGGGTGTCTCTGCTTGAAAAGATTCTTCAAGGTAGCACTCTTTCATCCCACCTGGCTCTCCTCCAGCAGAAATGAAGACAGGTCATTTGGAGCAGAATGGAGATAATAAAGTATTTTTTTTCAAAGAATCAGCATTTTCTTCTATGAATGAGCCTGGGAATTTGTTGGGGGCGGCAAACTCAAGGATGACATTTTAATAGATATTGGTGTCTGGCTGCTCGCACTTAAAAGCCAATACAGAGGCCAGGTAGGGGAAAGGAAAGTTAGCTTTATTCTGGATGCCAGCCACTGTTGAAAGTGAAAGTGAAGTCGCTCAGTTATGTCCAGCTTTTTGTGACCCCGTGGACTGTAGCCTAACATGGTCCTCTGTCCATGGCATTTTCCAGGCAAGAGTACTGGACTGGGTTGCCATTTCCTTCTCCAACAGGGGAGGGGAGTCAGCCATTAGACGACGTCTGCCCGCCTCCCACAGTTGTTGG